>NC_092333.1:709433750-710065000 GCF_046630445.1 Rutidosis leptorrhynchoides
GCGACGGGAACATCATTGATGTTTTCTTCAGGTTTAACTTCCTCGATGTGTGCTAGAATGATGTAACAACCTTTTCTTATTAGTTTTTGCGCCTTCAAACTACTAATAAGAATTAACTTCGCGTTGTTCTTTTCTCCGTACACCATTAAAGGTTTTACGTTTTCACGCATAATGTGAATCGCATTTTTGTAACAAACGACCTCTGCTCTTACCTTCTTCAATCAGTCCATGCCAATTATTACATCAAAACTCCCTAACTCGACTGGTATTAAATCAATCTTAAACGTTTCATCACCCAGTTTAATTTCTCTATCCCGACATATATTATCTGCTGAAATTAATTTACCATTTGCTAATTCGAGTAAAAATTTATTATCCAAAGGCGTCAATGGGCAACTTAATTTAGCACAAAATTCTCTACTCATATAGCTTCTAACCGCACCCGAATCAAATAAAACATAAGCAGATTTATCGTCAATAAGAAACATACCCGTAACAAGCTCCGGGTCTTCCTGTGCTTCTGCCGCATTAATATTGAAAACTCTTCCACGCCCCTGCCCATTAGTATTCCCCTGATTCGGGCAATTTCTAATAATGTGGCCTGGTTTTCCACATTTATAACAAACAGCGTTGGTATTACTTGCTCTGACACTATTTGTTCCTTTAGTTTAGTTAAACTTTGGTCCGTAGACCGCACACTTTGTCGCGCTATGACCATTTCTTTTACACCTGTTGCAAAATGTCGTGCAAAACCCCTGATGATTTTCTTCATACCTATGACATGGCTGTTTTTGGTTTTTGTTGCCGTTGTTGTTATTGAGGTTGTTGTTGGGATTGTTATTGTTGTTGAAACGGTTGTTGTAGTTGTTGTTGTTGTTGGGATGTTTGTTGTAGTTATTGTTAGGATTACGGTTATTGTTGCGATTGTTGTTGCGGTTGTTGGGATAGTTGTTGTGATTGTGGTTGAAATTGTTATTGTTGTTGTACTGGTGACTCTTGTCACCATTTTCCTCCCACTTCCTCTTGAGTTGTTTCGTGTTGGCTTCTTCAGCCACCTGCTCTTTAATTCGTCCCTCAATCTGATTTATGAGTTTATGAGCCATTCGACTTGCCTTTTGTATGGAAGCGGGCTCGTGTGAACTCACATCTTCTTGATCCTTACTGGTAACCCTTTTACAAACGCGTCGATCTTCTCTTCTTCATCTTCGAATGCTCCCGGACACAATAGGTACAACTCTGTGAATCGTCGTTCATACGTGGTAATGTCGAACCCTTGTGTTCATAACTCTCTAAGCTCTACCTTGAGCTTATTGACTTCGTTTCTAGGACGGTACTGCTCGTTCATCAATTGCTTGAATGCCGACCACGGTAGTGCGTAAGCAGCATTTTGTCCTACCTGTTCTAGATAGGTGTTCCACCACGTTAACGCAGTACCTGTGAAGGTATGCGTAGCGTACTTAACTTTGTCCTCTTCAGTACACTTACTTATGGCAAACACCGATTTAACTTTCTTGGTCCACCGTTTCAATCCAATTGGTCCTTCGGTTCCATCAAATTCCAAAGGTTTGCAGGCAGTGAATTCTTTGTAGGAGCATCCTACACGATTTCTTGCACCATTAGCTGCATTGCTAGATTCAGAGTTATTGTTAGTATGTAGCGCAGCCTGTACTGCGGCTATGTTTGCAGCAAGAAAGGTACGAAATTCCTCTTCGCTCATATTCATGGTGTGTCGAGTAGTCGGTGCCATTTCCTTCAAAATAGCCAACTAAATCGAGTTAATCATACAGAATATTAAGAGTAGTCAATAGTATTTCGTAGCATAATATGAACTCATTTATAAAAGCTTTTTCTTCATATTAGCGTTTTATAAGTTTAAATTCGGGTACTACCTACCTGTTAAGTTCAAACTTAGTAGATAATATACAATTCAACTACTACAATTCCATATGAAAAACTGATTATAATAATATATCACATATAAATATTCTTCAAACTTACAACATCACTATATTACATATAACATGAAATATAGTACACTTTGATACATGACAGTTTTGAAGATAAATCTAGTTAATACGCAAGTTGTTCAGCAAAGGAAATAAAGACACGTAATTCATAAGTCCAGAAACAAGTCATGCATTCTGTTTTTACTAAGACAGCTTTTCATCCTTGGTCTTGTGGAAAATAACCATTATGACCATTGGCTAGGCAGCATGTTGTAATGTCGTCAAAAGGACGAGGGTTTCGTAATGTCCAACAGCCCCGTAATAATCTAAAAACCTTGTTTCTTACCCCAACTGTTGAATCCGTCACTTGTGGGAAGGTTTTATTTAAAAGCTACAATCCGATGTTCTTTTTCTCACTTTGGTAAGAAGCGAACATTACTAAACCGTAAGCATAACATGCTTCTTTAAGTTGCATGTTAGAAGCTCTTTCTAATTCACGAAATCCTATGTTGGGATATGTTAAGTCAAAATAGGTTCTTAACCCGTAGCGTAAAATTGCATTTGGGTTCCCCGCATTTAACGCTTTAAAGAAAACACGGCGTAACTTACGGTCTCCCCAATGTGATATACCCCACCTATCAAAGGAAAGCCTTTTATAAACTAAGGCATTTCTGGAAAGTCTTTCAAATGTTTGACAAGTTAATTTTGCCATAATTAATTGTGCTGATGAATTCTGACCGACTCTAGAAAAGATTTCCTCAATCATATCCTCTGGTAGATCTTCTAAAATATTCGGTTGTCTACCTTTAACGTCCATTTTGTTTTTATACTGTAAAATAGACAAGGATTAGATTCGTAAAAGATAATTAACAAATAATACAAGCAATTTTTACATAGAACATAAAAGTACAAGCACACTATAATACATATAATACACAACATGATTACAACCCTCTAATCTGAATCACCGATTTCTTCTTCTTCGGACTTGGTTCGTTTTCCTAATTTTCTCAGAATATATGGTGTTCCTCTAATACAAGATGTTGTTTTTCACAATGGTTTAGAAAAACCTGGTGGTTTAGAGGTTCCCGGGTCATTGTTACATTTTAGTAAATACGGATGTTGCCGATACATATAAAGTTCATCGGGGTTGGAATCGGGTTTCTCTATTTTTATATCTTTTCCCTTATTATTTTCTTTCGCTTTATTAAATTGGGTCGAGGTAATTTTCTATAACATCATCGGCATCCTCATTGGGATCCGATTCATCAGAAAATTGGTAATCTTCCCAATATTTTGCTTCCTCGGCAGAAACACCATTGACCATTATTAACTTTGGTCTGTTGGTTGAGGATTTTCTTTTATTTAATCAATTTACTATAGGTATCAATATTTCTTCCTCTGGAACCTCTTCTTCTTCTAGTTCCTCCTCTTCCGATTCCTCCTCTTCCGGTTCCTCTTCTTCCGGTTCCTCCTCTTCCGGTTCCTCCTCTTCCGGTTCCTCTTCGGGAATTTGTGAATCTTCCCAAAATATATTCGACTCTTCATTATTATTAGGTGAATCGATGGGATTTGTACTAGTGGTAGACATCTATCACACAATATCAAACACATTAAGAGGTTAATATATCACATAATATTTACATGTTAATAATATATAGTTTCCAACAAAAGTGTTAAGTAATCGTTTTTAAAGAAAACACGGTCGAAGTCCAGACTCACTAATGTATCCTAACAAACTCGATAAGACACACTAATGCAAATTTCTGGTTCTCTAAGACCAACGCTCGGATACCAACTAAAATGTCCCGTTCATATTGATTATAAACGTTCCATATTAATTGCTTTCGTCGCGAGGTTTTGACCTCTATATGAGAGGTTTTTCAAAGACTGCATTCATTTTTAAAACAACCATAACCTTTATTTTATCTATAAAGGTTTAAAAAGTATTACGTAGCTTATCAAATAATGATAATCTAAAATATACCGTTTACACACGACCATTACATAATGGTTTATTATAAGAATATATTACATCAAAAATAAGTTTCTTAAATGCAGTTTTTACATAATATCATACAAGCATGGACTCCAAATCTTGTCCTTATTTTAGTATGCAACAGCGGAAGCTATTAATAATCACCTGAGAATAAACATTCTTAAAACATCAACAAAAATGTTGGTAAGTTATAGGTTTAACCTATATATTATCAAATCGTAATAATAGACCACAAGATTTTATATTTCAATATACATCCCATACATAGAGATAAAAATCATTCATATGGTGAACACCTGGTAACCGACATTAACAAGATGCATATAAGAATATCCCCTATCATTCCGGGAAATCCTTCGGACATGATAACAACGAATTCGAAGTACTAAAGCATTCGGTACTTTGGATGGGGTTCGTTAGGCCCAATAGATTTATCTTTAGGATTCGCGTCAATTAGTAGATCGGTTTACTAATTCTTAGGTTATCAAGTAAAAGGGGCATATTCGACTTCGATCATTCACCCATATAATGTAGTTTCATTTACTTGTGTCTATTTCGTAAAACATTTATAAAACTGCATGTATTCTCATACCAAAATATTAGATTATAAAAGTGGGACTATAACTCACTTTCACATATTTTTACTTCGTCGGGAGTAAGACTTGGCCACTGATCGATTCACGAACCTATAACAAATATATACATATATATATATATATATATATATATATATATATATATATATATATATATATATATATATATATATATATATATATATATATATATATATATATATATATATATATATATATATATATATATATATATATCAAAGTATATTCAAAATATATTTACAACATTTTTAATACATTTTGATGTTTTAAGTTTATTAAGTCAACTGTCCTCGTTAGTAACCTACAACTAGTTGTCCATAGTTAGATGTACAAAAATAAATTGATATATATATTATCTTGAATCAATCCATGACCAAGTGTATACATGTCTCAGGCTAGATCACAACTCAAAGTATATATATTTTTGGAATCAACCTCAACCCTGTATAGCTAACTCAAACATTACTGCATATAGAGTGTCTATGGTTGTTCCAAATAATATATATACATGGGTCGATATGATATGTCAAAACATTTGCATACGTGTCTATGGTATCCCAAGATTACATAATATATTAGAATACATGTATAATACAATATAATTTAGCTAGGATATGATTTGTATAGAATTGTTACAATATTTCCCGTAGCTACAACAATAAAAAAATATCCAATCTTGTTTTACCCATAACTTCTTCGTTTTAAATCGGTTTTGAGTGAATAAAATTGCTATGGTTTCATATTAAACTCTATTTTATGAATATAAATAGAAAAAGTATAGGTTTATAGTCGGAAATATAAGTTACAAGTCATTTTTGTAAGAGGTAGTCATTTCAGTCGAAAGAACGACGTCTTGATGACCATTTTGAAAAACATACTTCCACTTTGAGTTTAACCATGATTTTTGGATATAGTTTCATGTTCATAAGAAAAATCATTTTCCTAGAAGAACAAATTTTAAATCAAAGTTTATCATAGTTTTTAATTATCAAACCCAAAACAGCCCGCGGTGTTACTACGACGGCGTATGTCCGGGTTTACAGTGTTTTTCGTGTTTCCAGGTTTTAAATCATTAAGTTAGCATATCATATAGATATAGAACATGTGTTTAGTTGATTTTAAAAGTCAAGTTAGAAGGATTAACTTTTGTTTGCGAACAAGTTTAGAATTAACTAAACTATGTTCTAGTGATTTCAAGTTTAAACCTTCGAATAAAGTAGTTTTATATATATGAATCGGATGATGTTATGAACATCACTACTACCTCAGGTTTTGCGGATAAACCTACTGGAAATGAGAAAAAATAGATCTAGCTTCAAAGGATTCTTGTATGGCTTGAAAGTTCTTGAAGCAGAATCATGACACGAAAACAAGTTCAAGTAAGATTTCCACTCGAAATAAGATTGTTATAGTTATAGAAATTGAATCAAAGTTTGAATATGAGTATTACCTTATATTAGAAATATATCTTACTGTAAATAAGAAAGATTTCTTGAGGTTGGATGATCACTTTACAAGATTGGAAGTAAGCTAGCAAACTTGGAAGTATTCTTGATTTTATGAAACTAGAACTTATAGAATTTATGAAGAACACTTGGAACTTGAAGATAGAACTTGAAAGAGATAAATTAGATGAAGAAAATAGAAGAATGAAAGTGTTTGTAGGTGTTTTTTGTCGTTGGTATATGGATTAGATATAAAGGATGTGTAATTTTGTTTACATGTAAATAAGTCGTGAATGATTACTAATATTTTTGTAATTTTATGAGATATTTCATGCTAGTTGCCAAATGATGGTTCCCACATGTGTTAGGTGACTCACATGGGCTGCTAAGAGCTGATCATTGGAGTGTATATACCAATAGTACATACATCTAAAAGCTGTGTATTGTACGAGTACGAATACGGGTGCATACGAGTAGAATTGTTGATGAAACTGAACGAGGATGTAATTGTAAACATTTTTGTTAAGTAGAAGTATTTTGATAAGTGTCTTGAAGTCTTTCAAAAGTGTATGAATACATATTAAAACACTACATGTATATACATTTTAACTGAGACGTTAAGTCATCGTTAGTCGTTACATGTAAATGTTGTTTTGAAACCTTTAGGTTAACGATCTTGTTAAATGTTGTTAACCCATTGTTTATTATATCTAAAGAGATGTTAAATTATTACATTATCATGATATTATGATATATTAATATATCTTAGTATGATATATATACAGTTAAATGTTGTTACAACGATAATCGTTACATATATGTCTCATTTCGAAATCATTAAGTTAGTAGTCTTGATTTTACATATGTAGTTCATTGTTAATACACTTAATGACATGTTTACTTATCATTTATCATGATTAAAAATAGTGTATCAATATGTTAATATGATTCATATGTATTTAGTAAGACGTTGTTATAACGATAATCGTTATATATATCGTTTCGAGTTTCTTAATTCAATAAACTCAATTTTATGTATATAACTCATTGTTAAAATACCTAATGAGATACTTACTTATCATAATATCATTTTAACTATATATATAATCATATATATGTCATCATATAGTTTTTACAAGTTTTACGTTCGTGAATCACCGGTCAACTTGGGTGGTCAATTGTCTATATGAAACCTAATTCAATTAATCAAGTCTTAACAAGTTTGATTGCTTAACATGTTGGAAACACTTAATCATGTAAATAACAATTTCATTTAATATAAATAAACATGGAAAAGTTCGGGTAACTACAATACATGCGCTGTTTTTATAACTGTTTTACGAAATAGACACAAGTAATCGAAACTACATTATATGGTTGAATGGATCGAAGCCGAATATGCCCCTTTAAAACTTGGTATCCTAAGAATTAGGGAACAGATCCCCTAATTGATACGAATCCTAAAGATAGATCTATCGGGCCCAACAAGCCCCATTCTGGATTTTGAATGCTTTAGTACTTCGAAATTATGATATCCGATGGGTGTCCCGGAATGATGGGAATATTCTATATGCATGTTGTTAATGTCAGTTACCAGGTGTTCAATCCATATGAATGATTTTTATGCATGATGTTTATGAGAGATGGAAATATGAAATCTTGTGGTCTATTAAAATAATGGAAATGATTGTTTATGATAAACTAATGAACTCACCAACCTTTTGGTTAACACTTTAAAGCGTGTTTATTCTCAGATATGAAAGAAATCTTTCGCTGTGCATTTGCTCATTTTAGATATATTACTTGGAGTCAGTCATGGCATATTTCGAAAGACGTTTCATTCGAGTCATTGAGTTCATCAAGATTATTATTAATTCAATTATAGTTGGATATATTATGAAATGGTATGCATGCTGCCAACTTTCGATGTAATGAAAGTTTGTCTTTTAAAAATGAATGCAATGTTTGTAAAATGTATCATATAGAGGTCAAGTACCTCTCGATGTAACCAAGTGTAATGTACTCGTCCTGATGGATTAGGACGGTTCATTTTAGTTGGTATCAGAGAGGTGGTCTTAGCGAACCAGGTTTTGCATTAGTGTGTCTAACTGATAGTTGCTTAGATGCATTAGTGAATCTGGACTTCGACCGTGTCTGCATGTCAAGAGTTTTGCTTATCATTTAGTGTCGAAAATTATTTGCTTATCATCCTTAAAGTCTAGACACGTCTTACTGCCTCTATTGCATAGACAGTGTATAGATAAATTCATATTTTAGCGTATCTGTTATTGTTACCTTTGCCTGACAGCTTCCGTAGATTCCTCCATAACTTATGGGATTTTAGTATTATATATGCATATGTAAACTATGTATTGCAGGGTACTAATCTACATCCTATAATCTAATTCTTATCGAAAATCCTTCATCTGATCGTACGAGATGAATCCCTCAACCAGTTCGAGTCCCTCAGATTCCGATAGCTATTCCGATAGTTATTCTGACAGCTATTCCGACATGGATATTCACCTAAGCTCCGGAAGCAGCGTCACTAGAATGAATCAACCAATCAGCCATCCCTAATTCATCTGATGGGTTCGTAGTCTACTTAATCATTGGTGACAAGAAGAAACGATCCCTTTCATCTATCATATTGTCCTCTAGGCGAAGAACCTGAAGCATTTACCGGCGAATCAATCCGAAACACCATTTTTTTCTCTCATTTCCAGAATATCTCACAACGATCACATAATTTCTACAATTCTAAACCTTATTCATTCATTTGTTCAAACCGCCAATCATTCCGGGGTAATCAAAGAAGTCAACGAGCTTCGTGCTCGAGTAATCAATGTGGAAAATATGGTGCGAAACATACCAGCTTCAGCAACATCACCAGCACCGGTAGTACCACCAACAGCAACATCCGCATCCCACACCTCGACATCACAATCTGTACCTCGAGCATCAACGTCGTACGCACCATAGATACCAAGGAGTACCAATAACAATGAACGATGAAGTATTGATCCATAACTTCATTAATATTCTGCGAAGAATATGTGGTTCCTAATAGGTTTAGAGATTACTTATTATAGCTCAAACCGAAAAAGCAAATGAGTTTAATATCATATTAACTCATTAAATCCATGATTACATCTGAAGAAAATATATATGTATATATGTTTTCATAAAGATTGTAATTAAAAATTCTTTTGCACAAACTGTTAATGGTGAAAATATTTTAACGGGTAGGTAATACCCGAGGAAATATTTAACTTTCATATTAACATGTTATACTGTACATTCTTCGAATCTGATTCAACAGTCATTTACTATCCTACTTACATCCACAGATATACGTATCCGTTTACCACAGAATAACCATTTTCCTTCAATTTCATATTTAGATTTTGACTTATCAGAATCCAACAAGTGGCATAATGAAGAAAACATTGGACAAAATAAAATTTGTTAGAAACAAACAAATTAACTATAAGAAATTTTGTTAAGAATCCACACTAACAGAATCCTAGCTAACTGTTAATTCCGTATTACATTTTATTTATCGTAATTTAATTATCGCAATTTTAATTCTCGCAATTTTATTTATCGTCATTTAATTTCTGTTATTTATTTTACGCACTTTATTTATTATCATTTAAATACTGTTATTTACGCATTTTAAATATCGGGACACGAATACAAGGTTTTGACATATCATATCAGTGCATCTATATATATTATTTGGAATAATCATAGACACTCTATATGCAGTAATGATAGAGTTAGCTATACAGGGTTGAGGTTGATTCTCAAATAATATATATACTTTGAGTTGTGATCGAGTCTGAGACATGTACACGGGTTACGATACGTATTAATCAATTCGAATATTATATATTAAACTATATATGAATTATTGGACTGTTAACTGTGGACTATCGACCGTGGACTACCAACATTGGACAATTAAAATGAACAAAAATATTGATTATAACATATGAAACTAAATAATTCTTCAAGTTTGCCATTTTATTTCATCTTAAACCTCATTTGTATCTTGACGATTAAAATCTGCGATTCAAACCTTTCATAATTCTTTAAAGCACTTCAATCGATAGGATGAACCAACCGCACTTCATCTACAGAATAAGAGATTGATGCATATAGTTATGCACCTGAAAACACTCGGAACCTGTGTAAACGTTTAACACGTGTCTGTGTTAGCTCCTTTGGCATTGTTATTACTGAAAATAACATTGCAACTCTTTTTCAAATTAGCTAATTTTATCACAGCTTCAGCAAATCAACTTCGACTTCCATTCAAATTAGCCTTATTATAACCTCGATATATAAGTTTGCCTGTCGTCATCGTTATTGGAGAACCATTTATATTCCACCACATTAGCAGTAAACTTACCAGCAACTTCAATGAATTTGGACTTTCTGAAAAATCATTATATTCATTGAAACCCCGTCGTGTATTCATCTATACCCTGTAACAATAATTACCATACCAATTACCGAGAATCAGCAATCAGTATTTCGAATCTCGTAGCATTTCTACATCAATAGTTATATGTATACATCTAACAATTATCTCCTAGAATTACGATCTTCAATTCTGAAATTTTGAAAAGCACCTAGCCTACGAATCAATACATTGAACTTTGAAAAAGCTGAATGAAGCAGCAGAAACTATAGGCAACCGTAAACGACCTTAGTCGTCGGAAATTTGATGATAAAGAATAGTATGTTGGAAAAGCTCAGAAACGTTGGAACTGAAAAAGCGGATTGAACTAATCACGAAGGAAACCAAGGACAAATACAAGGACCAAACCTTATATTCAAAGAATCCAGGTAATTCTGGATCCGTTGAAATCCTTAGAGAATATCTTGCTCCGAAGTCATGCTAAAATCTTGCGTAAAATCTTTCTTCATCAACCATCGAATTTAGAAATTCCAAAATATCATCATAAATATCTACAATATTTCTGAAGATATTTTCATAAATATTCTCGTCTGAAATTATTTATCTCTTTGTGCTATCTATATTACATCATAAAGGAAACTATTTTAGTTTTTAAATTTCTGGAAAATTTAAATTTAAATTATGAATGTTTTTGAAGTAGTGTTAGGAACTGAAGCATGAGTTAGTATAATATAATGACACTTGATCAACGTGATTATATTACAGTAAGTCATGCTGAGTTTCTCATGGAATGTGATGATTCACAGATCATAACGTCATCATGTGCCATGTTACATAACTCTTTCATTCTGCTTAACTTCTGAACATATCAAGAAAGTATATTCTTGATAGTTCTATTCTCAGTGATTCTGGTAATTTGACAAAATAAATCGTGTTATTAGATTCTTTCTTATTTAGAACATGATGTTTATCCGAAATTCCATACTTACGAATTCTGGACCGTTACTCGTTTTACTAGAGGTCGAGAAGAGAATAAAAAGGCAAAGAGCTCCGGAACATAAGGGAAGATATAAAACTCGACAACAACACTGAAATCACAAACCGTGTACATTAATACGAATAGCAATATAAAGACACGGGAGTATGATAAACACAATTACCCCAAAAGCGAAGTAGAAGTAAACAGATTCCTCTGGTGAAAGTTGGAATAGAAGAATGATTGTTGCGATAGTTAGAATGAGGTTAAGAACCAGAGTTGGATTAAGCATTTTCACAATCTTTTGAATTTAGAATTGAGTATAGGAGTGGTTAAAAAAATTATAATGGAACAGAAGAAGTTAATTTATAGTGAAATAATCGATAAAGAAATCAAGGCAGATTTCTGCATTTAATTAGAGAGATCCTAGTTTCCTTAATCCCAAGGAAATCAGATCTTATTCAGATTTCCAAGATTTTCTTCAAATCCCTTGAATTCCGGAATTCAACCATGACTACGTCAAAAGTTATGACGAAACTTATTTTCCTCATTCCACTATTTTGTGATAGCTTCATTCGTACTCTTCACATAAATGAATTGTTTTATCCATATCACCCACTGATGATAAAACTCTAAATTCCAGCTCATATGAGTCATGAAAACATACTTAATGTCAACCATGACCATCCCAATCAAATTTCGGGACGAAATTTCTTTAACGGGTAGGTACTGTGATGACCCGAAAATTTCCGACCAAATTTAAACTTAATCTTTATATGTTTCTGACACGATAAGCATAGTATGTAATATTGAGTCTCGAAAATTTTGAACCATTTACATAGATTCATTTATACCTTTGTCTGTTTCCGATGATTCACGAACCTATAAACGTAAATAGAAATGTGCATGTAAATCACTATACATATAAATAATTATATATTGTAAAATAAATATAGTAGAGAACTGATATGTGATTTAATTATTATGAAAGATAAATTAAAATAACTAAAACTTGTTATTTAATGATTTCGAACATAATTTTTCAACGATTAATAAAGTATTAAATGTATAAATATTATACTTTGAGTTTAAATTATTTTAATGTATATCATTAATACATCTATCTAAGTAATGAATATGGATATGTAAAACATAACTATATATATAGTATTGTGAATATACATAAGATATATAAACAAAATTTTTACTATATGTATATTGATAAAATATATAAATATTAGATATATATTATTATATAAGTATTTAATAATACATAATTAATAATATGTAATGTTAACATAATTTCAAGTAAAATATAAATATTATACTAATATTACTTTCATTATTATCAGTAAATATTAATATTAATGTCTGTCTTATTATTATTATTTTATATTATATATATATATATATATATATATATATATATATATATTGATATAAAAATTTAAAACATGTAAATTGTTATATCTTTATTATTACTAGCATTGCTATTAGATATTATTATTATTATCATTTTTTTAGTATCATTATGATTTATTATCATTAGTAATATATATTTAATATTATTATTATAAATATTATTAATATTATTAGTATTTTGATTATTATTAATATAATTATAATTATTAATTATTAAAATCAATTGTATAAAGTTGTATATATAGATTTGGATTCAGAAATGGTTTCACGTAACACTCAAACTGTATTTGATTGTGTCTTATCCCTAAAAATTCGTCAATTATCTGTATCAATCATACAAAACAGTTAAATATGACCTATCTGTTATTGTTTTATTATCTGATTCGATATAGTGCCTGTAAAATCCTGTCGAGCAATCAAGGCAACAAAACAAATAAAATAGAATCTTGTAACTGTATTAGACACTCTGGCACCTCATATCCTTTACTTACTGCAAATTGAAACCAAAACAGAAATTATAAAAATAAAAAGAGTGCCGGTACCTCTGTTCGTGACCAATTTTAACAACATTTCAATTTCGTTTTTTTAAAATCTATAAATACAGTTTTGTTAAGAATCATGTATTCAAACTATCTGTAAAGTTTGAACCTCCAATTTTCTATATTGAAATCGAATTTTCGAGTCAAAGTTTCAATCTCAAAAAGTCAAACCTTGTTCTTCGTTAGAATTCAAACTTGTTTTAATGTTTCCAGTAAAATTGAGGATTTAGAAAGTTTTTAGGGATGATTTAAAACCTATTTCATGTTGTAATCATGAGCTAAAACATCCTTTAATTCAAAATCACCATTTAAGTTTGGTTGTGTTCTTCGTGAAGTTTTTCAAATTGTTACTGCTATATTTATTTTGATTTCTGTTCTAAATTAATTCGAACACCCTTATAGGTTGTATCTAATTTTAGTATATGTCATAAGACAAACAATTTAACTGAAGTTTGAGGAGTGTAGATCGATTTGAATACTGTGAGAAGAAGAAGAAAATAAACAGACAGGTTTACATGTTATAAATATTTTGGATGGGTTATATATCAGAAAAACAGACGTGGTGGGATGGTCTAGACGTGTTTTGTGAGCGAGGGGTCTCGGGTTCAAGCCCGGCTGGTGCTGTTTTATTTTTAGAACCTATTCCTTTTGAGGTATAATTTCCATTACTAGTATTATTATTATTATTATTATTATTATTATTATTATTATTATTATTATTATTATTATTATTATTATTATTATTATTATTATTATTATTATTATTATTATTATTATTATTATTATTGTTATTGTTATTGTTATTGTTATTTTTGGTATTGTTATTATTATTATTGTTATTGTTATAATTAGTGTTAAAAATTATTAATATTATTATTACATGTATATGTATTATAATCATTATTATCATTATAAGTATTAATAATATTATTAGTAGTAAACTTATCATAATTAGTATTATTATTACTACCATTATTACTAAAGTAAATTTATTTTCAAACCTGTCGTTTTTGTTAAAACTAATATTATCATTAAAAAAAATAACACCTTTACTATCATTATTATTATTAACAGTAGTATGAATAATATCATTATTATTAAAAGTATTATGATTATGAGCATAAAAGTTTTAAAATTATTGTCATTAAGATTACAAGAATCTATATAAATGTATGGATTTAAAAACTATGTATAAAACAATAATTTAAGTAAATTAATAATTATTAGTATTATTATTATTATTATCAACAAAATATTATTGATATTATCATTATTAGTATTAGTATGATTATCATTAATAGTATTATTATTATTAAAAACTATTATCGTTATTATCCTTTTTACAAAAATTATTATTTCGTTATCATTAAAACTATTAATATTATTATCATCGAGTACTATCTATATCATTATTATTAAGCTAATATTACTTATGAAAATAAAAGTTTTTAAATGACGTTGTTAAAATTATAAGTATTAAAATAAAGAGTATAGATATAAAAATTATATTTAAATTACATAAATTAACTATATTAATAATTATATATATATATATATATATATATATATATATATATATATATATATATATATATATATATATATATATATATATATATATATATATATAATGAAAAATATATAAATAATTAATAGAACTTACAAATTATTAAATATAACAAGTACATCACTAATAATAATATATAAACTTATTCGATTACAAATATGTGTATTAATAAATATACAAATGATATAGGTTCGTGAATCCGAGGTCAACCCTGCATTGTTCAGTATCGTCGTATGAATATTTTTACTACAAAATATTCTATAGTTAGTTTCATTACTCCCTTTTTAAATGCTTTTGCAATATATATTTTTGGGACTGAGAATACATGCGATGTTTTTATAACTGTTTTACGAAATAGACACAAGTAATCGAAACCACATTATATGGTTAAATGGATCGAAGCCGAATATGCCCCTTTTAAACTTGGTAGCCTAAGAATTAGGGAACAGACCCCCTAATTGACGCGAATCCTAAAGATAGATCTATCGGGCCCAACAAGCCCCATTTTGGAATTTGGAATGCTATAGTACTTCAAAATTATCATGTCCGATGGGTGTCCCGGAATGATGGGGATATTCTATATGCATCTTGTTAATGTCGGTTACCAGGTGTTCAATCCATATGAATGATTTTTATGCATGATATTTATGAGAAATGAAAATATGAAATATTGTGGTCTATTAAAATAATGGAAATGATTGTTTATGATAAACTAATGAACTCACCAACCTTTTGGTTGACACTTTAAAGCATGTTTATTCTCAGATATGAAAGAAATCTTTCGATGTGCATTTGCTCATTTTAGAGATATTACTTGGAGTCAGTCATGGCATATTTCGAAAGATGTTGCATTCGAGTCATTGAGTTCATCAAGATTATTATTAATTCAATTATAGTTGGATATATTATGAAATGGTATGGATGCTGCCAACTTTCGATGTAATGAAAGTTTGTCTTTTAAAAACGAATGCAATGTTGGTAAAATGTATCATATAAAGGTCAAGTACCTTGCGATGTAACCAAGTGTAATGTACTCGTCCTGATGGATTAGGACGGTTCATTTCAAGTAGTGCCTCCAAGTCTTTAATGTAAAAACAACCACGCCTAATTCTAAATCGTGCGTCGTATAATTCTGCTCATGAATCTTCAATTGTCTAGACACATAAGCAATTACCTTCGTTCGTTGCATTAATACATAACCGAGACCTTGCTTTGAGGCATCACAATATATCACAAAATCATCATTCCCTTCAGGTAATGACAATATAGGTGTCGTAGTTAACTTTTTCTTTAACAATTGAAACGCTTTCTCTTGTTCATCTTTCCATTCAAATTTCTTCCCTTTATGCGTTAATGCAGTCAAGGGTTTTGCTATTTTAGAAAAATCTTGGATAAATCTCCTGTAATTACCAGCCAGCCCTAAAAATTGACGTATGTGTTTCAGAGTTTTTGGGGTTTCCCACTTTTCAACGGTTTAAATCTTTGCTGGATCCACCTGAATACCTTCTTTGTTCACTATGTGTCTGGGAAATTAAACTTCTTCCAACCAAAATGTACACTTTGAAAACTTAGCGTACAGTTTTTCTTTCCTTAATAATTCTAGCACTTTTCTCAAATGTTCTTCGTGCTCTTGGTCATTCTTTGATTAAATAAGTATGTCATCGATGAAAACAATGACAAAATTGTCAAGGTATGGTCCACACACTCGGTTCATGAGGTCTATGAACACAGCTGGTGCATTAGTCAACCCAAACGGCATAACCATAAACTCGTAATGACCGTAACACGTCCTAAAAGCAGTCTTTGGAATATCATCCTCCTTCACCCGCATTTGATGATACCCAGAATGTAAATCAATCTTCGAATAAACCGACGAGCCTTGTAGTTGATCAAATAAGTCGTCGATTCTCGGTAGTGGGTAGCAGTTCTTGATGGTAAGTTTGTTCAACTCTCGATAGTCGATACACAACCTAAATGTACCATCCTTCTTCTTGACAAACAAAACAGGAGCTCCCCACGGTGATGTGCTTGGTCGAATGAAACCACGCTCTAAAAAGTTCCTGTAACTGACTTTGTAATTCTTTCATTTCGCTGGGTGCAAGTCTGTATGGAGCACGAGCTATTGGTGCAGCTCCTGGTACAAGGTCTATTTGAAATTCAACGGATCGATGTGGGGGTAATCCCGGTAATTCCTTCAAAAATACATCGGGAAATTCTTTTGCCACGGGAACATCACTGATGTTCTTTTCTTCAGGTTTAACTTCCTCGATGTGTGCTAGAATGACGTAACAACCTTTTCTTATTATTTTTTGCGCCTTCAAACTACTAATAAGATTTAATTTCGCGTTGTTCTTTTCTCCGTACACCATAAAAGGTTTTCCTTTTTCACGCATAATGTGAATCGCATTTTTGTAACAAACAACCTCTGCTCTTACCTTTTTCAACCAGTCCATGCCAATTATTACATCAAAACTCCCTAACTCGACTGGTATTAAATCAATTTTAAACGTTTCATCCCCCAGTTTAATTTCTCTCTCCCGACATATATTATCTGCTGAAATTAATTTACCATTTGCTAATTCGAGTAAAAATTTACTATCCAAAGGCGTCAATGGGCAACTTAATTTAGCACAAAAATCTCTACTCATATAGCTTCTATCCGCACCTGAATCAAATAAAACATAAGCAGATTTATCGTCAATAAGAAACGTACCCGTAATAAGCTCCGGGTCTTCCGGTGCTTCTGCCGCATTAATATTGAAAACTCTTCCGTGGCCCTACCCATTAGTATTCCCCTGATTTGGGCAATTTCTAATAATGTGGCCTGTTTTTCCACATATATAACAAACAGCGTTGGTATAACTTGCTCCGACACTATTCGTTCCGGCATTACTTGTTCCGACACTATTTGTTCCTTTAGTTCTGTTAAACTTTGGTCCGTAGACCTCACACTTTGTCGCGCTATGACCATTTCTTTTACACCTGTTGCAAAATGTCGTGCAAAACCCTGGGTGATTTTCTTCACACCTATGACATGGCTGTTTTTGGTTTTTGTTGTCGTTGTTGTTATTGAGGTTGTTGTTGGGATTGTTATTGTTGTTGAAACGGTTGTTGTAGTTGTTGTTGTTTTTGGGATGTTTGTTGTAGTTATTGTTAGGATTGCGGTTATTGTTGCGATTGTTGTTGCGGTTGTTGGGATAGTTGTTGCGATTGTGGTTGTAATTGTTGTTGTTGTTGTTGTACTGGTGACTCTTGTCACCGTTTTCCTCTCACTTCCTCTTGAGTTGTTTCGTGTTGGATTCTTCGGCTGCCTGCTCTTTAATTCTTCCCTCAATCTGATTTATGAGTTTATGAGCCATTCGACTTGCCTTCTGTATGGAAACGGGCTCGTGTGAACTCACATCTTCTTGAATCCTCACTGGTAACCCTTTTACAAACGCGTCGATCTTCTCTTCTTCATCTTCGAACGCTCATGGACACAATAGGCACAACTCTGTGAATCGTCGTTCATATGTGGTAATGTTGAACCCTTGTGTTCGTAACTCTCTAAGTTCTACCTTGAGCTTATTGACTTCGTTTTTAGGACGGTACTGCTCGTTCATCAATTGCTTGAATGCCGACCACGGTAGTGCGTAAGCAGCATTTTGTCCTACATGTTCAAGATAGGTGTTCCACCACGTTAACGCAGTACCTGTGAAGGTATGCGTAGCGTACTTAACTTTTTCCTCTTCAGTACACTTACTTATGGCAAACACCGATTCGACTTTCTCGGTCCACCATTTCAATCCAATTGGTCCTTCGGTTCCATCAAATTCCAAAGGTTTGCAGGCAGTGAATTCTTTGTAGGAGCATCCTACACGATTTATTGTGGAATTAGTTCCACTGCTAGATCCAGAGTTATTGTTATTTTGCATCGTAGCCTGTACTGCGGCTATGTTTGCTGCAAGGAAAACACAGAAGTCTTCTTCGCTCATGTTCAAATTCTGACGAGTCGTCGGTGCCATTTCCTTCAAAAATAACCCAAAAGAATTAAGTTAATCATATAGAATTTTAAGAGTAGTCAATAGTATTTCATAGCATAGTATGAACTCATTTATAAAAGCTTTTTCTTCATATTAGCGTTTTATAGTTTTAATTCGGGTAGTACCTACCCGTTAAGTTCATACTTAGTAGCTAATATACAATTCAACTACTACAATTTTATATGAAAAAACTGATTATAATAATATTTCACGTTCAAATTTTATACAATATTTTACAAACTTACAATACCGCTATTATACATATAGGATGAAATATAGCACATACTAACTTTGCTACTCGGTAGCTATAAAGGAAATTCTAGTTAATACGTAAGTCGTTCAGCAAAAGAAATAAAGACACGTAATTCATAAGTCCAGAAACAAGTCATGCATTCTGGTTTTACTAAGACGACTTCCCATCCGTGGTCTTGTGGAAAGTAATCGTTATGACCATTGGCTAGGCAGCATGTTGTAATGTCATCAAAAGGACGAGGGTTTCGTAATGTCCAACAGCTCCGTAATAATCTAAAAACCTTGTTTCTCACCCCAACTACTGAATCCGTCACTTGTGGGAATGTTTCATTTAATAGTTGTAATCTGATGTTCTTTTTCTCACTTTGGTGAGAAGCGAACATCACTAACCCGTAAGCATAACATGCTTCTTTATGTTGTATGTTAGAAGTTATTTCTAATTCAGGAAATCCTATGTTGGAATATGTTGAGTCAAAATAGGTTCTTAACCCGTATCATAAAATTGCATTTGGGTTCCCCGCATTTAACGCTTTAAAGAAAACACGGTGTAACTTACGGTCTCCCCAATGTGATATACCCCACCTATCAAAGGAAAGCCTTTTTATAAACTAAGGCATTTCTGGAAAGTCTTTCAAATGTTTGACAAGTTAATTTCGCCATAACTAAATGTGCTGATGAATTCTGACTGACTCTAGACAAGATTTCCTCAATCATATCCTCTGGTAGGTCTTCTAAAATATTCAGTCGTCTACCCTTAACGTCCATTTTGTTTTTATACTGTAAAATAGACAAGGATTAGATTCGTAAAAAAAAATTAACAAACAATACAAGCAATTTTTACATAGAACATAAAAGTACAAGCACACTACAATACATATAATACATAACATGATTACAACCCTCTAATCTGAATCACTGGTTTCTTCTTCTTCGAACTTGGTTCGTTTTCCTAATTTTCTAGGGATATATGGTGTTCCTCTAATACGGGCCGTCGTTTTCCACAATGGTTTAGAAAAACCTGGTGGCTTAGAGGTTCTCGGGTTATTGTTACATTTTAGGAAATACGGATGTTGCCGATACATATAAAGTTCATCGGGGTTGGAATCAGGTTTCTCTATTTTTATACCTTTTCCCTTATTATTTTCTTTTGATTTATTAAATTGGGTCGAGGTAATTTCTATAACATCATCGGAATCCTCATCGGGATCCGATTCATCGGAAAATTGGTAATCTTCCCAATATTTTGCTTCCTCGGTGGAAACACCATTGACCATTATTGACTTTGGTCCGTTGATTGAGGATTTTCTTTTATTTAATCGATTTACTGTAGGTATCAATATTTCTTCCTCCGGAACCTCTTCTTCTTCTTTCGGTTCCTCCTCTTCCGGTTCCTCTTCTTCCGGTTCCTCCTCTTCCGGTTCCTCCTCTTCCGGTTCCTCTTCTTCCGGTTTCTCTTAGGGAAATTGTGAATCTTCCCAAAATATATTCGACTCTTCATTATTATTAGGTGAGTCGATGAGATTTGTACTAGTGGTAGACATCTATCACACAACATAAAACACATTAAGAGGTTGATATATCACGTAATATTTACATGTTAATAATATATAGTTTCCAACAAAAGTGTTAAGCAATCGTTTTTTTAAAGAAAACACAGTCGAAGTCCAGACTCACTAATGTATCCTAACAACTCAATAAGACACACTAATGCAAATTTCTGGTTCTCTAAGACCAACACTCGGATACCAACTGAAATGTCCCGTTCATATTGATTATAAACGTTCCATATTAATTGATTTTGTTGCGAGGTTTTGACCTCTATATGAGACGTTGTTCAAAGACTGCATTCGCTTTTAAAACAAACCATAACTTTATTTTATCGACAAGGTTAAAAAGACACCACCTAGATTATCCAGAAATGATAATCTAAAAATATCACACTTACACACTACCAATACATATTGGTTTACAATATTAATATGTTACAACAAAGTAAATCTTGAATGCAGTTTTAAACAATATTATACAAGTATGCTGACACCAAATCTTGTCCATATTTTAGCATGCAACAGCGGAAGCTCTTAATAATCACCTGAGAATAAACATGCTTTAAACGTCAACAAAAATGTTGGTGAGTTATAGGTTTAACCTATATATTTATCAAATCGTAATAATAGACCACAAGATTTCATATTTCAATATACATCCCGTACATAGAGATAAAAATCATTCATATGGTGAATACCTAGTAATCGACATTAACAAGATGCATATAAGAATATCCCCTATCATTCCAGGAAATCCTTCGGACATGATAAAAACGAATTCGAAGTACTAAAGCATCCCGTACTTTGGATGGGGTTCGTTAGGCCCAATAGATCTATCTTTAGGATTCGCGTCAATTAGTAGATCGGTTTACTAATTCTTAGGCTACCAAGCAAAAGGGGCATATTCGGCTTCGATCATTCACCCATATAATGTAGTTTCAATTACTTGTGTCTATTTCGTAAAACATTTATAAAATTTCATGTATTCTCATCCCAAAAATATTAGATTTTAAAAGTGGGACTATAACTCACTTTCACAGATTTTTACTGAAAGGACCCGTTCATATACATTATAAATGATTCATAATAGTTGATTATATCGCGAGGTATTTGACCTCTATATGATATATTTTACAAACATTGCATTTGTTCTTAAAAGACAAACTTTCTTTACATTGAAAATTGACAGGCATGCATACCATTTCATAAATTGACTTAATAATAATATTTGATGAACTCAATGACTCGAATGCAACATTCTCGAAATATGCTATGAAAGACTCCAAGTAATATCTTGAAAATGAGCAAACGCACAGCGGAAGATTTCTTTCAATCCTGAGAATAAACATGCTTTAAAGTGTCAACCAGAAGGTTGGTGAGTTCATTAGTTTATCATAATCATTCATTTTCATCATTTTAATAGACCACAAGAATTTCATTTTCAGTTCTCATAAATATACGTCCCATGCATAGAGACAAAAATCATTCATATGGTGAACACCTGGTAACCGACATTAACAAGATGCATATAAGAATATCCCCTATCATTCCGGGAAATCCTTTGGACATGATAAAAACGAATTCGAAGTACTAAAGCATCCGGTACTTTGGATGGGGTTCGTTAGGCCCAATAGATCTATCTTTAAGATTCGCGTCAATTAGCAGATCGGTTTACTAATTCTTAGGTTACCAAGCAAAAAGGGGCATATTCGGCTTCGATCATTCACCCATATAATGTAGTTTCAATTACTTGTGTCTATTTCGTAAAACATTTATAAAATTTGCGCATGTATTCTCAGCCCAAAAATATAAAGGGTAAAAAGGCAAATGAAACTCACCTATTGTATTTCGTATTAAAAATACATATAATGTCATTGAACAAGTGCAAGGTTGGCCTCGGATTCACGAACCTAAATTAATTATATATATTTATATGTTGATCAATATTTGTCTTAACAAATTAGGTCAAGTCATAGTGTACCACAATCCTAATGCTCGAGACTAATATGCAAAAGTCAACAAAATTCAATTTGACTCAAAATAATTTCCAAAAATCTATACATGATTAATATATAGATTAAATATCGTCGTTTTATATTTTTAAATATTTTTAAAATATTTATTAGAGTAAATATAATTCATTTATTAATAAATAAAATTTTATATTAAAATTTATATAATAAAATATACTTTTATATATATTAAGTAATAAAATTTATAGAGTTCATTTAATATTATAAAGATAATATGATAGGTATTATTAATGTAATTTTATTACCCGTAGTAAAATATGTTTGTATCACATATTTATTTGATAAAATAATATCTATGATAATAGTAAGTAAAAGTTGTATTATTTTGTAATAATAATTATTATTATTTTATTAATAAAAATATCAATATTTATAATTACTAATGATGACATTATGATAAAATGATAATTCTAATTATGAATACTTTAATATTTACGACACTTTTTAATATTATCTTTAAAATAATAATTCTATTTAAAATGATAATAATAGTGATATTTTATAATAACAATGACATTTCTATTAAAATGATAATTTTTGTTAAAATGATAGTTTTAATACTAACGATACTTTTAATAATAATAGTAATGATAATAATAATAAGAACGATAATTTTATCTAAATCAATATCTTATAATATTTTAATTTCATCAAGCTACTCTTACTCATTATTTCCTAATCGTTTCATTTAATAGCTTTTAATCCTCTTTTATATCGTGTTCATAATAATGATAATAACAGTAATCAAAAATAATTAGGTGTTACTAATATTAGTTTTAATTACAATAATATTAATAATGCTTGTTACTATAACATTATTAACGATAATAATAATAATTATTTTAATGATAATATAATAATAATAATAATAACAATAACAATAACTATTTTTTTAAATAATGATATATATTAATAATGATAATAATAATAATAATAATAATAATAATAATAATAATAATAAAAATAATAATAATAATAATAATAATAATCATCATCATAATACTAATAAATATTTTAATGATAATAATAATAAAAATATTAATCATAATGATAATATTAATAATGATAATAATAATAATAATAATAATAATAATAATAATAATAATAATAATAATAATAATAATAATAACTATAAAAATTCTTTTACTATTTATACTTATATTAAAAATGATAATATTATCAATCATAATAATAATAATTAATAGATAAAAATAGTAACGACGATAATAACGACGATAGTAATAATAATTATTTTAACAATAATACTAAAATTCAGTTGACTATAATTTCCAATCTGTTCATCGAAATCATTCGAGTTCTAAATGAAAAGTTCTTAATTTTTCACTGTCTTTCCAACGACATGCATATCTTATACCTTATCTCTACCGCATACATAACTAATTCAGGATTCAACATATCCTATCTAATGGCAATATCAAAAGTACAAGCATACATAATCCTATATTCTCGAGCACTAGTCAGGGATACACTATTAATATGTAAAAATTAAATTATGAGTGCTTACGTATCAATATTGATATTCAATATTGCAGGAAATGTACGTAGACGCAACAGAGATGATAAACACTAGTTTGACCTCACGAGCATACCCTCGAACATTCCCCATAACCTCCATAGCTATAACCCATAATTTCCTTAGCCATATCCTACTCGAAAACCAGTTTTGAAAATAACCCACTCATGACTTCGTCGTAGTATTTTAGGTATAAATATTAATACTACTAATAATAATACTCCTAATAATAATAATCTGATTAATAATAATAATAATAATAATAATAATAATAATTATTATTATTATTATTATTATTATTATTATTATTATTATTATTATTATTATTATTATTATTATTATTATAATATAAATATATATGTATGTACGAGAGATAGATAGATGATAAAATGGATCAGAAATGAAGTCGTTCGAGGCTTTTAAGCATGTTGCCCACCTAACATCACCATGCGATCGCATGGTTTGAAGGTTGTTTAGCCATGCGATCGCATGGCCTTTAAATACAGCTCACAATGTTGAACTCTTCCTGCCGACACTTATATTAAATTATATAATATATATATATATTAATATATATTTAATCTAGGTAATTATTTATATAATATATTATATTTACGAGAATGGTAAAAATATAATTTTTACTCAAATGGCACGGACGTTGTCACTCGACTCATGTACCACTTTCGGTTTTTCGAGCGCACTTTCGTACGTTTAGAAAACTAGCCTTTTTCGTTACGCGACGTGTACCTTTATTAATAATTTGACTTACTCATCAATAAATTACCTTATAAAAAATGTAACTTATAAAATTGAGCGTTGTGGTCATTTGCTTCTATAAATCAGTGACTCGTTATTTATCAAAATATATTATTTTAAATCAGGACGTTTTATGACTAAGTTAAAATGTATATGTATTTTTATTTAGAATTGTAAATTTGTACATAATAAATATGTTTGAAATATTTAACTAATGATATAATATTTAGTCTTTCAAAACCAATTACATTTTAAAGTTCGTTTTATATAATTTAACTCGTTTTAAATAATAGTAGTTATTTCACCAAATAATGTTTTTAATATGAAAACTAAATAGTTGATTTATCAAGGGACACGAGTTAATCAAAGTAAGGTACACTTTTGAAATTTAAACGGAAATGATTACTAATTTTTGACTAACTCTCATTAATGACACTTTTGTAAATCACTTTTACCAAATATTCCGGATACCGTTAAAAAGGAAAGGTTTTCTAATTCAAAGTGGACCTCTTAACAGAGACTCGTAATCATAATTCAAATCATCTAATATTTCAATCTTTTTATATTATCTTTTAATTCCATCGATAATTATTCTAATTATATTTTGAAACAAATACGTTTATGTAAAGTATTAGACGTCTAATACTTTGTTAATGTTTTCAAGTTATAATATATACACATATACATATATAATCATGTTCGTTCATATAATGGTTCGTGAATCATTGGAATTTGGTCGAGGTTAAATGAGTGTATGAACACAGTTTAAAATTCTTGAGATTCAACTTACAAACATTGCTTATCGTGTCGGGAATATATAAAGATTAAAGTTTAAATTTGGTCGGAAATTTCCGGGTTGTCACATTTACTTCGTCGGGAAGTAAGACTTGGCCACTGGTCGATTCACGAACCTATAACAAATATGTACATATATATTAAAGTATGTTCAAAATATATTTATAACATTTTTAATATGTTTTAATGATTTGAGTTTATTAAGTCAGATTTCCTCGTTAGTAACCTACAACTAGTTGTCCACAGTTAGATGTACATAAATAAATCGATATATATATTATCTTGAATCAATCCATGACCCAGTGTATACACGTCTCAGGCTAGAACACAACTCAAAGTATATATATTTTTGGAATCAACCTCAACCCTGTATAGCTAACTCAAACATTACTGCATATAGAGTGTCTATGGTTGTTCCAAATAATATATATACATGGGTCGATATGATATATTAAAATATTTGTATACGTGTCTATGGTATCCCAAGATTACATAATATATTAGAATACATGTATAATACAATATGAGTTAGCTAGGATATGATTAATATAGATTTGTTACCAATTTTCACGTAGCTACAACAAGCAAAATTATCCAATCTTGTTTTACCCATAACTTCTTCATTTTAAATCCGTTTTGAGTGATTCAAGTTGCTATGGTTTCATATTGAACTTAAGTTTATGAATCTAAAAATAAAAAGTATAAGTTTTCAGTCGAAAATACAGGTTACAAGTCGTTTTTTTAAAGGTAGTCATTTCAGTCGAAAGAACGACGTCTAGATGACCATTTTGGAAAACATACTTCCACTTTGAGTTTAACCATGATTTTTAGATATAGTTTCATGTTCATAAGAAAAATCATTTTCCCAGAAGAACAACTTTTAAATCAAAGTTTATCATAGTTTTTAATTAACTAACCCAAAACAGCCCGTGGTGTTACTACGACGGCGTATATCCGGTTTTACGGTGTTTTTCGTGTTTTCAGGTTTTAAATCATTAAGTTAACATATCATATAGATATAGAACATGTATTTAGTTGATTTTAAAAGTCAAGTTAGAAGGATTAACTTTTGTTCACGAACAAGTTTAGAATTAACTAAACTATGTTCTAGTGATTACAAGTTTAAACCTTCGAATAAGGTAGTTTTATATATATGAATCGAATGATGTTATGAATATCATTATACCTCGGGTTTTGTGGATAAACCTACTGGAAATGAGAAAATTAGATCTAGCTTCAAAGGATCCTTGGATGGCTTGAGAGTTCTTGAAGCAAAATCATGACACGAAAACAACTTCAAGTAAGATTTCCACTAGAAATAAGATTGTTATAGTTATAGAAATTGAATCAAAGTTTGAGTATGAGTATTACCTTGAATTAGAAAGATATCTTACTGTAAATAAGAAAGATTTCTTGAGATTGGATGATCACTTGAAATAGATTTGCAAGATTAAAAGTAAGCTAGCAAACTTGGAAGTGTTGTTGGTGTGTTCTTGAGTAGTTGTTTTGTATTTTGATCTAGGTTACCTAGATTGAGCTAGATTACGAAGGAAATGATGAAGAACACTTAGAATACTAAGAAAGTAATTGAGAGAGAGTAATTTGATGCATAAAAATGGAAATCAAAGTGTGTTTGTGGTAGGTGTAATGAGGCGTGAATATGGAGTCAAATATAGGCTCCATTACTTTGTTATTTTGTTAGATATTTCATGCTAGTTGCCAAATAATGGTTCCCACATGTGTTAGGGGACTCACAAGGGCTGCTAAGAGCTGATCATTGGAGTGTATATACCAATAGTAAATATATTTAGAAGCTGGGTATTGTACGAGTACAAATACGGGTGCATACGAGTAGAATTGTTGATGAAAATGAACGAGGATGTAATTGTATGCATTTTTGTTAAGTAGAAGTACTTTGATAAGTGTCTTGAAGTCTTTCAAAAGTGTATGAATACATATTAAAACACTACATGTATATACATTTTAACTGAGTCGTTAAGTCATCGTTAGTCGTTACATGTAACTGTTGTTTTGAAACCTTTAAGTTAACGATCTTGTTAAATGTTGTTAACACGTTGTTTATTATATCTAATGAGATGTTAAATTATTATATTATCATGATTTTATGATGTATTAATATATCTTAATATGATATATACATTTAAATGTCGTTACAACGATAATCGTTACATATATGTCTCGTTTCGAAATCCTTAAGTTAGTAGTCTTGTTTTCACATATGAAGTTCATTGTTAATACACTTAATGATATGTTTACTTATCATTTATCATGTTTATCATAGTGTATCAATATATTAATATGATTCATAGGTATTTAGTAAGACGTTGTTATAACGATAATCGTTATATATATCGTTTCGAGTTTCTTAATTCAATAAACTCATTTTTATGTATATCACTCATTGTTAATATACCTAGTGAGATACTTACTTATTATACTATCATGTTAACTATATATATATATATATATATATATATATATATATATATATATATATATATATATATATATATATATATATATATATATATATATCCATATATATGTCATCATATAGCTTTTACAAGTTTTAACGTTTGTGAATCGCCGGTCAACTTGGGTGGTCAAATGTCTATATGAAACCTATTTCAATTAATCAAGTCTTAACAAGTTTGATTGTTTAACATGTTGAAAACACTTAATCATGTAAATATCAATTTCATTTAATATATATAAACATGGAAAAGTTCGGGTCACTACAGTATGCTTAATTTCGTCGTTAGATAATTTATGATAAATTATGAAGTTAATACATATGCTACTGAGATAAAGTATATGATATGCATGTCATTGGAAAGCTGGCGAAAAATTAATAACTTTTCATTTAGAAAGTGTATGGTTTCGATGAACGATTTAAAAGATATGGCCAACTAAATTTTTGTATTATTATTAAAATGATTATTATTATTACGATCGTCATTATTATCGTCGTTATATTATTATTATTATTATTATTATTATTATTATTATTATTATTATTATTATTATTATTATTATTATTATTATCATTATCGTATTAATATATGGTATTATCATTAAAAACTGATATTGTTATTATTATTGTTATTATCATTAAGATTATTATTAATAATTATCATTATTATTATTATTATTATTATTATTATTATTATTATTATTATTATTATTATTACTATTATTATTATTATTATTATCATCATTAAAACTAATATTAGTATCATCTAATTATTATAAATAATATTATTATCATTATTATGAATGCGATATAAAAGAGGACTAAAAGCTATTAATCAAATCGATTAGAAAATAATGAGTATAAGTATCATGTTGAAATTAAAATATTGTAAGATATTGATTTAGATAAAAATATCATTTTTATTATTTTTATCATTATTATTATTAAAAGTATCATTAATATTAAAACTATCATTTTATTTAAAATTATCATTTCTAATAGAAATATCATTATTATTATAAAATATTATTATTATTATTATCATTTTAGTATTATTATAATTAAAAATTATCATTTTGATTAAAATTATTATTTTTTATATAAAATATTATTATTATTAAAGTTAGTATTAGAAAGTATCGTTATTTTAAATTTACCATGATTATCATTTTATCATAAGTAATATCATCATTAGTAAATATAAATATTGTTATTATTGTAGGTAGAATAATAAAAATAATTATTATTATTACAAAATAATATAACTTTTACTTATTATTATTATTATCAATATTATTTTATCAAATAGATATGCGATACAAAGATATTTTTACCACACGTAATATAATTATGTTAATAATATAATACTATATTTTTATGATATTAAGTGAACTTTATAAATTATATTACTTAAGATATATAAAAGTATATTTATATCATATATAAATTTTAATATAAATTTTTATTTATTAATAAATGACTTGTATTATTTTTACTCTAATAAAATCTATTAAATATATTTAAATATATAAAAAGACTATTTAAGTTATATAATAAACATGAATAGATTTTGTAAATCATCTTGGGTCAAATTGACTTTTATTGACTTTTGCATATCGATCTCGAGCATTAGGATTGTGATACACTATGACCTGACCTAAATTGTTAGACAGATATTGACCATAATATAAATATATATACTTAATATAGGTTCGTGAATTCGAGGCCAACCTTGCACTTGTTCGGTGCCGTCATTTGCATTATTGCTGCGAAATACAGTATAGTGAGTTTCATTTCCTTCCTTTTTAAATGCTTTTGCAATATACATGCGCTGCTTTTATAAATGTTTGACGAAATAGACACAAGTACTCAAAACTACATTCTATGATAGAATTATTTGGATTCAATGGTTCGATTTCTATAAAGATTGCATTAGCTACTGTCGGTGAGATTATTTTGCATTTTGATTGCATTAGCTATCGTCGGTGAGATTGTTTTGCATCTTGGTTGCATTAGCTACCGTCGGTAAGATTGTTTTGCATTTTCGCATTAGCTACCGTCGGTGAGATTGTTTTGCACTTTCCGTATTCCCATCCGGTGTTCTTCATATGAATAATTTTTACAGCAGTGAGCAAACCTGCACAGATTGTTTTCGAAATATAAGTATCTTGTGGTCTATTATATTATTGGAAATGATTGATTTTGATAAACTAATGAACTCACCAACCTTTTGGTTAACACTTGAAAGCATGTTTATTCTCAGGTATTAAAGAAATCTTCCGCTATGCATTTGCTCATTTTAAAAATATTATTTGCAGTCATTCATGGCATATTTCAAAAGACGTTGCATTCAAGTCGTTGAGTTCAATCAGGATTATTATTAAGTATATGACAGATTAGGTCATTTATAGTTTGGATATTATGAAATGGTATGCATGCCTGTCAACTTTCGATGTAATGAAAGTTTGTCTTTTAAAAACAAATGCAATGTTTGTAAAATGTATCATATAGAGGTCAAATACCTCGCAATGTAACCATATGTTATTGTATTCGTTCTTATGGATTAGGATGGGTCGTCTCATGTGGTATCAGAGAGGTGGTCTTAGCGAACCAGGTCTTGCATTAGTGTGTCTAACTGATAGTTGATAAGATGCATTAACGAGTTTGGACTTCGACCTTAGTTGCATGTCAAAAAGTTTTGCTTATCATTTCTAGTCGGAAATTATCTGCTTATCATTCTTAGTCTAGACACATCTTACTGCATTGATTGCATGAATAGTGTATAGACAAAATTCATATCTTAGCGTATCTGCTAATTCATATCTTAGCGTATCTGTTACTGTAAACTTTGCCTGACATATTTCGTAAATTCCTCCGTAATCTACTAAATCTTTTATTCTATATATATATAGATAATCTAGGTAATTAGAATATCATCCGATAACCGGAAATCATTTCATATTGAAAAATCCTTTATTCAATCGTACGAAATGGAACTCGCTACTAGTTCAAGCTCCTCGGATTCCGATATGGAGTTTCACTCAAGCTCTGAAAGCAGTGTGACCGGAATGGATCAACCAATTAGCCATCATCTATTCTGAATGAATTGGGGATGGGTTCGTAGTCTACTTAGTCATTGGAGACAAGAAGAAGGTAATCCCTTCCATCCACCACATTGCCCTCTTGGCGAAGAACCTGAAGCACTTACCGGCGAACCTGTTCGAGACACCATTTTTTTCTCTCATTTCCAGAGTATCTCGTCACGATCATATACTATCTACAATTCTAGATCTTATTCACCCGCTCGTCCGAACCACTGATCATCCCGGAGTAATAGAAGAATTCAACGAGCTTCGCACTCGGGTACTGTCTTTTGAGAATACGGTGCAAAGGTCACAAACACCACCAGCGGCACCGACATCAACAGAACCACCATCATCAACGCCAACAGTACCATTACCACCACCAACCACAACTGTGTCGTAAACCTCAACTTTACAATCTGTCCCATGAGCACCAATGTCATATGCCCTATAAATACCAAGGAATACCAAAAACAACAACCGATGAAGTATTGATTCATAACTTCATTGGAGAAACATTCTGCTGTGATTATGTAATCTTTAAAGTCTTAGAGATTATCTATTCTAGCCTTAACCATAAATCAGATGAGTAGACCAAAATGATAGAAGGAAGAGTAGAAACCCTGACCGGAATGGTGTACGATTTATAAGCTAGACTTGTTATACAAGCAGCATCAACCATACCGTCAGCACCACCAGTGCCTTCAGCATCGTCAGAACCAGCAGCACCTACAACATCACAAGTTCCGCCAGATCCATAATCACCGCAAACATCATCACTGATCAATAACGAGTATATTGTATCAATGAGTTATGAAGTATTAACTCATTCCCTCTGAAGATTTTATATGTATATCTTATATATATAAATTTTGAAACCATAATAAATCTTTTTGTACTAAGCTATTACGTATGAATCTTAACTGGTAGATACTACTCGGTTAATTCATGTTACTAATATGCTATGATGTACATCTCTCATTAACGGTTTAACAATCGTTAACTATGATCTCTGCTTCAACTTAATAGATTCCATTTCATAATAACCCAAGAGTATTACCCAAATACAAGTTTGAGTTTACACTTTCATTTTTGATATACTTGAAAATCTCTAGAAATTATCATTTGTATCTTGCGAAGTTCACAAGAATTCCACGAACATCAACATTATTCATCAAAGAAATATCAGTAGATGAATAACGAAATAGTAATTCATAATTTCATTCAAATGGAAGAAATACTCAGCGAAGGTTACGTAATTTCTAAAGTTTTAGAGATTTCTCAATAATAATTCCAACTATAAATTAAATAAGTTTAATTTAATAGTAACTCATTAAATCTGTATTATATCTGAAGAAAATATACATATATTTTCATAAAGACTGTAATAAAATTCCCTTGAACAAATTATTACTTGTGAAACTTTTAACGGGTAGGTAATACCTGAGAGATATATAAATTCACAATTAATATGTTACATTCTTCGAATCTGACTCAGCAATCATCAACTATACTCACTACTTTCATAACAATATACATTCCTTCATAGAAATCAAAACAACCATACTCATGCAAATCCAATTACATATTCTAATTTTGAAATCTCAGAATTCAATTCGAGATATAACCGGTATCATCACTCTTAGATTTTTACATCTTTCAAAGCTATACTTTGACTTCAAAACTGTGCTAAAACATCATTTCTATTCATAGAAGCCATAAAAATATTCGTATCATTCAAAATTCTAGAACAGCATATGTGTATTGACAATTATAATCTATGTTCAAACCCCTCGAAATTCCTGAAGACACTTCAAATAATGAACAATCGAGATGATGATCCAACCACATGTTATCCACAGTCATGCACCTGAAAAACTCTCGAAACCAAAATCATAGTTTAACACGTATCCGTGTAAGATCCTTTGGCATTTATTACCAAAAATAATTTTTCAATTTCTTTTCAAAATAGACAGTTTTGTCACAGCTCCAGCAGATCAACTTAAATTGCTCATTCGAATAAGCCTTATCATAACGATTACCCCTTCACCATTGTTATCGGGGAACCTTTTATATTTCGCCACATTAGCAGTAAACTTACCAACAACTTCATTGATCTTTAAGCCTCTCCGAAAAATCACTATAATTATTCATTGAAACCCTATCATGTACTCATCTGCATCTCGTAATAGTAGTTTCCATATCAAAAAGCTTGAATCATTATTCTCGAATTTCGTAGCAATTCTACGCCAACAGTTATATATATACATATAACGTCTATCTCCTATACTTACATACTTCGAATGTGAAGTTTCTGAAAAACACCCTAAACTGCGAACTAGTTCTCGAAATTTTGAAAAATGCTGATGAAGCAGCAAAAACTATAAACGATCGTAACAGTCAAAAGTTTGATGATAAAGAATAGTGTGTTGGCAAAGCTCAGAAAAAGAGAAAGTTTGGAACTGGAAAACGGATTGAGTAAACTAAGAAGGAGGCTATGGACAAATCACAAAGACTAAACCTGCCTTCAAAGAATCCAAATGATTCAGTATTCGCTGAAGTCATTAATGAATACCTTGCTCCTGACTCTAAACCTTTGCGGACAATATTTTTCATCATCCTCTGATCTTAGATATTCTAAGATATCATCATATCTTTCATTATAAATATCATCGATATTTCTGAAGAAATGTTCCAAACTATTCTTATCTGAAATCATTTATCTCTTCGCGCTATCTGTATTACATCATAAAGGAAACTGTTTAGTTTCTAAATTCTGAAACCTTCGAGTTTAAAGTATGAATTTTTTTGAAGTAGTGTTGGGAACTTAAGCATGAGTTAGTATAATATAATGACACTTGATCAACGTGATTATATTACAGTAAGTCAGATTATATTACAGTAAGTCATGCTGAGTTTCTAATGGAACATGACGATTCACAGACCATACCATCATCATGTGCCATGTTACATGACTCTTGCATTCTATTTAACCTCTAAAAATATCAAGAAAATATTTTCTTGATGATTCAGTCTTTTCTGGGATATTCTGGTAATTTGACAAATCAAGATCGTGCCATTACAATTTCCTTCTTAGAACATTAACTATGTTCATTCCGAAATTCATATCTACGAATTCTGGACCATTACATGCGATGCTTAATGGCAAGAAGAGAAAACAAAAGAATGAAGCTTCGAAATAGAAATTGGAGTATAAATCGCAGCAAATAGGAGAGAGCATTAACTGTGAATGACAATGAGTATAGAAGACAGAAGCAGGGACTTTGAAATATAAGGGAAGATATAAAGCAAGGGAAGATATAAAGCCCAACAACAAACCAGAAATTACAAACCATATATATCGATGCATATAGCAATATAAAGACACGGGATAACTAAAACACTATAAAACCAAGAGTATAGTAGAAGTAAATAGATTCTTCCGGCGGTAGATGAAAAAGAAGAATGACAGATATGAAAGTTATGAGTATATCATGAATCAGAACTGGATGGAGCAAATTGGTGAATGCTTTAAAGTATGAATTGAGGGAGGTAGAATAGAAGGTGTGAGCTATGGAAATAAGGAAACGAAGAGGGTGGATATACAGTAAAATATCTGACAGAGCAATCAAAACAGATTATCGCATTTAATAAAAGCAAATCCAACTTTCCTTAATTACCGAAAAACCAAATCTTATTACGAAGATTTTCTCCAAATCCCTTGAACTCTGGAAATCAATCCTATCTACGTCAAAAGATATGACAAATCTACATTTACTCATTTCACTTTTTTGTGATAACTTCACCTATACTCTTCACTTAAACAAATTGTTTTATCCAAATTACTCACTGATGATAAAACTCTAATTTTCAGCTCGTATGTGTCATGAAAACATACTTATTGTCAGCCATGACCATTCTAATTAAATTTTGGGACGAAATTTCTTTAACGGGTTGGTACTGTGACAACCCTAAAATTTCCAACCAAATTTAAACTTTATCTTTATAATATTCTGACATGATAAGCAAAGTTTGTTAAGTTGAATTTTAAACTATGTTCATACATTCATTTAACCTCGACCAAATTCAGACGATTCACGAACTAATATATATAAATAGATATGATTATATATGTATATATAAATTATCACTTGAAAATGTTAACAAAGCATTAAATGTATAATACTTTACAAGAACGTATTGGTTCCAATATTTTTATCGAAGGAAATATAAGATAAAATCAAATGATTAAATTATCAAGATTCATTATATGATTTACGCATCTCTATTGAGAGGTCCACTTTGATTTAGGAGACTTTTCCTTTTTAACTGTATTCGGAATAATTGGTAAATTGATTTACAAAAAGGAATAAAGTGTTATTTAATGGGAACTAGACAAGGGTTAGTGGAGTTTCCTGTTCGATTTCCTATATAGGTGTTAACTAGTTAACCTTCATATTATTTAGGGTGAAAGAGACATGTGAGGTATATAGATAACTTAGAAAATGGATATCGTCAAGTTAAGAAAAATGACGTTTTCATTAAAGTAATTTCATACGTTTATCTAACCTTCGGACTTTATCTTACACTTCATCAGCAAATGGTAATTTAAAAACTTGAAAACCTGTTATGAGTTATATACAATTTTACTTTTCTAAAACATTTTATGATATAACGATTCCCATTAGTTTAATATTTAAACAAAATGATTCCTAAATATATTTAACTTTGAGAAACAAATTATGATATTTGTTTTATTTAGTTTCAAACGTACTAAAACATTTTTGGTTTAAAAAGAACTTTATTATTAAAACACTTTGTAAGATAACTTGTTTTTGAATTTTAAAGAACTTAAATTAAATCCTGTATTATAAATTTATAAAAATATTTTTATTGTTTTAAAAAGATAAGAGTATTACTAAATAATAATTTCGAAATGATTTTAAATATATATATATATATATATATATATATATATATATATATATATATATATATATATATATAATATATATATATATATAGATAATATATATATATATATATATATATATATATATATATATATATATATATATATATATATATATATATATATATATATATATATATATATATATATATATATATATATATATATATATATATATTGAACTTTGAAATATAATTAGTTTCGAAAAACTATATATTATATTGTTAAATAAATATTTCAAATTTATATTTCGAAATGAAAATATATATATATATATATATTTTTCAATGTAATAAAATTTAATATTAAGTTAGTTATAAAATGTTTTGAGTTAATGTACGAGTCATTGGAACTAAAATTACAAGTCAACGTTACACATAAATATAATATAATATATAAATAATTATATAAATTAATTATATTATAAATAAAATTAATAAATTTGTCGGTAAGGAAAAACAAAACGTAAAGAGCTGGCCACTAGATCCATGCGATCGGATGGCTAACCCATGCAAACCCCATGCGATCGCATGGGGGGTTAGGTGTGCTCAACATCCTTTTTAAACCGAACGAATGTTGTGTTTGTGAATCATTTTTTTTCTTTCTTCTTGCACTCCGTAAAACACACACACATATATATAAATTATAAATATTAAGATTACTAATCTTATTATTATTTGGTATTAGTATTATTAGGAAGCGTTATTATAAGTATTATACATAAAATACTACGACGAGGTCATGAGCGAGTTATTTCAAAACGGGTTTTTCGAGCGGGATAGAGCTAAGGAAATTATGGGTTATAGCTATGGAGATTATGGGTATTGTTCGGGGCTATGCTCGTGAGGTCAACCTAGTGTTTATCATTTTCGTTACGTCTACGTACTTTCCTGCAATATTGAATCACAATATTGATACGTGAGCACTCATATCCTATCTTTTAGATATTAATAGTGTATCCCTGACTAGTGCTCGAGTATATAACAAGATCAAAAAGCTAAAAAGCTAGACCCTTTAATGATGTTGATGATGTCGTGAATGAGAAGGGAAGAAGAAGAAGAAGAAAATTTAAAACTTACACTTTTTAGAGTGAGAAAGACTAGAGAGAGAATTAGAGAGTAAGTGTGTGTAATTTGTGGATAAGATCAAGTGTGAAATGTGAGAAATTAGCATGGTATTTATAGGAGGTGATGGGGTGGCATGGTGGTGGTGGCTGTGGGGTTTAGGGGGGACAAAGGGGACAAAATTTTGCTTTTTGGTTAATGGTTGTCTAAAGTTAGTGCTTATGTTGGGATCCCATGCAACAACTGTGATTATGGTTAACAAAAATGCTAGTATGTTCCCTCTAATAAATTGGCATTTGTCTTATATTTATATAGGTCATAAACTTATTAAAATTGGGCTAATTAAATAGGCCACTAGCTAGAGTAGGGTAGGCTTGAGTCCAACAAGGTAGAAAGTCCAACAAGACTAACTAGTGAGCATAAGTAAATTACTAAGCGTAATTAAGCAACCAAAAGCCCAAGTAATTGTCATTATAAAATAACAATTAGTATTACGTAGTCATAATATTCCAATTATGACCAAAGTCAAACGTGTATCAAAATACATAGCTCGTTTTAAACGTCAAGTGACACTAACGGTCGTAAAAGCATTCGAGGATCATGTTAAGTAACCAAGTACTTAATGGCATGTTGTAAAGTATTAACGAAAGTAATTAACATGAAATAAGATTCCCAGATCATAATATAGCTCAGTACACACAATTACGCAGTTTCGTGAAAACTACAAGCACAAAAGTAAGTCGAAAAAGTCGGGTCGTTACATTACCCACCTGTTAATGAAAATTTCGTCCCGAAATTTTGTGGAGTGACCAACAATGATACCATATTTGAATAAGACGGAGCGTATCAAAGTTCCGTGAGACTCCTGGGCTTAGAAGTGAGTTATTTACCTTGAAAGGTACTTGGGCGTATAAAAGTAAGAATAGGTATATGCCATTGATTAAGTCTCTTGTCCTAAGAGATCAACAAATTGGTTTCTTTTCTTATTACCATGAATATGTCACCTGAATATATATCTACAAAAGGAAAGATGATGTTTGGTGTTGCGATTAGCCGTGAAATATTGAGAGTAGAAACCCACCTAGTGCCTTTCCTATAGTGAGGTGACCACTGAGTGTCCCCCAGAAAACTGATTTATCAGCCCGCGTTTTTGCCATGTCTAACCTAAAAAGGAACATTTTACGGGCGCAAAGACTTCCTAACAAATTTTATAAATCTGCCATCCAAAGTGGCTCAAGAGTTTTTAACAAAGATCTTAATGGTAAGCTTCACCCCTAAATGGAGGACGAGAAGAAGTGTGATCCATACATGGTGTAGACTAATACGAGAACCTTTAATAAAAACAACCAAGGAAGTTTTGAAAACCCTTTAAACGTTTGATGGGACAACATAAACGGAATGAAGTTCTTAGTAAATTTAGAAGTATGTACAACGTGTACCATTTTGCATAAAACTATTTGACTTAAGTTAAACAACTCAATAAAGGAGCGATTTTTAAATAATTTGAACGTATAACTTAGTATGTACTAACCAAAATAAGTAAAGGTAAATTTATTAACTTAATTATATACATACATATATAATTTTATAAATCGCATAAGTGACAGAAAATTTTTATTAATTTCATTTGTCCATAAATCTCGTGAGGACCGCACAAATAAACAACGTGTAAAATTTTTGATAAACATAGTTTTTCGTATTTCAGAGGTTACGAGTTGAAAAATATTGAGTGAAAAATCTTTGAATCATCGGGTGACATGTTACTAAATAATGAAAACTAATAAATTAAATGTAGTTTTGATAATTGTCAGGAATTACAGTTATGTAAGAAAGAGCATCGTTCCAACAGGTGTGGTAAATATGATCCTTGCGCTAACGCAATAATTTTGAATGGTTTAAGTGTTAGTGGATGCCCGAAGGCTCTGTATAACGTGGTAGTAAGTGCCTTCATCACATACACACACATACGAATCTCTCAATTTCGACGGTTGTAAAGTCTTCATGATGACTTGGATACGAATAAGCAAAGAAAAATTTTTATATAATAAGCAACGAAAATTTTATAGAAATTGTTTAAGGTGACAATGTAAGAAAAGAAATGAAGTTCTTAGTAAATATAGACTACTCTAAGTAAAATATATTTTGATTAAAAGAATTGACTTGTAAAAGTAAAAGTAAAATCTCACTTGTACTAGTCAAAAATAAGTAATTATTTACTTTATTATATATAACATATACGGTTTCTAAAATTTGTAAGAATGGCAATAAAATAAATTTATTTTTATAAAACTTTGAGAGGATCGTACAGTAAAATAGTGTGAGTAAAATTTTGACAAACAAAATTTTTCATATTTTGGAGGTTACAAGTTGGAAAAAGATTGATGAGGATAGAGTAAAAGATTTTTAAAAATTTCGGGTGATATTTGAGGTAATAAAAACTATTGAATTTAAATGTGGTTGATGACTATTAGTAGGGCATAAGTCCTTTGACCAAAGATGCTTAAGTGTGAAGTTGTTGCTTATAAGTGAGATACGAATAGGAGAGTATAAGGATGAGAATTAACCACCCATTGATTTTGGAAAATTTTGAACTGGTATGACTAATATCGAAGTAAGAAGGATGATGGTGTGATTATCATCAAATAAGAAATCTGATAATGCTAAAAATGAACATATATTTCATAGCATTATTCCTCAAGAAAGACAAGCTTTTAGTTGCAATTGTTCTATTTACAAGTGATATTCGTTTAAATAATAAAAGGTGAAGACAAAAGACAGATTCGACGAATTGAAGATGCAAACGACCAAAAAGCTCAAAAGTACAAAAGACAATCAAAAAGGTTCCAATTATTGATAAGAAACGTCTCGAAATTACAAGATTACAAGATTCAAAACGCAAAGTACAAAATATAAAATTGTACGCAAGGACGTTCGAAAATCCGGAACCGGGACCAGAGTCAACTCTCAACGCTCGACGCAACGGACTAAAAATTACAAGTCTACTATGCACAAGAATATAATATAATATATAAATAATTATATTAATTATTTATATTTTATATTTATATATAAAATCCGTCGGCAAGAAAGACTCCAAAAGATGTGAGCTGTAATTTCTATCTCCGCGACTCGCGGGGTTTGAAGGCAAAATTCACCGCGAGTCGCGGAGCCCCAAATTTCAACTCTGGCTATAAAGCAAACCGAATTCTGATCAAAATTTCATATTCTAATTCTCTCTTCTCTCATATATACGATATATATATATATAATTTATATTTTAATTTTAATTTTAATTATAATTCTAATAATAAGGGTATGTTAGCGAATGTTGTAAGGGTGTAAGTCGAAATTCTGTCCGTGTAACGCTACGCTATTTTTAATCATTGTAAGTTATGTTCAACCTTTTTATATTAATGTCTCGTAGCTAAGTTATTATTATGCTTATTTAAAACGAAGTAATCATGATGTTGGGCTAATTACTAAAATTGGGTAATTGGGCTTTGTACCATAATTGGGGTTTGGACAAAAGAACGACACTTGTGGAAATTAGACTATAGGCTATTAATGAGCTTTATATTTGTTTAACTAAATGATAGTTTGTTAATGTTAATATAAAGATTTACAATTGGGCGTCCCTATAAATTACCATATACACTCGATCGGACACGATGGGCGGGGTATTTATATGTACGAATAATCGTTCATTTAACCGGACACGGGAATGGATTAATAGCCACTAGAATAATTAAAACAGGGGTGAAATTACATTCAAGGGTAATTGTTAACAAAGTAGTAAAACCTTGGTTTACACGCAGTCGATAACCTGGTGTATTCATTAAACAAAGTATTAAAACCTTGTTACAATTCGAATCCCCAATTAGTTGGAATATTTAACTTCGGGTATAAGAATAATTTGATGAGGACACTCGCACTTTATATTTATGACTGATGGACTGTTATGGACAAAAACCAGACGGACATATTAAATAATCCAGGACAAAGGACAATTAACCCATGGGCATAAAACTAAAATCAACACGTCAAACATCATGATTACGGAAGTTTAAATAAGCATAATTCTTTTATTTCATATTTAATTTCCTTTATTTTATATTTAATTGCACTTCTAATTATCGCACTTTTATTTATTGTTATTTAATCGCACTTTTAATTATCGTACTTTTTAATTATCGTAAGTTTATTTTATCGCACTTTTATTATTCGCAATTTCATTATCGTTATTTACTTTACGCTTTAATTTAAGTCTTGTATTTATTTTATATTTTACATTAGGTTTTAACTGCGACTAAAGTTTTAAAATCGACAAACCGGTCATTAAACGGTAAAAACCCCCCTTTATAATAATAATATTACCTATATATATATTTGTATTTTTAATAAAAGTAAACTAATATAGCGTTGAGCTTTGTTTAAAGATTTCCCTGTGGAACGAACCGGACTTACTAAAAACTACACTACTGTACGATTAGGTACACTGCCTATAAGTGTTGTAGCAAGGTTTAAGTATATGCATTCTATAAATAAATAAATATCTTGTGTAAAATTGTATCGTATTTAATAGTATTTCCTGCTAAAATTAATAACTATTTTATATACACCTCGCATAACATCAAGTATTTTTGGCGCCGCTGCCGGGGACTATCTTAAAAGCCGGAAGCGCAACGCTAATATAAAAAAAAAAGATTTTTAGCTTACTTCTATTAAAAATTCGTTTTTGTAAAAATACGTTTTAATTATTCAAAAATATAAAAAGAAAAACAAAAATATAAGTATTTTTAAGATTTTGTTAAATATTTAAGTTTTATAAGTTTCTTTATCTTTATTTTAATTTATAAAAATATAACTTTTATTAAATATCTTTTATATATAGAAAAAAAAATAGAAAACAGAAAATAAAAAAAAAATAAAGAAAAAACGCGTCGAATATTCAAACCTGTCAGCTGAATTCTGGAACCCCGCGACTCGCGGGGTTTGATGCTTTAATTGCCGCGACTCGCGGAGCCTTTCTGACAGGCGACAAAAAACCCTAAATCAGCATTAATTACGGTTTATTATTAATTATAATTATTATTTAACCCTAATTATTATTATTATTATTAGTTTTATTTTTACTTTTACTTTTTATTTATATATTTTAGTTAAATTAGTTTTATTAAATTGTAAAATTAGTAGTTTTATTAAATAAAAAATATAAAAATAATATTTTTATAAAAATTGTACTTTTTACAACTTTTTGTATATTTTTATATTTTGTCCCTTTTTAATCGTTGTAGCATAACTTTTGTATTTTTAGCTCATATTTAATTTTAAACTTAGTTTTTGCTATAGTCATTTTTACTCCTAGATTTTTAGGCTTTGCCGTAGAATTCCTTAAGTGCTTTTTCTTTAGACTAAGATTTAGGTGCTTTAGAATTTTGCGACGCCTTTTTAAGTTTTAGTTTCTTTTTAAGTTATTTCTATTTGGGATTTAGTTTTTCCTGTAAGCTTTAATATTTTTAGACCTTTTACTATGTATCAATTATCATTCCAATTAGTAATTTCAATTTGCGATTATAATTTTAAGTTAGTTGTAGTAATAAGGTTAGGTTAGTTAAGTATTTTTAAGTTTTGATAAGTTTCTTTTATTTTTCCGTCACCTTTTATTTTTCAACCATTTTTCGTTTTTCGACCTTTTTCGACGAACTCTTTTTCTCTCTTATTTCTCGCTATTCTAGTTTTTAGGACTTAGAATTTTTTTTTTTCTACTTCTTATCTAAATTTCTTAAAATTACGAAAATTTATTTTGAGTGGTTAAATTGATAGACATCAAAATTTTCTGGTTCGTAGTAATAGTTGGATTTGTACGTGGACCGGGTTATTGGAGCCAAACAGTCCTCAATTATATTGAGACCAAACGAATCCTGCCCCTCTGCTGCATCTTTTGGCTATTCGAAACGTGGGCAAAATCAGAAAAGTCTATTGATTGGATAACTTATTATAATTTTTCTTTCCTTTTAAAAACTAATAGGATATTCAGTGAATGCACCGAGCAAGACGTTCACCACCTTTTGTACGTTCACCACCTGTAACTAGATCAAGACATTTAGCAAATATTGTCGCCGTTGATTTTTCTTTAGAATCGTCATCTAGTCGAACAAGAACTCCAACTCAAATTTCCGATAATCCATTTTTTGAACCCGACTTCACAATTAAGAACCCGGAGCATATTCAAGGACAATTCCAAGATCTTGAACCACTAATTATTCCTCCTGAGCCACAAACCATTAAATCAGAATCCTCTAGTGATTCGTATTCAACAAATTCAATTATGGAAGTAACGGAACCTCTAAGTATGGAAGATCGAATGAGAGCCACACGCACGGGCCAAGGTCACGCCATTATTAAGCCAGAAGTTAATGCGCCAGATTATGAAATCAAAGGACAAATTCTACACATGGTAACTAACCAATGCCAATTCAGTGGTGCACCGAATGAAGATCCTAACGAACACCTTCGTACGTTTAAAAGAATTTGTACACTATTCAAAATCCAAGAAGTGGAAGATGAGCAGATCTATCTCATGTTGTTTCCTTGGACTTTAAAAGGAGAAGCCAAAGATTGGTTAGAATCGTTACCTGAAGGGGCGATTGACACATGGGATGTCTTAGTTGAAAATTTTCTTCAAAGATTCTTTCCGGCATCTAAAGCCGTGAGACTTCAAGGAGAAATTGTTACGTTCACACAAAAGCCAAATGAAATATTATATGAGGCGTGGACAAGATTCGGAAGGATGTTGAGAGGATGTCCTCAACACGGTTTAGACACTTATCAAATAGTACAAATATTCTACCAAGGTGTCAACGTTGCTACACGAAAAGACATCGACATAACAGCTGGTGGTTCCATTATGAAGAAAACCGCAACTGAAGCTTACAAAAGTATTGATAACACAGCCTCCCACTCGCATGAGTGGCACCAAGAAAAAGATATTTTTCGTTCATCTAAAGTGGCTAGAGCCGATTCTAGCCATGACTTTGATTCCGTTTCAGCAAAAATAGATGCTTTCGAAAGACGAATGGAAAAGATGAATAAAGATATTCACGCAATACGAATCAGTTGTGAGCTATGCGGTGGACCACACTTATTGAAAGATTGTCACATTGAACCAACATTGGAACAACGAGAGAATGTTTCCTATATGAACCAAAGGCCTGGAAATAATTATCAAAATAATTATCAACCGCCAAAGCTAAACTTCAATCGAAATCAAAACATTCTTTACAATCCAAAAGGACCCGAAAATAACTGGTATAACCAACAAGGTCCGAATAACCAACCAACTCAAAACAACACTTTCAATCAACAAAGACCTGGCTTATATAAACCACAAAAACAAACCGAAGAGAAAAAGTCAAATATGGAAGACGTGGTATTCAAGCTAGTTGAATCTCAAACACAATTTATTGAAACTCAAACCCAAACGAACGAGAGATTTGATCAGTCATTAAGAACTCAACAAGCTTCCATTTTGAATCTAGAAAAACACGTAGGTACTCTTGCTAGCATGATGAGTGAGAGGGAACAAGGAAAGCTACCAAGTAATACTGAAGTAAATCCTCGGAATGAGAATGTTAATATGGTTTCAACGAATTCTGAAAAACCAGCACCAGAAGATGGGAAGGTTTTAGATGAGAGTAACAATGAAGAAGTTACACCACCACCACCCGAGTATGTAAAGCCAGTGGTGGCACCATACAAACCACCCATCCCGTTTCCAAGAAAAGGAGTTGAGTATGAGCAAGTAATAAGTAATAAAGATTGTGATACTTCTGGAAAGAAGAAGAAGAAAAAGAATAAGAAAGTACAAGAAACAAAAGCCGTAGAAGTAAACCCGGTGAAGACAGTTCCACCAAAACCTCCACCTAGGGTAGGTGATCCGGGTGAATTTATTGTTCCCTGTCTACTTAGTGATTGTGTCATGTATGATGCACTAGCAGATTTAGGTGCAAGTGTAAGTGTTATGCCTCTGTCATTATATAAGAGATTAGGAGTAGGTAAGTTAAGTCCAACGGATATGAGTGTTCGACTCTTTGATCAAACCATTAAGCACCCAGTTGGAATTGCTGACAACCTACCCGTTCAAGTAGGCAATTTAACCTTTCTAGTCGAATTTATTGTCATTGACATAGAAGAGGACCCAAACATTCCTCTAATTTTAGGTCGGCCATTCTTAGCGTCCACCAAGGCGTTATTTGATGTAGGAAATGGAAGAATGACACTTAAAAGTGGTGACAAATCGATCACCTTTATGATTCGAAAGTCTAAATCTCCACCAGCCAAAACCGTTGAACCAGTAAAAACAATTGGTAAGAACCATGTGTTTTTACCAACTCCAACGGTAATACTTAGCAATAATGAAACGCCTAAGTGTGGGGAAAATGAAGTAACCCCTAATGATGACATGATAACAAAGAACCCCGTTGTTGATACGAAATTAAATGATCCCGTTATTAATAGTTCAATGAAGAAACTTATTAAACGGATTCGCGATGCTAGAACCAAGGGGAACTTTAAGTTATGTAACCGGTTAGTATCCAATCTATCACCTAAAGAAAAGGAGAAACTAGTTGAAATTGTGGAAATTACACAGGAATCCGACCAATGGCTTAAAGAAAAAGTCACGGATATGCAAGTTGATTATGGACCAAGAGAAATTAACGATGAAGTTAATCACAATTTTGACACCACGGCTACCTAAGTGTGGGGAGATTCAAATGTTCTAAAAAGAAAATGCTATCTAGAGTTAGTTGTTCTGTTCTCGTATAGTACTCGAAAATGGAACCCGAATGGTCTTTCCCTAGCAGACCCTAAAGAACTAGTCTTCTCCCCCCATTCTGAATTTTTATTTTTTTAGGTTTTTACGAAATGAAAACTGCCTGTGAACTAAACCATGGTCTAATGCTACACGCTTTGATCACTAAACGTAATAATGACATACTACCGAGTGAAATAGTATCAGTAATCAGAGAAAGAATGGACGGAGTTAGAAAAGAATCCAGATGCGAAGATAATAAGTTACAATTTGGTAAAGGAAAATCAAAATCCGCAGCGAAAAGAAGAGCACGACACCTAGAACGATGTCACAAATGCGGAAAATGGTCACATGGAGGTAAATGTTCAAATAATCAAACCTATTCAAATACCGAATTTGTTACTTTATGCAGAGACGGACCGTTCATATGTTTAGAAGAAAAGACACTGAATGCTCGTGGTTACGCCTATGTAGCCATGGAAAACCAATTAAACCGACTATCTTATGAATGGGATAGATCATATAACTAAGAAATCTATTTCACAGGTATGTCTGTACAGTTTTTATTTTTATTTTTATTTTTAACCTTTTGATAATAAACGCTAATTTGTTCGCTAAAAAGTATTAAATTGGTATTGAATAAAATTAGGTTTGGCGACCGAAATTATTGATATCATTCAAAAATTTATTACATCACTGCGAAATTTAACGTTTATTATAAGGTATAAATATCTTTAAACAATCAACCCAAAATATTTCAAAAATTCGTCATGAGTTAAATTAGGTCTTGGAACCGAAATTACTTTACCGAAAAGAGGGGCGCATATTTTTGATAATATTTGATTGATTAAAGTGGGATAAAAAGACAAAAAGATTTTTAAATTTATTTTTACCATGTTTTTAAAATTAATATTTAAATCTTAAATTAATATTGTAAACTTTGTAAAAACAATATATTTAAAATATTTGAAAAATTAATATAAGTTTGATATGAATTTATGAATTTTTAAATAAAGTTTGGTGTGAATTTTTAAAATATAAATTTTTAATTTTATGCATTTCAAATTTTAAGTTTGGTGTGAATTTTTAATTTTTAAAATATAAAATTTTAATTTTATGCATTTTAAATTTTGAGTTTGGTGTGAATTTTTAATATTAATTTTGAATTTTATATTTAAGTTGTGTGAATTTAAAAACAAAGATTTACTTTATCTCATTAAGTTAAGAATATGATTTTTAAAATTCGTCGTAAGTTGAAGACTAGGTCTTTGAACCGAAATTGCTTTACCCAAGGGAGGGACGAGAACTTTTATTATCATTATTTTTAATCTTATTAATTTAAAGTATGCCAAAAACATTAAAAAACCCAAAAATCTTAGCTTTTAAAACAATCGCTACAAAAAGACAAATTTTAAAATTTTGTCGAGAGACGGACTAGGACATCGATCCGAAACGACCTCGTCCTAAATAACAAGGGAAACAAAATTTTAAAATTAATTTCTTAATTGTTTTCAAAAGTTAATGATTATAAAAAAAAAAAAAAAAAAAAAAAAACAAACTCCGCGAGTCGCGGAGTTTGAAGTGCATTTCGCCGCGACTCGCGGAGGGGCCGGATTACAGAAAAAAATAAAAAGAGCTGCACGATCAGTTTCAGTCCCCAACCCAAAAACTCAAAAACTGCTGCGAAAATAGACCCGAAAAACCCGAAAAACACCCCCAAAAATCCCAATTTTTAACCGTTAATCACCAAATTTTTTGCTAAAATCATGTTGAGAAGGATGCTATCTAAGAATTACTCAAGAAAAACGGTAAATTTCTACACCTAAACACCATTTAATTCGAAATTTGATGTTCTTGAGCAATTTTTTCCCCAATTTGATTTTGATGCTTTTTAGTGTAATTAGACTAAAATTGTTTATGTATTATGCTTGTATAACCTAGATTGATGCTGTTTAACATGATTAGAAGCCTTAAACTTCAAATTTTGAGTAATCTAGGGTTTGTGTTCTTGAGCAAATTTGGGGCTTTTTGATATAAACAGGTTATGGCCGATTTTTGTCATGAATTGTTGCTAAATTAAGTAGTGTAACATGTTTAGGTAGTTAAATGATCCAAACTTTGAGCCTAAACATGATTTTGAGAATTAAAGTGGACTTTTTCAACTCTAAAATTCATGAACTTGATTTTTGAAAGATAATGCCATTTGAGACTTGTTTAATTGCTAGTAATGATTATTTTGACATGTTATTTGAGTTGAATGCTTATAAACTTGGCGAACATTTTCGTATATGCTTATTTGAAAAAGTGTAGATTTGATAAAAATGTGAAAATGAGCTTAAGTTTGATATAAATTGATAATGTCATTGTAATTATTTTGATTGATGATTTTGCTGACACTAATGCATATTTGGATGCACAAAAATTGTGTTTGATGTGTTTTGCAGAATGAAAGGGATGAATCTTCATCCCAAGCCCGCAATGCTCCTGCTGAGAATTTGGAACAACAGGAGGTGGATAACTACTACAAGCAGGATGTACCTCATCCAGTCATGACCTTTTCTGATATGCACTTGGAAGAGTTGCACCCGAACCTGAGATTTGACAGACTTTGGATAGATTATCCAAAATATCAAAGGGGTTTGCATACTCTTCATTCTAAGGTTGTTGAGGTACCAAGGGTCATAGAATGGGGACCCTTAGAAGCTGTAGAATTGGCCGGGCCAATTAGGGAATTACTTGTACAGAGGTATGGTAATTCTTCTTTTAATGACTGGATATGTTTATTCACCATACGTAGACCTGTATATAAAGTATGGTGTGAAGAATTGTTATGTAGTATAGAGTTGAATGATCGGGTAGCTAGTTTAACCGATCGTTCTTTTATTAGATTTTTGTTAGGCGGTTCGATGCGCCACATGTCTTTACTGGACATGGCTCAGGCTTTACGTATATATACGCCTGAGGAGTTAGCGTCTGCCGATTGTAGAGGATTGATACTAAACGGTAGAAAGATAGATGAGAATTTTGATACACACGGTGTGTGGAGTCAAATGACAAGCCATCACCGTTTCAAAGGGGGAAATTACTCTTATTTGGATATAGATAGAGCCGAATTAAGAGTGATACATAGGTTTTTAGCTAATTCGATTACACAAAGGGGTAAGAACAAAGAAAAAGTAAATGAACAGGATTTGTTTTACCATATGTGTATTCGAGACCCACAAAGCACTGTAAGTATACCATATTGTGTGGGTTATTATTTATCAGCTATGGTTCGGGGGATGCGACCACATAGCATAATAGGAGGTGGTATTTTTATTACTTTGATTGGTGAATATCTCGGTGTGGATATAAGTCGGGGGGGATTATTACTAGAAGAGCCGGAACCCCGCGATACTATAGGTTTAAATGTATACCATGGTGCGAAAGTTTTGAAGAGGCGAAATAACGCCGCAGTACGATACCATGGTAGACATCCACAGGTGGAGAGAAACCAGCAGCAAGGTAATGTAGGAAGGGGGAATGAGATGCAAGAAATGCATAGGTTTATAGCTTCTCAGGAATACGAAAATGCTAGACAGAGAGCATTTGAAGATTGGCAAGTTCATCAGAACCAGATCATAGCTCATTGCCAACATATAGGTAGAAACTATATTCCTACACCAAAACCCATCTTCCCTCCTTGGTTTATAGAGATGCAGCCACCATATCCTACGTATGACCCTGCCGAAGCATTCTATAGCACTTATGGTTATGCCTGGAACCCCTATTGGTACCAATATCATCCTTAGTTTACTTATTATTATTTTTTTATTTTGTAATTTGTAATTATTGATACGTTTAATACTTTTGTTAATATTGTAATCATTTTTATAATTGTCTAACTTTTATTCTTAGATTTTAATAATTTTTGAATGTGGGGTAATATACCAAACTTCAAAAATATGTATATATGTTTGCAGTTTATCTTATGTACACAACAGGGTAAAACAACGCATTTTCAAAGACTGGCATTAAGTTCAGCAAAAGCAACTAATTTTGACGACAAGATGCAAAATATATGTGAAATAACAACAAGACGGAATGAACAAATGATGTGCACCATTTATCATTCAGCAAATAAACGCCAATATATTTGGAAACTTTGGTAAAAATATAATCATTTTCACACTAATAACCCTCAATAATTTAAATTGTTACTGATTTCTTGCAAATGAGGGCATTGCAAGATCTTAAGTGTGGGAAGGGGTTAAATTCTTTCGGATTTTAAAATTTTTATCTTAAACACTTGGTTACCATTAAAAATACTAGTAAAGCAGTAGTTGTATTAGAATCTAGTGCTCTCTGATAAAAAAAGAACAGCCCTAGTCTTATATACTGACTACCCAATTCTAGTAAAATTTTTCAAAATTTTCAATTAAATGAATTCAAAATCATGTTTATACATATTTATGAACGATAAAACTAGGTTTTAACACCGAAATTATTGCTACCTCGGAAAGGACATAAATTAAGAAACAAACTAAAATGTTAAAATTCATTTAAAATGGAATAGAGGACGATAAAAAGGAAAATAAAAGCCAAGTGTGAGAAAATTTACCAAGTTATCTTAACATATGTCACATATATCTGTAACAAATAACTGAAAATACTTTTGCTTTGGACTAAACTAAACTGTTTTTACCCGATGAAAGAAAAGAAGAGATGGATCTACACGATGAATCAATTCCATCATTAAAAGGAAGTAAAGTCTTCCGAAAAAGACACGCGCTTCTTGATTTAGGTCATGAAGTTGTCGTCCAGACCAGCTGTAGGTTGACGAAAAATCTAGAAAAGTCATCACTAAAATCAGCAGGAAATCCACGGACCTCAGCATTAAACAGGGTCGCCAAGTGGTCAGATTTATCCTAACCATGAGAAGGATTTATCTCGTACAATGGGGGGCACCATGCAAATTAGCTGGATAAGACTAATGAATCAGATCCCCAGAAAGGATAATCTCCTTAAAGATTAAAAATCAGCTTTTAAGACTGATATTACTCAATCCTAGAGATTGACCTTAAAGATTGAGAATTACAAACTCATGGAATTCGATGATATCTAAACTCGAGCTTGAACGAGAAAATATTTTGATCAAAATTATAAACCGATTTGTTTTCTGAAAACCCTATTTTTAATGCGTTCATTACCATTGAACGTAAAATCCTAGGAATTCACCTAGAATTCATTAGGTCACCTGAACCAAATCAGGTGTCAACCGTAAGAACGGTGGTTGCATAGTGGTCAAAGACAGGACCTTGTGCCATACCGAAAAATTATAAGGGTGAGCTTTACTATTGCTCCTACCAAGGATAGTAATTGCGTCCGATACGTTATAAACCATAATCAAAAGCATGTCAGGGGACATTGCCTTAACAGTTGCTTGTTCAACGCTTTCCTTTCAACCGGACGGTAGTTTACCGAAAGGTAATATACGGGACAAGTAAACTGGACGTGTTGCTTTCCAAATACAAGGTTAGCAAGTGGGTGACACAAAACCGCAAGTTTTGAGCTAAAATTTTCAAATCTGAAACCCACCAAACCCACAAAAATATTTTGCAAACACCAGTAAAGGGTTATCCCGGAAAACTTATCTAGGGTAAAAAACTAGATTTAATTTTCAAAAGATCAAATGTTTTCATAAAGATCCAATTTCCTTAATGGATCTAAATTTTTTATAGTCATGTGGGACTGTAAACCATATCGTTACTACCATTGTTTATACCGCCGTATAGAAATCACTGATGTACAAAGTGTGAAGAATAAAGAAGTGATTCTAGTATTACAAGATAATATTGCTTGAGGACAAGCAACGCTCAAGTGTGGGAATATTTGATAATGCTAAAAATGAACATATATTTCATAGCATTATTCCTCAAGAAAGACAAGTTTTTAGTTGCAATTGTTCTATTTACAAGTGATATTCGTTTAAATAATAAAAGGTGAAGACAAAAGACAGATTCGACGAATTGAAGACGCAAACGACCAAAAAGCTCAAAAGTACAAAAGACAATCAAAAAGGTTCCAATTATTGATAAGAAACGTCTCGAAATTACAAGAGTACAAGATTCAAAACGCAAAGTACAAAATATAAAATTGTACGCAAGGACGTTCGAAAATCTGGAACCGGGACCAGAGTCAACTCTCAACGCTCGACGCAACGGACTAAAAATTACAAGTCTACTATGCACAAGAATATAATATAATATATAAATAATTATATTAATTATTTATATTTTATATTTATATATAAAATCCGTCGGCAAGAAAGACTCCAAAAGATGTGAGCTGTAATTTCTATCTCCGCGACTCGCGGGGTTTGAAGGCAAAATTCACCGCGAGTCGCGGAGCCCCAAATTTCAACTCTGGCTATAAAGCAAACCGAATTCTGATCAAAATTTCATATTCTAATTCTCTCTTCTCTCATATATACGATATATATATATATATAATTTATATTTTAATTTTAATTTTAATTATAATTCTAATAATAAGGGTATGTTAGCGAATGTTGTAAGGGTGTAAGTCGAAATTCTGTCCGTGTAACGCTACGCTATTTTTAATCATTGTAAGTTATGTTCAACCTTTTTATATTAATGTCTCGTAGCTAAGTTATTATTATGCTTATTTAAAACGAAGTAATCATGATGTTGGGCTAATTACTAAAATTGGGTAATTGGGCTTTGTACCATAATTGGGGTTTGGACAAAAGAACGACACTTGTGGAAATTAGACTATGGGCTATTAATGGGCTTTATATTTGTTTAACTAAATGATAGTTTGTTAATGTTAATATAAAGATTTACAATTGGGCGTCCCTATAAATTACCATATACACTCGATCGGACACGATGGGCGGGGTATTTATATGTACGAATAATCGTTCATTTAACCGGACACGGGAATGGATTAATAGCCACTAGAATAATTAAAACAGGGGTGAAATTACATTCAAGGATAATTGGTGTAATTGTTAACAAAGTAGTAAAACCTTGGTTTACACGCAGTCGATAACCTGGTGTATTCATTAAACAAAGTATTAAAACCTTGTTACAATTCGAATCCCCAATTAGTTGGAATATTTAACTTCGGGTATAAGAATAATTTGATGAGGACACTCGCACTTTATATTTATGACTGATGGACTGTTATGGACAAAAACCAGACGGACATATTAAATAATCCAGGACAAAGGACAATTAACCCATGGGCATAAAACTAAAATCAACACGTCAAACATCATGATTACGGAAGTTTAAATAAGCATAATTCTTTTATTTCATATTTAATTTCCTTTATTTTATATTTAATTGCACTTCTAATTATCGCACTTTTATTTATTGTTATTTAATCGCACTTTTAATTATCGTACTTTTTAATTATCGTAAGTTTATTTTATCGCACTTTTATTATTCGCAATTTCATTATCGTTATTTACTTTACGCTTTAATTTAAGTCTTGTATTTATTTTATATTTTACATTAGGTTTTAACTGCGACTAAAGTTTTAAAATCGACAAACCGGTCATTAAACGGTAAAAACCCCCCTTTATAATAATAATATTACCTATATATATATTTGTATTTTTAATAAAAGTAAACTAATATAGCGTTGAGCTTTGTTTAAAGATTTTTCTGTGGAACGAACCGGACTTACTAAAAACTACACTACTGTACGATTAGGTACACTGCCTATAAGTGTTGTAGCAAGGTTTAAGTATATCCATTCTATAAATAAATAAATATCTTGTGTAAAATTGTATCGTATTTAATAGTATTTCCTGCTAAAATTAATAACTATTTTATATACACCTCGCATAACATCAAAATCTCTCGGAATAAGTTAGGATTTAGAGTCGCGTAAGAATGAGTATCAAATAAGATTCTTGGGTAGTCCTTAATATAGAATCTGAATCGCTGAAGTGACGGGATACAATTTCCTTTATGTATCGTTGTGCAAGTTTGTCCATTGTATCGGTTCCTTTCATGGCTAGAAAATAAGCAGATTTGGTGAGATGGTCAACAATAACTCAGATAGTGTCTTAACCGCCTACCATTTTAGGTTAGCTTCGTGATGAAATCCATTGTTATTCCTTCCTATTTCTATTGTGGGATTTCGGGTTGTTGTCATGCAACTAATAAGGTTCAGTTTCGGGCTACTTCTCTACCCGTAAACCATTAATGGCTCACCATTCTCGTGAGGTATACGAATAACCTTCTCACTATAGATAATTTTTGCTTTCATCCTTGAAAGTCAGTCCGTTCCAACTATTCCATCAAAGCTTCCTAACTTGATGAGTATTAGGTTAATCCTGAAGTCCATTCCAACCATTACATCAAGCTTCCTAACTTGATGAGTATTAGGTTAATCTTAAGGTTCATTCCAACCAAATCTTATTATACTGCCGTGAAAAATTCTATCAATCTTCTCAAATAACATCTGCTTGTGCGTAGGTAACTAATCCTTTCCAACTACTACTTTAAAACTTCCAAGTTTTGTTGGCATGAGGCTATCTCCAATGACCCACCTATTAATTTTAAGGAACTACCTTAAATTATTCCCCTATTTCTGCCAGTTTACCGTTAGCTTGTCCTATAGAATACTTAACTCTCATAGTTGTTAATGGCTTATTAGTCATCACACTAAGGTTCTTAGATATAAGGTTTCTATCACTCTAGTATTAAACAACTACGAGAAAATAAAACGTTGTGACGAAACGTACCTAACTAAAATCAGGATCCATGCGAGTCTCCATAGCCGAGATAATGATTGCTCTACCGCGAGTAAGTCCAAGGTTTTTCCTATTTGAGAACTTTTTCCTTAAGTATCCAGGGTATCTATATCTATAACAAATTTTTAGGTTATCAATTTTGCAATCAAGGCCCTTCTTGTACAGTATCTGGGCTATGTGGTGATTCTTTCCCTACCTCTAACTGACCATAATGCGTATACTCAAGTGGTTCCTACCAAAATTTTCTTTGAATCACTTCATATTCCTTACATAGTAACATTGGGACTTCTGCATGATTTACTTCAATATAATCACGCTGGCCTGGCGTCATTATATTATACTAAACCGTACGTTCATTCCGATATCACTCCATATGGTCAATGTAACGTGATCACTTCAAGTTCTACTCAATTTCACCTAACGGTGCTTTATCTATGCTATCCCACAACAAAATCTATATAATTAATCTCACGGTTTCTTAGTATGGGCGCGTAGGTTCCGTAGGTCAATCATCAATGCCTAGATGTCCCGAAATTTCTTCAAAATGTTCGGGTTCAAGTAACGTCGTTAGGTTCCTTTCTAGAAATTCAATCTGGGTCTCGTGTCGAGTTGTACGTGTAGCAAGTAGTAATACGATATGTTTTGAGGTGACTCCCAAGTCTTTGGGTATGGCTGAGCATCAGTAGAAGGCACTCAGACCTTGTGAAAGGAGATGTCCTCCCGACATCTCCATTGCTTAAGAGTGTTAGGGACCTAAGTCCAGAAGTGTCGTTAGATCGTCGAGTAGTGGTGAAGAATGAAAGAGATAAGTGACGGTCATGAAAGCGTACGGGATACGAGTAAGCTTTCGGGAACTGAACAACCTTCTAATTTTCATATGTTGTACGTAGCTAATTAGGGTGAGCTCGGGGTGCGGTTACTCCGACAAGTCCTCACATATCTCCTCCTCCGAGGATCAACTTTAGTGGGCGTGTAATCCGAGGGGTACTCTTCCTAGATTGCGTGAAGTAACGTTTCGATCTCTGGACCGGTGGAACGGTAGTAACAGGTGGATTACATTACTAGTTCTTAGGGTTAGACGAGTGGGAAAAGGGTTCAGAAAAACATCTGAACTAGGAAAGATAAATTCTTCAAGTCGGTACAGCGAAAAGCAGACGGGTAGCAAGAACGTAATCAGGCATAGTAACTACGGCAGCCTAGGTCGTCTATAGCAGTACATAGCATGGCAAAAATAACAGTATTAAGCAGAAGTAACATGCAATCAAAAGCAGGTAGTAGCATGCAGTAGCGGGAATAGGTAGTAGCATACAGTAAGATCAGATAGCAGTAAAGGTAAGCAGTAGCATGCAGCAGGTTCCGCAGAAACAAGTAAATGAGCAAGTTGTTGTAACACCGGCCATTTTTTATTTTTTTTTAATACACAGCGGAAGACTTTATTAACAAACACAATATAAGTCACGTCATTACGTTTAAGTTTACACAACGGTGTTACGTTATCACAAAACATTATTTATACAAAAGTCCACATCAGAGTTGGGTTGTCAAACATGTCTTCTGCAATAACACCCTTCCCGACTAGCAGTACCTAAACCTGCAAGGGGAGAATATGTGGGGGATTAGCGCACCGCTAAGTGAATGGAATCTATCTAACAGATATAGTTTAAGCCACACACAAGCTATATACTAACAACAGTACTTGCTAACTACCAACTAGCATACAATAAGACAATACGAGGATCGGCGGCTTGTACGAGCACACGACTCCTAGCTGATCGGACTTGAGTCTACCGATAGTCCCTGCTACTCAATTCACAGTATAGTTATCCAGATGCAGGGGATGCATCATTCACACTATACTCTACAATCAGTAGCCTATGGACCCAACCTCCCCTAGGCACGGTTGACCTCATACAGACTCTAACCTCTCCTAGGCACGGTCTCGAGTCCCCAGTCTCCCTAGGCCCGACTGGTGCCATTCACACAGTGTACACATAATTCACATACAACATCAGGCATACTATATTATTCTAACATGGCAATTTCTACACTATGCATGGTAAAGGAGTCAACCACAGTAGCATGATATGCTACTTAAACTCTATCCGGAGATAGACCCACTCACCAATTACCAGCAACTGCTCATTTATTATTTCTGAGCTTCCTCCTTGTCCTTATAACCTGAGAACAACACAAACAAAGTTAATATACATATCCAATAAATAATATAATCATTTCATATGATTAACTAGGTCATAACACCATATATTCATAATTTTATGAGTCTACATTATGACTCCATTCAATAATGGCATACAGGTGCGTGCAAAACACGACATACACACTAAAACTCCTTTTTCGACCTAAAAACAGTTTGATCTAGTTTCTTAAAAGTTCATCATTGAAAAGTACTCTTCAATACGATTCCAACGATATTTGATTCATCAAAAACAGAGTTACGGTTTGAAAGTTACGTCCGTTTCAATTTCATAAAAGGTACTGTAGCAAATAGTGATTCCGAACACTGTAGCAACTCGGTACTGTAGACACACGGTACTGTAGCAACTCGGTACTGTAGCAAATAGTGGTACTGCAGCAATCCCGAACACTGTAGCAAATAGTGATACTGTAGCAGTTCGGGTACTGTAGCAAAATACTGTAGCAAAACACTGTAGCAAACACTGTAGCAACTGGTTCGAACACTTACGCTGATTTCGAATATTTTTCGCCCAAAACTCGATTTTTGAGCGTTTTTGACCAAATTCTAAGCACAAGGAAGCTACTAAACATATATGCAACCTATTTCTAACATCAATTAAGCATATCTAACATATTTCATGAAGATTCAAGCTCAAAAACCACACTTTTATTCAAGAACACAAAAAACCCAATTTCTATGAATTAAAGCACGAATTCAAGCTAACAAACCTGGATAAATGATCACAAGGATGATATGAATCAATCCTTAAAGCCTCACAATCCAATTTAAGACTTAGATTCAATTAGGGTTTGTGAAGGGATGAAGTTTAGGTACGTTCTTATTTTTGAGAATGTTCAAGAAATGAAGATAAGAAGCAGATATTTACACATTTATGTGGGTTATAACCCATACCCCACAACACACGGGTATTTACCAGTTATCTTATCTGATAACCTTTCGTATCTCTTTAGGCGGTCCTAACGGAGACCAAATTAAATAAACCAACCTGTTCTGGGACCCTTGTCACAAACTGGTCTTAACTCCATATTCAATTAATAATAAATATATTAATAAAATAAAAGCATAATTTAAACACAATTATAAACCTAAGGGCAATTAAGTAATCTTACTTCTAACCCCGGTTTCTGTCTGTTACAAATCCACCCCCCTTAAAGAGATTCCGTCCTCGGAATCTGGTCTTGCTCAAACAGATGAGGGTAACGGGTCTTCATCAACTCTTCTGTCTCCCACGTCAAGTTAGACCCTAAGCTGTGTTTCCATTCTACTAAAACCATCATGATCTTTTTCTTTCTTAACTCAGTAACCTTTCTGTCGACCACTCGAATAGGTTCCTCAACCAACTTGTTACTCAAATCAACTTTCAAATCTACCAGCGGTACGATTTGTGTCTCGTCATCGACTTTACACTTACGCAAATAACACACGTTGAATGTATTATGAATACCGGCTAACTCTGACGGAAGATCTAACACCACAGTCTGATCATTCAACACTTCACTGATTGGAAATGGACCAATAAATCTCGATGCTAACTTACCACGTTTACCGAATCTGATAACCCCTTTCCACGGCAAAACTTTCAGATACACTCGTTCACCCACATTAAAGGTTACCGGACGTCTACGCGGATCAGCATACATTTTCTGCCTATCTCTAGCGGCTTTCAACTTTTCTCTCGCAATTGCAACTTTTTCGGCTGTCATTTGAACAATTTCGGGACCTGCAAACTGTTTCTCCCCGGCTTCTAACCAACAAGTCGGAGTTCTGCAACGACGACCGTATAACATTTCATAGGGCGGCATCCCTATACTCGAATGATATGAATTATTATACGCAAATTCGACCAACGGCAAATGTGTATCCCACGAACCACCGTATTCTAACACACAAGCCCTTAACATATCCTCCAAAGTCTGTATCGTTCTTTCACTCTGTCCGTCTGTCTGAGGATGATAAGCTGTACTTAAATTCACACGTGTACCCAGATTCTGTTGAAGACTATTCCAAAAATTTGACACAAATCTGGAATCTCTGTCTGAAACGATCGATAACGGCACACCATGACGACTAACTATTTCTTTCACATACAATTCGGCTAACTCACTTAACGAAGCTGTCTCACGAGTAGCAAGAAAATGAGCACTTTTAGTTAGACGATCCACTATTACCCAAATCATATCATGTCTTTTTTGAGTTCGAGGTAATTTGGTCACAAAATCCATCGTTATATGTAGCAAATTTCCACTCTGAAATCTGTAACTGACGTAATGAACCATAAGGTTTCTGATGTTCTGCCTTCACTTGAGCACATATATGACACTTTTCGACATAACGGGCGATATCTGATTTCATTGTTGGCCACCAATACACTGTTTTCAAATCATGATACATCTTATTACTACCCGGATGTACTGTCAATCTGGATTTGTGAGCTTCCGTCATGATTAAATCCCTCAAATCTCCAAGCTTAGGCACCCAAACACGATTGTTTAAGGTCTTTAGTCCACGTGAGTCATCAATTAAGTCCATTTTTCGTTTGGTCATTTGTTCAGATTTAATATGTTCGTCCTCTAAAGCACAGGTCTGAATAGTTTTTAAGCTGTTAATCAAATCTGAAGTTATATTCAAACAAAGAAATTTCACATTTTCACTTGACTTTTTACGACTTAGCGCATCTGCAACCACATTTGCCTTACCCGGATGGTATTTAATTTCACAATCGTAATATTTGATCAACTCTTGCCATCGTCTCTGACGCATATTCAATTCTTTCTGTGAGAATATATACTGCAAACTCTTGTGATCTGTACATATAACACAATGGGTTCCATACAAATAGTGTCTCCACAGTTTCAAAGCAAACACTACTGCAGCCATTTCAAGATCATGCACTGGATAATTCTTCTCATGAACTTTCAACTGTCGCGAGGCGTAGGCGATTACTTTATCTCTTTGCATTAATACACAACCCAACCCAGCATATGATGCATCACAGTATACCACGAAGTCGTCTAAACCTTCTGATAAAGCTAACACTGGTGCCTGACACAGTAACTGTTTCAAAATCTGAAAAGCCTTTTCCTGTTCATCAGTCCATCGAAAGGCTACATCTTTACGAGTCAACTTAGTCAACGGACCCGCTATTTTCGAGAAATCCTTGATAAATCTGCGATAATAAACAGCTAATCCTAGAAAACTCTTAATCTCAGTCGGAGTCTTCGGAGAATTCCAATTCATTACCGCTTCTATCTTTGTCGGATCAACTTTTATACCCTCGGCACAAATCACATGACCCAAAAACTGCACTTCACGTAACCAAAATTCACACTTTGAAAATTTTGCAAATAATTGTTCACGTTTCAACATGTTCAAAACCTGTCTCAGATGTTCAGCATGTTCACTTTCGGTCTTTGAATACACTAGTATATCGTCTATAAACACAATCACAAACTTATCTAAAAACGGACGACACACTCTATTCATTAGATCCATGAAGATTGCTGGCGCATTCGTCAACCCAAACGGCATGACAAGAAATTCATAATGACCATACCTTGTTCTGAACGCTGTTTTTGGTATATCTGATTCAGCAACACGAACCTGATGATATCCGGATCGTAAGTCTATCTTAGAAAAGAATGAAGCACCCTGTAACTGATCGAACAAATCATCTATTCGAGGTAATGGATACTTATTCTTCACTGTTCTTTTGTTCAATTCACGATAATCAATACACATACGAATTGATCCATCTTTCTTTTTAACAAACAATACCGGAGCACCCCACGGTGAAGAACTCGGTCGAATAAAACCACGATCTAATAACTCTTGAATCTGTGACATCATTTCACGGATTTCGGACGGCGCTAATCGGTATGGAGCTTTTACAACTGGAGTTGTTCCAGGAACCAACTCAATGTTATATTCAACTTCCCTTACCGGCGGTAGACCTGGTAACTCATCTGGGAACACTTCAGGAAATTCTGATACTACCGGAATATCAGCCACTGTTTTCTTTTCTTTCTTCGCATCAATTACATATGCAAGAAATGATTCACAACCCTTTGACATCGACTTTTTCGCTTTCATCATGGTTATCAACGGAAGATTATACCCGCTCCGCTCCCCTCGGGCTACAACACGGGTTCCATCGGTCGAACGAAAGGTAATCATTTTCCTATCACACTTAATATTAGCCCTAAGTGAGCTCAACCAATCCATTCCTAATACTACATCAAAGCTAGGAATAGGTAACACTAAACAAGTCACCGGGAAAGACCTCCCTTCGATCTCTATACAAACCCCAGACACATATGTTGTGATGGGTGTGGTCTTACCATCGGCTACTTCTACACTAACCGGCTTGGGTAACACAATAGCTGGTAAATTCAACTTAGCACAGAAATCTAAGGACATAAAACACCTATTGGCACCACAATCAAACAATACGCGAGCAGGTATTGAGTTGATTAGAAACATACAGGTGATTACTTCGTCGGTTGCCACAGCATTTTCCACCGACATCTGAAAACATCTAGCCTCTGCTGTTGGAGGGTTCTTCCTCTTCTGCCCACTCGAGGCAGTTGACCCTCCAGCTGATGCTGAACGCGCCCCTGACCCTGCCCCGGAACTACCACTCTTCGACGGACAACTAATTGCACGATGCCCTGGTTTGTGACAACTCCAACACACACTATTCGGATACGGGCATGCTGAAGACTCATGCCCAACAACACCACACTTTAAGCATCTTCTTGTAGCCTCAGAACACTGACCACTGTGAGAAGATCGACACGTGTGACACCAATTCCCTTTACCTGATCCAGATCCAGTACTACTCTGACCACTTTTACCCTTCGATTTAAACCCACTAGGCTTCTTGGATTTAGATCCAGATTGACCAGATACTTGCCCACCTTGTTGTAGCACATTACCAAACATTCTGTTTCTGGCGGCCTGAACATCACTTCCTACCATCTTAGCCATCACAACAGCTTGAGACAATGATGTAGCTGTTCTAACAAAAGTTTTGTACTCAGGCAGAATGATATTAACAAAATGCTGGATACGAGATGCTTCGTCTGGCACCCATTGTTGTACAAACCTCAGTTTATCCATAAACTTCTCTACTACCTCATCGATTGTCATTTGAGGTGTCATCTTCATTTCAAGAAACTCAGTCTTGATTCGGTTCATATCAAATGGATTACAATATTGTTCACACACCTTCCCATGAAACTGCTCCCATGTGATCATACTCACTTTCTCTTTTGGTATACTAGAAATCAAAGAATCCCACCAAATCATAGCCCTACCTTTCAACAGTCTACTAGCATATGTTACCTTCAGCTCGGGTTCACACTGACACGCTTCAAATACCCTTTCAACTTCTCGCAACCAATTGAGAGTTACAGTCGGATCAGTACTTCCAGAAAACTCGGAGGGTTTGCAATCACGGAAGTTCTTATAAGTACATCTTTTGGGTGGTTGCATGTAAGATTGATGGAACATTTGCATTTGGTATGGATTCATCATCATGGGATTTTGGTAAGTAAAGGTGTTTTGTGGTGGCATATAATATTGGTTAGGTATTTGATTCTGAAACTGGTTCTGGTGCACATTAGGTATTTTTGAGATTGCACGGTTGGGAATCCAGGTGGTGTATCATCATTTCCAGAATGCCTCACCAATTCAAGCTCATTAATTTTGTCCTCGGCCTCTTTTAGCTTGCTTTCTAACTGAAGGATGTAACTACTCTGATCATCATCTGACTCAACACCCTCTTCTGGTGCTCTAAATGTTCCGGGGTTGGAGGGGCCAGTTGCGTTTCTATCAGCCATACCTGTGCTACAAAACATCTCACACAAAAGCTTAGTGGATAACAGTTAGTTCAATCACAACTAACACACGTATATCCTATTTTCACTTAGCCCCCACTCCCACAGACATGTTTGACTTTCCTCAGGGTTTGGGAACAAAATACGCACACGTATTTGCTGCCAAGCCATGCTCTGATACCATAAGTAACATCACCATCAGCCCGTAGTATGATATTGTCCGCTTTAGACACAAGCCGATCACCGACGGGCTACCCGCACACGAGTACAACCCCGGATCGCACTTCTACCTCACGGATTTGCTTCTCGGGTAAACACCCTCAAAACGCGTCATACCAGAAGAGGTATCCACACCCTTATAAGGAGTGCTTTGTTTTCCTCTCCCACCGATGTGGGACGAGTCTGTTACAACTCTCCCCCCTTCGGGACACTGCGTCCCCGCAGTGCACATCGATGCGGGCCCCAGCTCTAATACCAACTTGTAACACCGGCCATTATTTTTTTTTTTTAATACACAGCGGAAGACTTTATTAACAAACACAATATAAGTCACGTCATTACGTTTAAGTTTACACAACGGTGTTACGTTATCACAAAACATTATTTATACAAAAGTCCACATCAGAGTTGGGTTGTCAAACATGTCTTCTGCAATAGCACCCTTCCCGACTAGCAGTACCTAAACCTGCAAGGGGAAAATATGTGGGGGATTAGCGCACCGCTAAGTGAATGGAATCTATCTAACAGATATAGCTTAAGTCACACACAAGCTATATACTAACAACAACACATGCTAACTACCAACTAGCATACAATAAGACAATACGAGGATCGGCGGCTTGTACGAGCACACGACTCCTAGCTGATCGGACTTGAGTCTACCGATAGTCCCTGCTACTCAATTCACAGTATAGTTATCCAGATGCAGGGGATACATCATTCACACTTTACTCTACAATCAGTAGCCTATGGACCCAACCTCCCCTAGGCACGGTTGACCTCATACGGACTCTAATCTTTCCTTGGCACGGTCTCGAGTCCCCAGTCTCCCTAGGCCCGACTGGTGCCATTCACACAGTGTACACATAATTCACATACAACATCAGGCATACTATATTATTCTAACATGACAATTTCTACACTATGCATGGTAAAAGAGTCAACCACAGTAGCATGATATGCTACTTAAACTCTATCCGGAGATAGACCCACTCACCAATTACCAGCAACTGCTCAGTTATTATTTCTGAGCTTCCTCCTTGTCCTTATAACCTGAGAACAACACAAACAAAGTTAATATACATATCCAATAAATAATATAATCATTTCATATGATTAACTAGGTCATAACACCATATATTCATAATTTTATGAGTCTACATTATGACTCCATTCAATAATGGCATACAGGTGCGTGCAAAACACGACATACACACTAAAACTCCTTTTTCGACCTAAAAACAGTTTGATCTAGTTTCTTAAAAGTTCATCATTGAAAAGTACTCTTCAATACGATTCCAACGATATTTGATTCATCAAAAACGGAGTTACGGTTTGAAAGTTACGTCCGTTTCAATTTCATAAAAGGTACTGTAGCAAATAGTGATTTCCGAACACTGTAGCAACTCGGTACTGTAGCAACACGGTACTGTAGCAACTCGGTACTGTAGCAAATAGTGGTACTGCAGCAATCCCGAACACTGTAGTAAATAGTGACACTGTAGCAAATAGTGATACTGTAGCAGTTCGGGTACTGTAGCAAAATACTGTAGCAAAACACTGTAGCAAACACTGTAGCAACTGGTTCGAACACTTACGCTGATTTCGAATATTTTTCGCCCAAAACTCGATTTTTGAGCGTTTTTGACCAAATTCTAAGCACAAGGAAGCTACTAAACATATATGCAACCTATTTCTAACATCAATTAAGCATATCTAACATATTTCATGAAGATTCAAGCTCAAAAACCACACTTTTATTCAAGAACACAAAAAACCCAATTTCTATGAATTAAAGCACGAATTCAAGCTAACAAACCTGGATAAATGATCACAAGGATGATATGAATCAATCCTTAAAGCCTCACAATCCAATTTAAGACTTAGATTCAATTAGGGTTTGTGAAGGGATGAAGTTTAGGTACGTTCTTATTTTTGAGAATGTTCAAGAAATGAAGATAAGAAGCAGATATTTACACATTTATGTGGGTTATAACCCATACCCCACAACACACGGGTATTTACCAGTTATCTTATCTGATAACCTTTCGTATCTCTTTAGGCGGTCCTAACGGAGACCAAATTAAATAAACCAACCTGTTCTGGGACCCTTGTCACAAACTGGTCTTAACTCCATATTCAATTAATAATAAATATATTAATAAAATAAAAGCATAATTTAAACACAATTATAAACCTAAGGGCAATTAAGTAATCTTACTTCTAACCCCGGTTTCAGTCTGTTACAGTTGTAGATTAGTCCTATTAGCGAATCCTACCTGACTCGATCAAGACTCACTAATGCAACCTAATTCCCTATAACCAATACTCTGATACCAAATGAGACGCCCCGTACAAAATCAACCTGTACGGATCATCAACAACAGGTCCATTACACGGTATAATACTACATGCTATTTTAAAACAAGTTTTGCATTCATGAAAAGATAACTTCAATTGTTTTACAAAAGATAGCATGACACAAAGGTCGTTACAAAGCCATTATTCAAAATAACATAAGTGGCAAATGCAAAGTAAAAGTTCCATGCTTGAGACATCTCTAAGTAATGCAGCGGAAGTCTAACACAACGAGTCTGTAATAGCAAGTCTATAACACCAAGACTATAACAGCAAGTCTAACAGCGGAAGCAACAACGTCTAAGCACCTGAGAAATACATGCTTAAAAAGTCAACACGAATGTTGGTGAGCTATAGTTTGTTTGTAATCAGTAATGTAATGTAATGTAGGCCACGAGATTTCAGTGCTTCAAATCAGCGTTTCAAATCAGTATGATAAAGTATATGCTTATCTGTGGGCACTTGGTAACTAACTTAACGTAATAATAATACCCCCTAAAAGTACACTTGGTGAGTGCGTATGTCCTCGAAGTATCAAACACCCGTTAAATGCTAGCGCGACTAGCCCGAGTGGGGATGTCAAACACTATGGATCCATATCTAATATTCGCGTTCACCGATTCAAAAACCAATGAATAAACGTTACCGTGCTAAGGGGAATCTTGGTGCCGTTATATCACACACACTTATGTAAAGTTTAAGTACTCGTGTCTAGTATGTAAAACATAAAAAGCGCATGTATTCTCAGTCCCAAAAATAGTTAAAGTAAAAAGGGAAGCTATAACTCACACTGAATGTGCAGTAAAGTCGATATGAAAAGTATGCAAGTAGTAAGTCGGTCTGAAAGGTCGTCAGCCTAAGTCAAAGGTCACTAAGTCAGTATGTTGTCCCCAAAAGTTTAAAAGTGCATAAATTAAGTCGAAGTGTCATCATCGTCATCATCATTCATAAAAGCTAAAGTAAGTTTAACAAGAATAGAGATCTAAACAATAGGCTGAATTTGGACAGATGTTACGACCACTATACAAATCGAAAAGATGCGTAGTCAATGGCCAAGGCTCCGTATGTGAGTCCTCTAACCACTGCCCAATTTTCAGAACTTAACTCGTCTTCGTTTGACCGTGGCAACGGTTTAAGTACGAGTAGGTTAGAAATTTCAGCACAACGTTACAAAGGCGTAGTGACTTTCGGAAGGCTATAAATCCTAAACCGTATATCGGATTTAGGCGAGGCCTAAACGAAAAGTCATCTAATCGAAACGAACTATCTCAATTTTCCAGAAGTCCAGGAGTCTGATCAGACCTCGAAAAACAGCAAACAAGTGCTCCGGTGGATTTCTTGGTGCTTTATGCTCATCACGGTTCTCATCCTTGATGCGTGTAAGCTTCAAGTGTACAACTCTTGATGTTTTAGCATCACTTTGACCAAGTTTCAACCATCAACACACAACTAAGAGTAAAAGCTATCATTCTACAAGTTTTGAACATCAAGGTTGCCTCTTTATTGCATAAACTCAATAAAGCTTCAACCTTTGTCCTTTTTACACAAGTTTATGCATCTTTATCATTACAACAATCACAAAAAGGTTACAAGTAAGTGAGATCTACAATAATTACTTAGACCTCAAGTATTAAGAAAACCTTAAGCTAGAAAGCTTGGATCTTTACAAGATTAATGAGACCATAAGCTAGAAAGCTAAGATCTAATGAAAGTAATGAGACCATAAGCTAAAAAGCTAAGATCTTTAAAAAAATAATGAAACCCTAAGCTAGAAAGCTTGGATCTTTAATGTTCTTGAAGATCCTTAAAGCAAAAGGCTAGATCTTCAAGTTACATGAAGATCATAAATACAAGTTTAGATCTTTTTAACAAAATAAAAGAATCATAAGCTATAAAACCTAGATCTAACAAGTAAATAAAGATTCAAAGCTTGAAAGCTTGAATCTTTCATGTTCTTGAAGGATTCAAATCTAAGTTTGAATCTACAAGATATAACAAGATCAAAAAGCTAAAAAGCTAGGCCCTTTAATGATGATGATGATGTCGTGAATGAGAAGGGAAGAAGAAGAAGAAGAAGAAGAAGAAAATTTAAAACTTACACTTTTTAGAGTGAGAAAGACTAGAGAGAGAATTAGAGAGTAAGTGTGTGTAATTTGTGAATGAGATCAAGTGAGAAATTAGCATGGTATTTATAGGAGGTGATGGGGTGGCATGGTGGTGGCTGTGGGGTTTAGGGGGACAAGGGGGATAAAATTTTTCTTTTTGGTTAATGGTTGTCTAAAGTTGGTGCTTATGTTGGGATCCCATGTAACAATTGTGATTATGGTTAACAAAAATGCTAGTATGTTCCCTCTAATAAATGGGCATTTGTCTTACATTTATATGGGTCATAAACTTATTAAAATTGGGCTAATTAAATAGTCCACTAGCTAGAGTAGGGTGGGCTTGAGTCCAACAAGGTAGAAAATCCAACAAGACTAACTAGTGAGCATAAGTAAATTATTAAGCGTAATTAAGCAACCAAAAGCCCAAGTAATTGTCATTATAAAATAACAATTAGTATTATGTAGTCATAATATTCCAATTATGACCAAAGTCAAACGTGTATCAAAATACATAGCTCGTTTTAAACGTCAAGTGACACTAACGCTCGTAAAATCATTCGAGGATCATGTTAAGTAACCAAGTACTTAATGGCACGTTGTAAGGTATTAACAAAAGTAATTAACATGAAATAAGATTCCCAGAGCATAATATATCTCAGTACGCACAATTACGCAGTTTCGTGAAAACGACAAGCACAAAAGTAAGTCAAAAAAGTCGGGTCGTTACATTCCCTCCGGATCTAACCGAGACTGAACAGGAATTGATGGAGCATCTGGAGCGAGAAGCTAAGGAATCTGCTGACGCTGCATCAAAAACATCGACTTCAGGGGCTAATAAGTTTGATGAGGATTTAAGTGATTCTGATGATGTTGATGAGAGTGATAACAGTTTTGATGAGGTTATAATTGAGGATGAGCCGACAGAGCCATATCCATGTTATGAAGGTTTCGCTGATGATGATCTTCCAACTTGTAACACCCTGATTTTTTTTTTATATATATACATATATATCACAGTGGAAGACTGAATTACATAAATACCCTTAGATAACATTTACAAACCATAGTTATCAATTTAGCTTAGTTAACGTTACTACAATATTCCAAAATGTTGGTGTTATGTGAGAACATTATAAAACCAGAAAACATCAGAGTTAAGCACGTAATCAAACATGTCTTCAACCCAACAGCAACACCCATCCTAACCAGCAGTACCTAAACCTGCAAGGGGTGGAAATGTGGGGGGAATTAGCACACAGCTAAGTGAATGGATACTATCTAACAGACTAAGCATAAGCAACTGAACATGCAAGGGATCACAGTGAAATGTCCCGTTCTTATTGATTAAAAACGTTCCATATTAATTGATTTCGTTGCGAGGTTTTGACCTCTATATGAGACGTTTTTCAAAGACTGCATTCATTTTAAAACAAACCATAACCTTTATTTCATCAATAAAGGTTTAAAAAGCTTTACGTAGATTATCAAATAATGATAATCTAAAATATCCTGTTTACACACGACCATTACATAATAGTTTACAATACAAATATGTTACAACAAAATAAGTTTCTTGAATGCAGTTTTTACACAATATCATACAAGCATGGACTCCAAATCTCGTCCTTATTTAAGTATGCGACAGCGGAAGCTCTTAATAATCACCTGAGAATAAACATGCTTAAAACGTCAACAAAAATGTTGGTGAGTTATAGGTTTAACCTATATATATCAAATCATAATAATAGACCACAAGATTTCATATTTCAATACACATCCCATACGTAGAGATAAAAATTATTCATATGGTGAACACCTGGTAACCGACATTAACAAGATGCATATATAAGAATATCCCCATCATTCCGGGACACCCTTCGGATATGATATAAATTTCGAAGTACTAAAGCATCCGGTACTTTGGATGGGGTTTGTTAGGCCCAATAGATCTATCTTTAGGATTCGCGTCAATTAGGGTGTCTGTTCCTTAATTCTTAGATTACCAGACTTAATAAAAAGGGGCATATTCGATTTCGATAATTCAACCATAGAATGTAGTTTCACGTACTTGTGTCTATTTTGTAAATCATTTATAAAACCTGCATGTATTCTCATCCCAAAAATATTAGATTTTAAAAGTGGGACTATAACTCACTTTCACAGATTTTTACTTCGTCGGGAAGTAAGACTTGGCCACTGGTTGATTCACGAACCTATAACAATATATACATATATATCAAAGTATGTTCAAAATATATTTACAACACTTTTAATATATTTTAATGTTTTAAGTTTATTAAGTCAGCTGTCCTCGTTAGTAACCTACAACTAGTTGTCCACAGTTAGATGTACAGAAATAAATCGATAAATATTATCTTGAATCAATCCACGACCCAGTGTATACGTATCTCAGTATTGATCACAACTCAAACTATATATATTTTGGAATCAACCTCAACCCTGTATAGCTAACTCCAACATTCACATATAGAGTGTCTATGGTTGTTCCGAAATATATATAGATGTGTCGACATGATAGGTCGAAACATTGTATACGTGTCTATGGTATCTCAAGATTACATAATATACAATACAAGTTGATTAAGTTATGGTTGGAATAGATTTGTTACCAATTTTCACGTAGTTAAAATGAGAAAAATTATCCAATCTTGTTTTACCCATAACTTCTTCATTTTAAATCCGTTTTGAGTGAATCAAATTGCTATGGTTTCATATTGAACTCTATTTTATGAATCTAAACAGAAAAAGTATAGGTTTATAGTCGGAAAAATAAGTTACAAGTCGTTTTTGTAAAGGTAGTCATTTCAGTCGAAAGAACGACGTCTAGATGACCATTTTAGAAAACATACTTCCACTTTGAGTTTAACCATAATTTTTGGATATAGTTTCATGTTCATAATAAAAATCATTTTCCCAGAATAACAACTTTTAAATCAAAGTTTATCATAGTTTTTAATTAACTAACCCAAAACAGCCCGCGGTGTTACTACGACGGCGTAAATCCGGTTTTACGGTGTTTTTCGTGTTTCCTGGTTTTAAATCATTAAGTTAGCATATCATATAGATATAGAACATGTGTTTAGTTGATTTTAAAAGTCAAGTTAGAAGGATTAACTTTTGTTTGCGAACAAGTTTAGAATTAACTAAACTATGTTCTAGTGATTACAAGTTTAAACCTTCGAATAAGATAGCTTTATAAGTATGAATCGAATGATGTTATGAACATCATTACTACCTTAAGTTCCTTGGATAAACCTACTGGAAAATAGAAAAATGGATCTAGCTTCAACGGATCCTTGGATGGCTCGAAGTTCTTGAAGCAGAATCATGACACGAAAACAAGTTCAAGTAAGATCATCACTTGAAATAAGATTGTTATAGTTATAGAAATTGAACCAAAGTTTGAATATGATTATTACCTTGTATTAGAATGATAACCTACTGTAAGAAACAAAGATTTCTTGAGGTTGGATGATCACCTTACAAGATTGGAAGTGAGCTAGCAAACTTGAAAGTATTCTTGATTTTATGTAACTAGAACTTGTAGAATATATGAAGAACACTTAGAACTTGAAGATAGAACTTGAGAGAGATCAATTAGATGAAGAAAATTGAAGAATGAAAGTGTTTGTAGGTGTTTTTGGTCGTTGGTGTATGGATTAGATATAAAGGAAATGTAATTTTGTTTTCATGTAAATAAGTCATGAATGATTACTCATATTTTTGTAATTTTATGAGATATTTCATGCTAGTTGCCAAATGATGGTTCCCACATGTGTTAGGTGACTCACATGGGCTGCTAAGAGCTGATCATTGTAGTGTATATACCAATAGTACATACATCTAAAAGCTGTGTATTGTACGAGTACGAATACGGGTGCATACGAGTAGAATTGTTGATGAAACTGAACGAGGATGTAATTGTAAGCATTTTTGTTAAGTAGAAGTATTTTGATAAGTGTATTGAAGTCTTTCAAAAGTGTATAAATACATATTAAAACACTACATGTATATACATTTTAACTGAGTCGTTAAGTCATCGTTAGTCGTTACATGTAAGTGTTGTTTTGAAACCTTTAGGTTAACGATCTTGTTAAATGTTGTTAACCCAATGTTTATAATATCAAATGAGATTTTAAATTATTATATTATCATGATATTATCATGTATGAATATCCCTTAATATGATATATATACATTAAATGTCTTTACAACGATAATCGTTACATATATGTCTCGTTTAAAAATCATTAAGTTAGTAGTCTTGTTTTTACATATGTAGTTCATTATTAATATACTTAATGATATGTTTACTTATCATAGTATCATGTTAACTATATATATATATATATATATATATATATATATATATATATATATATATATATATATATATATATATATATATCCAAATATATGTCATCATATAGTTTTTACAAGTTTTAACGTTCGTGAATCACCGGTCAACTTGGGTGGTCAATTGTCTATATGAAACATATTTCAATTAATCAAGTCTTAACAAGTTTGATTGCTTAACATGTTGGAAACATTTAATCATGTAAATATCAATCTCAATTAATATATATAAACATGGAAAAGTTCGGGTCACTACAGTACCTACCCGTTAAATAAATTTCGTCCCGAAATTTTAAGCTGTTGAAGGTGTTGACGAATCTTCTGGAAATAGATGCGGGTATTTCTTCTTCATCTGATCTTCACGCTCCCAGGTGAACTCGGGTCCTCTACGAGCATTCCATCGAACCTTAACAATTGGTATCTTGTTTTGCTTAAGTCTTTTAACCTCACGATCCATTATTTCGACGGGTTCTTCGATGAATTGAAGTTTTTCGTTGATTTGGATTTCATCTAACGGAATAGTGAGATCTTCTTTAGCAAAACATTTCTTCAAATTCGAGATGTGGAAAGTGTTATGTACAGCCGCGAGTTGTTGAGGTAACTCAAGTCGGTAAGCTACTGGTCCGACACAATCAATAATCTTGAATGGTCCAATATACCATGGATTTAATTTCCCTCGTTTACCAAATCGAACAACGCCTTTCCAAGGTGCAACTTTAAGCATGACCATCTCTCCAATTTCAAATTCTATATCTTTTCTTTTAATGTCAGTGTAGCTCTTTTGTCGACTTTGGGCGGTTTTCAACCGTTGTTGAATTTGGATGATCTTCTCGGTAGTTTCTTGTATAATCTCCGGACCCGTAATCTGTCTATCCCCCACTTCACTCTAACAAATTGGAGACCTGCACTTTCTACCATAAAGTGCTTCAAATGGCGCCATCTCAATGCTTGAATGGTAGCTGTTGTTGTAGGAAAATTCTGCTAACGGTAGATGTCGATCCCAACTATTTCCGGAATCAATAACACATGCTCGTAGCATGTCTTCAAGCGTTTGTATCGTCCTTTCGCTCTGCCCATCAGTTTGTGGATGATAGGCAGTACTCATGTCTAGACGAGTTCCTAATGCTTGCTGTAATGTCTGCCAGAATCTTGAAATAAATCTGCCATCCCTATCAGAGATAATAGAGATTGGTATTCCATGTCTGGAGACGACTTCCTTCAAATACAGTCGTGCTAACTTCTCCATCTTGTCATCTTCTCTTATTAGCAGGAAATGTGCTGATTTGGTGAGACGATCAACTATTACCCAAATAGTATCAAAACCACTTGCAGTCCTTGGCAATTTAGTGATGAAATCCATGGTAATGTTTTCCCATTTCCATTCCGGGATTTCGGGTTGTTGAAGTAGACCTGGTGGTTTTTGATGCTCATCTTTGACCTTAGAACACGTCAAACATTCTCCTACGTATTTAGCAACATCGGCTTTCATACCCGGCCACCAAAAATGTTTCTTGAGATCCTTGTACATCTTCCCCGTTCCAGGATGTATTGAGTATCTGGTTTTATGAGCTTCTCTAAGTACCATTTCTCTCTTATCTCCAAATTTTGGTACCCAAATCCTTTCAGCCCTATACCGGGTTCCGTCTTCCCGAATATTAAGATGCTTCTCCGATCCTTTGGGTATTTCATCCTTTAAATTTCCCTCTTTTAAAACTTCTTGTTGCGCCTCCTTTATTTGAGTAGTAAGGTTATTATGAATCATTATATTCATAGATTTTACTCGAATAGGTTCTCTGTCCTTCCTGCTCAAGGCATCGGCTACCACATTTGCCTTCCCCGGGTGGTAACGAATCTCAAAGTCGTAATCATTCAATAATTCAATCCACCTACGCTGCCTCATATTCAGTTGTTTCTGATTAAATATGTGTTGAAGACTTTTGTAGTCGGTATATATAATACTTTTGACCCCATATAAGTAGTGCCTCCAAGTCTTTAATGCAAAAACAACCGCGCCTAATTCCAAATCATGCGTCGTATAGTTTTGTTCGTGAATCTTCAATTGTCTAGACGCATAAGCAATCACCTTCGTTCGTTGCATTAATACACAACCGAGACCTTGCTTTGATGCGTCACAATAAATCACAAAATCATCATTCCCTTCAGGCAATGACAATATAGGTGCCGTAGTTAGCTTTTTCTTCAATATCTGAAACGCTTTCTCTTGTTCATCATTCCATTCAAATTTCTTCCCTTTATGCGTTAATGCAGTCAAGGGTTTTGCTATTCTGGAAAAGTCTTGGATGAACCTTCTGTAGTAACCAGCTAGTCCTAAAAACTGGCGTATGTGTTTCGGAGTTTTCGGGGTTTCCCACTTTTCAACAGTTTCTATCTTTGCCGGATCTACCTTAATACCTTCTTTGTTCACTATGTGACCGAGGAATTGAACTTCTTCCAACCAAAATGCACACTTTGAAAACTTAGCGTACAATTCTTCCTTCCTCAATACTTCTAACACCTTTCTCAAATGTTCACCGTGTTCTTGGTCATTCTTTGAGTAAATAAGTATGTCATCAATGAAAACAATGACAAACTTGTCAAGGTATGGTCCACACACTCGGTTCATAAGGTCCATGAACACAGCTGGTGCATTAGTTAAACCAAACGGCATGACCATAAACTCGTAATGACCGTAACGTGTTCTGAAAGCAGCCTTTGGAATATCATCTTCTTTCATCCGCATTTGATGATACCCAGAACGTAAGTCAATCTTTGAATAAACAGACGAGCCTTGTAGTTGATCAAATAAGTCGTCGATTCTCGGTAGTGGGTAGCGGTTCTTGATGGTAAGTTTGTTCAACTCTCGGTAGTCGATACACAATCTGAATGTACCATCTTTCTTCTTGACAAACAAAACAGGAGCTCCCCACGGTGATGTGCTTGGTCGAATGAAACCACGCTCTAAAAGTTCTTGTAATTGCCTTTGCAGTTCTTTCATCTCGCTGGGTGCGAGTCTGTAAGGAGCACGAGCTATTGGTGCAGCTCCTGGTACAAGATCTATTTGAAATTCAACGGATCGATGTGGGGGTAATCGCGGTAATTCTTTCGGAAATACATCGGGAAATTCTTTTGCAATGGGAACATCATTGATGCTCTTTTCTTCAGTTTGTACTTTCTCGACGTGTGCTAGAACAGCATAGCAACCTTTTCTTATTAGTTTTTGTGCCTTCAAATTACTAATAAGATGCAGCTTCGTGTTGCCCTTTTCTCCGTACACCATTAAGGGTTTTCCTTTTTCTCGTATAATGCGAATTGCATTTTTGTAACAAACGATCTCTGCTTTCACTTCTTTCAACCAGTCCATACCGATTATCACATCAAAACTCCCTAACTCTACTGGTATCAAATCAATCTTAAATGTTTCGCTAACCAGTTTAATTTCTCGATTCCGACATATATTATCTGTTGAAATTAATTTACCATTTGCTAATTCGAGTAAAAATTTACTATCCAAAGGCGTCAATGGACAACTTAATTTAGCACAAAAATCTCTACTCATATAGCTTCTATCCGCACCCGAATCAAATAAAACGTAAGCAGATTTATTGTCAATAAGAAACGTACCCGTAACAAGCTCCGGGTCTTCCTGTGCCTCTGCCGCATTAATATTGAAAACTCTTCCGCGGCCTTGTCCATTCGTGTTCTCCTGGTTCGGGCAATTTCTAATAATGTGGCCCAGTTTTCCACATTTATAACAAACTACATTGGCATAACTTGCTCTGACACTACTTGCTCCGCCATTACTCGTTCCGACACCATTTGTTCCTTTCGTTCTATTAACCCCTGGTCCGTAGACCTCACACTTCACCGCGCTATGACCATTTCTTTTACACTTGTTGCAAAATTTGGTGCAGAACCCCGAGTGATACTTTTCACACCTTTGGCATAGCTGCTTCTGATTGTTGTTGTTGTTGCGGTTATTATTGTTGTTGGGATGATTGTTGTAGTTGCCGCTGTTGTTGTTGTTGTTGTTGTTGTTGTTGTTGTTGTTGTTGTTGTTGTTGTTGGGCCGTTTGTTGTAGTTGCGATTGATGTTGCGATTGTTGGGATAATTGTTGCGATTATTGTTGTAATTGCTGTTGTTGTTGTATTGGTGATTCTTATCACCGTTTTCCTCCCACTTTCTTTTGACTTGCTTCACATTGGCCTCTTCAGCAGTCTGTTCTTTAATTCTTTCTTCAATCTGGTTCACTAGTTTGTGAGCCATTCTACATGCCTGTTGTATGGAGGCGGGCTCGTGTGAACTTATATCTTCTTGGATTCTTTCCGGTAATCCTTTCACAAACGCGTCGATCTTCTCTTCCTCATCTTCGAATGCTCCCGGACACAATAGGCACAATTCTGTTAATCGTCTTTCGTACGTGGTAATATCAAATCCTTGGGTTCGTAACCCTCTAAGTTCTGTCTTGAGCTTATTGACCTCAGTTCTGGGACGGTACTTCTCGTTCATCAAGTGCTTGAATGCTGACCACGGTAGTGCGTACGCATCGTCTTGTCCCACTTGCTCTTGATAGGTATTCCACCATGTTAACGCAGAACCTATGAAGGTATGCGTAGCGTACTTCACTTTGTCCTCTTCAGTACACTTACTTATGGCAAACACCGATTCGACCTTCTCGGTCCACCGTTTCAATCCGATCGGTCCTTCGGTTCCATCAAATTCCAAAGGTTTGCAGGCAGTGAATTCTTTGTAGGTGCATCCTACACGATTTCCTGTACTGCTAGATCCAAGGTTATTGTTGGTATGTAGCGCAGCCTGTACTGCGGCTATGTTTGAAGCTAGAAAAGTACGGAATTCCTCTTCATTCATATTCACGGTGTGTCGAGTAGTCGGTGCCATTTCCTTCAAAATAGTCAAATGGAACAAGTTAATCATACAGAATATTAAGAGTAGTTAATAGTATTTCGTAGCATAATATGAACTCATTTATAAAAGCTTTTTCTTCATATTAGCGTTTTATAAGTTTAAATTCGGGTAGTACCTACCCGTTAAGTTCATACTTAGTAGCTAATATACAATTCAACTACTACAATTCTATATGAAAAACTGATTATAATAATATTTCGCATTCAAACTTTTACACAATATTTTACAAACTTACAATATCGCTTATTTTACATATAGCATGAAATATAGCACACAATAAATTTGATACAAGATGGTTGTGAAGATAATTCTAGCTAGTACACAAGTCGTTCAGCAAAGGCAATAAAGACACGTAATTCATACGTCCAGAAACAAGTCATGCATTCTGGTTTTACTAGGATTACTTCCCATCCTTGGTCTTGTGGAACATAACCGTTATGGCCGTTGATAAGACAGCGTGTTGTAACGTCGTCAAAGGGACGAGGGTTACGTAATGTCCAACAGTCCCGTAACAATCTAAAAACCTCATTTCTTACCCCAATTACCGACTCCGTCACTTGTGGGAATGTTTTGTTTAATAGTTGTAGCCCGATGTTCTTGTTCTCACTTTGGTGAGAAGCGAACATTACTAATCCGTAAGCATAACATGCTTCTTTATGTTGCATTTTAGCCGCTTTTTCTAAATCACGAAGTCCAATATTTGGATATATTGAGTCAAAATAATTTCTTAACCCATTGCGTAAAATAGCATTTGGGTTCCCCGCAATATATGCGTCAAAGTAAGCACATCGTAACTTATGGATTTCCCAATGTGATATCCCCCATCTTTAGAACGAAAGCCTTTTATAAACCAAGGCATTCTTGGAACGTTCTTCGAATGTCTTACAAACTGATCTCGCCTTAAATAGTTGTGCCGAAGAATTCTGACCGACTCTAGACAAGATTTCATCAATCATGTCTCCGGGTAGGTCTCTTAAAATATTGGGTTGTCTATCCATTTTGTGTTTTTATACTGTAAAATAGAAAAGAGTTAGATTCATAAAAAAAATACTTATTAATACAAGCAATTTTTACATATATCATAAAGCATAAGCACACTATATTACATATATTACACCACACGAATACAACTATCTTATTCCGACTTGCTTGTTTCTTCTTCTTCGATTTTGGTTCGTTTTGCCAAGTTTCTAGGGAAATATGATGTTCCCCTAATACGAGCCGTCGTTTTCCACATTGGTTTAGAAAAACCTGGTGGTTTAGAGGTTCCCGGGTCATTGTTACAACTTAAGGACTTCGGGGGTTGACGATACATATAAAGTTCATCGGGGTTGGAATTAGATTTCTCTATTTTTATGCCCTTTTCCTTATTATTTTCTTTTGCCTTTTTAAATTCAGTTGGGGTAATTTCTATAACATCATCGGAATTCTCGTCGAAATCCGATTCATCGGAGAATTGGTAATCCTCCCAATATTTTGCTTCCTTGGCGGAAACACCATTGACCATAATTAACCTTGGTCGGTTGGTTGAGGATTTTCTTTTACTTAACCATTTTATTATTTCCCCCACCGGTTCTATTTCTTCATCCAGTTCCGATTCTTCTTCCGGTTCCGATTCTTCTTCCGGTTATGACTCTTCTTCCGGTTCCTCTTCGGGAACTTGTGAATCAGTCCACGAATCATTTCAATTTACATTTGACTCTTCATTATTAATAGGTGAGTCAATGGGACTTATTCTAGAGGTAGACATCTATCACATAATATCAAACGCGTTAAGAGATTAATATATCACATAATATTCACATGTTAAAAATATATAGTTTCCAACAAAATTTGTTAAGCAATCATTTTTCAAGTAAACACGGTCGAAGTTCAGACTCTCTAATACATCCTAACAAACTCGATAAGACACACTAATGTAAAATTCTGGTTCTCTAAGACCAACGCTCGGATACCAACTGAAATGTCCCGTTCTTATTGATTAAAAACGTTCCATATTAATTGATTTCGTTGCAAGGTTTTGACCTCTATATGAGACGTTTTTCAAAGACTGCATTCATTTTAAAACAAACCATAACCTTTATTTCATCAATAAAGATTTAAAAAGCTTTACGTAGATTATCAAATAATGATAATCTAAAATATCCTGTTTACACACGACCATTACATAATGATTTACAATACAAATATGTTACAACAAAATAAGTTTCTTGAATGCAGTTTTTACACAATATCATACAAGCATGGACTCCAAATCTCGTCCTTATTTAAGTATGCGACAGCGGAAGCTCTTAATAATCACCTGAGAATAAACATGCTTAAAACGTCAACAAAAATGTTGGTGAGTTATAGGTTTAACCTATATATATCAAATCATAATAATAGACCACATGATTTCATATTTCAATACACATCCCATACGTAGAGATAAAAATCATTCATATGGTGAACACCTGGTAACCGACATTAACAAGATGCATATATAAGAATATCCCCATCATTCTGGGACACCCTTCGGATATGATATAAATTTCGAAGTACTAAAGCATCCGGTACTTTGGATGGGGTTTGTTAGGCCCAATAGATCTATCTTTAGGATTCGCGTCAATTAGGGTGTCTGTTCCCTAATTCTTAGATTACCAGACTTAATAAAAAGGGGCATATTCGATTTCGATAATTCAACCATAGAATGTAGTTTCACGTACTTGTGTCTATTTTGTAAATCATTTATAAAACCTGCATGTATTCTTATCCCAAAAATATTAGATTTTAAAAGTGGGACTATAACTCACTTTCACAGATTTTTACTTCGTCGGGAAGTAAGACTTGGCCACTGGTTGATTCACGAACCTATAACAATATATACATATATATATATCAAAGTATGTTCAAAATATATTTACAACACTTTTAATATATTTTAATGTTTTAAGTTTATTAAGTCAGCTGTCCTCGTTAGTAACCTACAACTAGTTGTCCACAGTTAGATGTACAGAAATAAATCGATAAATATTATCTTGAATCAATCCACGACCCAGTGTATACGTATCTCAGTATTGATCACAACTCAAACTATATATATTTTGGAATCAACCTCAACCCTGTATAGCTAACTCCAACATTCACATATAGAGTGTCTATGGTTGTTCCGAAATATATATAGATGTGTCGACATGATAGGTCGAAACATTGTATACGTGTCTATGGTATCTCAAGATTACATAATATACAATACAAGTTGATTAAGTTATGGTTGGAATAGATTTGTTACCAATTTTCACGTAGTTAAAATGAGAAAAATTATCCAATCTTGTTTTACCCATAACTTCTTCATTTTAAATCCGTTTTGAGTGAATCAAATTGCTATGGTTTCATATTGAACTCTATTTTATGAATCTAAACAGAAAAATTATAGGTTTATAGTCGGAAAAATAAGTTACAAGTCGTTATTGTAAAGGTAGTCATTTCAGTCGAAAGAACGACGTCTAGATGACCATTTTAGAAAACATACTTCCACTTTGAGTTTAACCATAATTTTTGGATATAGTTTCATGTTCATAATAAAAATCATTTTCCCAGAATAACAACTTTTAAATCAAAGTTTATCATAGTTTTTAATTAACTAACCCAAAACAGCCCGCGGTGTTACTACGACGGCGTAAATCCGGTTTTACGGTGTTTTTCGTGTTTCCTGGTTTTAAATCATTAAGTTAGCATATCATATAGATATAGAACATGTGTTTAGTTGATTTTAAAAGTCAAGTTAGAAGGATTAACTTTTGTTTGCGAACAAGTTTAGAATTAACTAAACTATGTTCTAGTGATTACAAGTTTAAACCTTCGAATAAGATAGCTTTATAAGTATGAATCGAATGATGTTATGAACATCATTACTACCTTAAGTTCCTTGGATAAACCTACTAGAAAATAGAAAAATGGATCTATCTTCAACGGATCCTTGGATGGCTCGAAGTTCTTGAAGCAGAATCATGACACGAAAACAAGTTCAAGTAAGATCATCACTTGAAATAAGATTGTTATAGTTATAGAAATTGAACCAAAGTTTGAATATAATTATTACCTTGTATTAGAATGATAACCTACTATAAGAAACAAAGATTTCTTGAGGTTGGATGATCACCTTACAAGATTGGAAGTGAGCTAGCAAACTTGAAAGTATTCTTGATTTTATGTAACTAGAACTTGTAGAATATATGAAGAACACTTAGAACTTGAAGATAGAACTTGAGAGAGATCAATTAGATGAAGAAAATTGAAGAATGAAAGTGTTTGTAGGTTTTTTTGGTCGTTGGTGTATGGATTAGATATAAAGGATATGTAATTTTGTTTTCATGTAAATAAGTCATGAATGATTACTCATATTTTTGTAATTTTATGAGATATTTCATGCTAGTTGCCAAATGATGGTTCCCACATGTGTTAGGTGACTCACATGGGCTGCTAAGAGCTGATCATTGGAGTGTATATACCAATAGTACATACATCTAAAAGCTGTGTATTGTACGAGTACGAATACGGGTGCATACGAGTAGAATTGTTGATGAAACTGAACGAGGATGTAATTGTAAGAATTTTTGTTAAGTAGAAGTATTTTGATAAGTGTATTGAAGTCTTTCAAAAGTGTATAAATACATATTAAAACACTACATGTATATACATTTTAACTGAGTCGTTAAGTCATCGTTAGTCGTTACATGTAAGTGTTGTTTTGAAACCTTTAGGTTAACGATCTTGTTAAATGTTGTTAACCCAATGTTTATAATATCAAATGAGATTTTAAATTATTATATTATCATGATATTATCATGTATGAATATCTCTTAATATGATATATATACATTAAATGTCTTTACAACGATAATCGTTACATATATGTCTCGTTTAAAAATCATTAAGTTAGTAGTCTTGTTTTTACATATGTAGTTCATTGTTAATATACTTAATGATATGTTTACTTATCATAGTATCATGTTAACTATATATATATCCATATATATGTCATCATATAGTTTTTACAAGTTTTAACGTTCGTGAATCACCGGTCAACTTGGGTGGTCAATTGTCTATATGAAACATATTTCAATTAATCAAGTCTTAACAAGTTTGATTGCTTAACATGTTGGAAACATTTAATCATGTAAATATCGATCTCAATTAATATATATAAACTTGGAAAAGTTCGGGTCACTACACACAGATATGCTAACGTCCTGAACTAGCATATAATAACTGACAATATGAGGATCGGCGGCTTGTACGAGCACACGACGTAGTTGATCAAGCTACAGTCTACCGATAGTCCGCTTTACTGATTTCACTGCATAACTGTCCAGACGCAACACATGCGTCCTTCTATGCTATACTGAACAATCAGTAACTCATGACCCGACCAGGCTACCACAGTCGACCTCACATCAACCCTACCTTGCCGCCTCGGTGGGTTCCTAAACTTGCCGCCTCGGTTGGTGTCCAACTAATAGTGTGCACATAAGATCACAGATAAATAGTCATGCAATCGTCCTAACTAGCATGGCAATATCTAACTACGCATGGTAATCGTAATGAACATAATCATAGTAATAAAGAGTCTGAACAAGTAGCGTGTCAGCTACTTAATACTCTATCCGGAGATAGACCCACTCACCGATTACCCGCAACTGAAGGTTCTCAGAGGTCTAATCTTTCTGAGCCTTCACCTTTTTGTTTATCACCTGTGAATCATCACATAATATCTCAAGTTAGTATTATATCCAAGTATTAATACACAACTTTACATTCAACAGAAAATATTCACATAACAGGCAAGGTTTTCGAGCAACATGGGGTTCTCGAGCAAATTCGAGTTTTTCGAGCAAATCGAGTTTTTCGAGCGAATTCGAGTTTTTCGAGCAGAGGGTTCTCGAGCAACTCGAGTTTTTCGAGCAGTAACATGTTTTCGAGCAAAAGGTTCTCGAGCACCCTTTCGAGCGAGTTTTCGAGCACTGTTTTCGAGCGAGTTTTTCGAGCAGCTTCTTCTTCACCATCAGCTTCGCTGATTTGGTGATTTTAAGCCAAAAAAACTCGATTTCAAGGTTTATAGTCCAAATTCAAGCATAAGGAAACATACTAATTATGCATAAACACTTTTCCTAACTATAAACATCAAAATCTATCATTTACAATCAAGATTTGGGATTAATTCATCCCAAAATACCCATTTTATCATAAACTCAAGTTCTAACACACAATTCATCATTTTTTTAACAAGTTCTTGCTCAATTCACAGCATAATTAGATCATATAAACTATATAGCAACTATTACTAACATCAATTAAGCATTACAAACACAAAACATGAAGATTCAAGCTCAATTTCATCAAAAACCCACTTTACACCCAAAACCCAATTTCTATAAATTAAAGCACGAATTCAAGCAAGCTAACCTGGATAAATGATCACAAGGATGATAAGATTCAGATCCTAAAGCCTCTTAATTCAATTTGTGACTTGGATTAGATTAGGGTTTGAGAGTGAAAGAGTTTGGTACGTACTAGTTTTGAGAATTCTCTAGAAATGAGAAGAAGAAAGCAGTTTACACTATTAAGATGGTATTAAAACCCATACCCCACAACACACGGGTATTTATCAGTTATCTAATATCTTTCGCACTTAATTTGGCATCCCTAACGGAGTCCAAATTTAACAAACAAACCATCTCTGTGACCCTTGTCACAAACTGGTCTTAACCAACTAATCAATTAATAATAAACATATTATTAAAATAAAAGCATATTTTAACCACAAATATAAACCTAAGGGCAATTAAGTAATCTTACTTCTAACCCCGATTTCAGTCTGTTACACAACTTTTACTGATTATTTTAAAATGAATGATGAGCTTTTGAATAGAAAATGCAAGGAGAAAGAACAGAAAGAGCAAGAGAGTAGATATACTTATTGTTGTGGTTAGTTAGTACTTGTGCTGACTGCATGTTAGTTGATGCTTGTCTGCTGGAGCCCAGTGCGTCCCTATTGTGTGGTAGCCTCGGTAGGAGAGATCAACCTGCGGGTTGGGTTCCTCTGTGGTAGCCTAGACAGCCGTGGTGTATATATGTGTGAATGACGCGTCCGTCGCGTGTGGATTATGTATATACATACGGTGGTGGAGGAACTTCTGGTAAGTCCCAGTCCGATCAGCTGGTGGTTAATGGTTTGGCCGAGCCTCCAGAGTCTCTGTAGATGGCACTTGGGTGATGTTTGTGTGTTAGACTATGTGACATGATTAGTATAACACTTATGTATGTATGGCCTATAGTTAGTTGTACTCACTTAGCTTCGTGCTAACTCCCCACCATCTCCTCCCTGCAGGTTGTTAGCTTTTGTAGATTGTGCTTTTTGGGAGAAGACGGGCATGGTGATGTTATGTTTGACAGGAGTCAACTCTGATGTTGTCTTGCTTTGTTTGAACAATAATCTTTTGTAAACAAGTATTTTGTAATGACACGTGACACTGGTTGTATTAACAATAGTTAATGTTTATTATGTAATTAATAAATAAATGCTTCCGCCACGTATAAAAAAAAGCAAAAAATTTTTTAGCGGTGTCTCAAGTTGGTATCAGAGCTTAGTTTGGCAGCATGTGCATTGTGATCTACATGTCATGTTCCCAAACTTAGAAGAGTCATGTCAAACATAACATTCTGGGGATGGGTTAAGTGAGTATTAGGACAGGTTATGTGTTAGTTGTTAGTACTAACAGAGTTTATACTAAGCCTTGGTGTGAGTGTTGTGGCAGTGCAGTAATGGCAGATAACGAAGCTAACGCTACTGGCCCTACCGCCCCTAGAACTGGAACTTTTTGAGCTCCCGATGAAGATGGACATGTATCATCGGAAGAGGAAACCTCACAGGAAGTTATAAACCTTCAAAGCCGATTATTAGAAGCTCAGGAGAAAATTAAGGAATTAGAACAAGAACGGGCACAATGGAACCCAAATACCACTGCGTTAAACACAACCTTTCCTCCTAAATTTTATAATCAAGCCGGTGGCAGTTCCCAATCACATTTTCCTCAAAACACCTACCAAAGCCTCCAAATTCCATTCCCGTTTAACCAGGCATTTCCGAATCAGATGATATACCCATTTCAAGTTCCCGAGACGAAAAAGAAGTGTACCTATAAACAGTTTCTTGATTGCAAACCTCCATAATATCACGGTCACTCAAACCCTACAGTGACACTCAATTGGTTAAGAGAAGTAGAGCGAGCGTTGGAAGCATGTTTCTGTGAGCCTAAATCTATGGTACTGTTTGCAAGTAGACTTCTCAAGGGTGAAACAATGGAATGGTGGGATTCTATTACTACATATTTACCCAAGGAACAGATCAGCCAGATTACCTGGCAACAATTTGCTGCTAAGGTTCGTGAGCAGTATTGTTCTGAGTATGAGATGGAAAGATTGAAAACTGAGTTTCTGAGTATGCGGATGACAGAAAGTATGACAATTGATGAGATTTTCAGAGATTTTACATCTAAGCTAAGGTTCGTCCAACAGTGGGTACCGACTGAGAAGGATAAAATTCAGCATTTCATGTGGGTGATTAAGCCGGAGTACAGAACCATTGCGAGATTTGCAACAACCTTGGCACATGCTCATGAGATGGCTAAAGTTACTGAAGGTGAAATAATGGCAGCGAAAAGAGAAAGTTCAAAAGGTGGATCTTTTGGGGGAAAATCAGAAAGTCAAACTGGTGGTCAGTCTACTCAACAGTCAAGTAAGCAATCGGGTTTTCGTGGTAAGAATTCAGGTGGGTTTAAACAGAAAAGTAAGTCTGGTATGAGTGAGTCGGGTTCAACTTAGTCTGGGTGGTGTAATGTTTGTAAGTCAACCCATGTCGGTCCGTGTTCTCCAATGACCAGAAGGTGTTTGAAATGTGGAGTGTTAGGTCATGAATCAACAGCTTATTCATTTAAGTCTAATGTTTGTTGGAGTTGCCATCAAGAGGGGCATATATCTGCTAATTGTCCATCTGCGTCAAGATCCGGTTCTGGGGCAGGGTCAGGGGCGAGGTCAGTAACTTCTGGGGGATCTTCTGCTTCAACTGCCGGGCAGAAGAGAAAGAATCCTCCAACAGCAGAGGCAATGGCATTTCAGATGACGATAGACGCTGCAACCGCTACCGATGACGTCATTACCGGTATGTTCTTGGTTAATTCCTTGCCAGCTCGTGTGTTATTTGATTCTAGAGCAAATCGTTCTTTTATGTCCTTAGGCTTCTGTAATAAGTTGAAGTTGCCTGTTAGAATGTTAGATGTGCCTTTAGGAATAGAAGTAGCTGATGGTAAAATGGTTCCATGCACATCATCTGTGTCTGGAATTACCATCGATATCGATGGCCGTTCCTTCCCTTTAACCTGTTTGTTGATGCTTATACCTAGCTTTGATGTGGTCATAGGCATGAAGTGGTTAAGAGCCAATAGGGCTAATATTAAGTGTGATAAGAAGATGATTTCTTTCCGTTTAGCCGACGGATCCCGAGTGATAGCTAGGGGAGAGCGCAATGGATTTAACTTCCCTATGGTTTCCCTAATGAAAGCTCAGAAGGCGATATCGAAAGGGTGTGATTCATTCTTAGCTTATGTGATTGATGTAAAGAAAGAAAAGAAGCAGGTGACCGATATCCCCGTTGTATCATAATTTCTCGAAGTGTTTCCAGATGACCTACCAGGGTTACCTCCAGTACGTGAAGTAGAGTATAAAATTGATTTGGTTCCAGGTGCTACGCCAGTTGCAAAATCTCCTTACAGATTAGCTCCGTTAGAAATCCGAGAAATGATGTCTCAAATTCAGGAACTGTTAGATAAGGGGTTTATCCGACCAAGTTCTTCACCATGGGGTGCTCCTGTGTTGTTTGTGAAAAAGAAAGATGGGTCGCTTCGTATGTGTATAGATTACCGCGATTTGAATAAGAGAACAATCAAGAATAAGTATCCGTTACCAAGAATAGATGATTTATTTGATCAGTTACAGGGTGCTTCTTACTTTTCAAAGATTGATTTACGTTCAGGGTATCATCAGGTACGTGTTACAGAGACCGACATACCGAAAACAGCGTTTAGAACTAGATATGGTCATTATAAATTTTTAGTCATGCCATTTGGGTTAACAAATGCGCCAGCAGTGTTTATGGATTTAATGAACAGGGTGTGTCATCAGTATCTTGACAAATTTGTGATTGTCTTCATAGATGATATCTTGATATATTCGAAAACCGAGAAAGATCATGCTACGCATCTGAGGTTGGTGTTAGAACTTCTAAAACAGGAACAGTTGTACATTAAGTTCTCCAAATGTGAATTTTGGTTGAGGGGAGTACAGTTTCTGGGTCATGTGATTTATGAACAGGGTATCAAAGTAGATCAGTCTAAGATGGAAGCTGTAATGAATTGGAACTCGCCGAAAACGCCGACAGAAATTAAGAGTTTTCTGGGTTTAGCAGGTTATTACCGCAGATTTATTAAAGACTTTTCTAAAATAGCTGGTCCGTTAAATAAGTTAACCAGAAAAGATGTAGCATTTCGATGGACTGATGAACAAGAAACGGCTTTTCAGACCCTTAAACAGTTGTTATGTCGAGCACCGGTTTTAGCTTTACCAGAGGGAACAGAAGATTTTGTGATCTACTGCAATGCGTCACGTGCAGGTCTGGGTTGTGTTTTGATGCAAAGAAATAAATTCATAGCGTATGCTTCACGACAGTTGAAAAATCATGAACGAAACTACCCTACTCATGATTTAGAGTTAACTGCAGTTGTGTTTTCTTTGAAGCTTTGGAGACACTATTTGTATGGTACACATTGAAAAATCTATACAGATCAAAAGAGCCTTCAGTATATCTTTTCGCAGAAAGAATTAAATATGCGTCAACGTCGATGTTTAGAATTGATTAAAGACTACGATTGTGAGATTAAGTACCATCCGGGTAAAGCAAATGTGGTCGCAGATGCTATGAGTCGCAAGAAAACAGTCAAAAATGTTAGATTCATGAGAATAGAGATAGTTTCAGACTTAATTGATCGATTGAAAACCGTTCAGTTAGTAGCTTTGAATGACAAAAACCTAAAGACTGAACAAATGACCAAAAGAAAATTTGACCTATGCATTGACTCTAGAGGATTAAAGACCTACAAAGATCAAATTTGGGTGCCTATGCTTGGAGATTTGAGGGATTTAATTCTTACAGAAGCGCATAAATCTAGATTGTCAGTGCATCTGGGTAGTACAAAGATGTATAGAGACTTTAAAACGTTGTATTGGTGGCCGACAATGAAGACAGATGTTGCAGGTTTCGTTGAGAAGTGTCATATATTTGCGCAAGTTAAGGCAAGACATCAGAAACCATATGGATCGCTATGACAGTTAGAAATTCCTCAGTGGAAATAGGATCATATAACAACATGATCTGGGTGATAGTGGATCGTCTGACAAAGAGTGCTCATTTTTTAGCTACACGTGAAACCGCTTCGCTAAGTGATTTGGCAGAGTTGTACTTAAAAGAGATAGTTAGTCGACATGGTGTACCGTTGTCTATAGTTTCCGACAGAGATACTAGATTTGTGTCGAACTTCTGGAATAGTTTACAACAGAATCTGGGTACGCGTGTAAATCTAAGTACAGCTTATCACCCACAGACAGATGGTCAGAGTGAACGAACGATTTAGACGTTAGAAGACATGTTAAGAGCGTGTGTCTTAGAATATGGTGGTTCTTGGGATTCGCATCTTCCATTGATAGAGTTTGCTTACAACAATTCATATCATTCAAGTATCGGCATGCCGCCGTATGAAATGTTGTATGGTCGCAAGTGCAGAACTCCTACGTGTTGGTTAGAAGCAGGTGAGAAACAATTTGCAGGTCCCGAGATTGTTCAGATAACTGCAGAAAAAGTTGAAATTGCACGTGAGAAATTAAAGGCAGCTAGAGATCGACAAAAGATGTATGCTGATCCGCGCAGATGTCTGGTAATTTTTAATGTAGGTGATCGTGTATACTTGAAGGTATCACCGTGGAAAGGCGTGATCAGATTTGGCAAACGTGGTAAACTAGCTCCGAGGTTTATTGGGCCATTTCCTATCATAGAAATTCTGAATGATCAAACTGTTGTTTTAGATCTTCCTTCAGAATTAGCAGGAATTCACAACACGTTCAATGTGTGTTATTTAAGAAAGTGTAAAGTAGACGACGAAAGTTTAATTCTTCCGCTGAAGGACTTGAAAGTGGATTTAAGTAAGAAGTTAATAGAAGAGCCAATTCGAATAGTAGATAGGAAAGTCACCAATTTAAGAAAGAAGCAGATTCCAATGGTATTAATAGAGTGGCGACGTAGTTTAGGTTCTAATATGACGTGGGAAACCGAGGAGTTAATGAGGGCGCGCTATCCCCAGTTGTTTGACCTTGACCAGATTCCGAGGACAGAATCTTCTTAAGGGGGTAGATTTGTAACATCCTCAATCGGGCCTAGATGTAAGATTACTAAAGTGCCCTTAAGTTAGTATTGTGTTATTATATGCTTTTATTTTTATTTAATATTTATTATTAAATAATAATGTGGTTAGGATCAGTTTGAGACAAGGGTCACAGAACAGGTTTGTTTATTTAATTTGGACTTCGTTTGGGTTGCCAAATGATGTACGAAAGATATCAGATAACTGATAAATAACCGTGTGTTGCACAGTGTGAGAATTAACCTCACTTAAAAGACTAGTGCTGTGTCCTTCTTCCCTTTTCTAGACCTTTCTTCTCAAATACACTGTACCTACACTTTCACACTCATCAAACTCTAATCTTGAATCCTTGTTCTTGAGCTCAAATCTTTTACATTATCTTGTTCCTTGTGAGTTACTGATTCTATCAAGGTAAGAATCACAAGTTTTCATTCTTTAATCTTTGAGAAAATTGGGTTTTGTGTTAGTTTTTACAAAGTGTGTATTTTGGGTCAAACGAGTTAGATTTTATGTTGTTTGAGTCCAAATCTTGTGGGTTTATGTTCATATATGTTTAGTGTTTTCGATTTGGTAAGTTTTGAGGTTAAAAACGAGCTCTAGATCGAGAATTGGTGAGTTTGGTGAGAAACCCGTCACTTTGGTAGCTGCTGCTGTAGATGAACTACCATCGGCCGATGGTCTCTAACCACCGACTGATGGTATGTGACGATCGACCGATGGACAAGACCATCGACCGATGGTGTGAGTCCTTCGACCAACGGTTGAAATTTTACCGATCGACCGATAGTTAAGTCCATCGACCGATGGTGTAGTGACCATCGGCCGACCGTCTCTGACGATCGACCGATGGTCTAGGCAGTAGAAATTTTTACCAAGTGTTGAGTTTTAGCCGTTATGCTGCCCGTTTGTATTTTGATGATATTGATGTAAATTTTGAAAGATTTTGAAAGTGCACAAGTGTTAAGCAAAAAAAATTTAGCGGATACTTTTTCTGACAAAAATTTATATATTGTGTTATTTGGTGTTAATAGACAATAACTAACTTGATTTGCCTTATGTTCAGGTGAAAAAGATAAGGAAGCCGCTCAGTAGTAGATTATCTGAGCTGGTTGCTGATATTTGGTGAGTGGGACTAACTGAAGAATGTAGTATATAGAAGCATGTTATATTATGATTGCCATGCTTGTTAGATATACTTATTTTTGTGGTTAATTAGTACTTGTGCTGACTGCATGTTACTTGATGCTTGTCTGCTGGAGCCCAGTGCGTCCCTATTGTGTGGTAGCCTCGGTAGGAGAGATCAACCTGCGGGTTGGGTTCCTCTGTGGTAGCCTAGACAGCCGTGGTGTATATATGTGTGAATGACGCGTCCGTCGCGTGTGGATTATGTATATACATACGGTGGTGGAGGAACTTCTGGTAAGTCCCAGTCCGATCAGCTGGTGGTTAATGGTTTGGCCGAGCCGCCAGAGTCTCTGTAGACGGCACTTGGGTGATGTTTGTGTGTTAGACTATGTGACATGATTAGTATAACACTTATGTATGCTATGGCCTATAGTTAGTTGTACTCACTTAGCTTCGTGCTAACTCCCCACCATCTCCTCCTTGCAGGTTGTTAGCTTTTGTAGATTGTGCTTTTTGGGAGAAGACGGGCATGGTGATGTTATGTTGACAGGAGTCAACTCTGATGTTGTTTTGCTTTGTTTGAACAATAATCTTTTGTAAACAAGTATTTTGTAATGACACGTGACACTGGTTGTATTAACAATAGTTAATGTTTATTATGTAATTAATAAATAAATGCTTCCGCCACGTATAAAAAAAAATAGCGGTGTCTCAAGTATGTTGCCTAGTTGGAGGGGGTGACGATACTTGTTGTTTAACAGTCTGTCGACGATTAGGCGGAACATATTTCGTCACGCTTCCAGAATTGGAACTCTCACCTTTTGGTGGATGTTCAGCTTTAGGATCAATAACCTGAGAATCCAAAGTACTACTATCCTTAACAAACTTAACAGGAGTGAGCTGAGTGGTTTTCTTCCTAATTTGTTTCGGTTTTCTAACACTCTTTTCCTGAGTCTTCTGACTCTCACTCCTATTTGCCTCATTCTTTGGATTCTTTAAAATAGTTATGGGCTTAGTCACAAGTACAAAAGGTTTCCCATCTTTTTCGGTGTCGACATCAGTGTCGGACTCCGTCTCATAAACAACATCTAAGGGTTTCTTGCTCTCACCATCCTCACATTTACTCTCAACAGGACTTTTCTCAGACTTACCATACTTCGGTTCTACAATTATCAAATATCTCAATAAATAAAAACCCATTCTGTTATAAGATCCTTACTCTTCTCAACAGGCTTATTGACATACTCACCCATAAGCGGTGGTGCAACCTTATTATAGCCTATCCCTTGGTTTTTAGGATGTTTCAACGTTTGTGTCACGTATGACATTCTCTGCCAATTATCAATCCTAGCCTTTTCTGATTCATACTTTAACTTGTATGAATCTTTTTCTACCTTAAGTGATTCTATCTGGCTCAAATACAGGTGAATCACTTTCTCATCATCTACAATAGTTGATTTTAAATGACCTACCTGATTCTCTAAGGACTTAATAACATCAACATACTCTTTCTGCTTATTAAGGTAGTAAAGAGCATCATCATAGTTCTTCCTATATGTTTGAGTTTCTAGACTCAAATTCTTAAGTTCAAGTCTAAGTTTCGGACAAGTTTCACAAGTAGCAGGTATCTCATTAAGCATAGAAACTACACATTCAAGTCTAGCTATTTCCTGTTCAAGGTCAACGCATTTGGGACAAAAGGAAGCTGAATCATTACATACCTTGTCATTGCTGGACGTGTTAGCCATGAACGCATAATTATTTCTACCAAACTGCGAATCTACATCTGATTCTGACTCTGACTCTGAACTTGTACTGTCCGAATAATCAGCATCATAACCTCCTTTTCCCTCAACTTTAGCAGGACTATCTGAACTCTTCACCGTGACTATCTTCTCATCAGTACCTTCAACATCACCCTTGATCAAGTGTTCAATCTCTTTTCTAAACCAGGTACCCGTATGACAACTCATTCTTGAGGATTTGGGTACCAAAATTTGGAGAGATGAGAGAAATGGTACTTAGAGAAGCTCATAAAACCAGATACTCAATACATCCTAGAACGGGGAAGATGTACAAGGATCTCAAGAAACATTTTTGGTAGCCGGGTATGAAAGCCGATGTTGCTAAATACGTAGGAGAATGTTTGATGTGTTCTAAGGTCAAAGCTGAGCATCAGAAACCATCAGGTCTACTTCAACAACCCGAAATCCCGGAATGGAAATGGGAAAACATTACCATGGATTTCATCACTAAATTGCCAAGGACTGCAAGTGGTTTTGATACTATTTGGGTAATAGTTGATCGTCTCACCAAATCAGCACACTTCCTGCCAATAAGAGAAGATGACAAGATGGAGAAGTTAGCACGACTGTATTTGAAGGAAGTCATCTCCAGACATGGAATACCAATCTCTATTATCTCTGATAGGGATGGCAGATTTATTTCAAGATTCTGGCAGACATTACAGCAAGCATTAGGAACTCGTCTAGACATGAGTACTGCCTATCATCCACAAACTGATGGGCAGAGTGAAAGGACGATACAAACGCTTGAAGACATGCTACGAGCATGTGTTATTGATTTCGGAAACAGTTGGGATCGACATCTACCGTTAGCAGAATTTTCCTACAACAACAGCTACCATTCAAGCATTGAGATGGCACCGTTTGAAGCACTTTATGGTAGAAAGTGCAGGTCTTCGATTTGTTGGAGTGAAGTGGGGGATAGACAGATTACGGGTCCGGAGATAATACAAGAAACTACCGAGAAGATCATCCAAATTCAACAACGGTTGAAAACCGCCCAAAGTCGACAAAAGAGCTACGCTGACATTAAAAGAAAAGATATAGAATTTGAAATTGGAGAGATGGCCATGCTTAAAGTTGCACCTTGGAAAGGCGTTGTTCGATTTGGTAAACGAGGGAAATTAAATCCAAGGTATATCGGACCATTCAAGATTATTGATCTTGTCGGACCAGTAGCTTACTGACTTGAGTTACCTCAACAACTCGCAGCTGTACATAACACTATCCACGTATCGAATTTGAAGAAATGTTTTTCTAAAGAAGATCTCACTATTCCGTTAGATGAAATCCAAATCAACAAAAAACTTCAATTTATCGAAGAACCCATCGAAATAATGGATCGTGAGGTTAAAAGACTTAAGCAAAACAAGAAACCAATTGTTAAGGTTCAATGGAATGCTCGTAGAGGACCCGAGTTCACCTGGGAACAAGAAGATCAGATGAAGAAGAAATACCCCATTTATTTCCAGAAGATACGTCAACACCTCCAACTGCTTAAAATTTTGGGACGAAATTTATTTAACTGGTAGCTACTGTAGTGACCCGAACTTTTCCATGTTTATATATATATTAAATGAAATTGTTATTTACATGATTAAGTTTTTCCAACATGTTAAGCAATCAAACTTGTTAAGACTTGATTAATTGAAATAGGTTTCATATAGACAATTGACCACCCAAGTTGACCGGTGATTCACGAACGTTAAAACTTGTAAAAACTATATGATGACATATATATGGTTATATATATAGTTAACATGATATTATGATAAGTAAACATATCATTAAGTATATTAATAATAAACTACATATGTAAAAACAAGACTACTAACTTAATGATTTTGAAACGAGACATATATCTAACGATTATCGTTGTAACGACATTTAATGTATATATATCATATTAAGAGATATTCGTACATCATAATATCATGATAATATAATAATTTAAAATCTCATTTGATATTATAAACATTGGGTTAACAACATTTAACAAGATCGTTAACCTAAAGGTTTCAAAACAACACTTACATGTAACGACTAACGATGACTTAATGACTCAGTTAAAATGTATATACATGTAGTGTTTTAATATGTATTCATACAATTTTGAAAGACTTCAAGACACTCATTAAAATACTTCTACTTAACAAAAATTCTTACAATTACATCCTCGTTCAGTTTCATCAACAATTCTACTCGTATGCACCCGTATTCGTACTCGTACAATACACAGCTTTTAGATGTATGTACTATTGGTATATACACTCCAATGATCAGCTCTTAGCAGCCCATGTGAGTCACCTAACATATGTGGGAACCATCATTTGGCAGCTAGCATGAAATATCTCATAAAATTACAAAAATATGAGTAATCATTCATGACTTATTTACATGAAAATAAAATTACATATCCTTTATATCTAATCCATACACCAACGACCAAAAACACCTACAAACACTTTAATTCTTCAATTTTCTTCATCTAATTGATCCCTCTCAAGTTCTATCTTCAAGTTCTAAGTGTTCTTCATAAATTCTATAAGTTCTAGTTTCATAAAATCAAGAATACTTCCAAGTTTGCTAGCTTACTTCCAATCTTGTAGAGTGATCATCCAACCTCAAGAAATCTTTCTTTATTACAGTAAGATATATTTCTAATACAAGGTAATACTCATATTCAAACTTTGATTCAATTTCTATAACTATAACAATCTTATTTCGAGTGAAAATCTTACTTGAACTGTTTTCGTGTCATGATTCTGCTTCAAGAACTTTCAAGCCATCCAAGGATCCTTTGAAGCTAGATCTATTTTTCTCATTTTCAGTAGCTTTATCCAGAAAACTTGAGGTAGTAATAATGTTCATAACATCATTCGATTCATACATATAAAGCTATCTTATTTGAAGGTTTAAACTTGTAATCACTTGAACATAGTTTAGTTAATTCTAAACTTGTTCGCAAACAAAAGTTAATCCTTCTAACTTAACTTTTAAAATCAACTAAACACATGTTCTATATCTATATGATATGCTAACTTAATGATTTAAAACCTGGAAACACGAAAAACACCGTAAAATCGGATTTACGCCGTCGTAGTAACACCGCGGGCTGTTTTGGGTTAGTTAATTAAAAACTATGATAAACTTTGATTTAAAAGTTGTTCTTCTGGGAAAATGATTTTTCTTATGAACATGAAACTATATCCAAAAATCATGGTTAAACTCAAAGTGGAAGTATGTTTTTCAAAATGGTCATCAAGACGTCGTTCTTTCGACTGAAATGACTACCTCTTACAAAAATGACTTGTAACTTATATTTTCGACTATAAACCTATACTTTTTCTGTTTAGATTCATAAAATAGAGTTCAATATGAAACCATAGCAATTTGATTCACTCAAAACGGATTTAAAACGAAGAAGTTATGGGTAAGACAAGATTGGATAATTTTTCTTGTTGTAGCTACGTGAAAATTGGTAACAAATCTATATTAATCATATCCTAGCTAACTTATATTGCATTATACATGTATTCTTATATATTATGTAATCTTGGGATACCATAGACACGTATGCAAATGTTTTGACATATCATATCGACCCATATGTATATATTATTTGGAACAACCATAGACACTCTATATGCAGTAATGTGGGAGTTAGCTATACAGGGTTGAGGTTGATTCCAAAAATATAAATACTTTGAGTTGTGATCTAGCCTGAGACGTGTATACACTGGATCGTGGATTGATTCAAGATAATATATATATATATCGATTTTTTTCTGTACATCTAACTTTGGACAACTAGTTGTAGGTTACTAACGAGGACAGCTGACTTAATGAACTTAAAACATCAAAATGTATTAAAAGTTGAAATGTCCCGTTCTTATTGATTAAAAACGTTCCATATTAATTGATTTCGTTGCGAGGTTTTGACCTCTATATGAGACGTTTTTCAAAGACTGCATTCATTTTAAAACAAACCATAACCTTTATTTCATCAATAAAGGTTTAAAAAGCTTTACGTAGATTATCAAATAATGATAATCTAAAATATCCTGTTTACACACGACCATTACATAATGGTTTACAATACAAATATATTACAACAAAATAAGTTTCTTGAATGCAGTTTTTACACAATATCATACAAGCATGGACTCCAAATCTCGTCCTTATTTAAGTATGCGACAGCGGAAGCTCTTAATAATCACCTGAGAATAAACATGCTTAAAACGTCAACAAAAATGTTGGTGAGTTATAGGTTTAACCTATATATATCAAATCATAATAATAGACCACAAGATTTCATATTTCAATACACATCCCATACATAGAGATAAAAATCATTCATATGGTGAACACCTGGTAACCGACATTAACAAGATGCATATATAAGAATATCTCCATCATTCCGGGACACCCTTCGGATAGGATATAAATTTCAAAGTACTAAAGCATCCGGTACTTTGGATTGGGTTTGTTAGGCCCAATAGATCTATCTTTAGGATTCGCGTCAATTAGGGTGTCTGTTCCCTAATTCTTAGATTACCAGACTTAATAAAAAGAGGCATATTCGATTTCGATAATTCAACCATAGAATGTAGTTTCACTTACTTGTGTCTATTTTGTAAATCATTTATAAAACCTGCATGTATTCTCATCCCAAAAATATTAGATTTTAAAAGTGGGACTATAACTCACTTTCACAGATTTTTACTTCGTCGGGAAGTAAGACTTGGCCACTGGTTGATTCACGAACCTATAACAATATATACATATATATCAAAGTATGTTCAAAATATATTTACAACACTTTTAATATATTTTGATGTTTTAAGTTTATTAAGTCAGCTGTCCTCGTTAGTAACCTACAACTAGTTGTCCACAGTTAGATGTACAGAAATAAGTCGATAAATATTATCTTGAATCAATCCACGACCCAGTGTATACGTATCTCAGTATTGATCACAACTCAAACTATATATATTTTGGAATCAACCTCAACCCTGTATAGCTAACTCCAACATTCACATATAGAGTGTCTATGGTTGTTCCGAAATATATATAGATGTGTCGACATGATAGGTCGAAACATTGTATACGTGTCTATGGTATCTCAAGATTACATAATATACAATACAAGTTGATTAAGTTATGATTGGAATAGATTTGTTACCAATTTTCACGTAGCTAAAATGAGAAAAATTATCCAATCTTGTTTTACCCATAACTTCTTCATTTTAAATCCGTTTTGAGTGAATCAAATTGCTATGGTTTCATATTGAACTCTATTTTATGAATCTAAACAGAAAAAGTATAGGTTTATAGTCAGAAAAATAAGTTACAAGTCGTTTTTGTAAAGGTAGTCATTTCAGTCGAAAGAACGACGTCTAGATGACCATTTTAGAAAACATACTTCCACTTTGAGTTTAACCATAATTTTTGGATATAGTTTCATATTCATAATAAAAATAATTTTCTCAGAATAACAACTTTTAAATCAAAGTTTATCAAAGTTTTTAATTAACTAACCCAAAACAGCCCGCGGTGTTACTACGACGGCGTAAATCCGGTTTTACGGTGTTTTTCGTGTTTCCAGGTTTTAAATCATTAAGTTAGCATATCATATAGATATAGAACATGTGTTTAGTTAATTTTAAAAGTCAAGTTAGAAGGATTAACTTTTGTTTGCGAACAAGTTTAGAATTAACTAAACTATGTTCTAGTGATTACAAGTTTAAACCTTCGAATAAGATAGCTTTATATGTATGAATCGAATGATGTTATGAACATCATTACTACCTTAAGTTCCTTGGATAAACCTACTGGAAAAGAGAAAAATGGATTTAGCTTCAACGGATCCTTGGATGGCTCAAAGTTCTTGAAGCAGAATCATGACACGAAAACAAGTTCAAGTAAGATCATCACTTGAAATAAGATTGTTATAGTTATAGAAATTGAACCAAAGTTTGAATATGATTATTACCTTGTATTAGAATGATAACCTACTGTAAGAAACAAAGATTTCTTGAGGTTAGATGATCACCTTACAAGATTGGAAGTGAGCTAGCAAACTTGAAAGTATTCTTGATTTTATGAAACTATAACTTTTGGAATTTATGAAGAACACTTAGAACTTGAAGATAGAACTTGAGAGAGATCAATTATATGAATAAAATTGAAGAATGAAAGTATTTGTAGGTGTTTTTGGTCGTTGGTGTATGGATTAAATATAAAGGATATGTAATTTTGTTTTCATGTAATAAGTCATGAATGATTACTCATATTTTTGTAATTTTATGAGATATTTCATGCTAGTTGCCAAATGATGGTTCCCACATGTGTTAGGTGACTCACATGGGCAGCTAAGAGCTGATCATTGCAGTGTATATACCAATAGTACATACATCTAAAAGCTGTGTATTGTACGAGTACGAATACGGGTGCATACGAGTAGAATTGTTGATGTAACTGAACGAGGATGTAATTGTAAGCATTTTTGTTAAGTAGAAGTATTTTGATAAGTGTGTTGAAGTCTTTCAAAAGTGTATAAATACATATTAAAACACTACATGTATATACATTTTAACTGAGTCGTTAAGTCATCGTTAGTCGTTACATGTAAGTGTTGTTTTGAAACCTTTAGGTTAACGATCTTGTTAAATGTTGTTAACCCAATGTTTATAATATCAAATGAGATTTTAAATTATTATATTATCATGATATTATCATGTATGAATATCTCTTAATATGATATATATATATACATTAAATGTCTTTACAACGATAATCGTTACATATATGTCTCGTTTAAAAATCATTACGTTAGTAGTATTGTTTTTACATATGTAGTTCATTGTTAATATACTTAATGATATGTTTACTTATCATAGTATCATGTTAACTATATATATATATATCCATATATATGGCATCATATAGTTTTTACAAGTTTTAACATTCGTAAATCACCGGTCAACTTGGGTGGTCAATTGTCTATATGAAACATATTTCAATTAATCAAGTCTTAACAAGTTTGATTGCTTAACATGTTGGAAACATTTAATCATGTAAATATCAATCTCAATTAATATATATAAACATGGAAAAGTTCGGGTCACTACAGTACCTACCCGTTAAATAAATTTCGTCCCGAAATTTTAAGCTGTTGAAGGTGTTGACGAATCTTCTGGAAATAGATGCGGGTATTTCTTCTTCATCTGATCTTCACGCTCCTAGGTGAACTCGGGTCCTCTACGAGCATTCCATCGAACCTTAACAATTGGTATCTTGTTTTGCTTAAGTCTTTTAACCTCACGATCCATTATTTCGACGGGTTCTTCGATGAATTGAAGTTTTTCGTTGATTTGGATTTCATCTAACGGAATAGTGAGATCTTCTTTAGCAAAACATTTCTTCAAATTCGAGACGTGGAAAGTGTTATGTACAGCCGCGAGTTGTTGAGGTAACTCAAGTCGGTAAGCTACTGGTCCGACACGATCAATAATCTTGAATGGTCCAATATACCTTGGATTTAATTTCCCTCGTTTACCAAATCGAACAACGCCTTTCCAAGGTGCAACTTTAAGCATGACCATCTCTCCAATTTCAAATTCTATATCTTTTCTTTTAATGTCAGCGTAGCTTTTTTGTAGACTTTGGGCGGTTTTCAACCGTTGTTGAATTTGGATGATCTTCTCGGTAGTTTCTTGTATAATCTCCGGACCCGTAATCTGTCTATCCCCCACTTCACTCCAACAAATCGGAGACCTGCACTTTCTACCATAAAGAGCTTCAAACGGCGCCATCTCAATGCATGAATGGTAGCTGTTGTTGTAGGAAAATTCTGCTAACGGTAGATGTCAATCCCAACTGTTTCCGAAATCAATAACACATGCTCGTAGCATGTCTTCAAGCGTTTGTATCGTCCTTTCGCTCTGCCCATCAGTTTTGTGGATGATAGGCAGTACTCATGTCTAGACGAGTTCCTAATGCTTGCTGTAATGTCTGCCAGAATCTTGAAATAAATCTGCCATCCCTATCAGAGATAATAGAGATTGGTATTCCATGTCTGGAGACGACTTCCTTCAAATACAGTCGTGTTAACTTCTCCATCTTGTCATCTTCTCTTATTGGCAGGAAGTGTGCTGATTTGGTGAGACGATCAACTATTACACAAATAGTATCAAAACCACTTGCAGTCCTTGGCAATTTAGTGATGAAATCCATGGTAATGTTTTCCCATTTCCATTCCGGGATTTCGGGTTGTTCAAGTAGACCTGATAGTTTTTGATGCTCAGCTTTGACCTTAGAACACATCAAACATTCTCCTACATATTTAGCAACATCGGCTTTCATACCCGGCCACCAAAAATGTTTCTTGAGATCCTTGTACATCTTTCCCGTTCCAGGATGTATTGAGTATCTGGTTTTATGAGCTTCTCTAAGTACCATTTCTCTCATATCTCCAAATTTTGGTACCCAAATAATTTCAGCCCTATACCGGGTTCCGTCTTCCCGAATATTAAGATGCTTCTCCGATCCTTTGGGTATTTCATCCTTTAAATTTCCCTTTTTTAAAACTCCTTGTTGCACCTCCTTTATTTGAGTAGTAAGGTTATTATGAATCATTATATTCATAGATTTTACTCGAATGGGTTCTCCGTCCTTCCTGCTCAAGGCATCAGCTACTACATTTGCCTTCCCCGGGTGGTAACGAATCTCAAAGTCGTAATCATTCAATAATTCAATCCACCTACGCTGCCTCATATTCAGTTGTTTCTGATTAAATATGTGTTGAAGACTTTTGTGGTCGGTATATATAATACTTTTGACCCCATATAAGTAGTGCCTCCAAGTCTTTAATGCAAAAACAACCGCGCCTAATTCCAAATCATGCGTCGTATAATTTTGTTCATGAATCTTCAATTGTCTAGACGCATAAGCAATCACCTTCGTTCGTTGCATTAATACACAACCGAGACCTTGCTTTGATGCGTCACAATAAATCACAAAATCATCATTCCCTTCAGGCAATGACAATATAGGTGCCGTAGTTAGCTTTTTCTTCAATAACTGAAACGCTTTCTCTTATTCATCATTCCATTCAAATTTCTTCCCTTTATGCGTTAATGCAGTCAAGGGTTTTGCTATTTTAGAAAAGTCTTGGATGAACCTTCTGTAGTAACCAGCTAGTCCTAAAAACTGGCGTATGTGTTTCGGAGTTTTCGGGGTTTCCCACTTTTCAACAGTTTCTATCTTTGTCGGATCCACCTTAATACCTTCTTTGTTCACTATGTGACCGAGGAATTGAACTTCTTCCAACCAAAATGCACACTTTGAAAACTTAGCGTACAATTCTTCCTTCCTCAATACTTCTAACACCTTTCTCAAATGTTCACCGTGTTCTTGGTCATTCTTTGAGTAAATAAGTATGTCATCAATAAAAACAATGACAAACTTGTCAAGGTATGGTCCACACACTCGGTTCATAAGGTCCATGAACACAGCTGGTGCATTAGTTAAACCAAACGGCATGACCATAAACTCGTAATGACCGTAACGTGTTCTGAAAGCAGTCTTTGGAATATCATCTTCTTTCACCCGCATTTGATGATACCCGGAACGTAAGTCAATCTTTGAATAAATAGACGAGCCTTGTAGTTGATCAAATAAGTCATCGATTCTCGGTAGTGGGTAGTGGTTCTTGATGGTAAGTTTGTTCAACTCTCGGTAGTCGATACACAACCTGAATGTACCATCTTTCTTCTTGACAAACAAAACAGGAGCTCCCCACGGTGATGTGCTTGGTCGAATGAAACCACGCTCTAAAAGTTCTTGTAATTGGCTTTGCAGTTCTTTCATCTCGCTGGGTACGAGTCTGTAAGGAGCACGAGCTATTGGTGCAGCTCCTGATACAAGATCTATTTGAAATTCAACGGATCGATGTGGGGGTAATCCCGGTAATTCTTTCGGAAATACATCAGGAAATTCTTTTGCAACGGGAACATCATTGATGCTCTTTTCTTTAGTTTGTACTTTCTCGACGTGTGCTAGAATAGCATAGCAACCTTTTCTTATTAGTTTTTGTGCCTTCAAATTACTAATAAGATGTAGCTTCGTGTTGCCCTTTTCTCCGTACACCATTAAGGGTTTTCCTTTTTCTCGTATAATGCGAATTGCATTTTTGTAACAAACGATCTCTGCTTTCACTTCTTTCAACCAGTCCATACCGATTATCACATCAAAACTCCCTAACTCTACTGGTATCAAATCAATCTTAAATGTTTCGCTAACCAGTTTAATTTCTCGATTCCGACATATATTATCTGCTGAAATTAATTTACCATTTGCTAATTCGAGTAAAAATTTACTCTCCAAAGGCGTCAATGGACAACTTAATTTAGCACAAAAATCTCTACTCATATAGCTTCTATCCGCACCCGAATCAAATAAAACGTAAGCAGATTTATTGTCAATAAGAAACGTACCCGTAACAAGCTCCGGGTCTTCCTGTGCCTCTGCCGCATTAATATTGAAAACTCTTCCGCGGCCTTGTCCATTTGTGTTCTCCTGGTTCGGGCAATTTCTAATAATGTGGCCCGGTTTTCCACATTTATAACAAACTACATTGGCATAACTTGCTCCGACACTACTTGCTCCGCCATTACTCGTTCCGACACCATTTGTTCCCTTCGTTCTATTAACCCCTGGTCCGTAGACCTCACACTTAACCGCGCTATGACCATTTCTTTTACACTTGTTGCAAAATTTGGTGCAGAACCCCGAGTGATACTTTTCACACCTTTGGCATAGCTGCTTCTGATTGTTGCTGTTGCGGTTATTATTGTTGTTGGGATGATTGTTATAGTTGCTGTTGTTGTTGTTGTTGTTGTTGTTGTTGTTGTTGTTGTTGTTGTTGTTGTTGTTGTTGTTGTTGTTGTTGTTGTTGTTGTTGGGCCGTTTGTTGTAGTTGCAATTGATGTTGCGATTGTTGGGATAATTGTTGCGATTATTATTGTAATTGCTGTTGTTATTGTATTGGTGATTCTTATCACCGTTTTCCTCCGACTTTCTTTTGACTTGCTTCACATTGGCCTCTTCAGCAGTCTGTTCTTTAATTCTTTCTTCAATCTGGTTCACTAGTTTGTGAGCCATTCTACATGCCTGTTGTATGGAGGCGGGCTCGTGTGAACTTATATCTTCTTGGATTCTTTCCGGTAATCCTTTCACAAACGCGTCGATCTTCTCTTCCTCATCTTCGAATGCTCCCGGACACAATAGGCACAATTCTGTGACTCGTCTTTCGTACGTGGTAATATCAAATCCTTGGGTTCGTAACCCTCTAAGTTCTGTCTTGAGCTTATTGACCTCGGTTCTGGGATGGTATTTCTCGTTCATCAAGTGCTTGAATGCTGACTACGGTAGTGCGTACGCATCGTCTTGTCCCACTTGCTCTAGATAGGTATTCCACCATGTTAACGCAGAACCTGTGAAGGTATGCGTAGCGTACTTCACTTTGTCCTCTTCAGTACACTTACTTATGGCAAACACCGATTCGACCTTCTCGGTCCACCGTTTCAATCCGATCGGTCCTTCGGTTCCATCAAATTCCAAAGGTTTGCAGGCAGTGAATTCTTTGTAGGTGCATCCTACACGATTTCCTGTACTGCTAGATCCAAGGTTATTGTTGGTATGTAGCGCAGCCTGTACTGCGGCTATGTTTGAAGCTAGAAAAGTACGGAATTTTTCTTCATTCATATTCACGGTGTGTCGAGTAGTCGGTGCCATTTCCTTCAAAATAGTCAAATAGAACAAGTTAATCATACAGAATATTAAGAGTAGTTAATAGTATTTCATAGCATAATATGAACTCATTTATAAAAGCTTTTTCTTCATATTAGCGTTTTATAAGTTTAAATTCGGGTAGTACCTACCCGTTAAGTTCATACTTAGTAGCTAATATACAATTCAACTACTACAATTCTATATGAAAAACTGATTATAATAATATTTCGCGTTCAAACTTTTACACAATATTTTACAAACTTACAATACCGCTTATTTTACATATAGCATGAAATATAACACACAATAAATTTGATACAAGATGGTTGTGAAGATAATTCTAGCTAGTACACAAGTCGTTCAGCAAAGGCAATAAAGACACGTAATTCATACATCCAGAAACAAGTCATGCATTCTGGTTTTACTAGGATTACTTCCCATCCTTGGTCTTGTGGAACATAACCGTTATGGCCGTTGATAAGACATCGTGTTGTTACGTCGTCAAAGGGACGAGGGTTACGTAATGTCCAACAGTCCCGTAACAATCTAAAAACCTCATTTCTTACCCCAATTACCGACTCCGTCACTTGTGGGAACGTTTTGTTTAATAGTTGTAGCCCGATGTTCTTGTTCTCACTTTGGTGAGAAGCGAGCATTACTAATCCGTAAGCATAACATGCTTCTTTATGTTGCATGTTAGCCGCTTTTTCTAAATCACGAAGTCCAATATTCGGATATATTGAGTCAAAATAATTTCTTAACCCATTGCGTAAAATAGCATTTGGGTTCCCCGCAATATATGCGTCAAAGTAAACACATCGTAACTTATGGATTTCCCAATGTGATATCCCCCATCTTTCGAACGAAAGCCTTTTATAAACCAAGGCATTCTTGGAACGTTCTTCGAATGTCTTACAAACTGATCTCGCCTTAAATAGTTGTGCCGAAGAATTCTGACCGACTCTAGACAAGATTTCATCAATCATGTCTCCGGGTAGGTCTCTTAAAATATTGGGTTGTCTATCCATTTTGTGTTTTTATACTGTAAATAGACAAGAGTTAGATTCATAAAAAAAATACTTATTAATACAAGCAATTTTTACATATATCATAAAGCATAAGCACACTATATTACATATATTACACCACACGAATACAACTATCTTATTCTGACTTGCTTGTTTCTTCTTCTTCGGTTTTGGTTCGTTTTGCCAAGTTTCTAGGGATATATGATGTTCCCCTAATACGAGCCGTCGTTTTCCACATTGGTTTAGAAAAACCTGGTGGTTTAGAGGTTCCCGGGTCATTGTTACAACTTAAGGACTTCGGGGGTTGACGATACATATAAAGTTCATCGGGGTTGGAATTAGATTTCTCTATTTTTATGCCCTTTCCCTTATTATTTTCTTTTGCCTTTTTAAATTCAGTTGGGGTAATTTCTATAACATCATCGGAATTCTCGTCGAAATCCGATTCATCGGAGAATTGGTAATCCTCCCAATATTTTGCTTCCTTGGCGGAAACACCATTGACCATAATTAACCTTGGTCGGTTGGTTGAGGATTTTCTTTTACTTAACCGTTTTATTATTTCCCCCACCGGTTCTATTTCTTCATCCGGTTCCGATTCTTCTTCCGGTTCCGATTCTTCTTCCGGTTCCGACACTTCTTCCGGTTCCTCTTCGGGAACTTGTGAATCAGTCCACGAATCATTCCAATTTACATTTGACTCTTCATTATTAGTAGGTGAGTCAATGGGACTTGTTCTAGAGGTAGACATCTATCACATAATATCAAACGCGTTAAGAGATTAATATATCACATAATATTCACATGTTAAAAATATATAGTTTCCAACAAAATTTGTTAAGCAATCATTTTTCAAGTAAACACGGTCGAAGTCCAGACTCACTAATGCATCCTAACAAACTCGATAAGACACACTAATGCAAAATTCTGGTTCTCTAAGACCAACGCTCGGATACCAACTGAAATATCCCGTTCTTATTGATTAAAAACATTCCATATTAATTGATTTCGTTGCGAGGTTTTGACCTCTATATGAGACGTTTTTCAAAGACTGCATTCATTTTAAAACAAACCATAACCTTTATTTCATCAATAAAGGTTTAAAAAGCTTTACGTAGATTATCAAATAATGATAATCTAAAATATCCTGTTTACACACGACCATTACATAATGGTTTACAATACAAATATGTTACAACAAAATAAGTTTCTTGAATGCAGTTTTTACACAATATCATACAAGCATGGACTCCAAATCTCGTCCTTATTTAAGTATGCGACAGCGGAAGCTCTTAATAATCACCTGAGAATAAACATGCTTAAAACGTCAACAAAAATGTTGGTGAGTTATAGGTTTAACCTATATATATCAAATCATAATAATATACCACAAGATTTCATATTTCAATACACATCCCATACATAGAGATAAAAATCATTCATATGGTGAACACCTGGTAACCGACATTAACAAGATGCATATATAAGAATATCTCCATCATTCCGGGACACCCTTCGGATATGATATAAATTTCGAAGTACTAAAGCATCCGGTACTTTGGATGGGGTTTGTTAGGCCCAATAGATCTATCTTTAGGATTCGCGTCAATTAGGGTGTCTGTTCCCTAATTCTTAGATTACCAGACTTAATAAAAAGGGGCATATTCGATTTTGATAATTCAACCATAGAATGTAGTTTCACTTACTTGTGTCTATTTTGTAAATCATTTATAAAACCTGCATGTATTCTCATCCCAAAAATATTAGATTTTAAAAGTGGAACTATAACTCACTTTCACAGATTTTTACTTCGTCGGGAAGTAAGACTTGGTCACTGGTTGATTCACGAACCTATAACAATATATACATATATATCAAAGTATGTTCAAAATATATTTACAACACTTTTAATATATTTTGATGTTTTAAGTTTATTAAGTCAGCTGTCCTCGTTAGTAACCTACAACTAGTTGTCCACAGTTAGATGTACAGAAATAAATCGATAAATATTATCTTGAATCAATCCACGACCCAATGTATACGTATCTCAGTATTGATCACAACTCAAACTATATATATTTTGGAATCAACCTCAACCCTGTATAGCTAACTCCAACATTCACATATAGAGTGTCTATGGTTGTTCCGAAATATATATAGATGTGTCGACATGATAGGTCGAAACATTGTATACGTGTCTATGGTATCTCAAGATTACATAATATACAATACAAGTTGATTAAGTTATGGTTGGAATAGATTTGTTACCAATTTTCACGTAGCTAAAATGAGAAAAATTATCCAATCTTGTTTTACCCATAACTTCTTCATTTTAAATCCGTTTTGAGTGAATCAAATTGCTATGGTTTCATATTGAACTCTATTTTATGAATCTAAACAGAAAAAGTATAGGTTTATAGTCGAAAAATAAGTTACAAGTCGTTTTTGTAAAGGTAGTCATTTCAGTCGAAAGAATGACGTCTAGATGACCATTTTAGAAAACATACTTCCACTTTGAGTTTAACCATAATTTTTGGATATAGTTTCATGTTCATAATAAAAATCATTTTCTCAGAATAACAACTTTTAAATCAAAGTTTATCATAGTTTTTAATTAACTAACCCAAAACAGCCCGCGGTGTTACTACGACGGCGTAAATCCGGTTTTACGGTGTTTTTCGTGTTTCCAGGTTTTAAATCATTAAGTTAGCATATCATATAGATATAGAACATGTGTTTAGTTGATTTTAAAAGTCAAGTTAGATGGATTAACTTTTGTTTGCGAACAAGTTTAGAATTAACTAAACTATGTTCTAGTGATTACAAGTTTAAACCTTCGAATAAGATAGCTTTATATGTATGAATCGAATGATGTTATGAACATCATTACTACCTTAAGTTCCTTGGATAAACCTACTGGAAAAGAGAAAAATGGATTTAGCTTCAACGGATCCATGGATGGCTCGAAGTTCTTGAAGCAGAATCATGACACGAAAACAAGTTCAAGTAAGATCATCACTTGAAATAAGATTGTTATAGTTATAGAAATTGAACCAAAGTTTGAATATGATTATTACCTTGTATTAGAATGATAACCTACTGTAAGAAACAAAGATTTTTTGAGGTTGGATGATCACCTTACAAGATTGGAAGTGAGCTAGCAAACTTGAAAGTATTCTTGATTTTATGAAACTAGAACTTTTGGAATTTATGAAGAACACTTAGAACTTGAAGATAGAACTTGAGAGAGATCAATTAGATGAATAAAATTGAAGAATGAAAGTGTTTGTAGGTGTTTTTGGTCGTTGGTGTATGGATTAGATATAAAGGATATGTAATTTTGTTTTCATGTAAATAAGTCATGAATGATTACTCATATTTTTGTAATTTTATGAGATATTTCATGCTAGTTGCCAAATGATGGTTCCCACATGTGTTAGGTGACTCACATGGGCTTCTAAGAGCTGATCATTGGAGTGTATATACCAATAGTACATACATCTAAAAGCTGTGTATTGTACGAGTACGAATACGGGTGCATACGAGTAGAATTGTTGATGAAACTGAACGAGGATGTAATTGTAAGCATTTTTGTTAAGTAGAAGTATTTTGATAAGTGTGTTGAAGTCTTTCAAAAGTGTATAAATACATATTAAAACACTACATGTATATACATTTTAACTGAGTCGTTAAGTCATCGTTAGTCGTTACATGTAAGTGTTGTTTTGAAACCTTTAGGTTAACGATCTTGTTAAATGTTGTTAACCCAATGTTTATAATATAAAATGAGATTTTAAATTATTATATTATCATGATATTATCATGTATGAATATCTCTTAATATGATATATATATATATATACATTAAATGTCTTTACAACGATAATCGTTACATATATGTCTCGTTTAAAAATCATTAAGTTAGTAGTCTTGTTTTTACATATGTAGTTCATTGTTAATATACTTAATGATATGTTTACTTATCATAGTATCGTGTTAACTATATATATATATCCATATATATGTCATCATATAGTTTTTACAAGTTTTAACATTCGTGAATCACCGGTCAACTTGGGTGGTCAATTGTCTATATGAAACATATTTCAATTAATCAAGTCTTAACAAGTTTGATTGCTTAACATGTTGGAAACATTTAATCATGTAAATATCAATCTCAATTAATATATATAAACATGGAAAAGTTCGGGTCACTACAAAAGTGTTGTAAATATATTTTGAACATACTTTGATATATATGTACATATTTGTTATAGGTTCGTGAATCGACCAGTGGCCAAGTCTTACTTCTCGACGAAGTAAAAATCTGTGAAAGTGAGTTATAGTCCCACTTTTAAAATCTAATATTTTTGGGATGAGAATACATGTAGGTTTTATAAATGATTTACAAAATAGACACAAGTACGTGAAACTACATTCTATGGTTGAATTATCAAAATCGAATATGCCCCTTTTTATTAAGTATGGTAATCTAAGAATTAGGGAACAGACACCCTAATTGACGCGAATCCTAAAGATAGATCTATTAGGCCTAACAAACCCCATCCAAAGTACCGGATGCTTTAGTACTTCGAAATTTATATCATATCCGAAGGGTGTCCCGGAATGATGGGGATATTCTTATATATGCATCTTGTTAATGTCGGTTACCAGGTGTTCACCATATGAATGATTTTTATCTCTATGTATGGGATGTATATTAAAATATGAAATCATGTGGTCTATTATTACGATTTGATATATATAGGTTAAACCTATAACTCACCAACATTTTTTGTTGACGTTTTAAGCATGTTTATTCTCAGGTGATTATTAAGAGCTTCCGCTGTCGCATACTTAAATAAGGACAAGATTTGGAGTCCATGCTTGTATGATATTGTGTAAAAACTGCATTCAAGAAACTTATTTCGTTGTAACATATTTGTATATTAAACCATTATGTAATAGTCGTGTGTAAACAGGATATTTTAGATTATCATTATTTGATAATCTACGTAAAGCTTTTTAAACCTTTATTGATGAAATAAAGGTTATGGTTTGTTTTAAAATGAATGCAGTCTTTGAAAAACGTCTCATATAGAGGTCAAAACCTCGCAACAAAATCAATTAATATGGAATGTTTTTAATCAATAAGAATGGGACATTTCAGTTGGTATCCGAGCATTGGTCTTAGAGAACCAGAATTTTGCATTAGTGTATCTTATCGAGTTTGTTAGGATGCATTAGTGAGTCTGGACTTCGACCGTGTTTACTTGAAAAATGATTGCTTAACAAATTTTGTTGGAAACTATATATTTTTAACATGTGAATATTATGTGATATATTAATCTCTTAACGCGTTTGATATTATGTGATAGATGTCTACCTCTAGAACAAGTCACATTGACTCACCTAATAATAATGAAGAGTCAAATGTAAATTGGAATGATTCGTGGACTGATTCACAAGTTCCCGAAGAGGAACCGGAAGAAGAGTCGGAACCGGAAGAAGAATCGGAACTGGAAGAAGAATTGGAACCGAAAGAAGAATCGGAACCGGAAGAAGAAATGGAACCAGTGGGGGAAATAATAAAACGGTTAAGTAGAAGAAAATCCTCAACCAACTGACCAAAGTTAATTATGGTCAATGGTGTTTCCGCCAAGGAAGCAAAGTATTGGGAGGATTACCAATTCTCCGATGAATCGGATCCCAACAAGGATTTCGATGATGTTATAGAAATTACCCCAACACAATTTAATAAGGCAAAAGAGAACAATAAGGGAAAGGGCATAAAAATAGAGAAATTTGATTCCAAACCCGATGAACTTTATATGTATAGTCAACACCCGTATTTCTTAAGTTGTGACAATAACCCGGGAACCTCTAAACCACCAGGTTTTTCTAAACCAATGTGGAAAATGACGGCTCGTATTAGGGGAACATCATATATCCCTAGAAACTTGGCAAAATGAACCAAAACCGAAGAAGAAGAAACGAGCGAGTCGTAATAAGATAGTTGTATTCGTGTGGTGTAATATATGTAATATAGTGTGCTTATGCTTTATAATATATGTAAAAATTGCTTGTATTAATAAGTATTTTTTTTTATGAATCTAACTCTTGTCTATTTTACAGTATAAAAATACAAAATGGATAGACAACCTAATATTTTAAGAGACCTACCTGGAGACATGATTGATGAAATCTTGTCTAGAGTCGGTCAGAATTCCTCGGCACAACAATTTAAGGCGAGATCAGTTTGTAAGACATTCGAAGAACATTCCAAGAATGTCTTGGTTTATAAAAGGCTTTCGTTTGAAAGATGGGGGATATCACATTGGGAAATCCATAAGTTACGATGTGTTTACTTTGACGTATATATTGCGGGGAACCCAAATGCTATTTTACGCAACGGGTTAAGAAATTATTTTGACTCAATATATCTGAATATAGGACTTCGTGATTTAGAAAAAGCGGCTAACATGCAACATAAAGAAGCATGTTATGCTTACGGGTTAGTAATGTTCGCTTCTCACCAAAGTGAGAACAAGAACATCGGGCTACAACTATTAAACAAAACGTTCCCACAAGTGACGGAGTCGGTAATTGGGGTAAGAAATGAGGTTTTTAGGTTATTACGAGACTGTTGGTCATTACGTAACCTTCATCCTTTTAACGACGTTACAACACATTGTCTTACTATCGGTCACAACGGTTATGTTCCACAAAACCAAGGATGGGAAGTGGTATTAGTAAAACCAGATTACATGACTTGTTTCTGGACGTATGAATTACGTGTTTTTATTGCCTTTGCTGAACGCCTTATTTATTAACTAGAATTATCTTCGCAACTACTTTGTATCAAAGTTTTATGGGCTATATTTCATGCTATATGTAAAATAGCGGTATTGTAAGTTTGCAAGTTATTGTATAAAGGCTTGAATATGATATATATATATTTTTTTTTTTTGTTTTTGTGATTAATTTTTCATATAGAATTGTAGTAGTTGAAATTGTATGTTAGCTACTAAGTATGAACTTAACGGGTAGGTACTACCCGAATTAAAGAGTATAAGACGCTAATATGAAGAAAGAGCTTTTATAAATAAGTTCATATTACGCTACGAAATACTATTGACTACTCTTGATATTCTATATGATTAACTCGTTTCATTTGACTATTTTAAAGGAAATGGCACCGACTACTCGACACACCTTAAATATGAGCGAAGAGGAATTTCGTGCCTTTCTTGCTTCAAACATAGCCGCAGTACATGCTGCGCTACATACCAACAATAACCTTGGATCTAGCAGTACAGGAAATCGTGTAGGATGCACCTACAAAGAATTCACTGCCTGCAAACCTTTGGAATTTTATGGAACCGAAGGACCGATCGGATTGAAACGGTGGACCGAGAAGGTCGAATCGGTGTTTGCCATAAGTAAGTGTACTGAAGAGGACAAAGTAAAGTACGCTACGCATACCTTCACAGCTTCTGCGTTAACATGGTGGAATACCTATCTAGTGCAAGTGGGACAAGATGATGCTTACGCACTACCGTGGTCAGCATTCAAGCACTTGATGAACGAGAAGTACCGTCCCAGAACCGAGGTCAATAAGCTCAAGACAGAACTTAGAGGGTTACGAACCCAAGGATTTGATATTACCACGTACGAAAGACGATTCACAGAATTGTGCCTATTGTGTCCGGGAGCGTTCGAAGATGAGGAAGAGAAGATCGACGCATTTGTGAAAGGATTACCGGAAAGAATCCAAGAAGATATAAGTTCACATGAGCCTGCCTCCATACAATAGGCATGTAGAATGGCTCACAAACTAGCAAACCAGATTGAAGAAAGAATTAAAGAACAGACTGCTGAAGAGGCCAATGTGAAGCAAGTCAAAAGAAAGTGGGAGGAAAACGGTGATAAGAATCACCAATACACCAACAACAGCAATTACAACAATAATCGCAACAACTATCCCAACAATCGCAACATCAATCGCAACTACAACAAATGGCCCAACAACAACAACAACAACAACAGCAACTACAACAATCATCCCAACAACAATAATAACCGCAACAACAACAACAACAATCAGAAGCAGCTATGCCAAAGGTGTGAAAAGTATCACTCGGGGTTCTGCACCAAACTTTGCAACAAGTGTAAAAGAAATTGTCATAGCGCGGCAAATTGTGACGTCTACGGACCAGGGGTTACCAAAACGAAAGGAACAAATGGTGTCGGAACGAGTAATGGCAGAGCAAGTAGTGTCGGAGCAAGTTATGCCAATGTAGTTTGTTATAAATGTGGAAAACCGGGCCACATTATTAGAAATTGCCCGAACCGTGAGAACACGAATGGACAAGGCCGCGGAAGAGTTTTCAATATTAATGCGGCAGAGGCACAGGAAGACCCAGAGCTTGTTACGGGTACATTTCTTATTCACAATAAATCTGCTTACGTTTTATTTGATTCGGGTGCGGATAGAAGCTATATGAGTAGAGATTTTTGTGCTAAATTAAGTTGTCCATTGACGCCTTTGGATAGTAAATTTTTACTCGAATTATCAAATGGTAAATTAATTTCAGCAGATAATATATGTCGGAATCGAGAAATTAAACTGGTTAGCAAAACATTTAAGATTGACTTGATACCAGTAGAGTTAGGGAGTTTTGATGTGATAATCGGTATGGACTGGTTGAAAGAAGTGAAAGCAGATATCGTTTGTTACAAAAATGCAATTCGCATTATACGAGATAAAGGAAAACCCTTAATGGTGTACGGAGAAAAGGGCAACACGAAGCTACATCTTATTAGTAATTTGAAGGCACAAAAACTAATAAGAAAAGATTGCTATGCTATTCTAGCACACGTCGAGAAAGTACAAACTGAAGAAAAGAGCATCAATGATGTTCCCGTCACAAAAGAATTTCCCGATGTATTTCCGAAAGAATTACCGGGATTACCCCCACATCGATCCGTTGAATTTCAAATAGATCTTGTACCAGGAGCTGCACCAATAGCTCATGCACCTTACAGACTCGCACCCAGCGAGATGAAAGAACTGCAAAGCCAATTACAAGAACTTTTAGAGCGTGGTTTCATTCAACCAAGCACATCACCGTGGGGAGCTCCTGTTTTGTTTGTCAAGAAGAAAGATGGTACATTCAGGTTGTGTATCGACTACCGAGAGTTGAACAAACTTACCATCAAGAACCGCTACCCACTACCGAGAATTGATGACTTATTTGATCAACTACAAGGCTCATCTGTTTATTCAAAGATTGACTTACGTTTCGGGTATCATCATATGCGGGTGAAAGAAGATGATATTCCAAAGACTGCTTTCAGAACACGTTACGGTCATTACGAGTTTATGGTCATGCCGTTTGGTTTAACTAATTCACCAGCTGTGTTCATGGACCTTATGAACCGAGTGTGTGGACCATACCTTGACAAGTTTGTCATTATTTTCATTGATGACATACTTATTTACTCAAAGAATGACCAAGAACACGGTGAACATTTGAGAAAGGTGTTAGAAGTATTGAGGAAGGAAGAATTGTACGCTAAGTTTTCAAAGTGTGCATTTTGGTTGGAAGAAGTTCAATTCCTCGGTCACATAGTGAACAAAGAAGGTATTAAGGTGGATCCGGCAAAGATAGAAACTGTTGAAAAGTGGGAAACCCCGAAAACTTCGAAACACATACGCCAGTTTTTAGGACTAGCTGGTTACTACAGAAGGTTCATCCAAGACTTTTCTAGAATAGCAAAACCCTTGACTGCATTAACGCATAAAGGGAAGAAATTTGAATGGAAGGATGAATAAGATAAAGCGTTTCAGTTATTGAAAAAAAGCTAACTACGGCACCTATATTGTCATTGCCTGAAGGGAATGATGATTTTGTGATTTATTGTGACGCATCAAAGCATGGTCTCGGTTGTGTATTAATGCAACGAACGAAGGTGATTGCTTATGCGTCTAGACAATTGAAGATTCACGAACAAAATTATACTACGCATGATTTGGAATTAGGCGCGGTTGTTTTTGTATTAAAGACTTGGAGGCACTACTTATATGGGGTCAAAAGTATTATATATACCGACCACAAAAGTCTTCAACACATATTTAATCAGAAACAACTGAATATGAGGCAGCGTAGGTGGTTTGAATTGTTGAATGATTACGACTTTGAGATTCGTTACCACCCAGGGAAGGCAAATGTGGTAGCCGACGCCTTGAGCAGAAGGACAGAGAACCCATTCGAGTAAAATCTATGAATATAATGATTCACAATAACCTTACTACTCAAATAAAGGAGGCGCAACAAGGTGTTTTAAAAGAGGGAAATTTAAAGGATGAAATACCCAAAGGATCGGAGACGCATCTTAATATTCGGGAAGACGGAACCCGGTATAGGGCTGAAAGGATTTGGGTACCAAAATTTGGAGATATGAGAGAAATGGTACTTAGAGAAGCTCATAAAACCAGATACTCAATACATCCTGGAACGGGGAAGATGTACAAGGATCTCAAGAAACATTTTTGGTGGCCGTGTATGAAAGCCGATGTTGCTAAATACGTAGGAGAATGTTTGACGTGTTCTAAGGTCAAAGCTGAGCATCAGAAACCGTCAGATCTACTTCAACAACCCGAAATCCCGAAATGGAAATGGGAAAACATTACCATGGATTTCATCACTAAATTGCCAAGGACTGCAAGTGGTTTTGATACTATTTGGGTAATAGTTGATCGTCTCACCAAATCAGCACACTTCCTGTCAATAAGAAAAGATGACAAGATGGAGAAGTTAGCACGACTGTATTTGAAGGAAGTCATCTCCAGACATGGAATACCAATCTCTATTATCTCTGATAGGGATGGCAGATTTATTTCAAGGTTTTGGCAGACATTACAGCAAGCATTAGGAACTCGTCTAGACATGAGTTCTGCCTATCATCCATAAACTGATGGGCAGAGCGAAAGGACGACACAAACGCTTGAAGACATGCTACGAGCATGTGTTATTGATTTCAGAAACAATTGGGATCGACATCTACCGTTAGCAGAATTTTCCTACAACAACAGCTACCATTCAAGCATTGAGATGGCGCCGTTTGAAGCACTTTATGGTAGAAAGTGCAGGTCTCCGATTTGTTGGAGTGAAGTGGGGGATAGACAGATTACGGGTCTGGAGATAATACAAGAAACTACCGAGAAGATCATCCAAATTCAACAACGATTGAAAACCGCCCAAAGTCGACAAAAGAGCTACGCTGACATTAAAAGAAAAGATATAGAATTTGAAATTGGAGAGATGGTCATGCTTAAAGTTGCACTTTGGAAAGGCGTTGTTCGATTTGGTAAATGAGGGAAATTAAATCCAAGGTATATCGGACCATTCAAGATTATTGATCGTGTCGGACCAGTAGCTTACCGACTTGAGTTACCTCAACAACTCACGGCTGTACATAACACTTTCCACGTATCGAATTTGAAGAAATGTTTTGCTAAAGAAGATCTCACTATTCCGTTAGATGAAATCCAAATCAACGAAAAACTTCAATTCATCGAAAACCCGTCGAAATAATGGATCGTGAGGATAAAAGACTTAAGCAAAACAAGATACCAATTGTTAAGGTTCGATGGAATGCTCGTAGAGGACCCGAGTTCACCTGGGAATAAGAAGATCAGATGAAGAAGAAATACCCGCATTTATTTCCAGAAGATACGTCAACACCTCCAACTGCTTAAAATTTCGGGACGAAATTTATTTAACTGGTAGGTACTGTAGTGACCCGAACTTTTCCATGTTTATATATATTAAATGAAATTGTTATTTACATGATTAAGTGTTTCCAATATGTTAAGCAATCAAACTTGTTAAGACTTGATTAATTGAAATAGGTTTCATATAGACAATTGACCACCCAAGTTGACCGGTGATTCACGAACGTTAAAACTTGTAAAAACTATATGATGACATATATAGGGTTATATATATAGTTAACATGATATTATGATAAGTAAACATATCATTAAGTATATTAATAATGAACTACATATGTAAAAACAAGACTACTAACTTAATGATTTTGAAACGAGACATATATGTAACGATTATCGTTGTAACGACATTTAATGTATATATATCATATTAAGAGATATTCGTACATCATAATATAATGATAATATAATAATTTAAAATCTCATTTGATATTATAAACATTGGGTTAACAGCATTTAACAAGATCGTTAACCTAAAGGTTTCAAAACAACACTTACATGTAACGACTAACGATGACTTAACGACTCAGTTAAAATGTATATACATGTAGTGTTTTAATATGTATTCATACACTTTTTAAAGACTTCAAGACACTCATAAAAATACTTCTACTTAACAAAAATGCTTACAATTACATCCTCGTTCAGTTTCATCAACAATTCTACTCGTATGCACCCGTATTCGTACTCGTACAATACACAGCTTTTAGATGTATGTACTATTGGTATATACACTCCAAAGATCAGCTCTTAGCAGCCCATGTGAGTCACCTAACATATGTGGGAACCATCATTTGGCAACTAGCATAAAATATCTCATAAAATTACAAAAATATGAGTAATCATTCATGACTTATTTACATGAAAACAAAATTACATATCCTTTATATCTAATCCATACACCAACGATCAAAAACACCTACAAACACTTTCATTCTTCAATTTTCTTCATCTAATTGATCTCTCTCAAGTTCTATCTTCAAGTTCTAAGTGTTCTTCATAAATTCTACAAGTTCTAGTTTCATAAAATCAAGAATACTTCCAAGTTTGCTAGCTTACTTCCAATCTTGTAGAGTGATCATCCAACCTCAAGAAATCTTTCTTTATTACAGTAAGATATCTTTCTAATACAAGGTAATACTCATATTCAAACTTTTATTCAATTTCTATAACTACAACAATCTTATTTCGAATGAAAATTTTACTTGAACTGTTTTCGTGTCATGATTCTGCTTCAAGAACTTTCAAGCCATCCAAGGATCCTTTGAAGCTAGATCCATTTTTCTCATTTTCTGTAGCTTTATCCAGAAAACTTGAGGTACTAATGATGTTCATAAAATCATTCGATTCATACATATAAAGCTATCTTATTCGAAGGTTTAAACTTGTAATCACTAGAACATAGTTTAGTTAATTCTAAACTTGTTCGCAAACAAAAGTTAATCCTTCTAACTTGACTTTTAAAATCAACTAAACACATGTTCTATATCTATATGATATGCTAACTTAATGATTTAAAACCTGGAAACACGAAAAACACCGTAAAATCGGATTTACGCCGTCGTAGTAACACCGCGGGCTGTTTTGGGTTAGTTAATTAAAAACTATGATAAACTTTGATTTAAAAGTTGTTCTTCTGGGAAAATGATTTTTCTTATGAACATGAAACTATATCCAAAAATCATGGTTAAACTCAAAGTGGAAGTATGTTTTTCAAAATGGTCATCAAGACGTCGTTCTTTCGACTGAAATGACTACCTCTTACAAAAACGACTTGTAACTTATATTTCTGACTATAAACCTATACTTTTTATATTTAGATTCATAAAATAGAGTTCAATATGAAACCATAGCGATTTGATTCACTCAAAACGGATTTAAAACGAAGAAGTTATGGGTAAAACAAGATTGGATAATTTTTCTTGTTGTAGCTACGTGAAAATTGGTAACAAATCTATATTAATCATATCCTAGCTAACTTATATTGTATTATACATGTATTCTAATATATTATGTAATCTTGGGATACCATAGACACGTATGCAAATTTTTTGACATATCATATCGACCCATGTGTATATATTATTTGGAACAACCATAGATACTCTATATGCAGTAATGTGGGAGTTAGCTATACAGGGTTGAGGTTGATTTCAAAAATATTTATACTTTGAGTTGTGATCTAGCCTGAGACGTGTATACACTGGATCGTGGATTGATTCAAGATAATATATATCGATTTTTTTCTGTACATCTAACTTTGGACAACTAGTTGTAGGTTACTAGCGAGGACAGCTGACTTAATGAACTTAAAACATCAAAATGTATTAAAAGTGTTGTAAATATATTTTGAACATACTTTGATATATATGTACATATTTGTTATAGGTTCGTGAATCGACCAGTGGCCAAGTCTTACTTCCCGACAAAGTAAAAATCTGTGAAAGTGAGTTATAGTCCCACTTTTAAAATCTAATATTTTTGGGATGAGAATACATGCAGGTTTTATAAATGATTTACAAAATAGACACAAGTACGTGAAACTACATTCTATGGTTGAATTATCGAAATCGAATATGCCCCTTTTTATTAAGTCTGGTAATCTAAGAATTAGGGAACAGACACCCTAATTGACGCGAATCCTAAAGATAGATCTATTGGGCCTAACAAACCCCATCCAAAGTACCGGATGCTTTAGTACTTCGAAATTTATATCATATCCGAAGGGTGTCCCGGAATGATGGGGATATTATTATATATGCATCTTGTTAATGTCGGTTACCAGGTGTTCACCATATGAATGATTTTTATCTCTATGTATGGGATGTATATTGAAATATGAAATCTTGTGGTCTATTGTTACGATTTGATATATATAGGTTAAACCTATAACTCACCAACATTTTTTGTTGACATTTTAAGCATGTTTATTCTCAGGTGATTATTAAGAGCTTCCGCTGTCGCATACTTAAATAAGGACAAGATTTGGAGTCCATGCTTGTATGATATTGTGTAAAAACTGCATTCAAGAAACTTATTTCGTTGTAACATATTTGTATTGTAAACCATTATGTAATAGTCGTGTGTAAACAGGATATTTTAGATTATCATTATTTGATAATCTACGTAAAGCTTTTTAAACCTTTGTTGATGAAATAAAGGTTATGGTTTGTTTTAAAATGAATGCAATCTTGAAAAACGTCTCATATAGAGGTCAAAACCTCGTAACGAAATCAATTAATATGGAATGTTTTTAATCAATAAGCATGACCTCCTGAAGATGACCCAATAATGGATGAGCCAGCTACTGTACCAAGTCTCTTCCTTTTTGCTTCAACCTGAATATCTTTTTCCATCAACTTGGATGTAAAAGCCATCAACGTAAACGTATGACCTGGTGCAATGTACCTGTTCTGAATCTTTTCAATTTCATTGTCCCATTTCTCAAGAAGACCATCTTTCAAAACTCTGACAGCTTTATCATCAGATATATCTATTCCATAATCTGCCATTTCAGCAACCAGTAGGCGATATCTCTCTAAGATTTGTCCAAGAGTCTCGGAAGGAAGAGAAGCAAAAACTCTCCATTCATCTATTGGCTATTCGAAACGTGGGCAAAATCAGAAAATTCTATTAATTTGATAACTTATATAATTTTTATTTTTATAACTAATAGGATATTCAGTGAATGCACCGAGCAAAACATTCACCACCTTTCATACGTTCACCACCTGTAACCAGATCAAGACATTTAGCCAACATTGTCGCCGTTGATTTTTCTTTAGAATCGTCATCTAGTCGACCAAGTACTCCAATTCAAATTTCCGATAATCCATTTTTTGAACCCGACCTCACAATTGAGAATTCGGAGGATATTCAGGGACAATTCAGAGATCCTGAACCACTAATCATTCCTCCTGAACCACAAATTACTCATCCAGAGATTGTCGAGGAAGAAACCATTAAATCAAAATCCTCTAGTGATTCAGATTCAACAAACTCAATCATGGAAAATCTGGAACCTCTAAGTATGGAAGACCGAATGAGAGCTAAACATACTGGCTAAGGTTACGCAATTACTCAACCAGACATTAATGTGCCAGATTATGAAATCAAAGGACAAATCTTACACATGGTAACTAATCAATGCCAATTTAGTGGTGCGCCGAAGGAAGATCCAAACGAACATCTTCGAACCTTTAATAGGATTTGTACTCTATTTAAAATCCGAGAAGTGGAGGATGAACAGATATATCTCATGTTATTTCCCTGGACTTTAAAGGGAGAAGCCAAAGATTGGTTAGAATCGTTACCTGAAGGGGTGATTGATACATGGGATGTTTTAGTTGAAAATTTTCTTAAACAATTCTTTCCAGCATCTAAAGCCGTGAGACTTCAAGGAGAAATTGTTACGTTCACGCAAAAGCCAAATGAAACTCTATATGAGGCGTGGACAAGATTTGGAAAGTTGTTGAGAGGATGTCCTCAACATGGTTTAGACACTTATCAAATAGTACAAATATTCTATCAAAGATGCGACATCACTACAAGAAAAGACATAAATATAGCAGCTGGTGGTTCCATTATGAAGAAAACCGCAACTGAAGCTTACAAAATTATTGATAACACTGCTTCCCACTCACATGAGTGGCATCAAGAAAAAGATATCGTTAGATCATCTAAAGCGGCTAGAGCCGATTCTAGCCATGACTTTGATTCCATGTCCGCAAAGATAGATGCTTTCGAGAGACGAATGGAAAAGATGACTAAAGATATTCACTCAATAAGAATTAGTTGTGAGCAGTGCGGAGGACCACATTTGACAAAAGATTGTCTCATTATTGAACAAACAATGGAACAAAGAGAGAATGTTTCATACATGAATCAAAGGCCTGGAAATAATTATCAGAATAATTATCAACCGCCAAGACCAATCTACAATCAAAATCAGAATTATAACTTAAATGTTCCATACAACAACCAACAAGGTCCTAGAATCAACAAGTATCTAATAATACTTACAATCAGCAAACACCTATTTTTCAAAATAAACCACCGCAAACCGATGATAAAAAGCCAAATTTAGAAGATATGATGTCGAAGCTAGTTGAATCTCAAACTCAATTTTTCACATCTCAGAAACAAACCAATGAACAAAATGCTCAAGCATTTAGAAATCAACAAGCTTCTATCTAAAATCTGGAACAAGAAGTAAGTAACCTAGCAAGGTTGATAGGTGAAAGAAAACCGGGAAGTCTACCTAGCGATATAAATGCTAACCCCCGGAATGAAACAGCTAAAGCCATTACCACAAGAAGTGGTATTACACTTAAACCACCGAAAATACCTGTAATTTCTGAGGACTCTATCCCTACTCCACAAGAACCACAATCTGATAAAGAAAAGGAAACAGAACCGGTAGTTGAAAATGTTAATGAAGATAACACAGTTAAAGATAAACCTTATGTTAAACCATACCAACCACCGCTTCCTTACCCAAGTAAAATGAGAAAAGAAAGACTTGAAGCCGAGCAATCCAAATTCTTGGATATGTTTAAACAAATAAATGTAAATCTTCCTTTCATTGATGTGATATCAGGAATGCCAAGATATGCTAAATTTCTGAAAGATCTAATCACAAATAGAAAGAAAATGGAAGAACTCTCGGCTGTTACTATGAATGCTAATTGTTCTGCAGTGCTGTTGAATAAGCTACCAGAAAAATTTTCAGATCCAGGAAGTTTCACAATTCCATGTTTTCTGGTTAGTCTTAATTCAATAGAAGCATTGGCAGACTTAGGTGCTAGTATAAATCTAATGTCGTATTCACTATACGCTAAACTAGACCTCGGAGAATTAAAACCAACACGAATAAGCATACAACAAGCCGATCGATCAGTAAAATATCCTAGAGGGATAATGGAGAACATGCTAGTTAAAGTTGGTACTTTAGTATTTTCAGTATATTTTGTTATTCTGGACATGGAAGAAGATTCTCGAGTTCCTCTTATATTAGGAAGACCATTCTAAAATACGGCTAAAGCAATAATAGACGTGTTGGGTAAGAAATTGACCCTAAGTATAGAGGACGAGAGTGTTACCTTTTCAGTTGATAGAGCCATGCAACAGCCGCAATCTGCAGATGATACATGTTATTATATTCAAAATATAGATTCACATGCAGAATTGTTAGAAGAATTTCCAGAATTACAAGGAACAGGAGAATGTTCTTTAGGAGAAGGAACTGAACCAATTGATGAAGCTGAAATGTTAGCCGCACTCATGGCTAATGATTATGAACCAACAACAGAAGAAATTCAAATGTTAAAAGAGAAAGACAAATATCGATACAAATCATTGATAGAAGAACCACCAATATTAGAGTTAAAGCCACTTCCAAACCATTTGGAATATGCTTATTTACATGGTGAATCTGAATTACCTGTAATAATATCGTCTTCTCTTACGGAAAATGAAAAATCTTAACTCATTTCAGTGCTAAAAGCTCATAAACCAGCTATTGCATGGAAAATTCATGACATTAAAGGAATAAGTCCTTCGTATTGCACACATAAAATCCTTATGGAAGAAGGTCATAAAACGTATGTGCAACGCCAACGAAGACTAAATCCTAATATGCAAGATGTTTTTAAGAAAGAAATTATTAAACTGCTTGATGCAGGTTTAATTTATCCAATCTCTGATAGTCCATGGGTAAGCCCAGTTCAATGCGTACCTAATAAGGGTGGCATGACTGTCATCACAAATGAAAAAAATAAGCTTATTCCTACTAGGACTGTAACGGGATGGTGTGTTTGTATTGATTATAGAAAATTAAATGACGCCACCAGAAAAGATCACTTTCCCCTACCTTTCATTAATCAAATGTTGGAAAGGTTGGCCGGGAATAGTTACTATTATTTTCTTGACGGTTTTTTCGGATACTTTCAAATTTCAATAGCACCCGAGGACCAAGAGAAAACCACATTCACGTGCCCTTATGGTACTTTTGCTTACAAACGCATGCCATTTGAACTTTGCAACGCCCCTGCAACCTTTCAAAGGTGCATGATGGCGATTTTTCACGACATGATAGAAGAATGCATGGAAGTTTTCATGGATGACTTTTCAGTCTTCGGTGATACTTTTGAAACATATCTAGTTAATCTTGAACGAATGCTTATTAGATGCGAACAATCAAATCTAGTTCTTAATTGGGAGAAATGTCATTTCATGCTTAGAGAAGGCATCGTTCTTGGTCATAAAATTTCAAAGAAAGGAATAGAAGTGGATAGAGCTAAAGTAGATGTAATTGCTAAACTTCCACATCCCACCAATGTTAGAGGAGTTAGGAGTTTTCTAGGGCATGCCGGTTTTTACCGACGTTTCATAAAAGATTTTTCTAAAATTGCCACTCCTATGAATAAACTCCTAGAAAAGGATGCTCCATTCATATTTTCAGATGAATACATCAAATCTTTTAATATTCTTAAAGAAAAACTCACTAATGCGCCGATCATGATAACTCCAAATTGGAATCTACCATTTGAACTCATGTGCGATGCAAGTGATTTTGCAATGGGAGCCGTTTTAGGACAAATGATTGAAAAACGATTTCAACCAATTTATTACGCTAGTAAGACGTTACAAGGAGCACAAACGAATTACACAACTACTGAAAAAGAACTCCTTGCTATTGTCTTTGCTTTTGACAAATTTCATTCATATCTCGTTTTACCTAAAACGGTGGTCTATACCGACCATTCTGCTCTTAGATACCTATTTTCAAAACAAGATGCCAAACCACAATTAATACGTTGGATCTTACTCTTACAAGAATTCGATATTGAAATCCGAGATAAAAAGGGAGCAGAAAATCTCGCAGCTGATCATCTTTCTCGTCTTAAAAATCCTGAATAAGAAGTTCTAAATGAATCGGCCATACAAGATAACTTTCCTGATGAATATCTATTGAAGATCGATTATAGTGAAATTCCATGGTTTGCAGACTATGCAAACTACTTAGTATGTGGATTCTTTGAAAAAGGGTTGTCGTACCAAAAATGAAAGAAATTCTTTAGTGATATAAAACATTATTTCTGGGAAGATCGACATTTGTTTAAAATTTGTCCCGATGGAATAATACGCCGATATGTATTCAGAGATGAAGCTAGTCAAATCTTAAACCATTGTCACACAGGACCAACAGGAGGGCATTATGGGCCTCAACTTACAGCAAGAAAAGTCTGTGACTCTGGATTATATTGGCCTACAATTTTCAAAGACACACCTTCTTTATAAATCCTGTGATGCTTGTCAAAGGGCAGGAAAAATAAGTCAACGTGATGAAATGCCACAAAATGTCATTCAAGTATGTGAAGTATTTAACGTTTGGGGTATTGACTTTATGGGTCCATTTCCAAAATCTCATAATAATCTCTACATTCTCGTTGCCATTAATTATGTATCTAAATGGGCGGAAGCACAAGCTCTCCCAACTAACGATGCACGAGTTGTAGTCAACTTCTTAAAACGTCTTTTTGCTAGGTTCGGAACACTGAAAGCTTTAATAAGTGATCGGGGTACTCATTTTTGTAATAATCAACTTGAGAAAGTTCTCAAAAGATATGGAGTAACTCATAAAATCTCAACCGCTTATCATCCACAAACAAGTGGACAAGTTGAAAATACCAACCGAGCTTTAAAACGTATTCTAGAGAAAATCGTAGGATCAAATCCGAAGGAATGGTCCATGAAATTGGAAGATGCACTCTGTGCTTTTAGAACAGCCTACAAAACTACAATTGGAACCACACCTTTTAAACTCATTTACGGAAAAGCATGTCACCTTCCAGTAGAAATTGAGCACAAAGCATTTTGGGCTTTGAAGACATGTAATCTTGATTTACATGAAGCTGGACGTCTACGGTTAAGTCAACTAAATGAATTAGAAGAACTAAGACATGAAGCATATGAAAATTCGTTAATCTATAAGGAAAGAACGAAGAAATGGCATGATAAAAGAATCAGAAATTCAAAAGAATTTAAAGAAGGAGACAGAGTTCTTCTTTTCAATTCACGATTCAAGCTATTTCCTGGAAAAAAAAATTGTAATCAAGATGGTCTGTACCATTCATAGTCAAAAGAGTTTTCCCATACGAAACAGTAGAATTAATAAATTCAAATGGGATTAAATTTAAAGTTAATGGTCACAGAGTTAAACATTACATAGATAATCCAATGGAAGTTGAAGATGAAGTTAATCACAATTTCGACACCACAGCTAACTAAGTGTGGGAAGATTCGAATCTTTTAGTGATAATATATATTTCTGTTAGAGTTAGATATTCTGTTTTCGTGTAGTTTCCGAGAATGGAATCCAAATGGTCTTTGATAATGCTAAAAACGAACATATATTTCATAGCATTATTCCTCAAGAAAGACAAGCTTTTAGTTGCAATTGTTCTATTTACAAGTGATATTCGTTTAAATAATAAAAGGTGAAGACAAAAGACAGATTCGACGAATTGAAGACGCAAACGACCAAAAAGCTCAAAAGTACAAAAGACAATCAAAAAGGTTCCAATTATTGATAAGAAACGTCTCGAAATTACAAGAGTACAAGATTCAAAACGCAAAGTACAAAATATAAAATTGTACGCAAGGACGTTCGAAAATCCGGAGCCGGGACCAGAGTCAACTCTCAACGCTCGACGCAACGGACTAAAAATTACAAGTCTACTATGCACAAGAATATAATATAATATATAAATAATTATATTAATTATTTATATTTTATATTTATATATAAAATCCGTCGGCAAGAAAGACTCCAAAAGATGTGAGCTGTAATTTCAATCTCCGCGACTCGCGGAGTTTGAAGGCCAAAAAGGCCGCGAGTCGCGGAGCCCCAATTTCAGAAACTTCCTATAAAAGCAAACGAATTCTGATCGAAAAAACCACAAAAAATATATCCATCTCTCTATCTATATCGTATATATTTATATTTATATTTTAATTTTAATTTTAATTTTAATTATAATTCTAATAATAAGGGTATGTTAGCGAATGTTGTAAGGGTGTAAGTCGAAATTCTGTCCGTGTAACGCTACGCTATTTTTAATCATTGTAAGTTATGTTCAACCTTTTTACATTAATGTCTCGTAGCTAAGTTATTATTATGCTTATTTAAAACGAAGTAATCATGATGTTGGGCTAATTACTAAAATTGGGTAATTGGGCTTTGTACCATAATTGGGGTTTGGACAAAAGAACGACACTTGTGGAAATTAGACTATGGGCTATTAATGGGCTTTATATTTGTTTAACTAAATGAAAGTTTGTTAATGTTAATATAAAAGATTTACAATTGGGCGTCCCTATAAATTACCATATACACTCGATTGGACACGATGGGCGGGGTATTTATATGTACGAATAATCGTTCATTTAACCGGACACGGGAATGGATTAATAGCCACTAGAATAATTAAAACAGGGGTGAAATTACATTCAAGGGTAATTGGTGTAATTGTTAACAAAGTAGTAAAACCTTGGTTTACACGCAGTCGATAACCTGGTGTATTCATTAAACAAAGTATTAAAACCTTGTTACAATTCGAATCCCCAATTAGTTGGAATATTTAACTTCGGGTATAAGAATAATTTGATGAGGACACTCGCACTTTATATTTATGACTGATGGACTGTTATGGACAAAAACCAGACGGACATATTAAATAATCCAGGACAAAGGACAATTAACCCATGGGCATAAAACTAAAATCAACACGTCAAACATCATGATTACGGAAGTTTAAATAAGCATAATTCTTTTATTTCATATTTAATTTCCTTTATTTTATATTTAATTGCACTTCTAATTATCGCACTTTTATTTATTGTTATTTAATTGCACTTTTAATTATCGTACTTTTTAATTATCGCAAGTTTATTTTATCGCACTTTTATTATTCGCAATTTCATTATCGTTATTTACTTTACGCTTTAATTTAAGTCTTGTATTTATTTTACATTAGGTTTTAACTGCGACTAAAGTCTTAAAATCGACAAACCGGTCATTAAACGGTAAAAACCCCCCTTTATAATAATAATATTACTTATATATATGTTTGTATTTTTATAAATGTAAATTAATATAGCGTTGAGCTTTGTTTCAAGATTTCCCTGTGGAACGAACCGGACTTACTAAAAACTACACTACTGTACGATTAGGTACACTGCCTATAAGTGTTGTAGCAAGGTTTAAGTATATCCATTCTATAAATAAATAAATATCTTGTGTAAAATTGTATCGTATTTAATAGTTTTTCCTAGTAAAATATAAACTATTTTGTATACACCTCGCATAACATCAAGTATTTTTGGCGCCGCTGCCGGGGACACTCTCTTAAACGCCGGAAGCGCAACGCTAATATAAAAAAAAAGATATATATATAAATCTAGTTTTAATCATTTTATTTATTAAAATTATAAAGTAATTCTATTTTTATTTAAGTTTTAAATATAAGTTTTATTTATACACATATTATTTTTTTTTATTATAAACAGAAAAAATTAAAAACAGAAAATAAAATAAATAAATAAATAAAGAAAAACGCGTTGAAGAAATAAGCTGTCATCTGAATTTTGGAACCCCGCGAGTCGCGGGGTTTGAAGTTTTAATTACCGCAAGTCGCGGAGTGACTCTGACACCACCGACAGAACCCTAAATCTGTATTAATTACGGAGTATTTATTAATTATTATTAATATAAACCCTAATTATGTATTATTATTATAATTAATTTTATTTTAACTTTTACTTTTTATTTAATTTATGTATTTAGTATTAATTAGTTTTATTAAATTGTAAAATTAGTAGTTTTATTAAATAAATAATATAAAAATAATATTTTTATAAAAATTGTACTTTTTACAACTTTTTGTATATTTTTATATTTTGTCCCTTTTTAATCGTTGTAGCATAATATTTGTATTTTTCTCTCATATTTAATTTTAAACTTAGTTTTTGCTATAGTTATTTTTACTCCTAGATTTTTAGGCTTTGCCGTAGAATTCCTTAAGTGCTTTTTCTTTAGACTAAGATTTAGGTGCTTTAGAATTTTGCGACGCCTTTTTAAGTTTTAGTTTCTTTTTAAGTTATTTCCATTTGGTATTTAGTTTTTCCTGTAAGCTTTAATATTTTTAGACCTTTTTACTATGTACCAATTATCATTTCAATTAGTAATTTCAATTTGCGATTATAATTTTAAGTTAGTTGTAGTAATAAGGTTAGGTTAGTCAAGTATTTTTAAGTTTTTATAAGTTTCTTTTATTTTTCCGTCATTTTTTTTCAACCATTTTTTTTCTTTTTCGACCTTTTTCGACGAACTCTCTTTTTCTTTCTTATTTCTCGCCATTCTAGTTTTTAGGACTTAGAATTTTTTCTACTTCTTATCTAAAATTTCTTAAAATTACGAAAATTTATTTTAAGTGGTTAAATTGATAGACATCAAAATTTTCTGGTTCGTAGTAATAGTTGGATTTGTACGTGGACCGGGTTATTGGAGCCAAACAGTCCTCAATTATATTGAGACCAAACGAATCCTGCCCCTCTGCTGCATCTTTTGGCTATTCGAAACGTGGGCAAAATCAGAAAAGTCTATTGATTGGATAACTTATTATAATTTTTCTTTCCTTTTTAAAACTAATAGGATATTCAGTGAATGCACCGAGCAAGACGTTCATCACCTTTTGTACGTTCACCACCTGTAACTAGATCAAGACATTTAGCAAATATAACCGCCGTTGATTTTTCTTTAGAATCGTCATCCAGTCGACCAAGTACTTCAGTTCAAATTTCCGATAATCCATTTTTTGAACCCGACCTCACAATTGAGAATCCGGAGAATATTCAGGAACGGTTCGTAGATCCTGAACCACTAAACTTTTCTCCGGAACCACCAATCATTCAAACAGAGATTATTGAGGAACGAACCATTAAATCAGAATCATCTAGTGACACCTATTCAACAAATTCAATTATGGAGAATCTGGAACCTTTAAGTATGGAAGACCGAATGAGAGCTAAACGCACTGGCCAAGGTCACGCAATTACTCATCCAGACATTAATGCGCCAGATTATGAAATCAAAGGACAAATTCTACACATGGTGACTAATCAATGCCAATTTAGTGGTGCGCCGAAGGAAGATCCAAATGAACATCTAAGTACCTTTAATAGGATCTGCACACTATTTAAAATACGAGAAGTGGAGGATGAACAGATATATCTCATGTTATTTCCCTGGACTTTAAAGGGAGAAGCCAAAGATTGGTTGGAATCATTACCTGAAGGGGCGATTGATACATGGGATGTTTTAGTTGACAAATTTCTTAAACAATTCTTTCCTGCATCTAAAGCCGTAAGACTTCAAGCAGAAATTGTTACGTTCACACAGAAACCAAATGAAACTCTATATGAGGCGTGGACAAGATATGGAAAGTTATTAAGAGGATGTCCGCAACATGGTTTAGACACCTGTCAAATAGTACAAATATTCTACCAAGGATGCGACATCACTACAAGGAAAGACATAGATATAGCAGCTGGTGGTTCTATTATGAAGAAAACCGAAACTGATGCTTACAAAATTATTGATAACACTGCTTCCCACTCACATGAGTGGCACCAAGAAAAAGATATCATTAGATCATCTAAAGCAGCTAGAGCCGATTCTAGCCATGACTTAGATTCCATTTTCGCAAAAATAGATGCTGTGGAGAGACGAATGGAAAAGATGACTAAAGATATTCACTCAATACGAATTAGTTGTGAGCAGTGTGGAGGACCACATTTGACAAAAGATTGTCTCAGTATTGAATTAACAATGGAACAAAGAGAGAATATTTCATACATAAACCAAAGGCCTGAAAATAATTATCAGAATAATTATCAACCGCCAAGACCGATTTACAATCAAAACCAGAATTATAACCGAAATATTCCATACAACAACCAACAAGGTCCTAGCAATCAACAAGTATCCAATAATACTTACAATCAGCAAAGACCTAATTTTCAAAACAAACCACCACAACAAACCGATGATAAAAAACCGAATTTAGAAGATATGATGACGAAGCTAGTTGAAACTCAAACGCAGTTTTTCACATCTCAGAAACAAACTAATGAACAAAATGCTCAAGCATTTAGAAATCAACAAGCTTCTATTCAAAATCTGGAACAAGAAGTGAGTAAACTAGCAAGGTTAATAGGTGAAAGAAAACCGGGAAGTCTACCTAGTGATACAAATGCTAACCCCAGGAATGAAACAGCTAAAGCCATTACCACAAGAAGTGGTACAACACTTAAACCACCTGAAATACCTGTAACTTCTGATGAAACTATTCCTACTCTACAAGAACCACAACCTGATCAAGATAAGGAAAAAGAACCGGTAGTTGAAAAGGTTAATGAAAATAACACAGTTAAGGATAAACCTTATGTTAAACCATACCAACCACCACTTCCTTACCCGAGTAAAATGAAGAAAGAGAAACTTGAAGCCGAGCAATCCAAATTCTTGGATATGTTTAAACAGATAAATGTAAATCTTCCTTTCATTGATGTGATTTCAGGAATGCCAAGATATGCTAAATTCTTGAAAGATCTAATCTCAAATAGAAAGAAAATGGAAGAACTCTCGGCTGTTACTATGAATGCTAATTGTTCAGCAGTGCTGTTGAATAAGATACCAGAAAAATTATCTGAACCAGGAAGTTTCACAATTCCATGTTTTCTGGGTAGTCTTAGTTCAATAGAAGCATTGGCAGACTTAGGTGCTAGTATAAATCTAATGCCGTATTCACTATACGCTAAACTAGACCTTGGAGAATTGAAACCAACCAGAATAAGCATACAACTAGCCGATAGATCAATAAAATATCCTAGAGGGATAATGGAGAACATGCTAGTTAAAGTTGGTACTTTAGTATTTCCAGTAGATTTTGTTGTTTTGGACATGGAAGAAGATTCTCAAGTTCCTCTCATATTAGGAAGACCATTCTTAAACACGGCTAAAGCAATGATAGACGTGTTCGGTAAGAAACTGACCCTAAGTATAGAGGATGAGAGTGTTACCTTTTCAGTTGATAGAGCAATGCAACAACCACAATCTGCAGATGATACATGTTATTATATTCAAACTATAGATGCACATGCAGAATTATTAGAAGAATTTCCAGAATTACAAGGAACAGGAGAATGTTCTTTAGGAGAAGGTAATGAACCAATTGATGAAGCTGAAATGTTAGCTACACTTATAGCTAATGGATATGAACCAACAACAGAAGAAATTCAAATGCTAAAAGAAGAAGACAGATATCGATATAAATCATCGATAGAAGAACCTCCGAAATTAGAGTTAAAGCCACTTCCAAACCATTTGGAATACGCTTATTTACATGGTGAATCTGAATTACCTGTAATAATATCGTCTTCTCTTACTGAAAATGAGAAATCACAACTCATTTCTGTGTTGAAAGCTCATAAACCAGCCATTGCATGGAAGATTCATGATATTAAAGGAATAAGTCCTTCGTATTGCACACATAAAATCCTTATGGAAGAAGGTCATAAAACGTATGTGCAACGCCAACGAAGACTAAATCCTAATATGCAAGATGTAGTTAAGAAAGAGATTATTAAACTGCTAGATGCAGGTTTGATATATCCAATTTCTGATAGTCCATGGGTAAGCCCAGTTCAATGCGTACCTAAGAAGGGTGGCATGACTGTCATTACAAATGAGAAAAATGAGCTTATTCCTACTAGGACTGTAACAGGATGGCGTGTATGTATTGATTATAGAAAATTAAATGACGCCACCAGAAAAGATCACTTTCCCTTACCTTTCATAGATCAAATGTTGGAAAGATTAGCCGGAAATAGTTACTATTATTTTCTAGATGGATTTTCCGGATATTTTCAAATTCCAATATCACCCGAGGACCAAGAGAAAACAACATTCACGTGCCCTTATGGTACTTTTGCTTACAAACGCATGCCATTTGGACTTTGTAACGCCCCTGCAACCTTTCAAAGGTGTATGATGGCGATTTTTCACGACATGATAGAAGAATGCATGGAAGTATTCATGGATGACTTTTCAGTCTTCGGTGATACATTTAAATCATGTCTAATTAATCTGGAACGAATGCTAATTAGATGCGAAAAATCAAATCTAGTACTTAATTGGGAGAAATGCCATTTCATGGTTAAAGAAGGCATCGTTCTTGGACATAAAATTTCAAAAGAAGGAATTGAAGTGGATAGAGCTAAAGTAGATGTAATTGCTAAACTTCCACATCCCACAAATGTTAGAGGAGTTAGGAGTTTTCTAGGGCATGCCGGTTTTTACCGACGTTTCATAAAAGATTTTTCTAAAATTGCCACTCCTATGAATAAACTCCTAGAAAAGGATGCGTCATTCATCTTTTCAGATGAGTGTATCAAATCTTTTAATATTCTTAAAGAGAAACTCACTAATGCGCCGATCATGATAACACCAAATTGGAATCTACCATTTGAACTAATGTGCGATGCAAGTGATTTTGCAATGGGAGTCGTTTTAGGACAAAGAATTGAAAAACGATTTCAACCTATATATTATGCTAGTAAGACGTTACAAGGAGCACAAACGAACTATACAACTACTGAAAAAGAACTCCTTGCTATTGTCTTTGCTTTTGACAAATTTCGATCATATCTCGTTCTAGCAAAAACGGTGGTCTATACCGACCATTCTGCTCTTAGATACCTATTTTCAAAACAAGATGCTAAACCAAGATTAATCCGTTGGATCTTACTCTTACAAGAGTTTGATATTGAAATCCGAGATAAAAGAGGAGCAGAAAATCTCGCCGCTGATCATCTTTCTCGTCTTGAAAATCCCGAATTAGAAGTTCTAAATGAATCAGCCATACAAGACAACTTTCCTGATGAATATTTATTGAAGATAGATTATAAAGAAATCCCATGGTTTGCAGACTATGCAAACTACTTAGTTTGTGGATTCCTTGAAAAAGGATTATCGTACCAAAGACGAAAGAAATTCTTTAGTGATATAAAACACTATTTCTGGGAAGATCCACATCTGTTTAAAAGTTGTCCCGATGGAATAATACGCCGATGTGTATTTGGAGATGAAGCTAGTAAAATTTTAAACCATTGTCACACAGGACCAACAGGAGGGCATTATGGGCCTCAACTAACAGCAAGAAAAGTTTATGAAGCTGGATTCTATTGGCCTACAATTTACAAAGACGCACACCTTCTTTGCAAATCCTGTGATGCATGTCAAAGGGCCGGAAAAATAAGTCAACGTGATGAAATGCCACAAAATGTCATCCAAGTATGTGAAGTATTTGACATTTGGGGTATTGACTTTATGGGTCCATTTCCAAAATCTAATAATAATCTATATATACTCGTAGCCATTGATTATGTATCTAAATGGGCGGAAGCACAAGCTCTCCCAACTAATGATGCACGAGTTGTAGTCAACTTTTTAAAACGTCTTTTTGCAATGTTTGGAACACCGAAAGCTTTAATAAGTGATCGGGGTACTCATTTCTGTAATAATCAACTTGAGAAAGTTCTTAAAAGATATGGAGTAACTCATAAAATCTCCACCGCATATCATCCACAAACAAGTGGACAAGTTGAAAATACCAACCGAGCTTTAAAACGTATTCTAGAGAAAACGGTAGGATCAAATCCGAAGGAATGGTCCATTAAATTGGAGGATGCACTCTGGGCTTTTAGAACAGCCTACAAAACTCCAATTGGAACCACACCTTTTAGACTTGTTTATGGAAAAGCATGTCATCTTCCAGTAGAAATTGAACACAAAGCATTTTGGGCTTTGAAGACATGTAATCTTGATTTACATGAAGCTGGACGTCTACGATTAAGTCAACTAAACGAATTAGAAGAATTAAGACATGAAGCATACGAAAATTCGTTAATCTATAAAGAAAGAACGAAGAAATGGCATGATAAAAGAATTAGAAGTTCAAAAGAATTTAAAGAAGGAGACAGAGTTCTTCTTTTCAATTCACGATTCAAGCTATTTCCTGGAAAATTGAAATCAAGATGGTCTGGACCATTCGTAGTCAAAAGAGTTTTCCCATACGGAACGATAGAATTAATAAATTCAAATGGGATGGAATTTAAAGTTAATGGTCACAGAGTTAAACATTACATACATGGTCCGATGGAAGTCGACAACGAAGTTAATCACAATTTCGACACCACAGCTAACTAAGTGTGGGAAGAATCAAGTCTTTAAAGGATAATATATATTTCTGTTAGAGTTAGATTGTCTGTTTTCGTGTAGTTCTCGAAAATGGAACCCGAATGGTCTTTCCCTAGCAGACCCTAAAGAACTAGTCTTCTCCCCCCATTCTGAATTTTTATTTTTTTTAGGTTTTTACAAAATGAAGACTGCCTGTGAACTAAACCATGGTCTAATGCTACACGCTTTGATCACTAAATGTAATAATGACATACTACCGAGTGAAATAGTATCAGTAATCAGAGAAAGAATGGACGGAGTTAGAAAAGAATCTAGATGCGAAGATAATATGTTACAATTTGGTAAAGGAAAATTAAAATCCGCAGCGAAAAGAAGATCACGACACTTAGAACGATGTCATAAATGCGGAAAATGGTCACATGGAGGTAAATGTTCCAATAATCAAACCTATTCAAATACCGAATTTGTTACTTTATGCAGAGACGGACCGTTCATATGTTTAGAAGAAAAGACACTGAATGCTCGAGGTTACGCCTATGCAGCCATGGAAAACCAATTAAACCGACTATCTTATGAATGGGATAGATCATATAACTAAGAAATCTATTTCACAGGTATGTCTGTACAGTTTTTATTTTTATTTTTATTTTTAACCTTTTGATAATAAACGCTAATTTGTTCGCTAAAAAGTATTAAATTGGTATTGAATAAAATTAGGTTTGGCGACCGAAATTATTGATATCATTCAAAAATTTATTACATCACTGCGAAATTTAACGTTTATTCTTAAGGTATAAATATCTTTAATCAATCAACCCAAAATATTTCAAAAATTCATCATGAGTTAAATTAGGTCTTGGAACCGAAATTACTTTACCGAAAAGAGGGGCGCATATTTTTGATAATATTTGATTGATTAAAGTGGGATAAAAAGACAAAAAGATTTTTAATTTTATTTTTACCATATTTTTAAAATTAATATTTAAATCTTAAATTAATATTGTAAACTTTGTAAAAACAATATATTTAAAATTGTAAATATTTGAAAAATTAATATAAGTTTGATATGAATTTATGAATTTTTAAATTAAGTTTGGTGTGAATTTTTAAAATATAAATTTTTAATTTTATGCATTTCAAATTTTAAGTTTGGTGTGAATTTTGAATTTTTAATATTAATTTTGAATTTTATATTTAAGTTGTGTAAATTTAAAAACAAAAATTTACTTTATCTCATTAAGTTAAAAATATGATTTTTAAAATTCGTCGTAAGTTGAAGACTAGGTCTTTGAACCGAAATTGCTTTACCCGAGGAAGGGACGAGAACTTTTATTATCATTATTTTTAATCTTATTGAATTAAAGTATGCCAAAAACATTAAAAAAACCCAAAAATCTTAGCTTTTAAAACAATCGCTACAAAAAGACAAATTTTAAAATTTTGTTGAAGGACGGACTAGGACATCGATCCGAAACGACCTCGTCCTAAATAACAAGGGAAACAAAATTTTAAAATTAAATACTTAATTGTTTTATAAGTTAAAAAAAACAAAAAAAAAAAAACAAAACAAACTCCGCGACTCGCGGAGTTTGAACGGGAAATCTCCGCGACTCGCGGAGGGACCAAAACCCAGAAAAAAAATAAAACGTAAAAACAGATCAGTTTACTCCCCACAAAAATACACTGCGAAGAACACAGCGAAAAAACCCCGAAAATACACGAAAAACACCCCCAAAAATCCCAATTTTTAACCGTTAATCACCAAATTTTTTGCTAAAATCATGTTGAGAAGGATGCTATCTAAGAATTACTCAAGAAAAACGGTAAATTTCTACACCTAAACACCATTTAATTCGAAATTTGGTGTTCTTGAGCTATTTTTTCTCCAAATTGATTTTGATGCTTTTTAGTGTAATTAGACTTAAATTGTTTATGTATTATGCTTGTATAACCTAGATTGATGCTGTTTAACATGATTAGAAGCCTTAAACTTCAAATTTTGAATAATCTAGGGTTTGTGTTCTTGAGCAAATTTGGGGCTTTTTGATATAAACAGGTTATGGCCGATTTTTGTCATGAATTGTTGCTAAATTAAGTAGTGTAACATGTTTAGGTAGTTAAATGATCCAAACTTTGAGCCTAAACATGATTTTGAGAATTAAAGTGGACTTTTTCAAGTCTAAAATTCATGAACTTGATTTTTGAAAGATAATGCCATTTGAGACTTGTTTAATTGCTAGTAATGATTATTTTGATATGTTATTTGAGTTGAATGCTTATGAACTTGGCGAACATTTTCGTATATGCTTATTTGAAAAAGTGTAGATTTGATAAAAATGTGAAAATAAGCTTAAGTTTGATATAAATTGATAATGTCATTGTAATTATTTTGATTGATGATTTTGCTGACACTAATGCATATTTGGATGCACAAAAATTGTGTTTGATGTGTTTTACAGAATGAAAGGGGTGAATCTTCATCCCAAGCCATCAATGCTCCTGCTGAGAATTTGGAACAACAGGAGGTGGATAACTACTACAAGCAGGATATACCTCATCCAGTCATGACCTTTTCCGATATGCACTTGGAAGAGTTGCACCCGAACCTGAGATTTGACAGACTTTGGATAGATTATCCAAAATATCAAAGGGGTTTGCATACTCTTCATTCTAAGGTTGTTGAGGTACCGAGGGTCATAGAATGGGGACCCTTAGAAGCTGTAGAATTGGCCGGGCCAATTAGGGAATTACTTGTACAGAGGTATGGTAATTCTTCTTTTAATGACTGGGTATGTTTATTCACCATACGTAGACCTGTATATAAAGTATGGTGTGAAGAATTGTTATGTAGTATAGAGTTGAATGATCGGGTAGCTAGTTTAATCGATCGTTCTTTTATTAGATTTTTGTTAGGCGGTTCGATGCGCCACATGTCTTTACTGGACATGGCTCAGGCTTTACGTATATATACGCCTGAGGAGTTAGCGTCTGCCGATTGTAGAGGATTGATACTAAACGGTAGAAAGATAGATGAAAATTTTGATACACACGGTGTGTGGAGTCAAATGACAAGCCATCACCGTTTCAAAGGGGGAAATAACTCTTATTTGGATATAGATAGAGCCGAATTAAGAGTGATACATAGGTTTTTAGCTAATTCGATTACACAAAGGGGTAAGAACAAAGAAAAAGTAAATGAACAGGATTTGTTTTACCATATGTGTATTCGAGACCCACAAAGCGCTGTAAGTATACCATATTGTGTGGGTTATTATTTATCAGCTATGGTTCGGGGGATGCGACCACATAGCATAATAGGAGGTGGTATTTTTATTACTTTGATTGGTGAATATCTCGGTGTGGATATAAGTCGGGGGGGATTATTACTAGAAGAGCCGGAACCCCGCGATACTATAGGTTTAAATGTATACCATGGTGCGAAAGTTTTGAAAAGGCGAAATAACGCCGCAGTACGATACCATGGTAGACATCCACAGGTGGAGAGAAACCAACAACAAGGTAATGTAGGAGGGGGGAATGAGATGCAAGAAATGCATAGGTTTATAGCTTCTCAGGAATACGAAAATGCTAGACAGAGAGCATTTGAAGATTGGCAAGTTCATCAGAACCAGATCATAGCTCATTGCCAACATATAGGTAGAAACTATATTCCTACACCGAAACCCATCTTCCCTCCTTGGTCTATAGAGATGCAGCCACCATATCCTACGTATGACCCTGCCGAAGCATTCTATAGCACTTATGGTTATGCCTGGAACCCCTATTGGTACCAATATCATCCTTAGTTTACTTATTATTTTTTTTTATTTTGTAATTTGTAATTATTGATACGTTTAATACTTTTGTTAATATTGTAATCATTTTTATAATTGTCTAACTTTTATTCTTAGATTTTAATAATTTTTGAATGTGGGGTAATATACCAAACTTCAAAAATATGTATATATGTTTGCAGTTTATCTTATGTACACAACAGGGTAAAACAACGCATTTTCAAAGACTGGCATTAAGTTCAGCAAAAGCAACTAATTTTGACGACAAGATGCAAAATATATGTGAAATAACAACAAGACGGAATGAACAAATGATGTGCACCATTTATCATTCAGCAAACAAACGCCAATATATTTGGAAACTTTGGTAAAATTTAATCATTTTCACACAAATCACCCTCAATAATTTAAATTGTTACTGATTTCTTGCAAATGAGGGCATTGCAAGATCTTAAGTGTGGGAAGGGGTTAAATTCTTTCGGATTTTAAAAATTTTTATCTTAAACACTTGGTTACCATTAAAAATACTAGTAAAGCAGTAGTTGTATTAGAATCTAGTGCTCTCTGATAAAAAAGAACAGCCCTAGTCTTATATACTGACTACCCAATTCTAGTAAAATTTTTCAAAATTTTAAATTAAATGAACTCAAAATCATGTTTATACATATTTATGAACGATAAAACTAGGTTTTAACACCGAAATTATTGTTACCTCGGAAAGGACATAAATTGAGAAACAAACTAAAATGTTAAAATTCATTTAAAATGGAATAGAGGACGATAAAAAGGAAAATAAAAGCTAAGTGTGGGAATATTTGTACCAAGTTATTCAATTAAAAACTATCTATCACATGTTTCTGTAAAGTTATTGTAGGTGTTTTTGTTTTGGACTAAATTAACTGTTTTACCCAATTTATTAAAGAAAGATGGATCTACACGATGAATCAATTCCATCATTAAAAGGAAGTAAAGTCTTCCGAAAAAGACACGCGCTTCTTGATTTAGGTCATGAAGTTGTCGTCCAGACCAGCTGTAGGTTGACGAAAAATCTAGAAAAGTCATCTCTAAAATCAGCAGGAAATCCACGGACCTCAGCATCAAACAGGGTCGCCAAGTGGTCAGATTTATCCTAACCATGAGAAGGATTTATCTCGTACAATGGGGGGCACCGTGCAAATTAGCTTGATAAGACTAATGAATCAGATCCCCAGAAAGGATAATCTCCTTAAAGATTAAAAATCAGCTTTTAAGTCTGATATTACTCAATCCTTGAGATTGACCTTAAAGATTGAGAATTCAAACTCATGGAATTCGATGATATCTAAACTCGAGCTTGAACGAGAAAATATTTTGATCAAAAATACAAACCGATTTGTTTTCTGAAAACCCTATTTTCAATGCGTTCATTACCATTGAACGTAAAATCCTAGGAATTCACCTGGAATTAATTAGGTCACCTGAACTAAATCGGGTGTCAACCGTAAGAACGGTGGTTGCATAGTGGTCAAAGACAGGACCTTGTGCCATACCGAAAAATTATAAGGGTGAGCTTTACTATTGCTCCTACCAAGGATAGTAATTGCGTCCGACACGTTATAGACCATAATTAAAAGCATGTCAGGGGACATTGCCTTAACAGTTGCTTGTTCAACGCTTTCCTTTACAACCGGACGGTAGTTTATTGAAAGGTAATATACGGGACAAGTAAACTGGACGTGTTGCTTTCCAAATACAAGGTTAGCAAGTGGGTGACACAAAACAGCAAGTTTTGAGCTAAAATTTTCAATTCTGAAACCCACCAAACCCACAAAAATATTTTGCAAACACCGGTAAAGGGTTATCCCGGAAAACTTATCTAGGGTAAAAACTAGATTTAATTTTCAAAAGATCAAATGTTTTCATAAAGATCCAATTTCCTTAATGGATCTAAATTTTTATAGTCATGTGGGACTGTAAACCATATCGTTACTACCATTGTTTATACCGCCGTATAGAAATCACTGATGTACAAAGTGTGAAGAATAAAGAAGTGATTCTAGTATTTCAAGACAATATTGCTTGAGGACAAGCAACGCTCAAGTGTGGGAATATTTGATAATGCTAAAAACGAACATATATTTCATAGCATTATTCCTCAAGAAAGACAAGCTTTTAGTTGCAATTGTTCTATTTACAAGTGATATTCGTTTAAATAATAAAAGGTGAAGACAAAAGACAGATTCGACGAATTGAAGACGCAAACGACCAAAAAGCTCAAAAGTACAAAAGACAATCAAAAAGGTTCCAATTATTGATAAGAAACGTCTCGAAATTACAAGAGTACAAGATTCAAAACGCAAAGTACAAAATATAAAATTGTACGCAAGGACGTTCGAAAATCCGGAACCGGGACCAGAGTCAACTCTCAACGCTCGACGCAACGGACTAAAAATTACAAGTCTACTATGCACAAGAATATAATATAATATATAAATAATTATATTAATTATTTATATTTTATATTTATATATAAAATCCGTCGGCAAGAAAGACTCCAAAAGATGTGAGCTGTAATTTCAATCTCCGCGACTCGCGGAGTTTGAAGGCCAAAAAGGCCGCGAGTCGCGGAGCCCCAATTTCAGAAACTTCCTATAAAAGCAAATGAATTCTGATCGAAAAAACCACAAAAAATATATCCATCTCTCTATCTATATCGTATATATTTATATTTATATTTTTATTTTAATTTTAATTTTAATTTTAATTCTAATAATAAGGGTATGTTAGCGAATGTTGTAAGGGTGTAAGTCGAAATTCTGTCCGTGTAACGCTACGCTATTTTTAATCATTGTAAGTTATGTTCAACCTTTTTACATTAATGTCTCGTAGCTAAGTTATTATTATGCTTATTTAAAACGAAGTAATCATGATGTTGGGCTAATTACTAAAATTGGGTAATTGGGCTTTGTACCATAATTGGGGTTTGGACAAAAGAACGACACTTGTGGAAATTAGACTATGGGCTATTAATGGGCTTTATATTTGTTTAACTAAATGAAAGTTTGTTAATGTTAATATAAAAGATTTACAATTGGGCATCCCTATAAATTACCATATACACTCGATCGGACACGATGGGCGGGGTATTTATATGTACGAATAATCGTTCATTTAACCGGACACGGGAATGGATTAATAGCCACTAGAATAATTAAAACAGGGGTGAAATTACATTCAAGGGTAATTGGTGTAATTGTTAACAAAGTAGTAAAACCTTGGTTTACACGCAGTCGATAACCTGGTGTATTCATTAAACAAAGTATTAAAACCTTGTTACAATTCGAATCCCCAATTAGTTGGAATATTTAACTTCGGGTATAAGAATAATTTGATGAGGACACTCGCACTTTATATTTATGACTGATGGACTGTTATGGACAAAAACCAGACGGACATATTAAATAATCCAGGACAAAGGACAATTAACCCATGGGCATAAAACTAAAATCAATACGTCAAACATCATGATTACGGAAGTTTAAATAAGCATAATTCTTTTATTTCATATTTAATTTCCTTTATTTTATATTTAATTGCACTTCTAATTATCGCACTTTTATTTATTGTTATTTAATTGCACTTTTAATTATCGTACTTTTTAATTATCGCAAGTTTATTTTATCGCACTTTTATTATTCGCAATTTCATTATCGTTATTTACTTTACGCTTTAATTTAAGTCTTGTATTTATTTTACATTAGGTTTTAACTGCGACTAAAGTCTTAAAATCGACAAACCGGTCATTAAACGGTAAAAACCCCCCTTTATAATAATAATATTACTTATATATATGTTTGTATTTTTATAAATGTAAATTAATATAGCGTTGAGCTTTGTTTAAAGATTTCCCTGTGGAACGAACCGGACTTACTAAAAACTACACTACTGTACGATTAGGTACACTGCCTATAAGTGTTGTAGCAAGGTTTAAGTATATCCATTCTATAAATAAACAAATATCTTGTGTAAAATTGTATCGTATTTAATAGTTTTTCCTAGTAAAATATAAACTATTTTGTATACACCTCGCATAACATCAGTCTTTCCCTAGCAGACCCTAAATAACTAGTCTTCTCCCTCCATTCTAAATTTTTATTTCTTTTAGGTTTTACGAGATGAAGAATTCCTTTGATCTGAACCTTGGTCTAATGCTACACGCTATGATTACTAAACGTCATAACGACACACTTCCGAGTGAATTGGTATCATTCATAAGAGGCAAAATGGACGAAGTGAGAAAAGAACTCAGGAAAGATCATCATAAGACACATTTTGTTAAAGGAAAATTAAAATCCGCAATAAAAAGAAGAGCACGACACCTTGAAAGATGTCATAAATGCGGAAAATGGTCACACTAAGGTAAATGTTCGAACAATCAAACATATTCAAATACCGAATTTGTTACTCTATGCAGAGAAGGACCTTTCATATGTTTAGAAGAAAAGTTATTGAAGAATCGAGGTTACGCTTATGTAGCTATGGAAAACCAAATCACACGACTCTCCTATGAGTCAGCTAAAGCAGGTCTCTGAGAATTCTATCTCATAGGTAAGTATGTACAGTTTTTATTTTTTTTATTTATTGCTTTTAACCTTTTGATAATAAACGCTGAATCGTTCGCTATAAAGTATTAAATTGATATTCAATAAAATTAGGTATGCGAAACCAAAATTATTGATATCATACAAAAATTTATTACATCGCTGCGAAATTTACCATTTATTCTTAAGGTATAAATATCTTTAATCAATCAATCCAAAATATTTCAGAAATTCGTCAGGAGTAAAACTAGGTAATATAGCCGAAATTACTTTACCCAAAAGAGGGGCGTATATTTTTGATAATATTTGATTGATTAAAGTGAGATAAAAGACCAAAAAGATTTTTAATTTTAATTTTTACCTTGTTTTTATATTAATATAAAATTAATATTGTAATTTTTTTTAAGTTTTTAAATATTTTAAAAATTAATATTTTCAATAAAAGTTTGTAAAATTAATGTAAAAAAATATTAATATAAATTTTTAATTTTATGCATTTTAAATTTAAGTTTGGTGTGAATTTCAAAACAAAAATTTACTTTATTTCATTAAGTTAAAAAAATGATTTCTAAAATTCGTCGTGAGTTGAAGACTAGGTCGTTGAACCGAAATTGCTTTACCCAAGGGAGGGACGAGAAATTTTATTATTATTATTTTTAATCTTATTTATTTAAAGTATGCCAAAAACATTTAAAAAACCCAAAAATCTTTGCTTTTAAAACAAATGCTTGAAAATGACAAATTTTAAAATTTTGTCGAGGGACAGACTAGGTAAACGTACCGAAACAACTTCGTCCTAAATAAAAAAGAAAACAAAATTTTAAATTTAATTAATTGTTTTATTATTAAAGATTTTATAAAAAAAAAAGAGAGAAATCCGCACTCGCGGAACTTGAAAGGGACCCACATCCACACTCGCGGAGAAATCAAAATCTAGATGGGGTTAACTGGTCGAACAGACCAGTCTTCAACACACCACACCCATATTTTCTGCGAAAAACACACAAAACACTCTAAAAATCGCGATTTTTCACCGTTAATCATCAAATTTTTTGCTAAAATTATGTTGAGAAGGATCCTACCAAGAAGTTACTCAAGGAGATCGGTAATTTCTACATCTAAACACTCTTTAATTCGGATTTTTAGTGTTCTTGAATAAATTTATACCTAATTTGATTTTGATGATTTCTAGTTTAATTATGCTTAAATTGTTTGTGTATTATGCTTGTATAATCTAGATTGATGCTATTTAACATGATTAGAAGCCTTAAACTTCAAATTTTGAGTAATTTAGGGTTTGTGTTCTTGAGCAAAATTGGGGCTTTTTGATATAAACGGGTTATGGCCGAATTTTGTTGTTAGTTTATACTAAATTGAGTAGTGTAACATGTTTAGGTTGCTAAATGATCAAAACTTTGATCCTAAACATGATTTTTAAGTATTAAAGTGGACTTTTTGAGTCAAAAATGCATGAACTCGATTTAATTGATATGAATGCCATTTGGAACTTGTTTAATTGCTAGTAATGATTATTTTGACTTGTTATTTGAGATAAAAGCTAAAGAACATTGTATACATTTTCATATATGTTTACTTGTAAAAGTGTAGAATTGTTAATATTGTGAAAATGCGTATAAAATTTAATATGGATTAAACATGTCATTATGATTGTTTTGATTTATGATTTTGCTAACACTAATGCATATTTGGATGCAAAAAAATTGTGTTTAATGTGTTTTGCAGACTGAAAGGGGTGAATCTTCATCCGCATCTCAGGCTCACAATGCTCCTCCTGAGAATGCAGAAGAACATGAGATTAACAACCAATATAGACAAAATCTACCGCATTAATTCATTTCATATTCAAATATAGAATTGGCATATTTACACCCTAATTTAAGGTTTGACAGACATTGGATAGATTATCCAAAATATCAGAGGAACTTGCACACCCTTCAGTCTAATGTTGTTGAAGTACCCAGAGTAATAGATTGGGAACCGTTATAAACAGTGGGATTGGCCGATCCAATCAGAGAATTACTTACACAAAGGTATGGTGATTCTACTTTTAATGATTGGGAACGTTTGCTTAACACACGTAGGCGTGTATATAGAGAATGGTGTGTGGAATTACTATGTAGTGTTGAAATAAATGATCGGGTAGCTACTTTAACCGATCAGAGTTTTATTAGATTTTTATTAGGAGGTGTGATGCGCCATATGTCTCTACTAGACATGGCTCAGGCTTTTTGTATATATACGCCTGAGGAACTAGCATCTACTTATTATCAAAGGTTGATAGTTAATGGTAGGAGGGTTGATGAAAATTTTGATATGAATGGAATATGGAGTAGAATGACTAGGCATAACTGATTTCGTGGGGGAAATAACTCTTATACTGATATTGATAGAGCTGAGCTAAGAGTAATCCATAGGTTCTTAGCAAACTCGATTACACAGCGAGGTAAGAACAAAGAGAAAGTAAATGAGAATGATTTATTTTATCTCATGTGTATTCGAGACCCACAGAGCGCTGTGAGTACACCTTATTATATGGGTTATTATTTATCGGCTATGGTTAGGAGTATACGGCCTAATGGTATAATAGGAGGTGGTATCTTTGTTACTTTAATTGCTGAGTATCTCGGTGTCGATAGAAGTCAGGGGGGATTAATAATTGCAGCACCAGAACCCCGTGATACAATTGGTTTGAAAGTATATCATAGTGCTAAGGTTTTAAAGAAATGACATAACGCTGCAACACCATATGATGGCCATCATCCACAGGTCGAAAGAGATCAGCAGCAAGGTAATGCGGGAGGGGGGAATCAGATGACAAAAATGCAAATTTTTATGGCTCAACATGAGTATGAAATGGCTAGACAACGAGCATTTCAAGATTGGCAGTATCATCAAAACCAAATCATAAGTCATTGTGCATACATAAATGCAAACTACATTCCTACTCCAATGCCCGTATTTCCTCCCTGGACTATACAGACCCAACCACCGTACCCTACATATGACCCAGCTCAAGCATTCTACAGCACATACGGCTATGAATGGGATCCCTACTGGCACCATCCTCATCAACCCTAATTTTCTTTTATGCCTATTTTTATTTATTTGGTAACTTGTAATTTTATACTTTTAATATTTCTTTTGATACTATAATAATTTTTATAACTTTCTAACTTTTATTATTAGATTTTTAATAATTTTTGAATGTGGGGTGATATACCCAACTTCAAAAATATGTATATATATGTTTGTAGTTTATCTCATGTACAAAATAGGGTAAAACAGCGCATTTTCAAAGACTGGCATTAAGTTCAGCAAAAGCAACTAATTTTGACGACAAGATGCAAAATATATGTGAAATAACAACTGCAGGAATGAAAAAATGATGTGCACCATTTATCATTTAACATAAACAACAATATGTTTGGAAAATTTGGTAAAATTTAATCATTTTTCTACGGTAATCACCCTCAATAATTTAAATTGTTACTGATTTCTTGCAAATGAGGGCATTGCAAGATCTTAAGTGTGAGAAGGGGTTAAATTCTTTCGGATTTTTAAAAATTTTAATTTAAACACTTGATTACCATTAAAAATACTAGTAACGCAGTAGTTGTATTAGAATCTAGTGCTCTCTGATAATAAAGAACAGCCATAGTCTTATATACTGACTACCCAATTCTAGTAAAATTTTTCAAAATTTTCAATTAAATGAACTTAAAATCATGTTTATACATATTTATGAACGATAAAACTAGGTGTTAACACCGAAATTATTGTTACCACAGAAAGGACATAAATTGAGAAACAACCCAAAATGCTTGAATTCATTTAAAATGAAATAGAGGAAAATAAAAAGGCAAAGAAAGAAAAATAAAAGCCAAGTGTGGGAAAAATTTACCAAGTTATTTAGAACATATATCACATATTTGTGTACAAATAATTGAAGATACTTTTGTTTTGGATAATTTTATCAGTTTTACCCAATTTCTTATAATAAATTTGAAAGAAATGTGCCACTTGATTTAAAAGGAAGTAAAGTCTTTCGAGAAAAATACACGCGCTTCTTGATTTAGGTCAGGAAGTTGTCATCCAAACCAGTTGTAGAGTCTACGAAAAACCTTGAAAAGTTTTCTCAAAAATCAGCTGGAAATCCACGGACCTCAGCATCAAACAGGGTCGCCAAGTGGTCAGACTTATCCTAACCATGAGAAGATCTGTCTCGTACAATGGGGGCACCGTGAAAATTAGCTTATAAGACTAATGAATCAGATCTCCAGAAAGGATAATCTCCTTAAAGATCAAAAATCAGCTTTTAAGACTGATATTACTCAATCCTTGAGATTGACCTTAAAGATTGAGAATTCAAACTCATGGAATTCGATGATATCTAAACTCGAGCTTGAACGAGAAAATATTTTGATCAAATTATAAACCGATTTGTTTTCTGAAAACCCTATTTTCAATGCGTTCATTACCATTGAACGTAAAATCCTAGGAATTCACCTAGAATTCATTAGGTCACCTGAACCAAATCGGGTGTCAACCGTAAGAACGGTGGTTGCATAGCATGGTCAAAGACAGGACCTTGTACCAGACTGAAAAACTATAGGGTGATCTTTACTATTGCTCCTACCAATGATAGTAATTGCATCCGACATGACATAGACCATAATCAAAAGCATGTCACGGGACATTGCCTCAACAGTTGCTTGTTTAACGCTTTCCTTTACAACCGGATGTATTTTACCGAAAGGTAATATATGGAGCAAGTATACTGGACGTTTTGCTTTCCCAATACAAGGTTAGCAAGTGGGTAACACAAAATCGCAAGTTTTGAGCTAAAATTTTCAAATCTAAAACCCACCAAACCCACAAAAACATTTTTCAAACACCGGTGAAGGGTTATTCCAGAAAACTTATCTAGGGTAAAAGCTAGATTGAATTTTCAAAAAGATCAAATGTTTTCATAAAGATCCAATTTCCTTAAAGGATCTAAATTTTCATAGTCATGTAGGACTGTAAACCACAACGTTACTATCATTGTTCATACCGCCGTATAGAAATCACTGATGTACAAAGTGTGAAGAATAAAGAAGTGATTCTTGTAAAGCTATATTCAAGTTCTATATTACTTGAGGACAAGCAACGCTCAAGTGTGGGAATATTTGATAATGCTAAAAACGAACATATATTTCATAGCATTATCCCTGAAGAAAGACAAGCTTTTAGTTGCAATTGTTCTATTTACAAGTTATATTCGTTTAAATATTAATGGGTGAAGACAACAGACAGATTCGACGAATTGAAGATGCAAATGACCAAAAAGATAAAAAGTACAAAGTAAAATCCAAGTGGTTCAAATTATTGATGAGAAACGTCTATAAATTATAAGAGTATAAGCCGTGAAACACAAAGTACAAGATATTAAATAGTACGAAAAGGCGTTCGAAAATCCGGAACCGAGACATGAACCAACTTTCAGCGCGCGACGCAATGGACCAAAAATTACAAGTCAACTATGCACAAGAATATAATATAATATATAATTAATTATATATATTATTATATATTATAATTATACGCAGCCCACGTTTTGGATTTAATCTATGAGCTGGATTCCAGACCTCCGCACTCGCGGAGCTATGATGAAGAAAACCTCCGCACTCGTGGAGCTCAACAGTGAAACGTGGGCCTATAAAAGGCCGCGCATTCTGATCGATTTCAACATCTTTTTCTTTTCCTTTCTCATATCATATACGATATATATATATATATATATATATATATATATATATATATATATATATATATATATATATATATATATATATATATATTATATTTTATAATTTTAATTTTAATTTAAGTTTAATAATAATAAGGTTATAGTGGCGAATGTTTTAAGTTTGTAAGTCGAAATTTTGTCCGTGTAACGCTACGCGATTAATACTCATTGTAAGTTATGTTCAACCTTTTTAAATTAATATCTAGTAGCTAAGTTATTATTATGCTTATTTAAATCGAAGTAATCGTGATGTTGGGCTAAATATTAAAGACGGGGCAATTGGGCTTTGGACCATAATTGGGGTTTGGACAAAAGAACGACACTTGTGGAAATTGGACTACGGGCTATTAATGGACTTTATATTTGTTTAACTGAATGATAGTTCGTTAATTTAATATAGAGATTTACAATTTGATGTATCTATAAATAACCATATACACTCGATCGGACACGATGGGCGGGATATTTATAAATACTAATAATCGTTCATTTTACCGGACAAGGGAATGGATTAATAGTCAATGGACTCATTAAAACATGGGTGAATTATGTACAAGGACACTTGGCGTAATTGTTAACAAAGTATTATAACCTTGGGTTACACGCAGTCGATATCCTGGTGTAATTATTAAACAAAGTATTAAGACCTTGTTACAGTTTAAGTCCCCAATTAGCTGGAATATTTGAATTCGGGTATAAGGATAATTTGACGAGGACACTCGCATTTTATATTTATGACTGATGGACTGTTATGGACAAAAACCAGATGGACATATCGAATAATCCAGGACAAAGGACAATTAACCCATGGTAATAAATTAAAATCAACACGTCAAACATCATGATTACGAAAGTTTAAATAAGCATAATTCCTTTATTTTATATCTTATCGCACTTTTATTTACTGTCATTTTATTTATCGCACTTTTAATTATTGTACTTTTTAATTATCACAACTTTTATTTACTGTCATTTTATTTATCGCACTTTTAATTATCGCAATTTTATTATCGTCATTTACTTTACGCTTTAAATTAAGTTATATTTATTTTTAATATTTTACATTAGGTTTTAACTGCGACTAAAGTTTTAAAATCGACAAACCGGTCATTAAACGGTAAAACCCCCTTTTATAATAATAATAATAATACTACTTATATATATATGTATATATATATATATATATATATATATATATATATATATGTGTGTATATATATATATATATATATATATATATATATATATATATATATATATATATATATGCAAATATAGTTTTAAAAATATGGCGTTAAACTTGGCTAGTTCCCTGTGGACGAACCGGACTTACTAAAAACTACACTACTGTACGATTAGGTACACTGCCTATAGTGTTGTAGCAAGGTTTAGGTATATCCACTCTATAAATAAATAAATAACTTGTGTAAAATTGTATCGTATTTAATAGTATTTCGCAATAAAAATATAACTATTTCGTACCCCTCTGCTTTAACATCAGGTTTTCCCCACTAAATTGAAGGATTTTTGTTGTTGACTCCAACATTAGTCATCAAAAAAATAACAATGTGGTTTTTAAATGCAAATACCCCTTAAGCAACTATGTTTGTTACAATAATCTATCTCCTTCTGCCCTGTCTTTCATATCTTTCATTGATAAATCCACTGAACCCACATCTTATCATGAAGTATCAAAACACCAATGTTGGAATGATGTCATGAATGATGAGATGGAGGCCTTGAACCAAAATAATACATGGGTTCTATCTGAACTTCCTCCCGGAAGAAAGCCCATTGGGAGTAAGTAGATCAAGTATAAGGCAAATGGAGAAGTGGAAAGGTACAAGGCAAGGCTTGTTACCAAGGGTTACAATCAAAGGGAGGGTATAGACTTTGAAGAGACTTTCTCTCATGCGGCAAAAATGGTAACTGTAAGGTGCATTCTGACCTTAGCTATTAATAATAACTGGTCCCTGTTTCAACTTGACATAAACAACGCCTTCTTATATGGGGATCTTACTGAGGATGTGTACATGACACTTCCTGAAGGTTATTTTTCTAAAGATGACACTAGGGTTTGAAAATTAACTAAATCCCTATATGGTTTGAAACATGCCCCTAGACAATGGATTGAAAAGTTAACCTCCTTTCTTGTTGAATATGGTTTTGTGCAAAGTATGAATGACTATTCTTTGTATACTTGGTCTATTGGTTCTGTTTTTATTGCTCTTTTGGTCTATGTGGATAATATGATTATAACTGGTAACAACTTAGATGAAATTGCTAAGGTCAAAGAATATCTAAAATCTAAATTCAAAATAAAAGACTTGGGAGAACGTAAGTATTTTCTTGGAATTGAAATTGTTAAAACTGATAAAGGTATCTGTATGAACCAAAGAAAATACTGCCTTGAACTCTTGAATAAGTTTGGAATGTTAGGATCAAAACCTATGACCACTCCTTTAGAAACCAACTTTGTGTTAAACTCTGATGAGACTGAAAATGATAGAAAACTTGATGACATTACCCAATATCAAAGACTTGTTGGAAAATTGATTTACTTGACTCTGACCAGACCTGACATTTCATATTCTGTTCAAAGTTTAAGTTAATATATGCATTCTCCACTTCAATCTCATACCCAAGCTGCATTTAGAGTTCTAAGATATTTAAAAGGATATCCAGGTGCTGTGTTCAGATTATAAGAAATCCAGGTATGAATAATCTTTATGCTTACTCTGATGCTAATTGGGGAAAATGCCTGGGGACCAGAAGGTCTGTGTCTGGATATTGCATTTTTTTTGTGGGTCCCTTATTAGTTGGAAAAGCAAAAAACAACCCACCGTCTCAAGGTCTTCCACTGAGTCTAAATAAAGATCTTTAGCTGCCACAACCAGTGAAATCCTATGGGTTGTGAAGTTGCTTGCTGATCTTAAAGTAAACAACGTGCTGCCTGTAAATCTTTTCTGTGATAATAAATCTGCCCTTTTGCTGGCTGCTAATCCTGTTTTTTATGAGAGGTCTAAACACTTTGAAATTGATGTTCATCTTGTAAGGGATAAATGTTTGGCAGGTGTTATTAAAACTGATTATATTTATACTACAAGACAGGTAGCAGATATCTTCACGAAATCCTTAAATAAATCTCAACACAAGTTTTTTTGTGACAAACTTGGAATTATCAATGTATATAAAGATAAGATTGAGGGAGGGTGTTACATTCATGCTTGCAATCTTCCCTTTATCTACTTCTTATTGTGTTTTTTGTTTATAAGTGTAGGGACTCTGTTGCAAATAAAGGATGTTAGATATAATTTGTAAAAGGTGGCAGCTTATTCTTCTTATTACAAGTTTTTGGATCTTTAAGGGTGCAAAGTGGAACTACATTTGTGAAGGCTATAAAACCCCTCCTAGGGTTGCTGCTCTGCTCGAAATCATCAGACACGCCTCATTTCATCACTTGATCCTCATTATTCTTATTCATCAAATTCATCTTTGTTTTTTCATAGTTCTTGTGTTAATCTATTGTTTTAGTGATAGATTGGTGTATCAATTGTGGTACCAATCTTGGTCATTATTCTATTTTGTTATCTTTCTCTCTCGGCTGTAATCGTGGGGATACCACAGACCCGTTTTCGATAAAATGTTAATATTTTGGTGATCTACTTGTTACTTTCTGTGATTTATACACTGTAGCAGGTTTGGAGAAGTCTAAAATATAAAATGTCGATAAGCCAAACATACATCTGTAAATAAGATGTGAGAAATATTAGCAGATTAAATGGCTGGATGTTTGGTTGTACCACAATTGATGAAAACTTAGAGGACCTATGTTGACCCAAATCAAAAGGGTGTAATGCGTTTGTACCACATGAAAAGATAATACTCTTTAATTATTTATTGAGTCATTAACATTATCCTCTCTCTTTTTTCTTGAAAAATACTCGTAACACTTAAGAGTTGATGAATATCCTCATCATATATACTACAACCTTTTTCAATTGACTCATAGTTTAATTTTTAAAGATGTGCGTAACCATAAATTGCATACCTAAAAAAAGTAAAATGTGAAATATAATACTCTGAAACCAAAAAGGAACATGTGACGACCTGAAAATTTCCGACCAAATTTAAACTTAATATTTATATGATTTCGACACGATAAGCAAAGTCTGTATAGTTGAGTCTCAAAATTTTGGAACTGTTTACATGAATTCAATTAACCTGTGACCATTCTCGACGATTCACGGACAATTTGTTTGCAAATAAATATGTATATATATATATATATATAAATATACGTATATATAATAACTTGAAATAATAATATACGATTAGTTGTTATAACTAAATATGTATAATAGTATTATATTAAACCTAAACTGATTAATAAAATAGCCACATTTTAATATATATATATATATATATATATATATATATATATACATATTTTTTCTAACAAACATTAGAAAAAATGAATAAAATGAATCATTATATAATTATAAATACTCTGTAATATATATACTACTGGTTTGAATCAAGCATTATGGAACATGCATCTATCTCAATCACTGATTTGCTTTTACTGTTACATGAAACCAACCTATAACAATCTCTTAATTATCTAGTGAATTAATTGAGTGAATTACTATTTAATGTTGTCATTCGCTTGCCTTCCACAAACCATTTACGGGGTAATATCTATATTTTATTACATCACCACCTATCTCCTATATATATTTACATAATTATATACATAATTATTATAAGTATATACATATATATAATTTATAAATACTATATGAAGAAATTAGAATATTTCAGTCTATGTAAATATTAGTATGTTAATATTGATTTGTTATATTAAGTATTACTATTATTACTAGTAATATTGTATTCATTATATTTAATGCAAGTATTAACAATAAAGTTAATAATTATTATCATTAATAATTATTATTATCTGTATTATTAATATTATTATTATTAATAATTAATATTATCATTTTTATTATTATTATAAATAATAATAGTATTATTGTTATTGTATTATATATTAGTAATTATGAATTATTAATATTAAATTAAATAAATCATATGAATCAGATTTATACGCGTTTAATATCTATTTCACTATCATCCCTATTTTTTTCCCCTGATTCTCCTACCTGATCCAGGATCCTTGTCGATCCAGTCTCCATCACAAAACAAAATTTGATAAATAATTGATGCTGAATAGAAATCGATCTGGCAAGATGCAAAAACCACGACTGCTATTTGATGAATCAAGAAGATATTCACAGAAACAAAACCCAATTATTATTTTCTTCTTTTTCACGACCTGCTTCAGTCCATTATCCATTTTCGAATCAAACATAAAAATATAATAATGCAGTTGTATTCTAAATGATATCGTGGAATTGTCTGCACGTTTACAACTTCTAAATCAATAAATTGAATCTGAATTCGAAAAGTCAAAGTTTGTTCATCTTCGGTCAACAAATCAATTGAAGAGATTCTGTAAATTTCAGAATCAAACGTTGATCAACGAGTGTTTGTCGGGTGCTATGGAATACATTTCATTTAGGATTCATGACCTAAGAGTGATTGATTTGCAATTCTTGAAATTTTTCTGTTCATTCTTCATACCGAACCTGTTTATAAGCAAATCTTATAATTATGATGTTTCTATTCGTGATTATTACCATATGATCTTCATCGCTGCTATTGGGAGTACTTGTGATCGATTTCAAGTCTTAATTCGTTAAATTGTTTGAAATTGTTGAGGAAGGTGAAGGCGATTACTGTGTTCAAGAACGCTTCACTGCTGTTGTGTTCTGTTTCCCTTTCTGTTTACTACTACAACGACTAAGGAGGTGAAGATGACGATGATGATTCAAGATGAAAAGAATTAATGGTGATGATAAATGATGAGTAACGAGGGGATTGATGAAGGTTGTAGTACCTACTTGTTTTGTTCGACGACTAAACTAACCAGTTTTTTTTTAGTTTCTTTTGGGTCGAGTATAGGATTATTTGATTGGGCCGTGACCCATGAGTCCAACAAAACATGCAGTTGGGCCGTTAATACCCATGATCCTAACTGATGCTTATTTTTTCTTCTTTTCGTGATTTATATTAATGAGGAGGGGGAACAAGATTGATAATGGTAATTGATAGACGAATGGTTTGTGGTGTTATCGGGTTAGCGGGAGGTCACGGGTTCGAGCCCGGGCGTGGACAACTATAATTATTTATTTTTTGGAACTCTTTGTGAGGTAGTCTTCTCACTATTATTATTATTATTATTATTATTATTATTATTATTATTATTATTATTATTATTATTATTATTATTATTATTGTTATTGTTATTGTTATTGTTATTATTATTATTGTTATTATTATTACTAATTATTGTTAAAATTGTTATTATTAATATTACTACTATCATTATTATCATTAAGTTGTAGTATTATTATTATTACTAGTATTAACACTTAAAAACTATTAGTATTATCATTATTAATATTTTTGTTTTTAGTACTATTATTACTGTATTATTATTACTTGTATTATAATTAATATTGGAATTATAATTATTATTATTTTTATTATCACAGTTACAAGTATCATAATTATTAGTATCATTTTAAAATGTATAGAATTATTATTGTTATCATTAACTTGGGTACTAATATTATCATTATTAATATTGTTGATATGATTATGATTAGTAGTAAATTCTTATTATAAAGTATTATTATTATCATTATTACTAAAAGTATTATCATTTTAAAACCTAAAATTTTATTTAAAAACTAGTATGATCATTATTATTATTATAAAAAAAATTATTAAGTATCATTATAATTACCACCAATAACATTATAATTAACATTTTACAGATATTATTAATATCATTAATATTATCATTAGTGGAATTATTAACATTATTATCTTTACTAATAATAATAAGTAATATAATTATTATCATTTTTACCACTATTAATATTATTTTGATGTTATTATAACTACTATTAATAATATACAAATGATATATATACATATTAAAAATATATTTAATACGTATAACATAACGGAAATTAATATTTTTACATTATAAAATGAATATAAGTTATTGATATAAAAAAACGATATCACTAATAATAATATTTAAATTTGTCCAATTAAGATTATACGTTTTAATATATATATATAAATGATATAGGTTCGTGAATCCAAGGCCAACCATATACTTGTTCAATGTCGTCATATATATTTTTACTACAAAATACATTACTGTGAGTTTCATTTGCTCCCTTTTTAAATGCTTTTGCAATATATATTTTTGGGACTGAGAATACATGCGCTGCTTTTATAACTGTTTTACGAAATAGACACAAGTAATCGAAACTACATTATATGGTTGAATGATCGAAGCCGAATATGCCCCTTTTGCTTGGTAACCTAAGAATTAGTAAACCGTTCTACTAATTGACGTGAATCCTAAAGATAGATCTATTGGGCCTAACAAACCCCATCCAAAGTACCGGATGCTTTAGTACTTCGAATTCGTTTTTATCATATCCGATGGATATCCCGGAATGATAGGGGATATTCTTATATGCATCTTGTTAATGTCGGTTACCAGGTGTTCAATCCATATGAATGATTTTTGTCTCTATGCATGGGACGTATATTGATGAGAAATGGAAATGAAAATCTTGTGGTCTATTAAAATGATGAAAATGATCGATTATGATAAACTAATGAACTCACCAACCTTTTGGTTGACACTTTAAAGCATGTTTATTCTCAGGTATGAAAGAAGTCTTCCGTTGTGCAATTGCTCATTTTAAAGATATTACTTGGAGTCATTCATGACATATTTCAAAAGACGTTGCATTCGAGTCATTGAGTTCAACAAGATTATTATAAGTCATTTATAGTTTGATATATTATGAAATGGTATGCATGCCTGTCAACTTTCGTTGAAATGAAAGTTTGTCTTTTAAAAACGAATGCAATGTTTGTAAAATGTATCATATAGAGGTCAGAACCTCGCGATGTAATTAACTATTGTGAATCGTTTATAGTTGATATGAACGGGTCCTTTCAGTTGGTATCAGAGCGGTGGTCTTAGCGAACCAGGTCTGCATTAGTGTGTCTAACTGATAAGTTGTTAGGATGCATTAGTGAGTCTGGAATTCGACCGTGTCTGCATGTCAAAAGTTTTGCTTATCATTTCATGTAGAAAATTACTTGCTTATCATCCTTAAAGTCTAGACACATCTTACTGCCTCTATTGCATAGATATTGTATAGATAAATTCGTATCTTAGCGTATCTGTTACTGTAAACTTTGTCTGACAGCTTCTGAAGATTCCTCCGTAACTTATGGGATCTTGGTATTCTATATACATATGAAAATTATGTGTTTCTAAGTCATATAATCTATCTCATATCAAAAAAAAAAAAATAAAAAAAAAAATCAATTCCCTGATCGTACGAAATGGATCTTTCAACTAGTTCAAGTTCTTCGGAACCCGACAGCTATTCCGACATGGATGTTTACCTAAGTTCCGAAAGCAGTGTCACCAGAATGAATCAACCAATCATCCATCCCCAATTCATCTGATGGGTTCGTAGTCGACTTAATCAATGGAGACGCGCAGAAGGCGATCCCTCCCACTAACCGAATTCACCTCTTGATGAAGAACCTGAAGCACTTACCGGTGAACCTGTTCATAACACCATTTTCACCCTCATTTCCCAAATATTTCGCCACGACTATATCATAACTCAGAATCTAAACCTTATTCATTCGCCCGTTCTTACCGACAATCATCCCGGAGTAATAAGTCAACGAACTACGCGCCCGAGTTGTAGCCTTGAAAAATATGGTGCAAAACGTACCAGCTTCAGCAACATCAACGGCACCAACAGTACCACCAACATCAATACCAGTACCATCAACAACACACGCTTCAACATCACAATCTGTACCTCGAGCATAATTATCATTCTACATGACGTTCTACATCATTTATCTTTGTTCGACATGGCGATTATGTAATCTCTAATGTTTTAGAGATTATATATTCTTGTTCTAATGGTAAATCAGATGAGTTAATATCGTATTAACTCATTAAATCTATATTACATCTGAAGAAAATATATATGTATATATGTTTTCATAAAGATTGTAATTGAAAATTTCTCTTAAAACTGTTAATGATGAAAATATTTTAACGGGTAGGTAATACCCGAGGAATATTTAGATTTCACATTAATAAGTTACACTGTATATTCTTCGAATCTGATTCAACAGTCATTTACTATCCTACTTACATCCACAGATATATGAATCCGTTCACCACAGAATAACCATTTTCATTCAATTTCATATTTGAATTTTGACTTTTCAGAATCCAACAAGTGGCATAATGAAGAAAAACATTGGACAAAATAAAATTTGTTAGAAACAAACAATTTAACTATGAGAAGAATTTTGTTAAGAATCCACGCTAACTGTTCCTAGCTAACTGTACCTAGCTAACTTATTACATTTAATTATCGCAATTTATTATCGTAATTTTAATTCTCGCAATTTTATTTATCGTCATTTAATTTCTGTTATTTATTTTATGCACTTTAAATATCGGGACACGTATACAAGGTTTTGACATATCATATAGACGCATCTATATATAATATTTGGAATAACCATAGACACTCTATATGCAGTAATGCTTGAGTTAGCTATACATGGTTGAGGTTGATTCTACAATAATATATATATACTTTGAGTTGTGATCGAGTCTGAGACATGTATACAATGGGTCACGAATACGTATTAATTAATTCGAATATTATATATTAAACTATATATGAATTATTGAATTACTAATTGTGGACTGCTAACTGTGGACTATCAACATTGGACAATTAAAATGAATTAAAATATTGATTATAACATATCAAACTAAACAATTCTTCAAGTTTGCCACTTGATTTCATCTTAAACCTCATTTGTATCTTGACAATTACAATCTGCGTTCAAACCTTTCATGATTCTTGAAAACACCTCAATCGAGAGGATGAACCAACCGCACTTCATCTACGGAACAAAAGATTGATGCATATAGTTATACACCTGAAAAACTCTCGAAAACTGAGTAAACGTTTAACACGTATCTGTGCTAATTCCTTTAATGTTATTATTACCCAAAATAACTTGGTAATTCCTTTCAAAGTAGCAATTTTTGTTACAGCTCCAACAAGATACTTCGACTTTTCATTCGAAATAACCTTATTATAACCTTGATATATATACATGCTCATTTATTGTTATCGGAGAACCTTTTATATTTCACCATATTACCATCAGCGTTTAATCATCTAAAAACACAATTATCCTGAAACCACCTCGGATTGATAACTGATGATTCAGATATCGTAGCATTAAATGCAGAGGAAACAGAAAAATTGTATATGGTCTAAATGACCAAAAGTTTGATGATAAAGAAGGGAGTGTTAGGAACGCTCGATAGAAAATTTTGGTACTGAAAAAATAGATTAAGCAAACCATGAAGGAGATTAAGGCCAAATATAAGGACCATACCATATATTCAAAGAAACCAGGTAATTCTGGATCCGATGAAACCTTCAGCGAATATCTAGCTCCGTACTCATGTTAAAATCTTGCGGAAAATCTTTCTTCATCAACCATCGAACTTAGAAATTCCAAAATATCATCATAAATATCTTCGATATTTCTGAAGATATTTTCATAAATATTCTCGTCCGAAATTATTTATCTCTTCGTGCTATCTATATTACATCATAAAGGAAACTACTTTAGTTTCTAAATTTCTTTAAAATTCGAGTTTAAATTATGAATGATTTTGAAGTAGTATTGGAAATTGATGCATGAGTTAGTATAATATAATGACACTTGATCAACGTGATTATATTACAGTAAGTCATGCTAAGTTTCTAATGGGACATGATGATTCACAGATCATAACGTCATCACGTGCCATGTTACATAACTCTTTCATTCTGCTTAACTTCTGAACATATCAAGAAAGTATATTCTTGATAGTTCTAGTCTCAGTGATTCTGGTAATTTGACAAATCAAATCGTGCGATTTCGTACTTTCTTGTTTAAAACATTAAGTTCATTCGAAACTCTACACTTATGAATTCTGGACCATTACTCGCTTTACTAGAGGTCGAGAGAAGAATAAAAAGGCAAAGAGCTTCAAAATATAAGAGAAAATATAAGCCCAATAACAACACGAAGTTTACAAACCGTGGATATTAATACGAATAGCAATATACAGATACGGTATAATTAAGAATAGTATCACCCCAAGAAATAGTAGAAGTAAACAGATTTTTCTGGTGGAAGATTGAAAAGAAGGATGACAGAAATGATAATTAGAAAAATATCAAGGATTAGAACGGGATTAAGCATTTTCACAATCTTTTGGATGTATGAACTAAGAAAGAAAGTATAGGAATGGTGAAAGTAATGGAACGGAAAAAGTTTAATTTATAATGGAAAGATCAGACAAAGTAATCGAGACAGATCACCATATTTAATTATAGAGATCTTAATTTCCTTACTCACCAAAGAATCAAATCTTTTAGATTTCGAAGATTTTCTCTGAAATCCCTTGAATTCCGGAATTCAATCAAGACAACGTCAAAAGTTAAGACGCACCTTATTTTCTAAATTCAACCATGACCAGTCAAAAGTTATGATGAAACTTATCATTTTCATTTCACTATTTAGTGATAGCTTCACTCGTACTCTTCGAATAAATGAATTGTTATATCCATATTACTCACTGATGATAAAACCCTAATTTTCAACGCGTATGCGTCATGAAAACATACGTATTGTCAGCCATGACCATCCCAATCAAATTTCGGGACGAAATATCTTTAACGAGTAGGTACTGTGACGACCCGGAAATTTCCGACCAAATTTAAACTTAATCTTTATATGATTTCGACACGATAAGCAAAGTCTGTATAGTTGAGTCTCAAAATTTTGGAACTGTTTACATGAATTCAATTAACCTGTGACCATTCTCGACAATTCACGGACAATTTGTTTGCAAATAAATATGTATATATATATATATATATATATATATAAATATACGTATATATAATAACTTGAAATAATAATATACGATTAATTGTTATAACTAAATATGTATAATAGTATTATATTAAACCTAAACTGATTAAAAAAATAGCCACATTTTAATATATATATATATATATATATATATATATATATATATATATATATATATATATATATATATATATATATATATATATATGTGACGATCGCTCCAAATCCATATGGACGAACACGTCATTCATCGATTTCATTGCGAGGTATTTGACCTCTATATGATACGTTTTGTAAACATTGCATTCTTTTGAAAAGACACACCATAAATGAATATTTAAATCAAAGGTTTTCGACATATGATGATTTCTTCATATAGACAATCACCATAAATAATAGTTTACAACAGTACTTCCGTTGACAATGCAGTCAAAATAAGATACTTGGTGATGATTTGGTGAATGCAACGTTTCCTTGGAAAAATATGCCATGTAAGACTCCATGCACATAGCTTGTCTAATATATAAGCAAACAGCGGAAGACTTCTAGGGAACCTGAGAATAAACATGCTAACAAGTGTCAACACAAAGGTTGGTGAGTTCATAGTTTTAATGTATCATATAATCTGTACATAAAGGTGGATCACAAGATTTCAGTTGTTTCATCCAGAAACGTTTATCAAAATATTCTACGAAATTGAGCACCCTGGTAACTAAACTTAACGTATATATAATTTGTACCCTTTGTATAATCATCTTAATGACACACGTAAACCAACGTGTACGCTTCTCAAATAGCATACGTCCGTTAAAAGGCTAGTGCTCTAGCTCGGACGGGGATATCAAGCCCTATGGATCCATATACTACTACTCGCGCCCACCAGTTCTTATAACCGGCAGTTACTAGTTACCAAAGCTAAGGGATTTTCGGTTCAAACTCGGTGTAGAATTTAGTATGTACTTGTATCCATTGCGTTTAAAATAAAGTGCATGTATTCTCAGCCCAAAAATATAGATTGCAAAAGTAATTAAAAAGGGAGCAAATGAAACTCACCTTAGCAGCATATAAAGTCGTTCACCAAAATATGACCGAAACTCGGATTACCAAATAACCGTAGATCTCAACCTAGAGAACATATGTTGGTCAATAAATGTCTATCAAGCTAGGTCTGGTCATAGTGTATCACACTCCTAATGCTCGAGATCAACATACAAAAGTTATCCAAAGTCATTTCAAAAAGTCAATTTTGACAATAGTTCAACAAAACGAGACATATCTTATATAAGGAGTCATTTACTCGGTTGGTAATATTCAAAAATCCATTTTATCAATCTCGTAAACAAGTTGTTTAAATCTTAATTGCAGATTCAAAAGCAATTTCAATTAACGTTAATCATAATTCAGTTGATCATATCTCTTAATCCGTTCATCGAAACTATTCGATATCTAAATGAAAAGTCATTGATTTTTCGTCAGCTTTCCAAAAACATACATATCATATACCTTTTACCAGTAACATATGTATTTAATTCGTGATTCATCATAAACTGTTTAACGACGAAATTTAGCATACAAGCATGTATAAATATATATACTCGAGCACTAGACATGGATACACAATTAATATATAAAAGATAAAATATGAGTGCTTACGTATCAATATTGAGGTTCAATATTGTAGGAAAGTACGTAGACGCAACAGAGATGATAAACACTAGGTTTGATTCACAAATATACCCCCGAACATTACCCATAACCTCCTTGGCAATAACCCATAATTTCCTTAGCTCTATCCCGCTTGAAAACCATTTTGAAAGTGACACGCTCATAACCTCGTCGTAGTATTTTATGTATAATACTAATTAATAATATTAATAATAATAAGATTAATAATAATATTAATCTCAATAATAATAATAATAATAATAATAATAATAATTTATATAATATATATATATATATATATATATATATATATATATATATATATATATATATATATATATATATATATATATGAGAGAGAAGAGGTCGAGAGATAGATTGAGTAAAAAAAATGGCAGAAACGATCGAGCTTTATAATGTGGCCTGATATCAGACCCCATACGATCGCATGGGGAATGTGAGGGGATTCCATGCGATCGCAAGGATCCCTTTTCCAGCTCACATTTTTTGATTTCTTCCTCGTCGACATAATATTATAATATTATGATACGTAAATGAAGTTTAAAATTTTAAAAAGTCGTATTTATTAAATACTTCAGGGGTATTCTATGTAACTTATAATTAATAATTTCTATCATGTCGTTTTCATGTGAACAGTAAATGAATTAATTTAAATTCAACTATTTAAGCTACACGTTGTACGTTGTGCTTTACAAATTGTACATTATTAATTTAACTTCGTTTCTTAAAAAACAATACAAAAATTATATCATAAAAATAAAATGACTTTATACGTAAAATTTTTAATTTGAAATAGCATCGTTTAATAGTAAATTTTTAATCATTTCGTATATAAATATTATTCGCATGATTCCGTATATATCGAAAACTCTTATATTTATTAAAATATGTATATAATACATGTTATGACGTTCGTGAATCGTTGGACAAACAGGGTGGTCAACCGTTATATAAAAAAATCATTTTCAAAAGTTTTAAAACTTGTCAAAATTCGTTGCTTATCATGTCGAAAATATTAAATCATATAGAGAATTGGTTTAAATAAGTCAAAATTTTCCGGGTCATCACAGTACCTCCCCGTTAAAGAAATTTCGTCCCGAAATTTGAGTGAGGTCGTCATGGTTAACAATAAAAATGTTTTTATGACGAATATGAGTTGATAAATAGAATTTCTATCACCGTTGAATAATATGGATAAAACAATCCAATTACTCGAAGCGTATGAGGGAAGTTATCATAAAAGAGTGAAATGAAGAATAGAGATGCATCTTATCTCTTGACGTAGTAACGATTGATTTTCGGAATTTAAAGAATAGAAAATCTTCATAATCTAAATAAGATTTGATTCTTCGGTAATTGCGGAAATTAGGATTTCCTTTGATTAAATGCGTAATCTGCCTCGATTGCTATGTCTGATATTTCGCTATAAATTAACCACTTCCGTTTCATTATTTTCACCACTCCTACATCTTCTTCCTTATTTCATACTTCCAAAAGATTGTGAAATGCTTAATCCAGTTCTGATTCTTGATATACTCCTAACTTTTATATCTGTCATTCTTCTTTTTCATCTACCACCAGAGGAAGTTATTTTCTTCTACCATTACCTTGGGGTTATAGTGTTTTTCATTCTCCCGTGTCTTTATATTGCTATACGCATTGATATACACGGTTTGTAATTTCGGGGTTGTTATCGGGCTTTATATTCTCCATTATATTTCGGAGCTTCATGCTTTCGTTTTCTCTTCCCGACCTTAAGTCAAGCGAATAATGGCCCAGAATTCGTAGGTATGGAGTTTTGGATGAACATAGTTAATGTTCTGAGAAGGTAATCGTAATGGCACGATCTTGATTTTTCAAATTACCAGAATATCCGGAAAAGACCGAATCATCAAGAAAAATATTTTCTTGATATGTTTAGAGGTTAAATAGAATAAAAGAGTTATGTAACATGGTTCATGACGAGGGTGTGATCTGTGAACCTTTATCACGTTTTATTAGAAACTCAGCATGACTTATTGTAATATAATCACGTTGATCAAGTGTCATTATATTATACTAATTCATGCTTTAGTTCCCAACACTACTTCAAAACATTCATTTTTCGAATTTTTTTCAGATTTTAGAAACTAAAATAGTTTCTTTTATGATGTAACACAGATAGCGCGAAGAGATGAATGATTTCATATAAGAATAGTTATGAAAATATCTTCAGAATATGGAGGATATTTATAATGGAAGATACGATGATATCTTAGAATTTTTAATATCAGAGGATGATGCAGAAAATCTGTCTGTGAAGGTTTAGAATAAGAAGTAAGGTTCTTACTAATGGTTTCAACGGACACTGAATCATTTGGATTCTTTGAAGGTAGATTTCGTCCTTGTGATTTGTCTACAGCTTCCTTCATACTTTGCTCAATCCGTTTTCCAGTTTCAAACCTTCTCTTTTTCTGTGCTTTTCCAACACACTACTCTTTATCATCAAACTTTCGACTGTTAAAGTCGTTTACAGTTTTTGCTTCTTCATCAGCATTTTTCCAAAATTCGAAGAACTAGTTTCGTAGTTTGGTGTGTTTTTCAGAAACTTCTCACTCGAAGTATGTAAGTCTAGAAGATAGATGTTATCTGTATATAACTGTTGTCGTAGAAAATGCTGCGAGATTCAAAATACTGATTGCTAATTCCCGGTAGTTGGTATGGCAATTACCGTTACAATATGTGGATGAGTACATGATAGGGTTTCAATGAACAATTATAATGGTTTTTCGAAGAGACTTTAAGTCACAGATTAATGAATTTGCTGGTACATTTACTGTTAATGTGGTGGAACATGAAAGGTTCCCCAGTAACAAAAACGTATATGCCAAAGTTACAAGTCTGAAAGGTCGTCGTTGACTGGTTGAATGGTTGATAATACTGGATACTTTGAAAAGGAATTGCAAGGTTATTTTTGGTAAAAACAATACCAAAGGATCTTTCACAGTTTTGAAGTCAAAGTATAGCTTTGAAAGATGTAGAGATCTAAGAATGATTTCACCGATTCAGAGTTATGACTTGGATTCTGATCCGTTAATATCAGAATATGTAATTGAATTTGTATGAAAACGATTGTATATCGCTGTGAGCATAGTTAATAATTTTTGAATCAAAGTTGAAGAATGTACAATATAACATATTAATTGTGAACTTATATATTTCCCGAGTATTACTTACCCGTTAAAGATTTCACAATTAATACTTTGTACAAAAGAATTTTTATTACCGTTTTTATGAAAATATATGTATGTATATTTTTTTTCAGATGTAATACATATTTAATGAGTTAATATCATATTAAGCTCATTTGATTTTCGGCTTGAATTAGAAATGAATAATCTCTAAAATATTAAAGATTACATAATCTTTGCGGAGTATTTCGCTAATGAAATCAATACTTCATTATTTATTCTTATTGATATTCCTTGGTGAAGGGTGTTGATATTCGTGGAATTCTTGCAAACTTCGCAAGGTGCAAATGATGTTTTCTAGAAAGTTTCGAGTGCATCGAAGATGAAAGTGTAAAATCAACCGTATTATTGAATAATACACTTGGTTTATTATGAAACGGAATTCTTTGGATTGAAACAGAGATTGTAGTTAACAATGGTTAAGTTGTTAAGGAAGGATGTACATCATTGCATATTAGTAATATGAACTAACCGAGTAGTACCTACCAGTTAAGTTTCACACGTAATAGCTTAGTACGAAAAGATTTATTTTGATTTCAAAATTCATATATACTAAATATACATAAAATTTCTTCAGGGAAAATGAGTTAATACTTCATTGGTTATTGTTGCTGGTATTTCTTGGTAACTACTGTGCGTATGACGTTGATGCTCGTGGAACAGATTGTGAAGTTGAGGTTTGCGATGCGGATGTTGTTGGTGGTGGTAATGGTACTATTGTTGTTGATGATGGTGGTACTGGTTATGCTGCTGGTGCTGCTGCTGGTGTTTGTAACCTTCGCACCATATTCTCCAAAGCCACTACCCGAGCGCGAAGCTCGTTGACTTCTTCTATTATACCGGGATGATCGGTGGTTCGGACGAGCGGACGAATAAGATTTAGAATGTGAGATAGTATATAATCATGACTAGATACTCTGGAAATGAGAGAGAAAATGGTATTACGAACAGGTTCGTCGGTAAGTGCTTCAGGTTCTTCGCCAAGAGGGCAATGTGGTGGATGGAAGGGATCGCCTTCTTCTTGTCTCCAATGACTAAGTAAGCTACGAACCCATCCCCAATTCATCCAGAATAGATGATGGCTAATTGGTTGATCCATTCCGGTTACACTGTCTTCGGAGTTCAGGTGAATATCCATATCGGAATAGCTGTCAGAGTTTAAGGAATTTGAACTAGATACGGGATTCATCTTGTATAATTAGGGAGATGATTTTTGATATGAATTAGATTATAGAATTTAGTTTGGTATTCTTCAATACATAATTTACATATGTATATATAATACCAAATTCCATAAATCACGGAGAAATTTTCGGAAGATGTCAGGAAAAGTTTATAGTAACAGATACGCTAAGATATGAATTTTTTTTCTATACACTATTTATGCAATAAATGCAGAAAAACGTGTTTAGACTTTAAGAATGATAAGCATGTAATTTCCGACAAGAAATAATAAGCAAAACTTTTAACATGCAGACACGATCGAAGTCCAGACTTACTAATGCATCCTAACAACTATCAGTTAGACACACTCATGCAAGACCTGGTTCGCTAGGACCAACGCTCTGATACCAACTGTGACGATCGCTCCAAATCCATATGGACGAACACGTCATTCATCGATTTCATTGCGAGGTATTTGACCTCTATATGATACGTTTTGTAAACATTGCATTCTTTTGAAAAGACACACCATAAATGAATATTTAAATCAAAGGTTTTCGACATATGATGATTTCTTCATATAGACAATCACCATAAATAATAGTTTACAACAGTACTTCCGTTGACAATGCAGTCAAAATAAGATACTTGGTGATGATTTGGTGAATGCAACGTTTCCTTGGAAAAATATGCCATGTAAGACTCCATGCACATAGCTTGTCTAATATATAAGCAAACAGCAGAAGACTTCTAGGGAACCTGAGAATAAACATGCTAACAAGTGTCAACACAAAGGTTGGTGAGTTCATAGTTTTAATGTATCATATAATCTGTACATAAAGGTGGATCACAAGATTTCAGTTGTTTCATCCAGAAACGTTTATCAAAATATTCTACGAAATTGAGCACCCTGGTAACTAAACTTAACGTATATATAATTTGTACCCTTTGTATAATCATCTTAATGACACACGTAAACCAACGTGTACGCTTCTCAAATAGCATACGTCCGTTAAAAGGCTAGTGCTCTAGCTCGGACGGGGATATCAAGCCCTATGGATCCATATACTACTACTCGCGCCCACCAGTTCTTATAACCGGCAGTTACTAGTTACCAAAGCTAAGGGATTTTCGATTCAAACTCGGTGTAGAATTTAGTATGTACTTGTATCCATTGCGTTTAAAATAAAGTGCATGTATTCTCAGCCCAAAAATATAGATTGCAAAAGCAATTAAAAAGGGAGCAAATGAAACTCACCTTAGCAGCATATAAAGTCGTTCACCAAAATATGACCGAAACTCGGATTACCAAATAACCGTAGATCTCAACCTAGAGAACATATGTTGGTCAATAAATGTCTATCAAGCTAGGTCTGGTCATAGTGTATCACAATCCTAATGCTCGAGATCAACATACAAAAGTTATCCAAAGTCATTTCAAAAAGTCAATTTTGACAATAGTTCAACAAAACGAGACATATCTTATATAAGGAGTCATTTACTCGGTTGGTAATATTCAAAAATCCATTTTATCAATCTCGTAAACAAGTTGTTTAAATCTTAATTGCAGATTCAAAAGCAATTTCAATTAACGTTAATCATAATTCAGTTGATCATATCTCTTAATCCGTTCATCGAAACTATTCGATATCTAAATGAAAAGTCATTGATTTTTCGTCAGCTTTCCAAAAACATACATATCATATACCTTTTACCAGTAACATATGTATTTAATTCGTGATTCATCATAAACTGTTTAACGACGAAATTTAGCATACAAGCATGTATAAATATATATACCCGAGCACTAGACATGGATACACAATTAATATATAAAAGATAAAATATGAGTGCTTACGTATCAATATTGAGGTTCAATATTGTAGGAAAGTACGTAGACGCAACAGAGATGATAAACACTAGGTTTGATTCACAAATATACCCCCGAACATTACCCATAACCTCCTTGGCAATAACCCATAATTTCCTTAGCTCTATCCCGCTTGAAAACCATTTTGAAAGTGACACGCTCATAACCTCGTCGTAGTATTTTATGTATAATACTAATTAATAATATTAATAATAATAAGATTAATAATAATATTAATCTCAATAATAATAATAATAATAATAATAATAATAATAATTTATATAATATATATATATATATATATATATATATATATATATATATATATATATATATATATGAGAGAAGAGGTCGAGAGATAGATTGAGTAAAAAAAAATGGCAGAAACGATCGAGCTTTATAATGTGGCCTGATATCAGACCCCATACGATCGCATGGGGAATGTGAGGGGATTCCATGCGATCGCATGGATCCCTTTTCCAGCTCACATTTTTTTGATTTCTTCCTCGTCGACATAATATTATAATATTATGATATGTAAATGAAGTTTAAAATTTTAAAAAGTCGTATTTATTAAATACTTCAGGGGTATTCTATGTAACTTATAATTAATAATTTTTATCATGTCGTTTTCATGTGAACAGTAAATGAATTAATTTAAATTCAACTATTTAAGCTACACGTTGTACGTTGTGCTTTACAAATTGTACATTATTAATTTAACTTCGTTTCTTAAAAAACAATACAAAAATTATATCATAAAAATAAAATGACTTTATACGTAAAAATTTTAATTTGAAATAGCATCGTTTAATAGTAAATTTTTAATCATTTCGTATATAAATATTATTCGCATGATTCCGTATATATCGAAAACTCTTATATTTATTAAAATATGTATATAATACATGTTATGACGTTCGTGAATCGTTGGACAAACAGGGTGGTCAACCGTTATATAAAAAAATCATTTTCAAAAGTTTTAAAACTTGTCAAAATTCGTTGCTTATCATGTCGAAAATATTAAATCATATAGAGAATTGGTTTAAATAAGTCAAAATTTTCCGGGTCATCACAATATATATATATATATATATATATATATATATATATATATATATATACATATTTTTCTAACAAACATTAGACAAAATGAATAAAATGAATCATTATATAATTATAAATACTCTGTAACACATATACTACTGGTTTGAATCAAGCATTATGGAACATGCATCTATCTCAATCACTGATTTGCTTTTACTGTTACACGAAACCAACCTATAACAATCTCTTAATTATCTGGTGAATTAATTGAGTGAATTACTATTTAATGTTGTCATTCGCTTGCCTTCCATAAACCATTTACGGGGTAATATCTATATTCTATTACATCACCACCTATCTTCTATATATATTTACATAACTATATACATAATTATTATAAGTATATACATATATATAATTTATAAATACTATATGAAGAAATTAGAATATTTCAGTCTATGTAAATATTAGTATGTTAATATTGATTTGTTATATTAAGTATTATTACTATTATTACTAGTAATATTGTATTCATTATATTTAATGTAAGTATTAACAATAAAGTTAATAATTATTATCATTAATAATTATTATTATCTGTATTATTAATATTATTATTATTAATAATTAATATTATCATTTTTATTATTATTATAAATAATAATAGTATTATTGTTATTGTATTATATATTAGTAATTATGAATTATTAATATTAAATTAAATATATCATATGAATCAGATTTATACGCGTTTAATATCTATTTCACTGTCATCCCTATTTTTTTTTCATGATTCTCCTACCTGCTCCAGGATCCTTGTCGATCCAGTCTCCATCACAAAACAAAATTTGATAAATAATTGATGCTACATAGAAATTGATCTGGCAAGATGCAAAAACCACGACTGCTATTTGATGAATCAAGAAGATATTCACAGAAACAAAACCCAATTATTATTTTCTTATTTTTCACGACCTGCTTCAGTCCATTATCCATTTTCGAATCAAACACAAAAATCTAATAATGCAGTTGTATTCTAAATAATATCGTGGAATTGTCTGCACGTTTACAACTTCTAAATCAATAAATTGAATCTGAATTCGAAAAGTCAAAGTTTGTTCATCTTCGGTCAAAGAATCAATTGAAGAGATTCTGTAAATTTCAGAATCAAACGTTGATCAACGAATGTTTGTCTGGTGCAATGGAATACATTTCATTTAGGATTCATGACCTAAGAGTGATTGATTTGCAATTCTTGAAATTTTTCTGTTCATTCTTCATACCGAACCTGTTTATAAGCGAATCTTATAATTATGATGTTTCTATTCGTGATTATTACCATATGATCTTCATCGCTGCTATTGGGAGTACTTGTGATCGAATTCAAGTCTTAATTCGTTAAATTGTTTGAAATTGTTGAGGAAGGTGAAGGCGATTACTGTGTTCAAGAACACTTCACTGCTGTTGTGTTCTGTTTCCATTTCTGTTTACTACTACAACGACTAAGGAGGTGAAGATGACGATGATGATTCAAGATGAAAAGAATTAATGGTGATGATAAATGATGAGTAACGAGGGGATTGATGAAGGTTGTAGTACCTACTTGTTTTGTTCGACGACTAAACCAAACAGCCACCAGTTTTTTTTTAGTTTCTTTTGGGCCGAGTATAGGATTACTTGATTGGGCCGTGACCCATGAGTCCAACAAAACATGCAGTTGGGCCGTTAATACCCATGATCCTAACTGATACTTATTTTTTCTTCTTTTCGCGATTTATATTAATGAGGAGGGGGAACAAGATTGATAATGGTAATTGATAGGCGAATGGTTTGTGGTGTTATCGGGTTAGCGGGAGGTCACGGGTTCGAGCCCGGGGGTGGACAACTATAATTATATTTTTTTGGAACTCTTTGTGAGGTAATCTTCTCACTATTGTTATTGTTATTGTTATTGTTATTGTTATTGTTATTGTTATTGTTATTGTTATTGTTATTGTTATTGTTATTATTGTTATTGTTATTACTAATTATTGTTAAAATTGTTATTATTAATATTACTACTATCATTATTATCATTAAGTTGTAGTATTATTATTATTATTACTAGTATTAACACTTAAAAACTATTAGTATTATCATTATTAATATTTTTGTTATTAGTACTATTATTACTGTATTATTATTACTTGTATTATAATTAATATTGGAATTGGAATTATAATTATTATTATTATTATCACAGTTACAAGTATCATAATTATTAGTATCATTTTAAAATGTATAGAATTATTATTGTTATCATTAACATGGGTACTAATATTATCATTATTAATATTGTTGATATGATTATGATTAGTAGTAAATTCTTATTATAAAGAATTATTATTATCATTATTACTAAAACTATTATCATTTTAAAACCTAAAATTATATTTAAAAACTAGTATGATCATTATTATTATTATAAAAAATTATTAAGTATCATTATAATTACTACCAATAACATTATAATTAACATTTTACATATATTATTAATATCATTAATATTATCATTAGTAGAATTATTAACATTATTATCTTTACTAATAAGAATAAGTAATATAATTATTATCATTTTTACCACTATTAATATTATTTTCATATTATTATAACTACTATTAATAATTAATAATATACAAATGATATATATACATATTAAAAATATATTTAATACTGATAATGCTAAAAACGAACATATATTTCATAGCATTATTCCTCAAGAAAGACAAGCTTTTAGTTGCAATTGTTCTATTTACAAGTGATATTCGTTTAAATAATAAAAGGTGAAGACAAAAGACAGATTCGACGAATTGAAGACGCAAAGGTCCAAAAAGCTCAAAAGTACAAAATACAATCAAAGAGGTTCCAATTATTGATAAGAAACGTCTCGAAATTACAACAGTACAAGATTCAAAACGCAAAGTACAAGATATAAAATAGTACGCAAGGACGTTCGAAAATCCGGAACCGGGACATGAGTCAACTCTCAACGCTCGACGCAACGGACTAAAAATTACAAGTTAACTATGTATATAAATATAATATAATATATAATTAATTATATAAATTATATATATATTATATTTATATAATAAACCGTCGGCAAACAAAGAGCCAAAGCTGGGTGAGCTGTAAAATCAAACTCCGCGAGTTGCGGAGTTTGAAGAAGGAAAATGCCGCGAGTCGCGGAGCTCACCTGGACTCAAATCCCTATAAAAGCAAACGCAGTTTGATCGTAAAAATATCAATATATATCAATCTCTCTATATCTATACGTAATATTTATTTATAATTTATATTTTAATTTTAATTTTAATTTTAAATCCTAATAATAAGGGTATGTTAGCGAATGTTGTAAGGGTGTAAGTCAAAATTCTGTCCGTGTAACGCTACGCTATTTTTAATCATTGTAAGTTATGTTCAACCTTTTTACATTAATGTCTCTTAGCTAAGTTATTATTATGCTTATTTAATACCGAAGTAATCATGATGTTGGGCTAATTACTAAAATTGAGTAATTGGGCTTTGTACCATAATTGGGGTTTGGATAAAAGAACGACACTTGTGGAAATTAGACTATGGGCTATTAATGGGTTTTATATTAATTAAACAATACCTTGTTAATTTAATATACAAACTTATAATGTGACGTATTTATATATAACCACATACGCTTGACTGGGTACGGTGGGCGGGATATCTATAAATACCAATAATTATTCATTTTACCGGACACGGAACTGGATTAATAGTTAATAGACTTGTTGAAACAGGGGTGAATTACATTCAAGGGTAATTGGTGTAATTGTTAACGAAGTAGTAAAACCTTGGTTTACACGTAGTCGATAACCTGGTGTATTCATTAAACAAAGTATTAAAACCTTGTTACAATTCGAATCCCCAATTAGTTAGAATATTTGACTTTGGGAATAAGAATAATTTGACGAAGGCTTTCGCTCTTTATATTTATGACTGATGGACTATTATGGACAAATCCGTATGGACATATTAAATAATCCAGGACAAAGAACAATTAACCCATGGGCATAAAACTAAAATCAACACGTCAAACATCATGATTACGAAAGTTTAAATAAGCATAATTCTTTTATTTTATATTTAATTTCCTTTATTTTATATTTAATTGCACTTCTAATTATCGCACTTTATTTTATTGTTATTGTATTTAATTGTACTTTTAATTATCGTACTTTTTAATTATCGCACTTTTATTTATCGAAATTTCATTATCGTTATTTATTTTACGCTTTAAATTAAGTCTTTTATATATTTAATATTTTATATTTTGTTTTAACTGCGACTAAAGTTTTAAAAATCGACAAACCGGTCATTAAACGGTAAAAACTCCCCTTTATACTAATAATATTACTTATATATATATTTGTATTTTTATAAATTAAACTAATATAGAGTTAAGTTTTGTTTAAAGATTTTTTTTCCCTGTGGAACGAACCGGACTTACTAAAAACTACACTACTGTACGATTAGGTACACTGCCTATAAGTGTTGTAGCAAGGTTTAAGTATATCCATTCAATAAATAAATAAATATCTTGTGTAAAATTGTATCGTATTTAATAGTATTTCCTTGTAAAATTTAATAGTATTTTATACCCCTTAGCTTTAACTATCAAGTATTTTTGGCGCCGCTGCCGGGGATCTTAAAATCTAGCTTAAAAGCCGGAAGCGCATCGCTATATATAAAAAATATAAAAAAAAAAGATTTTTATTTTTAGTTTACTTTTATAAAAATACGTTTATGTAAAAATATGTTTTAAATATTCGAAAACATAAAAAATATATATAAATATTTTTAAGAATTTGTTAAATATTTAAGTTTTATAAAGTTTCTTTATTTTTATTTTATAAAAATATAAGTTTTATTTAAATATTTTGTTTAAAACATAAAATTAAGAAAACCGAAAAATATATATATATATATATATATAAATCTATTTTTAAGATTTTTATAAAATTATAAAGTATTTCTATTTTTATAAGTTTTTATTTAGTTTTTATAAATATTTTATTTAATTATTAAAACAGAAAATTTAAAAACAAAAAACAAAAACGCGTCGAATTTAAATCAGCCTGTCATCTGAAATTTGGAACCCCGCGACTCGCGGAGTTTTCTAGCTTCGGGAACAGTAACTCGCGGAGCAGCCCTGACACAGGTGACCAGAAACCCTAACTGCATCATTACGGTGTAATTATTATTATTATTATTATTTTAATTAAAACCCTAATTAGTTTTTTAGTTTTTAATTACTTAATTTAAGTTATTATTATTTTGTATATTTAGTTTAATTAATTTAAATAAATTATAAAATTTACACTTTTATAAAATAAATAATATAAAAATAATATTTTTATAAAAATTGTACTTTTTACAACTTTTAGTATATTTTTATATTTTGTCTCTTTTTAATTGTTTTAGCGTAATATTTGTATTTTTCGCTCGTATTTAGTTTTAAACTTAGTTTTTGCCATAGTTATTTTTATTTATAGATTTTTAGGCTTTGCCGTAAAATCCCTTAAGTGCTTTTTCTTTAGACTAAGATTTAGGTGCTTTAGAATTTTGCGACGCCTTTTTAAGTTATTGCCATTTGGGATATAGTTTTACTTGTAAGCTTTAATATTTTTAGAAGCAACTTTTAATTTTTAGTTTTTAGTGCCTTTTTAAGTTTCAACGCGCTACTTTCTTATTTTCTTATTTCTCGACGCCTTTTACCTATGTATCAATTATCATTCCAATTAGTAATCTCAATTTGCGATTATAATTTTAAGTTAGTGATAGTAATAAGGTTGGGTTAGTCGAGTGTTTTTAAGTTCTATAAGTCATTTCTTTTTATTTCTTATTTTCCGACGCCTTTTATTTTTCAACCCTTTTCTTTTTCTTTTTCGACGCGCTCTTTTTCTTTATTATTTCTCGCTATTCTAGTTTTTAGGACATAGATTTTTATTCTACTTCTTATCTAAATTTCTTAAAATTACGAAAATTTATTTTAAGTGGTTAAATTGATAGACATCAAAATTTTCTGGTTCGTAGTAATAGTTGGATTTGTACGTGGACCGGGCTATTGGAGCCAAACAGTCCTCAATTATATTGAGACCAAACGAATCCTGCCCCTCTGCTGCATCTTTTGGCTATTCGAAACGTGGACAAAATCAGAAAAGTCTATTAATTGGATAACTTATATAATTTTTCTTTCCTTTTTAAAAACTAATAGGATATTCAATGAATGCACCGAGCAAGACGTTCACCACCTTTTGTACGTTCACCACCTGTAACTAGATCAAGACATTTAGCAAATATTACCGCCGTTGATTTTTCTTTAGAATCGTCATCCAGTCGACCAAGTACTCCAATTCAAATTTCCGATAATCCATTTTTTGAACCCGACCTCACAATTGAGAATTCGGAGAATATTCAGGGACGATTCATAGATCCTGAACCACTAAACTTTCCTCCAGAAACACCTATCATTCAAACAGATATTGTTGAGGAACGAACCATTAAATCAGAATCCTCTAGTGATTCCGATTCAACAAATTCAATTATGGAGAATCTGGAACCTTTAAGTATGGAAGACCGAATGAGAGCTAAACGCACTGGCCAAGGTCACGCAATTACTCATCCAGACATTAATGCGCCAGATTATGAAATCAAAGGACAAATTCTACATATGGTGACTAATCAATGCCAATTTAGTGGTGCGCCGAAGGAAGATCCAAATGAACATCTTCGTACCTTTAATAGGATCTGCACACTATTTAAAATAAGAGAAGTTGAGGATGAACAGATATATCTCATGTTATTTCCCTGGACTTTAAAGGGAGAAGCCAAAGATTGGTTGGAATCGTTACCTGAAGGGGCGATTGATACATGGGACGTTTTAGTTGAAAATTTTCTTAAACAATTCTTTCAGGTATCTAAAGCCGTAAGACTTCAAGGAGAAATTGTTACGTTCACACAGAAACCGAATGAAACTCTATATGAGGCGTGGACAAGATTTGGAAAGTTATTAAGAGGATGTACGCAACATGGTTTACACCTGTCAAATAGTACAAATATTCTACCAAGGATGCGACATCACTACAAGAAAAGACATCGATATAGCAGCTGGTGGTTCCATTATGAAGAAAACCGAAACTGATGCTTATAAAATTATTGATAACACTGCTTCCCACTCACATGAGTGGCACCAAGAAAAAGATATCGTTAGATCATCTAAAGCAGCTAGAGCCGATTCTAGCCATGACTTAGATTCCATTTCCACAAAGATAGATGCTGTCGAGAGACGATTACATTTCCGCAAAGATAGATGCTGTCGAGAGACGAATGGAAAAGATGACTAAGGATATTCACTCAATACGAATTAGTTGTGAGCAGTGTGGAGGACCACATTTGACAAAAGATTGTCTCGGTATTGAATTAACAATGGAATAAAGAGAGAATATTTCATACATAAACCAAAGGCCTGGAAATAATTATCAGAATAATTATCAACCGCCAAGACCGATTACAATCAAAATCAGAATTATAACCGAAATATTCCATACAACAACCAACAAGGTCCTAGCAATCAACAAGTATCCAACAATACTTACAACCAGCAAAGACCTAATTTTCAAAACAAACCACCACAAACCGATGATAAAAAGCCAAATTTAGAAGATATGATGACGAAGCTAGTTGAAACTCAAACGCAGTTTTTCACATCTCAAAAAAAAACTAATGAACAAAATGCTCAAGCATTTAGAAATCAACAAGCTTCTATTCAAAATTTGGAACAAGAAGTAAGTAACCTAGAAAGGTTAATAGGTGAAAGAAAATCAGGAAGTTTACCTAGTGATACAAATGCAAACCTCCGGAATGAAACAGCTAAAGCTATTACCACAAGAAGTGGTACAACACTTAAACCACCTGAAATACCTGTAACTTCTGATGAAGCTATTCCTACTCCACAAGAACCACAACCTGATCAAGATAAGGAAAAAGAACCGGTAGTTGAAAAGGTTAATGAAGATAACACAGCTAAGGATAAACCTTATGTTAAACCATACCAACCACCACTTCCTTACCCAAGTAAAATAAAAAAAGAGAAACTTGAAGCCGAGCAATCCAAATTCTTGGATATGTTTAAACAGATAAATGTAAATCTTCCTTTCATTGATGTGATTTCAGGAATGCCTAGATATGCTAAATTCTTGAAAGATCTGATCACGAATAGAAAGAAAATGGAAGAACTCTTGGCTGTTACTATGAATGCTAATTGTTCAGCAGTACTGTTGAATAAGATACCAGAAAAACTATCTGATCCAGGAAGTTTCACAATTCCATGTTTTCTGGGTAGTCTTAGTTCAATAGAAGCATTGGCAGACTTAGGTGCTAGTATAAATTTAATGCCGTATTCACTATACGCTAAACTAGACCTTGGAGAATTGAAACCAACAAGAATAAGCATACAACTAGCCGATAGATCAATAAAATATCCTAGAGGGATAATGGAGAATATGCTAGTTAAAGTTGGTACTTTAGTATTTCCAGTAGATTTTGTTGTTCTGGACATGGAAGAAGATTCTCAAGTTCCTCTCATATTAGGAAGACCATTCTTAAACACGGCTAAAGCAATGATAGACGTGTTCAGTAAGAAATTGACCCTAAGTATAGAGGACGAGAGTGTTACCTTTTCAGTTGATAGAGCAATGCAACAACCGTAATCTGCAGATGATACATGTTATTATATTCAAACTATAGATTCACATGCAGAATTGTTGGAAGAATTTCCAGAATTACAAGGAACAGGAGAATGTTCTTTAGGAGAAGGAACTGAACAAATTGATGAAGCTGAAATGTTAGCTACACTTATAGCTAATGGATATGAACCAACAACAGAAGAAATTCAAATGCTAAAAGAAGAAGACAGATATCGATATAAATCATCGATAGAAGAACCTCCAACATTAGAGTTAAAGCCACTTCCAAACCATTTGGAATACACTTATTTACATGGTGAATCTGAATTACCTGTAATAATATCGTCTTCTCTTACTGAAAATGAGAAATCACAACTCATTTCTGTGTTGAAAGCTCATAAACCAGCCATTGCATGGAAGATTCATGATATTAAAGGAATAAGTCCTTCGTATTGCACACATAAAATCCTTATGGAAGAAGGTCATAAAACGTATGTGCAACGCCAACGAAGACTAAATCCGAATATGCAAGATGTAGTTAAAAAAGAAATTATTAAACTGCTAGATGCAGGTTTAATTTATCCAATTTCTGATAGTCTATGGGTAAGCCCAGTTCAATGCGTGCCTAAGAAGGGTGGCATGACTGTCATTACAAATGAGAAAAATGAGCTTATTCCTACTAGGACTGTAACAGGATGGCGTGTGTGTATTGATTATAGAAAATTGAATGACGCCACCAGAAAAGATCACTTTCCCTTACCTTTTATTGATCAAATGTTGGAAAGGTTAGCCGAAAACAGTTACTATTGTTTTCTAGATGGTTTTTCCGGATACTTTCAAATTCCAATAGCACTCGAAGATCAAGAGAAAACCACGTTCACGTGCCCTTATGGTACTTTTGCTTACAAACGCATGCCATTTGGACTTTGCAACGCCCCTGCAACATTTCAAAGGTGCATGATGGCGATTTTTCACGACATGATAGTAGAATGCATGGAAGTTTTCATGGATGACTTTTCAGTCTTCGGTGATACATTTGAATCATGTCTAGCTAATCTTGAACGAATGCTGATTAGATGCGAACAATCAAATCTAGTACTTAATTGGGAGAAATGCCATTTCATGGTTAAAGAAGGCATCGTTCTTGGTCATAAAATTTCAAAAGAAGGAATTGAAGTGGATAGAGCTAAAGTAGATGTAATTGCTAAACTTCCACATCCCACTAATGTTAGAGGAGTTAGGAGTTTTCTAGGGCATGCCGATTTTTACCGACGTTTCATAAAAGACTTTTCTAAAATTGCCACTCCTATGAATAAACTCCTAGAAAAGGATGCTCCATTCATCTTTTCAGATGAATGTATCAAATCTTTTAATATTCTTAAAGAGAAACTTACTAATGCGCCGATCATGATAACACCAAATTGGAATCTACCGTTTGAACTAATGTGCGATGCAAGTGATTTTGCAATGGGAGCCGTTTTAGGACAAAGGATTGAAAAACGATTTCAACCTATATATTATGCTAGTAAGACGTTACAAGGAGCACAAACAAATTATACAACTACTGAAAAAGAACTCCTTGCTATTGTCTTTGCTTTTGACAAATTTCGTTCATATCTCGTTCTAGCAAAAACGGTAGTCTATACCGACCATTCTGCTCTTAGATACCTATTTTCGAAACAAGATGCCAAACCAAGATTAATCCGTTGGATCTTACTCTTACAAGAATTCGATATTGAAATCCGAGATAAAAGAGGAGCATAAAATCTCGCCGCTGATCATCTTTCTCGTCTTGAAAATCCCGAATTAGAAGTTCTAAATGAATCGGCCATACAAGACAACTTTCCTGATGAATATCTATTGAAGATAGATTATAATGAAATTCCATGGTTTACAGACTATGCAAACTACTTAGTATGTGGATTCCTTGAAAAAGGATTATCGTACCAAAAACGAAAGAAATTCTTCAGTGATATAAAACACTATTTTTAGGAAGATCCACATCTGTTTAAAAGCTGTCCCGATGGAATAATACGCCGATGTGTATTCGGAGATGAAGCTAGTAAAATTTTAAACCACTGTCACACAGGACCAACAGGAGGGCACTATGGGCCTCAACTAACAGCAAGAAAAGTTTACGATGCTGGATTCTATTGGCCTACAATTTACAAAGACGCACACCTTCTTTGCAAATCCTGTGATGCTTGTCAAAGGGCCGGAAAAATAAGTCAACGAGATGAAATGCCACAAAATGTCATTCAAGTATGTGAAGTATTTGACATTTGGGGTATTGACTTTATGGGTCCATTTCCAAAATCTCATAATAATCTATATATTCTCGTAGCCATTGATTATGTATCTAAATGGGCGGAAGCACAAGCTCTCCCAACTAACGATGCACGAGTTGTATTCAACTTTTTAAAACGTCTTTTTGCAAGGTTTGGAACACCGAAAGCTTTAATAAGTGATCGGGGAACTCATTTCTGTAATACTCAACTTGAGAAAGTTCTTAAAAGATATGGAGTAACTCATAAAATCTCCACCGCATATCATCCACAAACAAGTGGACAAGTTGAAAATACCAACCGAGCTTTAAAACGTATTCTAGAAAAAACCGTAGGATCAAATCCGAAGGAATGGTCCATTAAATTGGAGGATGCACTCTGGGCTTTTAGAACAGCCTACAAAACTCCAATTGGAACCACACCTTTTAAACTCGTCTACGGAAAAGCATGTCATCTTCCAGTAGAAATTGAACACAAAGCATTTTGGGCTTTGAAAACATGTAATCTTGATTGACATGAAGCTGGACGTCTACGATTAAGTCAACTAAACGAATTAGAAGAATTAAGACATGAAGCATACGAAAATTCGTTAATCTATAAAGAAAGAACGAAGAAATGGCATGATAAAAGAATCAGAAGTTCAAAAGAATTTAAAGAAGGAGACAGAGTTCTTCTTTTCAATTCACGATTCAAGCTATTTCCTGGAAAATTGAAATCAAGATGGTCTGGATCATTCATAGTCAAAAGAGTTTTCCCATACGGAACGATAGAATTAATAAATTCAAATGGGATTGAATTTAAAGTTAATGGTCACAGAGTTAAACATTACATACATGGTCCGATGGAAGTTGACAATGAAGTTAATCATAATTTCACCACCCAAGAAAACCTTCAAAATGAAAACATAAATATGTTATCAACAACATATGAAAAATCAAAATTAGAATATAAGGAGGATTCAAATTTGAGTGATGAAGAAGAATTCTTATACAAACCTCCCATTCCTAGAAACGAAGAAAAATGTGAATAAGAAATTCAAATAGAAGTGAAAGAACCAAGGAAAGAACACCCGAAAAAGGTTTACAAACCAACTCGACTTACTAAAGCAGGAGACCCGGGTGAATTTATCATTTCTTGCTTGCTTAATGATGGTGCTGTATATAATGGACTCGCAGATTTAGAAGCAAGTGCAAATATTATGCCTCTTTCCTTATACAAAAGATTAGGCATGGGTAAATTAAAACCAACCAAAATAGGTGTTCAATCATTTGACCAAACCATTAAACACCCGGTTGGAATAGCAAATAATTTACTTGTTAACGTGGGAAGTTTGACCTTTGTTGCAAACTTCATAGTGATTAATATGGAGGAAAACCTTGATATTCCTCTAATTCTAGGTCGCCCATTTTTAGCAACCACCGAGGCATTCATTGATGTAAGAGAAGGTAGAATGACACTTAGGGATGGTGATACATCGATCACCTTTGTGAACCGGAAGTTTAGATCTCCACCAACCAAAACTGTTAGACCAATAAAAACGCATAAGTGTGGGGAAGATGAAGAAACACTTAATGATGATCCAATCACAAAGAATGCCGTTGATGATACGAAATTAGATGAACCCATTTTTAACAGTTCAACGAAGAAACTTTATAAACGGATTCACGATGCTAAGATTAAAGGAAACTTTAAGTTATATAACCGATTAATATCCAATTTATCGTCAAAAGAAAAGGCGATGTTAGTTGAATTTGTGAAAGTTACGGAGGAAATCAACAAATGGATTGAAGTAAAAGTCAAAGATATACAAGTTGTTGATGATTCAATTGAAAATAATGTTAATCACAATTTCAACTAAGTATATGGAGGTTTATGTATTTCTGTTAGAGTTAGATTTTCTGTTTTCGTGTAGTTCTCGAAAATGGAACTCGAATGGTCTTTCCCTAGCAGACCCTAAAGAACTAGTCTTCTCCCCCCATTCTGAATTTTTTTTTTTTTTTAGGTTTTTACGAAATGAAGACTTCCTGTGAACTAAACCATGGTCTAATGCTACACGCTTTGATCACTAAACGTAATAATGACACACTTTCGAGTGAAATAGTATCAGTAATCAGAGAAAGATTGGACGGAGTAAGAAAAGAATCCAGATGCGAAGATAATAAGTTACAATTTGGTAAAGGAAAATCAAAATCCGCAGCGAAAAGAAGAGCACGACACCTTGAAAAATGTCACAAATGCGGAAAATGGTCACATGGAGGTAAATGTTCAAATAATCAAACCTATTCAAACACCGAATTTGTTACTTTATGCAGAGACAGACCGTTCATATGTTTAAAAGAAAAAACACTGAATGCTCAAGGTTACGCCTATGTAGCTATGGAAAACCAATTAAACCGACTATCTTATGAGTGGGATAGATCGTATCACTAAGAATACTATCTCACAGGTAAGTCTGTACAGTTTTTATTTTTTATTTTTATTTTAACCTTTTGATAATAAACGCTAATTTATTCGCTATAAAGTATTAAATTGGTATTGAATAAAATTAGGTTTGGCGACCGAAATTATTGATATCATTCAAAAATTTATTACATCACTACGAAATTTAACGTTTATTCTTAAGGTATAAATATCTTTAATCAATCAACCCAAAATATTTCAAAAATTCGTCATGAGTTAAATTAGGTCATGGAACCGAAATTACTTTACCGAAAAGAGGGGCGTATATTTTTGATAATATTTGATTGATTAAAGTGGGATAAAAGCCAAAAAGATTTTTAATTTTATCATGTTTTAAAAAATTAATATATAAAAATTAAAATAATATTGTAAACTTTTTAAAATTAATATATTTAAAATTGTAAATATTTGAAAAATTAATCTTTTTAATATAAGTTTGTATGTTTAAAAACAAAAATATAATATAAGTTTGGTGTGAATTTTAATTTTTATTATATGAATTCTTAATTTATGCATTTTAAATTTAAGTTTGGTGTGAATTTAAAAACAAAAATTTACTTTATTTTCCTAAGTTAAAAAATATGATTTTTAAAATTCGTCGTGAGTTGAAGACTAGGTCTTTGAACCGAAATTGCTTTACCCGAGGGAGGGACGAGAACTTTTATTATCATTAATTTTAATCTTATTGAATTAAAGTATGCCAAAAACATTAAAAAAACTCAAAAATCTAAGCTTTTAAAACAATCGCTTGAAAAAGACAAATTTTAAAATTTTATCGAAGGACGGACTAGGACATCGATCCGAAACGACCTCGTCCTAAAACAAAGGAAAACAAAATTTTAAATTTATTTTATATTTGTTTTATAAGTTAAGGATTATTAAAAAAAAAAAGGCCGCGACTCGCGGAGTTTGAAAGAGGAAAACACCGCAAGTCACGCAGCTTGAAAAATACAGAAAAAAAATAAAATGCCAGAACTGATCAGTTGCACACTCCACACCCACAAAACTGCGAAAATACACTGCGAAAAAACACGAAAAACACACACCAAATTCACATTTTTCACCATTTTTCATCAAATCTTTTACAAAATCATGTTGAGAAGGATGCTATCAAGGAATTACTCAAGGAAAACGGTAAATTTCTACACCTAAACACCATTTAATCCGAAAATTAGTGTTCTTGAGCAATTTTATACCCAATTCGATTTTGATGCTTTTTAATGTAATTATGCTTAAATTGTTTATGTATTATGCTTGTATAACCTAGATTGATGCTATTTAACATGATTAGAAGCTTTAAACTTCAAATTTTGAGTAATCTAGGGTTTGTGTTCTTGAGCAATTTGGGGCTTTTTGATATAAACAGGTTATGGCCGATTTTTGTCATGAATTGTTGCTAAATTGAGTAGTGTAACATGTTTAGGTAGTTAAATGATACAAACTTTGAGCCTAAACATGATTTTGAGAATTAAAGTGGACTTTTTCAAGTCTAAAATTCATGAACTTGATTTTTGAGAGATAATGCCATTTGAAACTTGTTTAATTGCTAGTAATGATTATTTTGACATGTTATTTGAGTTGAATGCTTATGAACTTGGTGAACATTTTCGTATATGCTTATTTGAAAAAGTGTAGATTTGATAAAAATATGAAAATGAGCATAAGTTTGATATAAATTGGACATGTCATTGTAATTATTTTGATTGATGATTTTGCTGACACTAATGCATATTTGGATGCACAAAAATTGTGTTTGATGTGTTTTGCAGACTGAAAGGGGTAAATCTTCATCTCAAGCTCGCAATGCTCTTCCTGAGAATGCGGAACAACAGGATGTTGATAGCTATTATAAACAAGATATACCTCATCCAGTCATGACATTTTCAGATATGCACTTGAAAGATTTGCACCCGAACTTGAGATTTGACAGACGATGGATAGATTATCCAAAATACCAAAGGGGATTGCATACTCTTCATTCTAAAGCTGTTGAAGTACCTAGGGTAATAGAATGGACACCGTTAGAAGCTGTAGAATTAGCCGGGCCAATTAGGGAATTACTTACACAGAGGTATGGTAATTCTACTTTTAACGATTGGGTACGTTTATTCAACATGCGTAGACCTGTATATAAAGTATGGTGTGAAGAATTATTGTGTAGTATAGAAATAAATGATCGGGTAGTTAGTTTAACCGATCGATCTTTTATTAGATTTTTGTTAGGAGGTTCGATGCGCCACATGTCTTTACTAGACATGGCTCAGGCTTTACGTATATATACGCCTGAGGAGTTAGCATCTGTCGATTGTAGAGGGTTGATACTAAATGGTAGAAAGATAGACGAAAATTTTGATACGCATGGTGTATGGAGTCAAATGACTAGCCATCACCGATTTAAAGGGGGAAATTACTCTTATTTGGATATAGATAGAGCAGAGTTAAGAGTAATTCATAGGTTTTTAGCCAATTCGATTACACAACGAGGTAAGAACAAGGAAAAGGTAAATGAACAGGATTTGTTTTACCACATGTGTATTCGAGACCCACAAAGCGCTGTAAGTATACCTTATTGTGTGGGTTATTATTTATCAGCCATGGTTAGGGGGATGAGACCGCATAGCATAATAGGAGGTGGTATATTTATTACTTTGATTGCTGAATATCTCGGTGTGGATATAAGTCGGGGGGATTTTTAGTCGAAGAACCAGAACCCCGCGATACAATAGGTTTAAATGTATACCATAGTGCGAAGGTTTTGAAGAGGCGAAATAACGCCGCAGTACAATACCATGGTAGACATCCACAGGTTGAGAGAAACCAACAGCCAGGTAATGTGGGAGGAGGAAATGAAATGACAGAAATGCAAAGGTTTATAGCTTCACAAGAGTATGAAAATGCTAGACATCGAGCATTTGAAGATTGGCAAGTTCATCAAAACCAAATCATAGCTCATTGCCAACATGTAGGTAGAAACTATATTCCTACTCCATCGCCCGTATTTCCTCCCTGGTCTATAGAGATCCAACCACCGTATCCTACGTATAACCCAGCCGAAGCATTTTATAACACATATGGTTATGCATGGAACCCCTACTGGTATCAGTATCATCCCTAGTCTACTTAGTTTTATTTATTTTATAATTTGTAATGTTGATACATTTAATACTTATGTTGGAATTGTATTAGTTTTTATAATTTACAAATGTTTATTTTTAGATTTTAATAATGTTTTGAATGTGGGGAAATATACCAAACTTCAAAAATATGTATATATATTTGCAGTTTATCTTATGTACACAACAGGGTAAAACAACGCATTTTCAAAGACTGGCATTAAGTTCAGCAAAAGCAACTAATTTTGACGACAAGATGCAAAATAAATGTGATATAACAACAAGACGGAATGAACAAATGATATGCACCATTTATCATTCAGCAAACAAACGCCAATATGTTTGTAAACTTTGGTAAAATTTAATCATTTTCACACAAATCACCCTCAATAATTTAAATTGTTACTGATTTCTTGCAAATGAGGGCATTGCAAGATCTTAAGTGTGGGAAGGGGTTAAATTCTTTCGGATTTTAAAATTTTTACTTTATACACTTGGTTACCCTTAGAAATACTAGTGAAACTGATGCTTATAAAAATCATTGACAAAGTCATTCCGGGTTACTTACGAAAATTAATAGAAACAAAATCCTCACATGGTTATAAACTCATCCAACATATTAAAACAGATTTAGAACTTTTGTCAAAATCATTCCAGGTTATTTACAAAAATTAATAGAAACAAAATCCTCACATGGATATAAACTCATCCAACATATTAAAACGGATTTAGAACTTTTGTCAAAATCATTCCAAGTTACTTACAAAAATCAATAGAAACAAAATCCTCACATGGTTTTTAACTCATGCAACATATTAAGACAGATTTAGAACGTTTGTCATTGAGACTTTTCAAACACGCAATGTGCACCTGTTATAGCAGCATTAAACTATGGTTATGACATCAACACAGAAAACCTTAAACTGTCCAACTTTGAAGAGATATAGAAAACTGGATTGTATCCAAACGTTCATGAACTCAACAATATTTTTCTGTAGTAAAAGAAAAACGGAATCTGCTAGCAATCTAGAAGATGATGCAATCAACCGTATAAAATCACAGGCTTGTACATATTGCGTCTTGATATGAAAGCAACCTATTAAACCAATTAAAAATAATCAAAAATAGAACCGAAAAATCAAAGACCGAATCAATTGGGTTGGTGTGTTGGACCCTAAACCCTAAGAATATTACCTCCCCTAAATGATTAAGGTCATCGAGAACATACGCCTCTGGATTGGTAAGCTTGTCAAACGCTGTTTTTACTTTGGTTTCAGCTTTGAGTGTAATCACCTCAGCTGTGTTATCCTCGTCATTTTCGTCACCAATGACAGTCCTGCAATTACATCAAAATTGAATGGGAATTCTTATTTTTAACATTTATGTGGAAATTTTATTTAAGATTTTAAATACATATGCAGGTGTGTAGAGAGTTTCCGGTGTAACGTCTTTGTTAATCTAGCATCGATATCCAAATAACTGATTCATCACTTACTTAACTGATTCATCGTTTACGTTTTTTAGATAGTAAAACACCATGTATCCAGTAAATTGTGTAGACTAATGACAATGGAACACTAGACCACTCACATCGGAGCGCCCTTGGCTCCGTGAAAGCCAATGTGGTTGAAGACTCCATTGCTAGCAAGGTGTCATTGCTAAGTCCTTGGAGGGCCGCCCTTCAAATTTTCAATGTACAACATATTGAAAGACGGAGCTGAAGCTTTTATTTCTTGTACAATATGCATCATGAGTGGTATAATTGTATTAATAATTAATTAAAGTATGTCCATTTTATGGTAAAGGGGTATGTAAAGGATATTAGGGAGTCTGATTGGTTAAGTGATAGAAAGAAGTTGCTGAGGTGGCGCTGATGTGACAGTAATGTGGTTCATGACAGGTGTCATAGATAAGAGTGGTCTTAATCAGTTTAATTATTTACAAAAGCAACTGTCATGTCTATAATATTTATTCAATACAGATTCACCAATGTGGGTCCAGATTTAGTAAATAAAAATATATATTTCCAGTTAACATACGAAGTAATTTATACCATATCAAAAAAGTATCAAAAACAGCTAATTGATTCATAAACGATTACCAAAATTAACGTTTCGAAACTAAAAAAGAAAAAATAATTGTTTTTTTGTTGTTGTCAAAATTAGAGTTTTGAATCATGAATATGGGTACCTAGAAACATCGCTTGAAACAAACGATCTTCATCACCTTCAAAAGATAAATATTACACGTGATAATATATCTCGTCAATCAATTTTCGGCATAGTGATCGATTCAACCTGTTCATGTAATTTGTTTCTATATCATTCTACCATTTAACCAACCATGTTAAGGCATATTGTCCCTTACAGAAAAAAAAATCCTAATTTGAGGTACCTTGGGTGCTTGAAATTAAATCGTCACTCTACATAATAGATGATTCGATGATGATTTTAGTTAACTTGGTCATTTAGGGTTTGAAAGAAAGGTGAAAGGTTGAAGATGAAGCTCGATTTCGGGTTTGAAAGACGATGGACAGATGTAAACAATTGTTTATGCATTTGGAGAGTTTTGGTGGTGATGAAGAATGGAGCGTGGAACTGAAAAATAGTGTGTTGTCTTGAACCCTCTTTTAGAAAGATGTGTTGTCTTAAACCTTAATTTCCCTAAACACTTTTGTGTTACATTCGCTAATTAGGCGTATTAAAGAGAATTTATCTCCTTCATCCATACATATCACGTGATTAGCGAGTGATTGGGAAATGGATGGACGACATTAAGGAAATTAAAATAGATGAATGGCTATGATTTAGTACAGACTTGACTTATCACTCATTATTGTCTTTATTTTGAGTCAGTAGAGATAGAGATATAAGTGCATATATATGATTGTGCGTAATTAATATTTAGTGTTAACTTCATAAAAATTTAATTTAAATAATATAATAAAAATAAATAAATAAATAAATGTAATTTTTTTATCTAAAAAGTAAGGAACATATATGTCATATGTAGGGATGGTAATGTATCGGGTAATGTCATATTCATATTCATATCCATTTAGTTTTTGTTCATTCATATCCATATCTATATGCATGTCCATATCTATTTAGTTTTAGGTCATCCGTCCATATCCATATCCATATCCATATCCAGTGGATTAAGCGGGTTAATGGATGTGCCATGGATATTATATTATATATATAAATAACAGCGAAAGTAGGTGTTGCCGTATTTGGATTTTTCATGTCGTTTAATAACAAATAACAACGAAAGAAGGTGTTGTATTTGGATTTTTCATGTACCAATTAAGTCAACAAAAACGGCTAGGTCATACATATTAAATTGGGCCTTGGCCCATGGCCCATTTACTAGCAATAAATAATGTTATTTATAATTTTATAATATATATTAATAAGCGATTAAAACAAAAATTGTAGTATATCAAAAATAATCATAACATGACATAATCAAATTCTATTCATAAGAATGTTAATATTTGTCAAAAATATAACACAATTTGTTAAATTTACTATAAAATAAAACATAGATTATGAAAAATTAAATATGATATTTATAAGTTTATTTTGTTAGATATACATGTTTTATTGTAATATATTATAGTTATTTCATTATAAGGTTGAAAACAAAATGTAAATCTAACGGTAAATGAGCTTGTAATAGTAAACATGTAAGCATATCTCTATATTTATGTATTTGTATATGTATTTCGGGTGGTAACGGATATATCCATGGATGACACTTTTCATCCATGTCCATATCCATATCCATTTAGGTTCATCCATATCTATATCCATATCCATTTAAGTTCATCCATATCCATCACGAAATGGGTGAATCGGGTGGATATCCACCGGATTGGGTGGCCATTGCCATCCTTAATCATATGTGATCTAACTTCATAGTTGTTATCGTATTATCCTAATATCAATCCTTTTCTTTCTTCAAAAAGTTAAATGGGATATAAGTTCTATATTGATTATTTTATTATTATATGAATAATAGTATCAAACTTATCTTTAAATAACATTAAAACTTAATAACACATAAGAAATGACATGTTAATAACAAAAACTCTATATTCAACATTTGCTCTAGTCAAATATTTAATTTCGGGTTCGATCATTCTCTTAGTAAGGACTAAAAATAAGAAATTTAAGGACCATAAATCGTATCGAAACCTTTTGAAAATGTTAAGTTACGATCTATCTTGATTCGGTCTTCGCGATTTACTGATTTTTTTCAAAAACACCCTATCTAGACTAAGTAGATTTTCTAAGATTGAACATTTAGGTGAGCTATTCATTGAAGTTGGCATATTATTAATTGATTATTTATAATGATATTAGTTATTAATTAAATAATTAAATGATCAACTAAGTGGGAGCAATGTCATAATTAAGTCGCTTTTCAAACAAAAAAATGTCATAATTAAGTCAACAAATTCCACTTGTAAAGTTTCAGCAGTCTAATTGAGTGTATATGTCGGCTTATTCCCATGACAAATTATCATAAAATTTTGGAACCACATGAGTGAGGTGATCCTTTGAAGTGTATATTGCAAGTTTGCAACCAAAAACATAATAATCAAGTTTGTATAATCTCACATTTACATTAAACATTTTCAATGTACAAGGGTTAATTCACGATACTAGGGTTAAACGTAACGTCTAACACTACACACTTGAGGTGTTAAACGGATGACCCTTCACCTTGTGTTGTAGCTCATGTGAGAGATGAACGCGTGTTGCGGGGGCAGTTGGGGGGTGGGGGTGTACCGCTAATGCTTCGGATTGGGTCGGGTTTCCTCCTTGCCAGCAGTTGGGGCGGATTATACAACCGCGAAAGATGAACGCGTGGTTGTTTAGTCCTCCCGAATGATCCCGAACCGTTGTTAAAAAAAATGGATGATCGACCCTTCTCCTCAATCATCACTTTTACTAAATTGCATTCAAGTAATATATTACTTGATCAGATATATAGTTGTGCTTCTTATGAAGTCTTAGAGTTGTTTATATATAAAATATCCCAGTCACAAATTTGAGTTTTAATTATAACTTACAGCTCTAGCTAGCTTTTTTCCTAATCGTACCTTTTCTTACACGATAATTAATCACCTCACATGTGAATTTTTTTTTTTTTTGAAAGGCAAGCAAGAGTTATTATTAAATATGAAATAACACGATACAAACTAGCAAGAAGCTAGTCAAGATACGGAACAAGCGTACATAAGGACTCACAATATTGAAAAAAACTCGAAAACTAAAGAAAACACAATATCACGAAGACACTAATTTGACACACCACGACTAGAATTAGAAACTATGTTTCTGAATCTGAGGACGCGCAGGAGGAGCAACATGAGCAACACCCAACTTCATCATCGTCCTCCACCGATTCATTCATCATATTCTCGATAAAATATCTTTCGTGCCAACGAAAGTTATCCCGACGTCGGTTACGTTTCATATTTCTTCTTCCCCAAACGTACTTAATGAAACGACTTTTAATCAGTGGATGGATCTTTCTCACTTTAACACGAAAACGAGCTACCGTGGTATCCTGTAAATCGACGCAACTCTCTTTAATTAAGTTAGGATCAACATATTGTTCAGGCCCATCACGTTTAGCTGAAGACCCATTAGGGGAAAAAGAAACTTCTGGCCCAATAGCTTGTTCAGATCCAAGAAGATTTTGAAATAGCAACCAGACTTCCAAGCCGTCCCTATTGTCACGCGTGCAGTAACTTTCCTCGAGACTTGGGCAACCATTGTTGGAAATCACATTTGAAACCCTCGACCCTTGTGCTTCACCTACCAACTGACCGTCGCCTGAATTGGACTCCGGCGTAGAGGACTCTGTCGGAAATTCATCAATCGGAACCGACGAAACATTACAACCATCCGGGACAAATTCGCCATCTTCAACATTATCTACTTCTTCTGATTCACAATTCGATCTGTCACAAGTGCAATCGTTTTTATCTTCAGCACATGATCCGATATTGACGCTCGCACTAAGTAAATCGTTATCTCCCACGTTAGTATCTTGTGCAATTCCGGATTTAGGAGTGAGTTTACTGGGGCTAGACTCAACTCCGCCATCAACATCAACCCGGATTTTATTAACTTCAATCAGGGACCAAGAAAACCGCTCTTTGCTAAAACTGAACACGAAATTGTGGTTACTTACCGACTCAGGAAGATTAAAATCGAAACAATTACCCCCGACCTTAATCTCAATATGATTAGACATAGGGGGATGAAAATCCTTGGGTTCATGTTTAAAATCTCCAAGCAAGTCAGCGTAACTTTTGCCTTCCCAAATTGTAGGTTTATCCTTACCATGGTTCCATGGAGCAGGAGGAAAGTCCTCCACATTCAAGAAGTTCTCACGATCTTTACTCGATGGACGATTGACTCGATTCCTCTCCAACGCCTTGTAAGCACGAATCCACTTTCCATTAACTTGTATGGTGTTCAATACCTTTGTAAAAGCAACTATATCGTTTATGTCCTCAAATCGAACATATCCGAAACGTTGGCCGCTCGATAGTCTCTTACGTGGAAAATACACGTCTTTAAGAGCTCCATATTTCTCGAAAACACTTCGGCAATCAACACGAGACCATGTCTCCGGAAAGTTAAAGATCAAAAACGATATAACTCGATTTTCACACGACTTTGGAAACGAGTAGCCATTTGGCTTCGACATGGGAATCACCTCATCGTCAGCCGGAATCTGGCCGAAGAAGAGAAGATTGTTACAAATTAATTTCACATGTGAAAATTTTATACAAGTGAAAGACTACAAAGTTATTTATATTGTTGAAAGTAAAGTTTTCTTTTCTCACATTTACAAATTCAGTGTGTGCCCCTAAAAAATTACAAGCAGAATAACTTGTTTTTTATAGTTACATTTATATTTATTTATCTTTATATATATAGTTTGATTTTTTCAACGACCTACCTATACTTGAGTGAACAAGAGCCCAAAGGGCAAATAACAAATCAGCGTAGTCAAACAATCCCTTATGACTAGGGAGCTCATGTATGACTCTGGTTAGCTGTAAAATATGTTAGTGCCTCAAGATTCATCCGCTTGCAAAGCGAGTCTTAAATTCGAACCCGAAAGAAAAAAAAATTTTGTTGCAGTCCAGAATACAATTAGAATTCAGGTCTATTTCTTTTCTTAATTATATTATTATAATTGCTTCAACTAATCATATTGTTGGGTTACTGATTTTTTTTTTTCTCGAAAATAAGCAAAATTACAAACTAAAACACTTTAATCAAAGACGAAAGAGCCCATCAAAACTTGGAAATACAAAGATAACCGGCGAGCCTCGTAATTAGAAAATGGACAAAACTAAACTAAAAAACTATCAGGAACAAACATAGCGAAACCATAAAACGAAACTGCAATAAACAACAACCAGAAGACTGAACCAAGACACCTAAAACAACCGAACCAATCATCCAAACACATCTAAATAAACAAAACAAAAGAAACACCAATAGGACCAATTACCTCAAACAACACCAAACTTTTTAAACTTCACCGCCTTCTTCGCTCGAGAGGAGAATGAGGAAACTCTAGAGGACTCGGGAATAGTGGAACTCGAGGTGCCAAAATTAGGAGCCAAATCATCCGAGCCCCACTAATAGTATATTATGGGGGTGGCGAAGAAAAATCATAAAGAGTTGCCGAATAATCCTATCTATCTATATCTATACATTATTATAAAGCACGTGCCATAAATCCTACGTGTCATCTTCTCAATTAATCTAAATTAAATTGTCCTACGTGTCATTCTATTAATTAATCTAAATTACATAATCCTACGTGTAATTCTATTATTAAATCGAATTAAATATAAAATTAATTAAATATAGTGATAATGTATGGGGGATGATTCTCACACACTGTTTTTTGATCCTCACACACCCTTTTACCCTATTATTAGGGAGGAGTTCAAGTAAATTGGTGTGTGAGGATCAAAAAATAGTGTGTGAGAATCATCCCCCATAATGTATGTATAGATATTAAATTTAATATTTTAATATACAGAATAGATTGTATTTATCTAAAGTATATTATTTTATTACCATATATTAATATTAATTATTATTATTATTATTATTATTATTATTATTATTATTATTATTATTATTATTATTATTTTATCCTATATACTAATATGCATGGACTGATTCGTAGTTTCAGTTTTATCCAATTGTCGCCTTGAATTTGCGTTCACACTACAACCGGCTCTCAAATTCGGCTTCATTTACACAACGACTCCCCAACTTTCCACTTTTTCAGGGGTAAAAAATGTAAATATATAATTTTTTAAAAATGAAAGAAAATAATTTCACCCGTATTTTTAACGGGCCCTTTCTTCTCGCTCGGCCCGAGTTAAATGTTTCCGAGACCACCGTTCAACTCGAAAAAATCAGACGGACACAACGGGACTAACTATGTGCGAAACGAGCATCATTAAAAAAACACTAAATAACGGGCCCTATATTCTCGCTCGGTGCGAGCTAAATTTTTCCGAGACCACCGTTCAACTCGATATTATTTTACGAACACAGCGCGACTAACTATACGCGAAACGGACATCGTCAAAAAAACACTAAATATTTCGAGCTATATTTCATACATATACATACGCGTCCAACAAACAACTCAACCTACTAGATATATTAGGTACCAAACAACGTATATCCAAATCCGACCGCGCGTTGAATACAACCGCAGCAACGCGCGGTCGAATTTTTTCTAGTTATATTTCAATTGATAGTCCGTATATGGATTTGATTACGTTTACCATATATTAATATATTATAATATTATAATTACTATATTTCATTTGATACTCCGTTATGGATTTTATTACGTTTACCACTAATTTAATATTATAATTACTATATTTCAATTGATACTTCGTATATGGATTTTATCAAGTCTAACACACTTTGATTTAAATTCCAAAAACACGAGATAGTTATATTGGACCTAGATGACTTTTGCATGATTTCAAATGTATACCAAATATGATACTTAATCAATAAAACTCAACAAATTTACAATTTCTGTTTAAGATTCATCCAATTTATATGTGTTACTTTTGAGTTGTTTACTTTTGAGCGGGGTAGTATTACATAATAATAAGATTAAATGGAAAAAAAAAGTCTTAGCAATGTACCCATACTAAAAATGATAGTTACAACAATTTTATGTAATTCATCGATTTATAAGTGAAAAGAATGTGTCTAATTAGTAACAACATTATAACTTTATCTTATATGTCTACACACAAAAAATGTATCTAACTATTTTTTTATGTATTACAAGAAAGAAAAATTTATCTAAACATATTTAATATCAACCGGCAGGTATCGAACGGGCTCATAAAATTTGTACATATATGTAACTTGTCACCGCCATATCAAATTGATCACATTCCAGTAAATTTTTAATATTTTATTCTTTACTCGTGCAACGCACGGGCTCATAAAAATTAGTTATTGTATAAATCTGAATTAAAATACGCATAGTAACCATAACCATGTAGTTCATACGTTTAACCAGATTATTATTATTATTATTATTATTATTATTATTATTATTATTATTATTATTATTATTATTATTACTATTATTATTATTATTATTATTATCTATCTATCTATAAGTTCTATTATATTCCTAAAATGATAACATCATAAATAAGCTTTTTCATTCATTAAAAAAATCAAAAAAGAAAAAGAAAAATTTAGAGACCATGTACATGATGTCATAATTCCTAATTAATTTAAAATTAAATAATTAAAGAAATCTTTTATAAAAGGAAATAATAATCTCTCATATTTACAAATTTTAATTTTAAAGCATATTGTACAACCTTTATATAATAATTGTATTTTAATTTTAATAAAAAAAATTCAAAAGGAATTTATTATTATTACTAATAATTATTACTTTATTAAAAATATAAATACTTAACTTTAAACAAACTTTATTATTACTCTATTATTTATTTTTATTATAATAATTATATTATTAATATTCAAATATGGATTCTCTTTACGGGATTAATTACGTTAAATATGTATGCGAAAATACATGTCTCTATATATTTGTAAAAACAACGACAAGTTTCTTAGTCGAACGGGTCATTAAAATAAATAACTTTAGCATTTACATTTACTTTGTCATTAAATTGTTTCGTTTAAACAAACTCGTGATTCCACTTATTATTATTATTATTATTATTATTATTATTATTATTATTATTATTATTATTATTATTATGTACCAAAAATCAAATAATATCGCAATTTTCCTTGCAAAACTCAAGTGAAGTTTGAACATACCTACCAAATTTGATATATAAAGAAAGACTAGTTCCACCATCATACCTTTCTATCTTCGTCTTACATTCTCATTCTTTCATAAAATAATCATCATGACTCGCTTTCACATCATTCTTTCCTTCACTTTCTTACTCTTCATCACCACAACTTCTACTTTTACGTTCCCTCCACCTCCACCACCACCACCACCATCCGTCGCCGCAAAACAACTATTCCGACCATCAACAACAACCATGCATCCAATTTCCAACAACTTATTTTCAGACAAACGAAAGGTTCCCACAGGTCCAAATCGACTTCATAACCGATAGTTATACTACTATACCAATAAATCTTTATTGTGGTTTATTGTATCTCTATTATCCAGTATTACAGTTAGTTATTCATGTTGGTGATTCAAAATCAAACTTACTTTCAACTATATCTTAGACTTTGGATCGCCACAAAGGTTGTATTATATTGTATATTGATAAGCCAAATATAAGTTGAGTGCAATAAGATATGAATCTAGTGAGATTTATTGAGGATCTGCCTTCAACACTCCAATAAACGTACAAACCAGTTCAAGACAAGAATCGATTGGTGGTCAAGGAGTCAGCTTGATCGTTGTAAGTATGCTTTTGGAACATACAAACTACATGAGGTGCTTGGAATATGTACCAATGTGAGTATTTATATAGAACCATATATGGGAGGTTCTGGAACAACGATGGCCTGGTCATGCTATAACACCGGCCAACGATGGCTATGGAGTGAGTAATATATAGATATGGAGCATATCCATTGAACGTCGTTAGACATTAGCCATTAAAACGTTGTTATATACAGTGATAAGGAGTATGTACGTGTACTATATGTTTGTTAAAAGTGTATCAATTTTGTATGTGGTCTTTAATATTAGAGGTTGCAAACAAAGTACTTATAACCTAAAGTTCTACAAGTATATACACAAACTTCAATCCATAATTAAGAACAAAAATAGTTTTATGATCAGTACGTTAGTAGTTAATAAAAGGTTGTATCCTATCGTATATATTCCTCTATTTCAATGATCATTTTTCGTTTATTACTAGCTTGTGTGTTGCGTCACAAAGTTACTCAATTTGAGATGTGCATATGTGATGTATTTAGCATGTAAGTGAGCATAAGTATAAGTATAAAGTATAAATACTTATGCATCACATCTTAGTCACTAAGATCTTTCATTGTCATACACACACAATAGGTGTTTTATCCCCAAACTCTCTCAAACACATAGTTGAGAGACTCGAGTTAAACTGTGATCATTCATACAATTATGAATGAGTCCAAGAGAACCGTGGATTCAATCTTGACAACGATTGAATTCACATGCTAATCCTTGCACCGTTCCACATAACAATTACAAATTCAACAAGAGCAATTGTTACATATTCAGATCTGATTGTTACTGTGTTCATCATCATCTTCGTATATTCATATTCATCACTTTCATTACAACCTTTGTACAATCACATAAATCAAGCAAAACACGAATTGAAGCTATAAACTAGGAATTTCATTGTGCACTTGTACTGGTCACGCAGAAATCTGTTTTTTTTTTAAGACAAGTATTCTATGAATAAAAACTAGCCAGGTGCTAGATGTCTAGATAATACACGAACAAAACCAAAAAAAAAAAAAAAACGACCTAAAAAACACACACACAACCTAAACGACATGAACCAACACCAACAACACACATGGCAAAATAACCAAAAACAATAACACAAGAGACACGATGACAACACCAACAAAACAACACATCCATCTATGAAACAAGACCTACAATCCTACATCGAGCCTTCAAAGCCAAACAAAACCTACGAGCCACAAAACCTAACAACGCCATTGTTAGCATCTTCCAAACCCGCGATCACCCTTTTAAATTTTGCCTGCTCGAACCATCTACATTGATCACGATAGCTTTTTTCTTCTCTTACGTTGGTGTTTAATCATCAGTATACCTTTTCCTTTATTCTTTTTCTTTTGGCGAAAGCAAGCTAGCAAATTTTTAATCAAAATAATCGCGAAATTATTAGATTTACCAACTCCCGTCTTAGAGTCATTGGTCTCATTAGACCCATTAGAAACCATCTCAGGTCCAATAAGGCTACCATTATCGATCACAGACTCTAGCCCACACTTGATCTCATTTGGGTCATTAGAAAAAATATCAACATTTATAATTGTTCGTCTCAAGATCAACGCACGTTCGTCTCATCATTCCATAAGAACGACGCACATTCTGCTACCTGTCACAACATGAAATTACTTTTATCACCAACATTTTATTACATTATTATTATTTCTTAAAGGATAGTTTGTGTTTTCATGACAGTTTAACAGATAACAAGTAACTAGTAAGAACACATATCCACATAAAATATCATATGTTGATCTCTTTTACAGCATCTAGAAAAATTGTTTGCAAATTTTGAATTCTCTTCAGCAATCAAAAGTATGTATTCAAATCTATATTACCAACAAGTACATCTTTAATTGGTCATATAAAATATAATTCATATATATAAGTGGGATACATAACTGAAAATTTTGATATATGAATTAGACAATATTGATTCAAGTCAGCTGGAGTGTTTAATACTAGAGGTAGATAGGCAACTTCAAATATATATGTAAAGTCAGGCTGTATATTTGAGGAAGCAAACATATAAAATTAAGCTAAAAACTTAAACCGCCCAAACCGGTCAAATGTTGTTTTTTTTGTGTGAAAATAACGATAACTATTATAAAAATATAAAACGTTTTCGAAAGGAAACGAATTCAACAAGAAATACAAGAGAGGACCCCAATGAGGCTCGTACCTAGAATGCGGGTACTGTGATGACCCGGAAATTTCTGACCAAATTTAAACTTTATCTTTAAATGATTTAATGTTTTCGACACGATAAGCAAAGTCTGTAATGTTGAGTCTCAAAGTTTTGGAACTATATTCATATAATCAATTATTCTTTGACTGTTCTCGACGATTCACGAACAATATATATATAACTTAATGTGCATATATATATATAACTTAATGTGCATATATATATATATATATATATATATATATATATATATATATATATATATGATTTCAAGTTATTTAGTAAACGATATTAACATTCGATTATTGATTCGATTAATATTTAGATAAGTTAACTAAAACGTTTAAGATGAACCAGTAAAACACTAATTTGCTACAGTATTTTTGAATGGTTACAGCACCCGAAAAGCTACAGTGTTTTCGAAAATCACTATTTGCTACAGTAAAAAAAAATTTCTGGAATAACTTTGCTACAGTAAAACACTATTTCAAAATGAAAATGTATATATGTATATGTATATACTACGAGACGATGATTTATAGAAGCAAATAACCAAAACACTTAATTGATTAAAGCTACACTTCGTGTGACATAGTTTATCTATGATTAAGTTTAATTTTTGATAAAGGTACACGTCGCGTAACGAAAAGTACTAGTTTTCTAAGCGTACGAAAATGCATTCGAGAAACCGGAACCGGGACATAAGTCGAGTGACAACGTACGAGTCAACGGACCAAAAATTACAAGTCAACTATGCACGTGAATATAATATAATATATAATTAATTATTTAAATTATATATATTATATTAATATTTAAATATGTCGACAAGCTACACGATAAAACGAATCTGAGCTGAAAAATGGGCCATGCGATCGCATGGCCAATGGCCTTCAGAACCATGCGATCGCATGGGGTCTGGGGACAGGCCACACCTATAAAAGCTCGATCATTTCTGCTTCTGTTTTGATTCAATTACTCCGTAAGTATTTATTTATTTTGTTTATATTATTATTATTATTATTATTATTATTATTATTATTATTATTATTATTATTATTATTAAGATTAATATTATTATTAATCATATTATTATTATTAGTATTAATATTATACATAAAATACTACGACGAGGTCTTGAGCGTGTCACTTTCAAAATGGGTTTTCAAGCGGGATAGAGCTAAGGAAATTATGGGTAATGTTCGGGGGTATATTTATGAATCAAACCTAGTCATCTCCATTACGTCTACGTACTTTCCTACAATATTGAATCTCAATATTGATACGTAAGCACTCATATTTTATCTTTTATATATTAATTGTGTATCCATGTCTAGTGCTCGAGTATATATATTTATACATACGTGTATGCTAAATTTTGTCGTTAAACAGTTTATAATAGATCGGGAATTTAATACATATATTACTGGTAAAAGGTATATGATATACATGTTTTTGGAAAGCTGGCGAAAAATCAATAACTTTTCATTTAGATATCGAATAGTTTCGATGAACGGATTAAAAGATATGATCAACTGAATTATAATTGACGTTAATTGGAATTGCTTTTGAATCTGCAATTAATATTTAAACAACTTGTTTGTAAGATTGATAAATTGGATTTTTGAATATTACCAACCGAGTAAATGAATCCTTAAATAAGGTACGTCTCGTTTTGTTGAACTATTGTCAAAATTGACTTTTTGAAACAACTTTGGATAAATTTTGTATGTCGATCTCGAGCATTAGGATTGTGATACACTATGACCTGACCTAGCTTGATAGACATTTATTGACCAACATATGTTCTCTAGGTTGAGATCTACGGTTATTTGGTAATCCGAGTTTCGGTCACAGTTTGGTGAACGACTTTATATGCTGCTAAGGTGAGTTTCATTTTCTCTCTTTTTAATTGCTTTTGCAATCTATATTTTTGGGCTGAGAATACATGCACTTTATTTTAAACGCAATTGATACAAGTACATACTAAATTCTACACCGAGTTTGAATCGAAAATCCCTTAGCTTTGGTAACTAGTAACTGCCGGTTATAAGAACTGGTGGGCGCGAGTAGTTATATATGGATCCATAGGGCTTGACATCCCCGTCTGTTCCAGGTATAGAAACCCTAGCCTGAACTATAAAACAGACGTATGCTATTTGAGGTTAGTACACGTTGGTTTGCGTGTATTGTACATGTTTGTTGCATGTATGTTAAAATATGGGTACTTATTATATAGACGTTAAAGTTTAGTTACCAGGGTGCTCAATTTTGTAGAATATTTTGATAAACATTTCTGGATGAAACAACTGAAATCTGGTGATCCACCTTTATACACAGATTATGCGAAACATTAAAACTATGAACTCACCAACCTTTGTGTTGACACTTGTTAGCATGTTTATTCTCAGGTTCCCTAGAAGTCTTCCGATGTTTGCTTATATGTTAGACAAGCTTTGTGCATGGAGTCATACACGTTTTATTCAAGAAAATGTTGCATTCACAAAACCATCATCATGTATCTATTTTGACTGCATTGTCAATGGAAGTATTATTGTAAACTATTATTTACGGTGATTGTCTATATGTGGAAATCATCAGATGTCGAAAACCTTGGATTTAAATATTCATTATGGTATATCTTTTCCAAAGAATGCAATGTTTATAAAACGTATCATATAGAGGTCAAATACCTTGCAATGAAATCGATGAATAACGTATTCGTCCATATGGATTTGGAGCGATCGTCACAGCTAACATACAAACTATCTATACTGAGCTTCATCTAACCTAAGGTGAAACAAAACTAAATACTAACAAATACAACTAACTACAAATTCAAACGCCTGCTACAAAAGATGAAACCGATATAAAAGAACTCAAATGTCCTTTATGAACACGCTGAACTCTTCCGTTTCAACCTGTAAACTTGAAGTAACTTTTTATCTAAATAATGATACTAATAATTTTCGGTGTTCTTGATTTTCGGTGTTACATCGGTCATTGGCGTTCTCCCGATGGTGTGTTTGCTTAGGCTTGAAATGGTTTTAGGTGTCTTGTTTGTTGCGGTGGCAGTCGGGTTCTCCCAACCGTCAACGTTGTTGTTTTTTTTCTTTTTTTAGTGCGTTTGATTGCTAGGTTTTCCTTTGTTGGTGGCGTGTTTAAGACATTATCTGTTTCCTAGCAAAGTATGTTTCCACCATGTTGTTGGTATCGTATGTTAAGCGTTCGTTGATATGGCGCTTGTTAGCCTAGGTTTTCAATTTACAGATTTATCGTTTGTACTTGTTGATCTTCAGATCTCTTATTACTTCTTTTTCGCCAAAAAAAAAAAATTTAAAAAAATTATAATAATGTTTATTATATTGAATTAAATAGAATAATAACTATGTACAAATCTCAGCAGGAATGGACAATAAGTCTTTGGTGGGTTGGCCAACCCGACCCATATTGACAGGCATCTATATATAACCAAATCTCAGCAGGAATGGACAATAAGTGTTTGGTGGGTTGGTCCAGTCTGACCCATATGGACAGACATCTATATATAACTGATTCTGACTTGAACCCATATAGACCTTAAAGTCTCCCTGACCAACCCATCTCGCCACCTATACAGCTATACTTAACACCAAAGTTATTATTATAGATAATAAACAAGGAAACAGCTGAGATGGCAATACATTCTATATGTGCTTTTCACTTGATAATAACTTGTAACAGAGAGAACACGTGAAACTGGCATTAAAGGACAAAAGAAGTGATAATTATCTCAGATTGTTTTTCACCAAATTGAGAAAAAGTGAAACACGAACTCTAATTTGAATTTAAGATTAGAATAGAATGATTTTTTCTATGATCTTAAACGAAGAAAATCGAGTCTTTAAGCTTAGCTGTAACAACGAATTCTCAAATTTTGTCTAAAAGTCAGAAAAGCCAAACTGCTGATGAATAAAGATTTTCAAATCTAAGCTTAAAACACTATTGCCACCATATGTACTCCATTGTTAACTGAATAATATTTGTGCTTGAAACAACAAAAATTATAGAAAATTCAAAATCAAAGTAACAACAGAGGCTGGCCAATGCATAGGAAAATTCCCGATAAGAATGTGGAGAAGCAAACACATTTGAAGGCAAAATGAATTACAAACCTTGGAAAACTACTATCCAGAAGAAGATGTATTTATTCACAATATGATAAATCAAACATGTTTATCATTCATGATAAATAAAGTAAAGTTTACTCTAAAAATTATTAACATAATATAGTTTTCTACTACTTAGTAGAGAAGAGAAGCGGTGATCATCTGTTGTTGATTGAACAACGGCGGAGGATGGAAGAAAACGTAGGTTGATACAGTCGAATATTTGTTGTTGTAGCTGGATAACCCTGATAAATAAAGTTGGCTTCATGCAAAACGCCCTGTTTTAAGCTGTAAATAAACAAGCGTCTCCGACCATTAGTTATTGTTATTAATAAGTGGCCTGCATCCTTGTTCCAGTATCCTATAACCTTTATTATAAACAAATTAACAGGAAGAGGCGGTTTTCTATCGAACCGGCAATGGAGGACCCAACGCCATTTTGTCATTTTATGATGATGATGATGATGATGATGATGATGATTATTCAGTACTAGTAACCAAACCTCTATGGAGGACATGTGCCTCGTGCTGACATCATCGTACACAAGTCCAACTTGACCATCTAGATCAACCAAATGCTCCCTGGTACTCCAATGATCAAGTGTATTAGGAGGAGGATCTATCAACCCAAGTTCATCTTTCGTCATGTCAAAAACATATTACTTTCCTTAGAGCAAACAGCCAATATTTAAGATCATAACTAACCAACCAGTGCAAACATCCATTAGCAAATACAGCTTCACCACTTATGGGATATGGTGGAACTGCGGGTATCTCCCGCCATGATGATGATAATGATGACGATGATGATGAGTCCGTGCCCCCAAATACATCATGTACCATGGTGCATAAATCCTCCACCACATCATCTTCGTGGTCATATGACCTAATATTCATTTGATTCCGAAGCACAACACACACCATTTTGTAAGTATTAGTATAATCATCATAACCAAGCCCGCATGCCTCGCGTTCATCAAGCACTGATGTATTACATGACCAAATTTTGATGGGAGGCAGCTTATAACATTCTTTCTTTAAAGGATTGATCACAAGTAAAGCGGTGGTGCCGTCGTCTACATTGTTGTCTTGTGATGAAAATATCAGACCCTTGCAGGAACCTAGAATTATTATTTTTTCTAGATAAAATCTAGGACCCCAGTTTTTACAGAAAAACTCTGTAACGACCCTGGAATTTTCAACGTTTATTTATTAATAATTATTATTATTAATACATGTGATTAAACGAATGTATGACATTACATTTACTTATTACCATGATTGCCCGTACTTGACTTTTGTAGTGACCCGAACTTTTCCATGTTTATATATATTAATTGAGATTGATATTTACATGATTAAATGTTTCCAACATGTTAAGCAATCAAACTTTTTAAGACTTGATTAATTGAAATATGTTTCATATAGACAATTGACCACCCAAGTTGATCGGTGATTCACGAACGTTAAAACTTGTAAAAACTATATGATGACATATATATGGATATATATATATAGTTAACATGATACTATGATAAGAAAACATATCATAAAGTATATTAACAATGAACTACATATGTAAAAACAAGACTACTAACTTAATGATTTTTAAACGAGACATATATGTAACGATTATCGTTGTAAAGACATTTAATGTATATATATCATATTAAGAGATATTCATACATGATAATATCATGATAATATAATAATTTAAAATCTCATTTGATATTATAAACATTGGGTTAACAACATTTAACAAGATCGTTAACCTAAAGGTTTCAAAACAACACTTACATGTAACGACTAACGATGACTTAACGACTCAGTTAAAATGTATATACATGTAGTGTTTTAATATGTATTTATACACTTTTGAAAGACTTCAATACACTTATCAAAATACTTCTACTTAACAAAAATGCTTACAATTACATCCTCGTTCAGTTTCATCAACAATTCTACTCGTATGCACCCGTATTCGTACTCGTACAATACACAGCTTTTAGATGTATGTACTATTGGTATATACACTCCAATGATCAGCTCTTAGCAGCCCATGTGAGTCACCTAACACATGTGGGAACCATCATTTGGCAACTAGCATGAAATATCTCATAAAATTACAAAAATATGAGTAATCATTCATGACTTATTTACATGAAAACAAAATTACATATCCTTTATATCTAATCCATACACCAACGACCAAAAACACCTACAAACACTTTCATTCTTCAATTTTCTTCATCTAATTGATCTCTCTCAAGTTCTATCTTCAAGTTCTAAGTGTTCTTCATAAATTCCAAAAGTTCTAGTTTCATAAAATCAAGAATACTTTCAAGTTTGCTAGCTCACTTCCAATCTTGTAAGGTGATCATCCAACCTCAAGAAATCTTTGTTTCTTACAGTAGGTTATCATTCTAATACAAGGTAATAATCATATTCAAACTTTGGTTCAATTTCTATAACTATAACAATCTTATTTCAAGTGATGATCTTACTTGAACTTGTTTTCGTGTCATGATTCTGCTTCAAGAACTTCGATCCATCCAAGGATCCATTGAAGCTAGATCCATTTTTCTCTTTTCCAGTAGGTTTATCCAAGGAAATTAAGGTAGTAATGATGTTCATAACATCATTCGATTCATACATATAAAGCTATCTTATTCGAAGGTTTAAACTTGTAATCACTCGAACATAGTTTAGTTAATTCTAAACTTGTTCGCAAACAAAAGTTAATCCTTCTAACTTGACTTTTAAAATCAACTAAACACATGTTCTATATCTATATGATATGCTAACTTAATGATTTAAAACCTGGAAACACGAAAAACACCGTAAAACCGGATTTACGCCGTCGTAGTAACACCGCGGGCTGTTTTGGGTTAGTTAATTAAAAACTATGATAAACTTTGATTTAAAAGTTGTTATCCTGAGAAAATGATTTTTATTATGAACATGAAACTATATCCAAAAATTATGGTTAAACTCAAAGTGGAAGTATGTTTTCTAAAATGGTCATCTAGACGTCGTTCTTTCGACTGAAATGACTACCTTTACAAAAACGACTTGTAACTTATTTTTCCGACTATAAACCTATACTTTTTCTGTTTAGATTCATAAAATAGAGTTCAATATGAAACCATAGCAATTTGATTCACTCAAAACGGATTTAAAATGAAGAAGTTATGGGTAAAACAAGATTGGATAATTTTTCTCATTTTAGCTACGTGAAAATTGGTAACAAATCTATTCCAACCATAACTTAATCAACTTGTATTGTATATTATGTAATCTTGAGATACCATAGACACGTATACAATGTTTCGACCTATCATGTCGACACATCTATATATATTTCGGAACAACCATAGACACTCTATATGTGAATGTTGGAGTTAGCTATACAGGGTTGAGGTTGATTCCAAAATATATATAGTTTGAGTTGTGATCAATACTGAGATACGTATACACTGGGTCGTGGATTGATTCAAGATAATATTTATCGATTTATTTCTGTACATCTAACTGCGGACAACTAGTTATAGGTTACTAACGAGGACAGCTGACTTAATAAACTTAAAACATCAAAATATATTAAAAGTGTTGTAAATATATTTTGAACATACTTTAATATATATGTATATATTGTTATAGGTTCGTGAATCAACAGTGGCCAAGTCTTACTTCCCGACGAAGTAAAAATCTGTGAAAGTGAGTTATAGTCCCACTTTTAAAATCTAATATTTTTGGGATGAGAATACATGCAGGTTTTATAAATGATTTACAAAATAGACACAAGTACGTGAAACTACATTCTATGGTTGAATTATCAAAATCGAATATGCCCCTTTTTATTAAGTCTGGTAATCTAAGAATTAGGGAACAGACACCCTAATTGACGCGAATCCTAAAGATAGATCTATTGGGCCTAACAAACCCCATCCAAAGTACCGGATGCTTTAGTACTTCGAAATTTATATCATATCCGAAGGGTGTCCCGGAATGATGGGGATATTCTTATATATGCATCTTGTTATTGTCGGTTACCAGGTGTTCACCATATGAATGATTTTTATCTCTATGTATGGGATGTGTATTGAAATATGAAATCTTGTGGTCTATTGTTACGATTTGATATATATAGGTTAAACCTATAACTTACCAACATTTTTCTTGACGTTTAAAGCATGTTTATTCTCAGGTGAATATTAAGAGCTTCCGCTGTTGCATACTAAAATAAGGACAAGATTTGGAGTCCATGTTTGTATGATATTGTGTAAAAACTGCATTCAAGAAACTGATTTTGATGTAACATATTTGTATTGTAAACCATTATGTAATGGTCGTGTGTAAACAGGATATTTTAGATTATCATTATTTGATAATCTACGTAAAGCTTTTTAAACCTTTATTTATGAAATAAAGGTTATGGTTTGTTTTAAAAATGAATGCAGTCTTTGAAAAACGTCTCATATAGAGGTCAAAACCTCGCAACGAAATCAATTAATATGGAACGTTTTTAATCAATAAGAACGGGACATTTCAGTTGGTATCCGAGCGTTGGTCTTAGAGAACCAGAAAATTTGCATTAGTGTGTCTTATCGAGTTTGTTAGGATGCATTAGTGAGTCTGGACTTCGACCGTGTTTACTTGAAAAATGATTGCTTAACAAATTTTGTTGGAAACTATATATTTTTAACATGTGAATATTATGTGATATATTAATCTCTTAACGCGTTTGATATTATGTGATAGATGTCTACCTCTAGAACAAGTCCCATTGACTCACCTAATAATAATGAAGAGTCAAATGTAAATTGGAATGATTCGTGGACTGATTCACAAGTTCCCGAAGAGGAACCGGAAGAAGAGTCGGAACCGGAAGAAGAATCGGAACCGGAAGAAGAATCGGAACCGGATGAAGAAATAGAACCGGTGGGGGAAATAATAAAACGGTTAAGTAAAAGAAAATCCTCAACCAACCGACCAAGGTTAATTATGGTCAATGGTGTTTCCGCCAAGGAAGCAAAATATTGGGAGGATTACCAATTCTCCGATGAATCGGATTCCGACGAGAATTCCGATGATGTTATAGAAATTACCCCAACTGAATTTAAAAAGGCAAAAGAAAATAATAAGGGAAAGGGCATAAAAATAGAGAAATCTAATTCCAACCCTGATGAACTTTATATGTATCGTCAACGCCCGAAGTCCTTAAGTTGTAACAATGACCCGGGAACCTCTAAACCACCAGGTTTTTCTAAACCAATGTGGACAACGACGGCTCGTATTAGGGGAACATTATATATCCCTAGAAACTTGGAAAAACGAACCAAAACCGAAGAAGAAGAAACGAGCGATTCGGAATAAGATAGTTGTATTCGTGTGGTGTAATATATGTAATATAGTGTTCTTATGCTTTATGATATATGTAAAAAATTGCTTGTATTAATAAGTATTTTTTTATGAATCTAACTCTTGTCTATTTTACAGTTTAAAAACACAAAATGGATAGACAACCCAATATTTTAAGAGACCTACCCGGAGACATGATTGATGAAATCTTGTCTAGAGTCGGCCAGAATTCCTCGGCACAACTATTTAAGGCGAGATCAGTTTGTAAGACATTCGAAGAACGTTCCAAGAATGTCTTGGTTTATAAGAGACTTTCGTTTGAAAGATGGGGGATATCACATTGGGAAACCCATAAGTTACGATGTGTTTACTTTGACGCATATATTGCGGGGAACCCAAATGCTATTTTACGCAACGGGTTAAGAAATTATTTTGACTCAATATATCCGAATATTGGACTTCGTGATTTAGAAAAAGCGGCTAACATGCAACATAAAGAAGCATGTTATGCTTACGGATTAGTAATGTTCGCTTCTCACCAAAGTGAGAACAAGAACATCGGGCTACAACTATTAAACAAAACGTTTCCACAAGTGACGGAGTCGGTAATTGGGGTAAGAAATGAGGTTTTTAGATTATTACGGGACTTTTGGACATTACGTAACCCTCGTCCCTTTGATGACGTTACAACACGTTGTCTTATCAACGGCCATAACGGTTATGTTGCACAAGACCAAGGATGGGAAGTAGTCCTAGTAAAACCAGAATGCATGACTTGTTTCTGGACGTATGAATTACGTGTCTTTATTGCCTTTGCTGAACGACTTGTGTACTAGCTAGAATCGTCTTCACAACTATCTTGTATCAAAGTTATTGTGTGCTATATTTCATGCTTTATGTAAAATAAGCGGTATTGTAAGTTTGTAAAATATTGTATAAAAGTTTGAACGCGAAATATTATTATAATCAGTTTTTCATATAGAATTGTAGTAGTTGAATTGTATATTAGCTACTAAGTATGAACTTAACGGGTAGGTACTACCCGAATTTAAACTTATAAAACGCTAATATGAAGAAAAAGCTTTTATAAATGAGTTCATATTATGCTACGAAATACTATTAACTACTCTTAATATTCTGTATGATTAACTTGTTCCATTTAACTATTTTGAAGGAAATGGCACCGACTACTCGACACACCGTGAATATGAATGAAGAGGAATTCCGTACTTTTCTAGCTTCAAACATAGCCGCAGTACAGGCTGCGCTACATACCAACAATAACCTTGGATCTAGCAGTACAGGAAATCGTGTAGGATGCACCTACAAAGAATTCACTGCCTGCAAACCTTTGGAATTTGATGGAACTGAAGGACCAATCGGATTGAAACGGTGGACCGAGAAGGTCGAATCGGTGTTTGCCATAAGTAAGTGTACTGAAGAGGACAAAGTAAAGTACGCTACGCATACCTTCACAGGTTCTGCGTTAACATGGTGGAATACCTATCTAGAGCAAGTGGGACAAGACGATGCGTACGCACTACCGTGGTCAGCATTCAAGCACTTGATGAACGAGAAGTACCGTCCCAGAACCGAGGTCAATAAGCTCAAGACAGAACTTAGAGGGTTACGAACCCAAGGATTTGATATTACCACGTACGAAAGACGATTCACAGAATTGTGCCTATTGTGTCCGGGAGCATTCGAAGATGAGGAAGAGAAGATCGACGCGTTTGTGAAAGGATTACCGGAAAGAATCCAAGAAGATATAAGTTCACACGAGCCCGCCTCCATACAACATGCATGTAGAATGGCTCACAAACTAGTGAACCAGATTGAAGAAAGAATTAAAGAACAGACTGCTGAAGAGGCCAATGTGAAGCAAGTCAAAAGAAAGTGGGAGGAAAACGGTGATAAGAATCACCAATACAACAACAACAGCAATTACAACAATAATCGCAACAATTATCCCAACAATCGCAACATCAATCGCAACTACAACAAACGGCCCAACAACAACAACAACAACAACAACAGCAACTACAACAATCATCCCAACAACAATAATAACCGCAACAACAACAACAATCAGAAGCAGCTATGCCAAAGGTGTGAAAAGAATCACTCGGGGTTCTGCACCAAATTTTGCAACAAGTGTAAAAGAAATGGTCATAGCGCGGCGAAGTGTGAGGTCTACGGACCAGGGGTTAATAGAACGAAAGGAACAAATGGTGTCGGAACGAGTAATGGCGGAGCAAGTAGTGTCGGAGCAAGTTATGCCAATGTAGTTTGTTATAAATGTGGAAAACCGGGCCACATTATTAGAAATTGCCCGAACCAGGAGAACACGAATGGACAAGGCCGTGGAAGAGTTTTCAATATTAATGCGGCAGAGGCACAGGAAGACCCGGAGCTTGTTACGGGTACGTTTCTTATTGACAATAAATCTGCTTACGTTTTATTTGATTCGGGTGCGGATAGAAGCTATATGAGTAGAGATTTTTGTGCTAAATTAAGTTGTCCATTGACGCCTTTGGATAGTAAATTTTTACTCGAATTAGCAAATGGTAAATTAATTTCAGCAGATAATATATGTCGGAATCGAGAAATTAAACTGGTTAGCGAAACATTTAAGATTGATTTGATACCAGTAGAGTTAGGGAGTTTTGATGTGATAATCGGTATGGACTGGTTGAAAGAAGTGAAAGCAGAGATCGTCTGTTACAAAAATGCAATTCGCATTATACGAGAAAAAGGAAAACCCTTAATGGTGTACGGAGAAAAGGGCAACACGAAGCTACATCTTATTAGTAATTTGAAGGCACAAAAACTAATAAGAAAAGGTTGCTATGCTGTTCTAGCACACGTCGAGAAAGTACAAACTGAAGAAAAGAGCATCAATGATGTTCCCATTGCAAAAGAATTTCCCGATGTATTTCCGAAAGAATTACCGGGATTACCCCCACACCGATCCGTTGAATTTCAAATAGATCTTGTACCAGGAGCTGCACCAATAGCTCGTGCTCCTTACAGACTCGCACCCAGCGAAATGAAAGAACCGCAAAGCCAATTACAAGAACTTTTAGAGCGTGGTTTCATTCGACCAAGCACATCACCGTGGGGAGCTCCTGTTTTGTTTGTCAAGAAGAAAGATGGTACATTCAGGTTGTGTATCGACTACCGAGAGTTGAACAAACTTACCATCAAGAACCGCTACCCACTACCGAGAATCGATGACTTATTTGATCAACTACAAGGCTCGTCTGTTTATTCAAAGATTGACTTACGTTCCGGGTATCATCAAATGCGGGTGAAAGAAGATGATATTCCAAAGACTGCTTTCAGAACACGTTACGGTCATCACGAGTTTATGGTCATGCCGTTTGGTTTAACTAATGCACCAGCTGTGTTCATGGACCTTATGAACCGAGTGTGTGGACCATACCTTGACAAGTTTGTCATTGTTTTCATTGATGACATACTTATTTACTCAAAGAATGACCAAGAACACGGTGAACATTTGAGAAAGGTGTTAGAAGTATTGAGGAAGGAAGAATTGTACGCTAAGTTTTCAAAGTGTGCATTTTGGTTGGAAGAAGTTCAATTCCTCGGTCACATAGTGAACAAAGAAGGTATTAAGGTGGATCCGGCAAAGATAGAAACTGTTGAAAAGTGGGAAACCCCGAAAACTCCGAAACACATACGCCAGTTTTTAGGACTAGCTGGTTACTACAGAAGGTTCATCCAAGACTTTTCCAGAATAGCAAAACCCTTGACTGCATTAACGCATAAAGGGAAGAAATTTGAATGGAATGATGAACAAGAGAAAGCGTTTCAGTTATTGAAGAAAAAGCTAACTACGGCACCTATATTGTCATTGCCTGAAGGGAATGATGATTTTGTGATTTATTGTGATGCATCAAAGCAAGGTCTCGGTTGTGTATTAATGCAACGAACGAAGGTGATTGCTTATGCGTCTAGACAATTGAAGATTCACGAACAAAATTATACGACGCATGATTTGGAATTAGGCGCGGTTGTTTTTGCATTAAAGACTTGGAGGCACTACTTATATGGGGTCAAAAGTATTATATATACTGACCACAAAAGTCTTCAACACATATTTAATCAGAAACAACTGAATATGAGGCAGCGTAGGTGGATTGAATTATTGAATGATTACGACTTTGAGATTCGTTACCACCCGGGGAAGGCAAATGTGGTAGCCGATGCCTTGAGCAGGAAGGACAGAGAACCCATTCGAGTAAAATCTATGAATATAATGATTCATAATAACATTACTACTCAAATAAAGGAGGCGCAACAAGGAGTTTTAAAAGAGGGAAATTTAAAGGATGAAATACCCAAAGGATCGGAGAAGCATCTTAATATTCGGGAAGACGGAACCCGGTATAGGGCTGAAAGGATTTGGGTACCAAAATTTGGAGATATGAGAGAAATGGTACTTAGAGAAGCTCATAAAACCAGATACTCAATACATCCTGGAACGGGGAAGATGTACAAGGATCTCAAGAAACATTTTTGGTGGCCGGGTATGAAAGCCGATGTTGCTAAATACGTAGGAGAATGTTTGACGTGTTCTAAGGTCAAAGCTGAGCATCAGAAACCATCAGGTCTACTTCAACAACCCGAAATCCCGGAATGGAAATGGGAAAACATTACCATGGATTTCATCACTAAATTGCCAAGGACTGCAAGTGGTTTTGATACTATTTGGGTAATAGTTGATCGTCTCACCAAATCAGCACACTTCCTACCAATAAGAGAAGATGACAAGATGGAGAAGTTAGCACGACTGTATTTGAAGGAAGTCGTCTCCAGACATGGAATACCAATCTCTATTATCTCTGATAGGGATGGCAGATTTATTTCAAGATTCTGGCAGACATTACAGCAAGCATTAGGAACTCGTCTAGACATGAGTACTGCCTATCATCCACAAACTGATGGGCAGAGCGAAAGGACGATACAAACGCTTGAAGACATGCTACGAGCATGTGTTATTGATTTCGGAAACAGTTGGGATCGACATCTACCGTTAGCAGAATTTTCCTACAACAACAGCTACCATTCAAGCATTGAGATGGCGCCGTTTGAAGCACTTTATGGTAGAAAGTGCAGGTCTCCGATTTGTTGGAGTGAAGTGGGGGATAGACAGATTACGGGTCCGGAGATTATACAAGAAACTACCGAGAAGATCATCCAAATTCAACAACGGTTGAAAACCGCCCAAAGTCGACAAAAGAGCTACGCTGACATTAAAAGAAAAGATATAGAATTTGAAATTGGAGAGATGGTCATGCTTAAAGTTGCACCTTGGAAAGGCGTTGTTCGATTTGGTAAACGAGGGAAATTAAATCCAAGGTATATTGGACCATTCAAGATTATTGATCGTGTCGGACCAGTAGCTTACCGACTAGAGTTACCTCAACAACTCGCGGCTGTACATAACACTTTCCACGTCTCGAATTTAAAGAAATGTTTTGCTAAAGAAGATCTCACTATTCCGTTAGATGAAATCCAAATCAACGAAAAACTTCAATTCATCGAAGAACCCGTCGAAATAATGGATCGTGAGGTTAAAAGACTTAAGCAAAACAAGATACCAATTGTTAAGGTTCGATGGAATGCTCGTAGAGGACCCGAGTTCACCTGGGAGCGTGAAGATCAGATGAAGAAGAAATACCCGCATCTATTTCCAGAAGATTCGTCAACACCTTCAACAGCTTAAAATTTCGGGACGAAATTTATTTAACGGGTAGGTACTGTAGTGACCCGAACTTTTCCATGTTTATATATATTAATTGAGATTGATATTTACATGATTAAATGTTTCCAACATGTTAAGCAATCAAACTTTTTAAGACTTGATTAATTGAAATATGTTTCATATAGACAATTGACCACCCAAGTTGATCGGTGATTCACGAACGTTAAAACTTGTAAAAACTATATGATGACATATATATGGATATATATATATAGTTAACATGATACTATGATAAGAAAACATATCATAAAGTATATTAACAATGAACTACATATGTAAAAACAAGACTACTAACTTAATGATTTTTAAACGAGACATATATGTAACGATTATCGTTGTAAAGACATTTAATGTATATATATCATATTAAGAGATATTCATACATGATAATATCATGATAATATAATAATTTAAAATCTCATTTGATATTATAAACATTGGGTTAACAACATTTAACAAGATCGTTAAGCTAAAGGTTTCAAAACAACACTTACATGTAACGACTAACGATGACTTAACGACTCAGTTAAAATGTATATACATGTAGTGTTTTAATATGTATTTATACACTTTTGAAATACTTCAATACACTTATCAAAATACTTCTACTTAACAAAAATGCTTACAATTACATCCTCGTTCAGTTTCATCAACAATTCTACGCGTATGCACCCGTATTCGTACTCGTACAATACACAGCTTTTAGATGTATGTACTATTGGTATATACACTCCAATGATCAGCTCTTAGCAGCCCATGTGAGTCACCTAACACATGTGGGAACCATCATTTGGCAACTAGCATGAAATATCTCATAAAATTACAAAAATATGAGTAATCATTCATGACTTATTTACATGAAAACAAAATTACATATCCTTTATATCTAATCCATACACCAACGACCAAAAACACCTACAAACACTTTCATTCTTCAATTTTCTTCATCTAATTGATCTCTCTCAAGTTCTATCTTCAAGTTCTAAGTGTTCTTCATAAATTCCAAAAGTTCTAGTTTCATAAAATCAAGAATACTTTCAAGTTTGCTAGCTCACTTCCAATCTTGTAAGGTGATCATCCAACCTCAAGAAATCTTTGTTTCTTACAGTAGGTTATCATTCTAATACAAGGTAATAATCATATTCAAACTTTGGTTCAATTTCTATAACTATAACAATCTTATTTCAAGTGATGATCTTACTTGAACTTGTTTTCGTGTCATGATTCTGCTTCAAGAACTTCGATCCATCCAAGGATCCATTGAAGCTAGATCCATTTTTCTCTTTTCCAGTAGGTTTATCCAAGGAAATTAAGGTAGTAATGATGTTCATAACATCATTCGATTCATACATATAAAGCTATCTTATTCGAAGGTTTAAACTTGTAATCACTAGAACATAGTTTAGTTAATTCTAAACTTGTTCGCAAACAAAAGTTAATCCTTCTAACTTGACTTTTAAAATCAACTAAACACATGTTCTATATCTATATGATATGCTAACTTAATGATTTAAAACCTGGAAACACGAAAAACACCGTAAAACCGGATTTACGCCGTCGTAGTAACACCGCGGGCTGTTTTGGGTTAGTTAATTAAAAACTATGATAAACTTTGATTTAAAAGTTGTTATCCTGAGAAAATGATTTTTATTATGAACATGAAACTATATCCAAAAATTATGGTTAAACTCAAAGTGGAAGTATGTTTTCTAAAATGGTCATCTAGACGTCGTTCTTTCGACTGAAATGACTACCTTTACAAAAACGACTTGTAACTTATTTTTCCGACTATAAACCTATACTTTTTCTGTTTAGATTCATAAAATAGAGTTCAATATGAAACCATAGCAATTTGATTCACTCAAAACGGATTTAAAATGAAGAAGTTATGGGTAAAACAAGATTGGATAATTTTTCTCATTTTAGCTACGTGAAAATTGGTAACAAATCTATTCCAACCATAACTTAATCAACTTGTATTGTATATTATGTAATCTTGAGATACCATAGACACGTATACAATGTTTCGACCTATCATGTCGACACATCTATATATATTTCGGAACAACCATAGACACTCAATATGTGAATGTTGGAGTTAGCTATACAGGGTTGAGGTTGATTCCAAAATATATATAGTTTGAGTTGTGATCAATACTGAGATACGTATACACTGGGTCGTGGATTGATTCAAGATAATATTTATCGATTTATTTCTGTACATCTAACTGCGGACAACTAGTTATAGGTTACTAACGAGGACAGCTGACTTAATAAACTTAAAACATCAAAATATATTAAAAGTGTTGTAAATATATTTTGAACATACTTTAATATATATGTATATATTGTTATAGGTTCGTGAATCAACAGTGGCCAAGTCTTACTTCCCGACGAAGTAAAAATCTGTGAAAGTGAGTTATAGTCCCACTTTTAAAATCTAATATTTTTGGGATGAGAATACATGCAGGTTTTATAAATGATTTACAAAATAGACACAAGTACGTGAAACTACATTCTATGGTTGAATTATCAAAATCGAATATGCCCCTTTTTATTAAGTCTGGTAATCTAAGAATTAGGGAACAGACACCCTAATTGACGCGAATCCTAAAGATAGATCTATTGGGCCTAACAAACCCCATCCAAAGTACCGGATGCTTTAGTACTTCGAAATTTATATCATATCCGAAGGGTGTCCCGGAATGATGGGGATATTCTTATATATGCATCTTGTTATTGTCGGTTACCAGGTGTTCACCATATGAATGATTTTTATCTCTATGTATGGGATGTGTATTGAAATATGAAATCTTGTGGTCTATTGTTACGATTTGATATATATAGGTTAAACCTATAACTCACCAACATTTTTCTTGACGTTTAAAGCATGTTTATTCTCAGGTGAATATTAAGAGCTTCCGCTGTTGCATACTAAAATAAGGACAAGATTTGGAGTCCATGTTTGTATGATATTGTGTAAAAACTGCATTCAAGAAACTGATTTTGATGTAACATATTTGTATTGTAAACCATTATGTAATGGTCGTGTGTAAACAGGATATTTTAGATTATCATTATTTGATAATCTACGTAAAGCTTTTTAAACCTTTATTTATGAAATAAAGGTTATGGTTTGTTTTAAAAATGAATGCAGTCTTTGAAAAACGTCTCATATAGAGGTCAAAACCTCGCAACGAAATCAATTAATATGGAACGTTTTTAATCAATAAGAACGGGACATTTCAACTTTAATTGCCCGAAACGTCTTTGTGACACACGAAACTTCACGAATAATATTTTCAAGTATTATTTACATTCATGATTAAGTTTTATTAATCATTTTAATTAACTAAAGTTGTTAGTTAATTACTTGGGCTTTAATTGGGTTTATTTGTTAATTAAGTGAACTTGGGCTTTATTAGTGATATGGACTTATGACCTTGGGCTGATAAGCCCACCCTACACTTTAAGTGGACTAACTAGTCACTCTTTCACTTGTAAGTATTAAATTGAACCTTAACTAGTTAGTTTGGAAGAATTGGAATCTAGTTGCTCTTAATTCCCATGTAAACACACCCATTAACCACCTTTATGAAGCTTTACATTCTAGTGACCACAAAACTTCTCCCTCCCTCCATTTTTTCTGCTCAAAACCGTGAGCCTAGGCTCCCATATGGAGTGGTTTTTGTTTCATTTTTCATTTACTTCATTTGCTACATTCCTCTCTCATTTTCACACACACAAACTTGCTTCATTCTCTCTCAATTTTCTCTAGTTCTTGTAAGTAAACTTGAAGTTTTTCTTCCTTTCTTTTCTCTTGTAAAACCGTAGCATATGCTACCTACATCATCATCATACTTTGTTTGTTTTAATCTTTGTTTACTTGTGTTGATTTCTAGTAGTTGTTAGTTACTTACTTACATGTTACAAGAATTAACTTTCTAGTTAGATTCTTCATATTAATCTTGTATTTTCAAGAACATACAAGAACTAACTTTCTAGTTATGTTCTACACTTGTTATTTTTAAAAGATTAATGTTCATGTGTTGATAAACTCATACTTGTAGTTCTTGAAGTAAACTTAAAGTTTACTTTACTTAAAGATCAAACCTTGGTTGAATCTTTAAAAGTATGAACAAACCATGAACAAATTACTTGTTTACTTAGTTTACTTCTTCATTCTTGCACTTTAATTTCATGTAATTAGTTTAAATGGTCAAGTACTACAAGTTAGTCTTGATCTCATTAATCTTGAACTAAAAGTTAACTTGAAAGTTCAAGAACATATAAATAAGTTTTCTTTAAATATAACTTTGTATACTTATGCTTGATCTAGACTTTTGAGTCTTGGATCTTCAAGATCTAACTAAGAACAATGTTCTACATCTTAAGATCTTGATTAGGTAGTTTACTTTCAAGTTTGTAACTTATTATTTGTCTTAAAGTTCATGTATGTGTTAGATCTAAGACTTTGATGTAACTTTGGTTCATCAAAACACTTACAACTCTTAAGTGAAGTTGTGCTACATGTCTTAGACTTGCACAAGGGTTATGATGGTTAAATCTTCGTCAAGATGATGCAAACACATCAATGAGTTGTACACTTGAAGCTATAGGCATCAAGGATGAGAACCATGATGAACATCAAACACCAAACCCACCGGAACCCATTATTTTTCTGCTTACTGTTCTCTGCCTACTGTTCTTCTGTTTCTGTAACAGACCAGTAGACCTGGGCTGTTGTGATTATGATTTTCGAATAGATCTTTTCGAGTATATAACTTTTCATATAGGACTCGTCTTAATCCGAGTTACGGTTTAGGATTTATGGCCCTCCGATCGTCACTATGTCCTTTAACGTTGTGCAGAAATTTCTGACCTACTCGCACTTAGACCGTCGCCACGGTCAAACGAAGACGAGTTTGCTTCTGTAAATTTTACCACACTTAAAGGACTCATATACGGAGCCATGGCCACTGGTCTCACCTTGTTTAAGCAAGGGTAGAGGCCATGGTGACTGATCGAAGTCAGCTTTTGTTTTAAACTACTTTCATGAACGAAACCTACTTTACACCTTTTGTTAAATGATGAATGATGATGACCCTTAAGACCTTATTTACATACTTTTAAACCTATTAAGATGATTTACTGACTTAGTACTATTTGCCTTAGGTTGAGGACCTTCGGACCGATTACTTGCACACCTTTTCTGAACCGACTTTACGACTACATTATCATTGTGAGTTATAGCATTCCCTTTTTACTTTAACTATTTTGGGAACTGAGAATACATGCGCATTTTACATTTTACATACTAGGCACGAGTACTTAAACTTATATATGTGTGGGTTATACAACGGCATAAACATTCCCTTTAGCTCGGTAACGTTTAGTCATTGGTTTTTGAACCGGTGAACGCGAATCTTAGATATGGATCCATAGGGTTTGACATCCCCACTCGGGCTAGTAGCGCTAGCATTTAACGAGTGTTTAATACTTTGTAAACATACACACTTACCAAGTGTACTTTCAGGGGGTATAAACGTTAAGTTAGTTACCAAGTGCCCACGGTTAACATATACTTTATCATACTGTTTTGAAACGCTCTTTGTAGCACTGAAATCTCGTGGCCTACCTTATATACTGTTATACATAAACTATAGCTCACCAACCTTTGTGTTGACGTTTTTAAGCATGTTTTTCTCAGGTGCTTGAGGTTAGCTTCCGCTGTGTACTAGTCGTGCTATAGACACCCGCTGCTTAGAGATGTCATCGCATGAACTACTTTACCTTGCATTCAAACTTTAGTACTTTTGAACTATGACTTGTAACGACCGTTGTGGTCACGTACACTTATTATTTGCTTCTACTTAGTGAAGCATGCTTTTGAAATGTATAACATTTGATGTCGGTTATGACATCACCTTTTTATCGTGAATGCAACTTCTTTAATTAAAGCATATAGTACTTAACCTTGTAATGATCCTGTTGTTGATGATTCGTACACGATGGTTTTGTACGGGGCATCACATTTGGTATCAGAGCATTGGTTGTAGGGAATTAGGTTGCATTAGTGAGTCTAAGACCGACCCGAGTAGGATTCACTAATAGGACTAATCTACAACTTGCTAGTTTACGTGTTTCTACTGAACTTACTGCATGCTGCTGCTTACTTTTACTGTTATATGCCTTATGCTACTACATGATTTCACTACTGCATATTATTACTTGCTTTCGATTTCATGCTACTTCTGTACGATTCGTTATTATTTCCATGCTACTTATTGTTATACATGATTTAAACTGTTGGCCTAATACGTGCTTGCTTTATGACTTACTGACATGGAAAATTTATTTTTCCTTGTTCAGATGTCGGATGTACCACCTGCTAGCGTTTTGGGCAGTTTAGACTCTTCAGCTACTCCACCTACCACCGTTGCCGATCCACCGATTCCGACACGCACGAGTGACCCCGGCGCTTCATCTTCCAGGACTAGCAGCCAGCCGCCTGCACCAGTGACTACTTCTGATGGACACATGGGCCCTACGGAGATTCTAGCTCCGTCTGCTCCCGGACCCTCGGGGTCACAGCCCCGCATCGGTGGGATTGAGATTCCCGCGGAGTTCGGGGAAGGACCATTTCGTAACCATATGCGCACGCCTTGCCGACGCACTCCCGACGGACGTTTAGTGCTTATTCCGCCAGGCAGACACAGACAGATGTTGGCCGCCTTCGGACTGCCAGTTGAGCCACCCGTGTCGCCACCACATGATTCAGACGACGGGTCTTCCACTGATGCTCCATCAGATGACACCTCTTCGAATGACTCCAGTGACGACGAGGACCCTGCTGATATACCTATACAGGCACCCTCCACCCCGCCGAAGAAGCGGTACCGTCCTGATGGCACCGTCATTCCAGGGGAGAATGGAGGTCGTGCTTTCACTGACGCTTTTGGTCGGCGTCGGAGGGTTACTGCCCGTAAGCGGCTTGTACCGTACCCTGCCGACCCACTCATACGTAAGGCACCTCGTTACGTGCTGACTATTTCTGGAGCCGGGACATCTGAACCTCGTTTCGTGAGGGCTGCACCACCTGCACCACCGACACCATCTGCACCACCGGAACCACCTGCACCGCCGGCACCGCCTGTCCCACCAGCTCCCACTGTCGAGGAATTGACAAGGGAGGTGGGAATCCTCCGAGCTCGGGTTACTGAGCTCGAGGAGCAGTTGGCTCAGGTTTTAGACATCCTACACCCACCTTCACCGTAGGACTTTTGTATTTAGATTTCGTTATGTAATCTAGTTGTAGTTTATTGTATTACTCATGTATTGTACGGACTTATTCAGATGTATGGAACTTATTATTATTAATGGAACTTTGAGTTATTTAATTCTTGCACGATGTTCTATTTACATTACTGTACAATGATTCTGTGGTATTTGTACCTAGATGCGTTATTTAATAACATGTGATGTTTTGATTCCATGTTGGTTACTATATACTATATTATTACATATTGAATGTTGGATTTTGACTTAAGTCAAAATGTTTGTTTAGAATACCATGGCCAACGGAAGATCCACCCCTACCGCAGCCCAGATTGAGGACATGATCAACGAACGGGTCGCTGCAGCCCTAGCAGAAAGAAATCTCCAAGCTCCACCGCCACCACCACCGGTTATCCCACCCGTTCGAAATGGGTGTACTTACAAGGAATTCCAGAGCTGCAAACCACATAACTTCAGTGGAACCGAGGGACCGGTTGGTCTCACCAGATGGTTCGAGAAACTTGAATCAGTATTCCGAGTTAGCAACTGTTCGGAGGACAACAAGACCAAGTTTGCATCTTGCACGCTATCTGATGGTGCGCTAACGTGGTGGAACACGTTAGCTCAAGCGAAAGGTATCGATGAGGCGTATGCTACGCCATCGGAGGAATTCAAAGCTGCTATGATTGATGAGTATTGTCCGAGAACCGAAATCCAGAAGATGGAAATCGAATTTATGCAGTTAAAGGCCGTTGGGAACGGCCTTGATGGTTACAACAGGAGTTTTCTTGAGTTAGCTCTTATGTGTCCGACAATGGTCACCCCGGAATTCAAGCGTATGGAGAGATACTTCTGGGGACTCCCTAAGTCCATCAAAGGAAACGTCACATCGTCCAAACCACCGAATGTTCCCGAAGCAATGCGCATGGCGCATACCCTCATGAATCAGATTCTCATTGATGAGCCAGAGAAGGCTAAGTTTGAAGCTGGTGGTAGCGAAAGTGGGATAACAACAACAACAACAACAACAACAACATGGGGAGAACCTATGACCAGACCCCCGCCAAGAGGCAAAACAACAACGGTGGAAACCCCAACAACAACAACAACTCCAACCCCAACTACAAAGGAACCTTACCACAATGCAAGAGGTGTTACAAACACCACACTGGGTATTGCAATGTTGTTTGTGAGAAATGCCAACGGGCTGGGCATATCGGGAAAGACTGCAAGGTCACCATTTTGAATGGGAAGCCAAACACCAATGGACCGAAGAAGTGTTATGAATGCGGGCAGACGGGCCATTTCAGAAATGCGTGCCCAAACAAGCGAAAAGACGGAGGACCACCCCGTGGTAGAGCTTTTAATGTTAATGCAAGGGATGCACGCGATAACCCAAACTTTGTGACAGGTATATTCAAAATCAACAATCTTTTAGCTTCTGTCTTGTTTGATACTGGTGCGGATAGAAGTTATGTATGTAGACATTTTTGCGATAAGATTAATTGGTCATTAGTCCCGTTAAAAGAGAGTATGCTTGTCGAGGTCGCCAATGAAAAACTTGAAAAGGTTGACCACATTAGTTGTGGAGCTATTATCAACATAGCTGGTGCAGATTTCGAAATTGATTTGATACCTATCAAACTGGGAAGTTTTGACGTGATCGTCGGTATGGATTGGTTAAGCAAGATAAGGGCCGATATTATCTGCAGAGATAAAGCACTTCGCATACCACAAGGAGATGGCGAACCACTGGTTATCTATGGAGAAAGATGTACCTCGAAGCTGAACCTCATTAGTTGCGTGAAAGCTCAAAAGATCATGAAGAAGGGACGTTTTGCTGTCCTGTCACATGTGAAAGCGGTAGAAACTGAGGTGAAGAGCGTGAACGACGTTCGAATTGTGAACGAATTTTTTGATGTCTTTCCAGAGGAATTGCCTGGATTGCCGCCGCAGAGAGCTGTAGAGTTTCAGATTGATTTAGTGCCAGGAGCTGCACCTGTAGCTCACGCACCTTATAGACTCGCACCTTCCGAGATGCAAGAATTACAGAGTCAACTACAAGAGCTATTAGATCGAGGGTTTATCCAACCAAGCTTCTCGCCTTGGGGCGCACCTGTGTTGTTTGTGAAGAAGAAAGATGGATCCTTTCGTATGTGTATTGACTACCGTGAACTCAACAAATTGACTATCAAGAATCGGTATCCTCTTCCACGAATTGACGATCTTTTTGATCAACTACAAGGATCGAGTGTCTACTCAAAGATCGATTTGTGATCCGGTTATCACCAATTGAGGGTGAAGGAAAGTGACGTGATGAAAACTGCGTTCAGAACTCGTTATGGTCATTATGAGTTTCTCGTGATGCCATTCGGATTGACCAATGCACCTGCCGTGTTCATGGACCTCATGAATCGTGTCTGCAAGCCGTATTTGGACAAGTTTGTCATCGTCTTCATAGATGATATCCTCATCTACTCTAAATGTATTATTAAGAATTCTATATACCAACGATGGCTTGAGTGATATGAGGGTATGATCCAACTTGGTGGACTGCCAACTGATATGCGATTCTCACTTTAAACATGGAGTTTCCAACTTTTAACGGTACTGACAGTATCAATGCGATTTGGGAAGGTCATTAGGGGTGTTTCTCAACCTTTGATGGTACTGTCAACATTGTCGCGAATTGGGTTTTCTCCTAATGCGTGTGTGTGTGACAAATGAGAGCATGCGATGTCGATATTGCCGTTCAAAGAAATAATAATTTTATATACGAATAATTTAATTGTAATTCAAAGATATTTAGAAGGTTAATTAAAATGTATCTTCTTTTAGGGCATGGACAAATATCATAAATATTTATCGTTAGATTTTAATAAATTAGTTATCATATGTCGTTTTTGATAATACATCATTTTAATTAATGGTTGTTTAGTATTTTATCATTTTATGAAGCATTTATTCTATTCAATATTTTTACTTGACAAAAAACTACGGTTACGGTTATTTTTATGTAATCATCACTAATTAATCATTAATTAATTAACAAATAATAAAACAAACATAAGGAAATAAAAAGATACCCAGATATTTCTTAAATTCTTAATTTCAACATACAAAAGTCAAATTACAAGTGTCAGTTATTCATAATTATTCCATAAAATATAGCCGTTATCACGATCCAACGTCACCCAGCTTTACAAGTTTCAAAACCCCCCTATTCACAATAAACCCACCGTCTTCCCCCAAATCTCACATCTTATCACACACAATTGCTACTTACAAACTACTCATTAAACTCTTCAACTACTATTCAACTTTGTTCTAGAACAATTCGTATTCTTTGAATCGGGTCATCTACTTCGATTAGGGTTTTGATTAGCATTTCAAGTTATCTAGGGATTTTTATCCATATTGCATGCTTATTGAACTACAAATTTGGAAATCTAGGGCTTTTTTTGTTAATTGAGTACTGATTGAAGCATAAGTTTTGCAGATATTCCAACACGATCTGTAAGCATCTTTGATTTCCCCCAAATTTGCACACACACACACAGAGATATTGTATATTTGATGTATTATATTCTGAATGAACAATAATTATATTGCAGGTCAGTAGGCAATTGATTTATTTGTTGGAGTAAAAATATGGCTACAAGTTCTGAAATAGGGCTTGCAGCAGCGATAAACATACTTACTGCATTTGCTTTTTTTGTTGCATTTGCTATACTCCGGATTCAACCTTTGAATGACAGAGTTTATTTTCCGAAATGGTATTTGAAAGGGTTAAGGAACAATCCACTTCAATCAGGTGCATTTGTGCAAAAGTTTGTGAATTTGGACTTTAGGTCATACTTAAGGTTCTTGAATTGGATGCCTGCTGCACTTCGAATGCCAGAGCCTGAACTTATTGATCATGCTGGATTGGATTCTGTTGTTTACTTGAGAATTTACTTGACAGGGTTTGTAATGTTCAACTATATATTTTAAATCAAATTTATTGTCGTTTGGCCTTACATATGATGTTTAAGTTTTCTTGATGAGTTATTGATTCGACTTATTTTATCTTGTGAAACAGACTCAAGATATTTGTTCCGATTGCGTGCCTTGCTTTCGCAGTCATGGTGCCAGTCAACTGGACTAACAAGACTTTGGAGCAGTCACAACTAACATACAGTGACATAGACAAGCTTTCAATATCCAACATTCCCACTGGATCAAACAGGTATTTATTAAACATTTCGTTTGTTTTTTAATTCAGATATATGTTGAACTTTTTCCTGCAGGTTTGATTTGTTTGTAAAGTTATGAGTCTCAACTTTAGATATTGCTTACAGATTTTGGACACATATAATTATGGCTTACGCCTTTACCTTTTGGACCTGCTATATTCTGAAACGAGAGTATGCAATAACTGCCTCAATGAGATTGCATTTTATTGCATCAGAGCAACGTCGGCCTGATCAATTTACAGTAAGATCACCTTTTTATTGTGGAGTTAATAATTTATAATGAGATATTGCTATGCTCTAAAAATTCTGGACTTGATTTTCTTTGAAACTGATAATGATCATATATTGATGCTCACACGTACATTGCACATTGTTTAGGTGCTCGTGAGAAATGTGCCACCAGATGCTGATGAGACGGTCAATGAACTTGTGGAGCACTTTTTTCTGGTCAACCATCCAGATAACTATTTATCTCATCAGGTTCCACTGATATATATTGATATTTTTGGTTAATGTCACAAATAAGATGGTATGTTACTACGTTTATTATTTATCTTTTCTTATACATAGATCAATGATGCAGGTTGTTTACAACGCAAATGCACTCTCTTGTTTGGTGAATGAGAAGAAAACGAAGCAGAATTGGCTTGACTACTATCAGCTGAAATATAGTAGAAGTGACAAGTCAAAAAGACCATCAATCAAGGTATTTACGTTTTTTTAATTTTTAGGTTTATGTAACGTGTCTTAGATATAACTGTTTCTTAGTTTTTTTTCTCCTCTCAATGAAACAGACCGGTTATCTTGGCTTGTATGGGAAGCGCGTTGATGCTATTGATTTTTATCAATCTGAGATCGAGAAGCTATCAAAAGAAGTAAGTACTGAAATGCTTGTTCACTGTGATTACAAGTGGATGCTTGTTCAAACACTTGGTTTATTGTGCTTGTGTTTTTGTTTCTATACCTAATTCTTTCGATACAATGATTACTAGATACATAAAGAGAGGGAAAAGATTACTACAAGTTCGAAAAATGTGATGCCAGCTGCATTTGTTTCTTTTAAAACGCGATGGGGAGCTGCTGTTTGTGCACAAACTGAACAATCCAGAAACCCAACTATTTGGTTAACCGAGTGGGCCCCAGAACCCCGTGATGTTTATTGGGATAACCTTGCAATTCCATTTGTTTCACTTACAATCAGAAGACTTATAATTGCTGTAGCCTTTTTCTTCCTTACATTCTTCTTCATGATCCCAATAGCATTTGTACAGTCACTTGCTAATATTGATGGAATCGTGAAAGCGGCCCCTTTCTTGCAGGGAGTTATGGAAGTGTAAGTTTCTTTTCTTAACTTTTCAATAAATTCATATATTGTTGATCTCTTGTGATTCCAATCCTTATATAGATGTATCTAATCATATTTTCTTGCAGGAAATTTGTCAAGTCTTTTATACAAGGTGTTCTTCCAGGAATCGCTTTAAAGATCTTTCTCATAATTCTGCCTTCGATCTTGATGATGATGTCTAAGTTTGAAGGATTTACATCCATATCAGCTTTAGAGAGAAGATCTGCGACACGATATTATATCTTCCAATTTATTAATGTCTTTCTTGGGAGCATAATTACCGGGACTGCATTTCAACAGCTAAATAACTTCATTCACCAGTCTGCTAACACGTAAGCTTTTGCTAGCCTTATAAATTTTGCCTGTATTAATGCTAAATTATGCAAATAAGTACCTGTCTACATTATCTTTTATATTGTGCATGTTCTGTATAGTAATTCTTAATCTCTTTGATATATATACAGTATCCCAATGACAATTGGATCATCGATACCAATGAAAGCAACCTTCTTTATTACTTATATCATGGTTGATGGATGGGCTGGAGTTGCCGGTGAGATTCTAAGGTTAAAACCACTAATTTTCTATCACTTAAAGAATTTTTTCTTGGTTAAAACCGAAAAAGATCGAGAAGACGCAATGAATCCCGGAAGTTTGTGTTTCAACACGGGTGAACCTCAAATCCAGCTTTATTTCTTACTTGGCCTCGTTTATGCTGTTGTCACGCCGATTCTGCTTCCTTTTATAGTCATATTCTTTGGCTTGGCTTATTTGGTGTATCGTCATCAGGTAATTGTTCAAATACTTCGTCCAAATAAATCAGTTCTAATTTAGATACTCTGTTCAGATACTGATTTTTGGTATTTTTTGGTGCAGATTATAAATGTGTATAATCAACAGTATGAGAGTGCAGGAGCTTTCTGGCCTGATGTTCATGGCCGAATCATAACTGCATTGATTGTTTCACAGTTGCTTTTGATGGGTCTGCTTAGCACAAAAGAAGCTGCAAATTCGACTCCGTTGCTTATAGTTCTCCCTGTCCTGACTATATGGTTTCATAGATTTTGTAAAGGACGGTTCGAACCAGCTTTTATTCGGTACCCTTTACAGGTTAGTCAGCTTCTCATTTGCAAACATGTTGGTCAAGTTGTTAGAGTTTGTGAATTTTTATTTTTATTTTTTATTTGCAGGAGGCTATGATGAAGGATACTCTAGAGCGTGCAAGGGAGCCACATTTAAATGTGAAACAGTATTTACAAAATGCATACGTTCACCCCGTTTTTAGTAGTGAAGATAAATGGGATGGGAGTGATGATGGAGTTAGTGACGAAGAGTGTCCGAAAGAACCTGCTCTGGTGCCCACAAAGCGTCCTTCGCGAACAAACACACCGTCACAAAGTCAACGCAGTGAGTCAAAGCGTTCTTTATTGGGTGTCACTGATGAAAGATCTTGTCCATAAGATGCATTGTGAAGAAATGAAGCCTAGTGTATGTAGTTTAGTCATCTTTGTTGATCAAAAGATGGAGTATGTTTTGGTATTAGTTAGTTAGACCATCTTGTTCTTGATGGAAACAGCATATTGTGCTAGTGTCTTTCATAATGAAGAAATATACTCATGTCATGTATAAGAGTTATAACTAGTAATTTTGGAGTATTTGCAACACAAATTTATTAACTTTGCGCTGTCTTATTTTGTCCATTCATAACGCCTTGATCTAAAAATTGAATGTAACAAGATTATATTAAAAAAACATGTTAAGAGTTAAAAATGAAAAATTTGATATTAAAAAGGGGTAAAATATAATTGATGGAATAGTACTCTATCTTTTAGTATAAGGAGTTTTTTTTTTTTTTTTTTTCCCCGGAAATCGAAAACTTTATTATCATTCTTTATCTCGGAAAGAGTAAAGAAAAACAAAGATACTCCATCCGTTTCGAAAAAAATGACTCCTAACAAAAAATGTTGGATTTAAAATATATGTTGTTAAAATGTCTATTTTGTCATTCATTTAATATTTATCCGAATTAATTAGTTTCCTTAACAAAGTAATAAGCGAGAGAAGAAATCATGAGTAAATGTATTGATGACTTCAGTATATAAAAAGGGTGTAATTGAAATGTTAGTGACATTATAGTGTTATTTTGAGTAAGTGATATTTATTGTGGGACATATATAAATAGTAATGTGGACCTTTTTTTTGGATTGTAGGGAGTACAAAAGAAACTTTGTGTTGTAACTTATGTGCCAGTGGTATGTCTCTCTTAGCGAGCGGTCAGGATTTCGACTCCCGTAGAGTGCAGCATTGCACACAAGGTTACTCCTTAACCCTTGAATTCCACCTAAGGGTGTCTTCCGCACATCGCGTTGCGGGAGCAATGGGGGGGGGGGGGGGGGATGCCCTCGGATTGGGCCGAGTTTCCTCCTAGGCAGTAGTTAGGGGCGATTTATGCAATTGCGGGAGATGAACGCATAGGTGGTTTAGTCCCCCCTAGAGTGATGCCGAACTGTTGTTCAAAAAGAAAAAAAGATACCAAAGAAACCACGAACGAGGCACGAAGGCGGTAAACACGTCTTGCCAAAGAAAAAAACCTAAAGTTAACTGAACCCGAGAAAGAAAGAAAAAAAGCTAAACCCGAACCTCGGAATGCACTAACGAACAACTCGACAAACATTCACAAAAAAAAAAAAAAAAAAAATACACTTAACCAACCACATGGAACCCGACAAAGACAAAAACTAACAATTGCTAATGTTGTTGTTGTTGACACCACCGCACACATTAGCCTTGAATGAAAAGGTCAACTCGATTCCAATCCCGTCACCGGCCGTCAACTGGGAATTCAAGCCACTACTCCTAAATTCATCGAAAAAACCCTTCACCTAACACACGACCCGATTCCAAACTCACGTAAGACTACTTAGATCGTCGTCTAGTTGAGTATCTTTGAATGTCTTTTGAATCGCAACCCCCGCCTCGTTATCATCGTAAACAAAACGAGTCAGCGTCTTGACCCACCTTTAGAACCACTCTTCTTCATCCCGTCATGTTAAAATTCGCTCAAATGAACATGTTCCACTATTACTCGCAAAACGACCCCGCCTTTACAATCCTGTATACACGGAGTATATGTTAATTAGGTACAACAATATAGCCTTAAAAGATACGATAAAATTTGGATGAGTAAACGAATCACGAACAATAACATTACAACAACTCACGTGCGGACACGTGCCCTTCAGTTCTCATCTTCATCTGTACTCTGCAAAAGCAATTACATCACGACACTGTAAGTCTGTAACAGCACACAATCACCGCAGCCGATTCAACCTCCATTTCTCCCCTTAAACCCTAATTCCCAAATTACATTTTCACTCGAAACAAATTTACAAACATACATACATGTATATATTATGACAGCAGCAAAAAGGAGATTTTTACCTATTACTTTACGGCGTCAAATTCCGTCATTAGTTTCAAACTTTCTAAAATTCCTTTTCGTTATAATTTGTTTCATTATTGCTTTCGGACTATTTTCTCAATTTAAACTTCAATCGGCGTCTATTGCTACTGAATTTGGATTCAATGACTTCCTTATGGATAATTACCGTATGAAGATTGCTTTCCTGTTTCTCGTTCGTGATAATATTCCTCTTGATTTCCTCTGGCACAATTTCTTCAAGGTTTGTGTGTTTTGCAGTTTATATAGCTGTTTATATGATAAGATTTAGCTTACTGAATGCTGTCTTAGATTAGATATTAGGTTTGTGATATACTGTATCAACTTTATATATGTATAGATATGAACTTAAGGTAATTTGTGTTAATCCTGTGCCTGTAATTAGGTTAAAGTTGAGATATAGTAATTGCACATTCTAAAGTTAATGTACCTGATATATACATACAGAATGCAGATCCTGAGAATTTTACGATATACATACACTCAAAGCCTGGTTTTGTGTTCGATGAATCTGTTACGAGATCAGTCTACTTCCACAACAGACAGTTGGAAAACAGTATTGAGGTAACTGATCTGAGACACTGTTATGAATGTATCTATTTTATCTAATATTGTAACTTGATTGATTGATGTTACTGTACAGGTGGGCTGGGGTACGCCAACTATGATTGAAGCTGAGAAGTTGTTGTTTAAGGCAGCCCTTGATGATATTAGCAATCAGATATTCGTTCTCGTCTCTGACAGGTTTCTTTCACTGGTAGTTTATAAAATGTCATGTTGTAATTCTTGATATGATATGTATCAAACCTGTTTATACAGTCAACCCATATTTAGCAAGCCATGTTTGTAGTCTTATAAGTTGGTTTTCTTTTCAGTTGTGTCCCTCTATATGATTTCGGTTACATATACACATATCTCATGTCATCTCCAAGAAGCTTCGTGGACAGGTGCACTTTAATGTCTAGAAGAATCTGCAATTTATTGGATGGATGGTTAGTTTTACAAATTTTGAATTGAACTCGAGTTTTTTATTTGTTTTCAGCTTTATTGATGATGCAACTGAAACACGCTACAATCCAGAGATGTCCCCTGACATACCTGAAGACAAATGGCGCAAAGGATCCCAGGTCATTTTGCTTTCTAGTTCTTTTGACATGGATTAGGCTTACTATGGTCGAAATTGTAAATCAAGAGTCAGGACATTTGTGTTGTTATAGTAACTTCGAACTTTTGTCATGCCTCGCATAATAATCTTACCGAAAAAACCTTCTTTATGCTAGGTTCGTCATTTGTATGACAATTTATTTGGATTAAGGATGTGGGAATTGGGATGGGAATGATAAATGGTGTTTGAAACAGATTTGTTTTATATTAATGTGTTCCATGTAATATTTCTTAACTTTTAATTGTCTAGCTCTTGAACATAATTATATAAGTTTAGTGCAATATTAAATTATTATATTCCTGTAGACCTATGTATTGAGTTTTTTAGCTGTAGCTAAATTGAAACCATTACATGATTTCAGTGGATCACATTGGTCAGAAGGCATGCAGAGGTGGTTGCATATGATCATGTTATTTTCCCGGTCTTTAACAAACACTGCAAGGTAGAGCCGTAGAGATGACTATACCTGTGATGTTATGTGATATTCACTAGATTCAACGTTTAATTTCCTTCAAGAATCAAGAAAATTAGGCTGCAAGTTTGTGGCTTGTTTTAGTAGGTTTAAGCGATCTTATATCCTGTCAGTCTATTTATACATTCTTTTACTTCCTCTTAATAGCGGCGTCCACTACTAGACTTGAGCAAAGGAAATGAGTCTCTTGTAAGTGAACATATATTGAATTTCATTGTTGTTTGTTATCTTAATTCCTAGGGAGCTGACTAGTTTAATCCTTTATTTATTAAATCGCAGATAGAGCAGCAGCAACACAATTGTATCCCAGATGAACATTATGTTCCCACCTTACTTGCAGTAAGCAAAATGTTGATATGTGCCTCCTAGCAATACTTTATATCCAAATGTTTAATCACATGATATACTGTATCATTCTTAGCGGGGGGAAATGAGTGGCTTGTGTAACGGGTATAAATTAAAATGAGCAAGTCGTGTACATGCTGAAACAGGACAGGTCAGGTCATATTGGTTTGAAACGATTATATAAGTTATATTTTTTTATTACTAATTAGTGTGTCAATTATTACCATCATATTCTAGCTTTGTTTATTAAATGATATAGGAGGTTTATGCAATATACATGCACTTTGGTTTAGTTTCAAACGTTTGATTATTTGACTTCATCTTTTAAGTTAATATTATGAATTTATTTGTTTCTGCGTGGAAGATAAAGGTAACCCGGCTAAACCCATTTGAGAGTAGATAAACTGAAATTGCCACCTCTAGTTATTTTGTATAGTAAGATTAGATTTGTATTGACTCATATTTATAGAACACTGAAAAGTGAAAATTGAGTACCTGACACTCAAAGTTATATATATAGCCAGATTTATTGTGATGTTATTTCATTGAAGACCCGAAAATTAATCTATGTTAACATTTTTTTTTTATAAGATGCGAGGCTTTGAAGAAGAATTAGAACGAAGAACGTTGACTTATTCTTTGTGGAACCAGTCTACTGAAACAATGAATACACAAACCTGGCACCCTGTAACATTTGGCTATGCAACTGCCAGCCAGAAAAATATTCAAGATATCAAGGTAATCAAATTGTTCCACGTCATTCATTAAACCAGAAATTTTTTTCATCTTCAATTATTTTTTTAGAAAATAATATATAGGTTACTTAATATTCTTCTAACTAAATATGATGAATTCTGCAGGATATTGACCATATTTATTTCAAATCAGAGAACCGGACAGAATGGTGTGGTACTAAATCTAATAACGGTCATTGTTACTTATTTGCTAGGAAGTTTTCTCGTGGCGCAGCTATGCGCCTTTTGACTAATGGGGTGGTTGGTCCATATGATCCCAACACATTGTTCTTAGACCGGACTTAGACTCATGTTCTTATTTTGTCATTGAAGGCAAACATAGAAGATTGTTGTAGCAGATGTATACTTTGAGGTGTTGTAAATATAGAGGTGATTGCAGATAGTACCAAATACACCTGTGTTTTTTTCGTGTGTATGTGTAATTCAGGGTTTTAATTTTATACCGACATGGTGTAGAATTGAACTATGAAACTAGTGGTGGCAAGATACTCGAAGAGTTGGGTAACAGGTCAAAATTTTGACCTGGTTAATATTCTAGTACATTGTAATGGAACGATCTGGGCTGGCTGGCAAGACTGACTAACTTGGTTTCCATTTAAAGTTTCATACGAACCACATAAAATTTACCTTTTCCAGGCATATATGTGTGTGTCTTCGTTGAATCAAACATAGGCTTTCTATTAGAGTATCGAGGCCACTGTCGTATAAGGATGATTTGGACATTCGCGGACTTGGTTCCTTTTTTCGTTGAATGAAAAACGATTGAAAGTGAGTTTTATTTGTGTGGTGTCAAACTAACATGGTAACGTGTTTGGTGAATGAAGTAAAAGCTCTGAAAAATGATCAACAAAATTATTCAACGAACCACCATTTCGAAATCCAAACCTTCAAACCAAACCAATTCAACCACACGTTGATAACCTTCGACCGTTGTTTACCCCGGCACCGTCGTTACACCTTCGACAACCATCACCTGCAAAAATAACTCAACTTTGAAGGTTGAATCTTCATTTTGGAATTGTTATTCTACTGTTTTTTTTAGTCATCAAGGCTTAAATTGTTTATTTTGAATCTTTTTTTTAGTGAATAAGATGATTTGGTTATGCACTTATTTATCAAATAAAAGATGAGTATATTACATTTACAATTTGTAATTTTATTATTTTTAAGAAGAATTATTAATAAAGGATAAACTTGTCAATTATAGCATTAAAATATTTCACTTAGCAAAAAAAGTAAACATTATTTTACTACTATCCAATTAGTTTTTTTTTTCTTTAACTAAAATAACGATTACTATTAAAATTAGGAAACCTTCATTAATAAATTAAGGAACCTTGAAATCGATACAATCAATATGAACAAAATAGCTCGCTAAAAGAAAAACATGCTAGAACGAAAAGTAAACCCAGACCTAGCTATTTTTAATCGAGTCACAACGGAAATACCACCTAACCCGAAAGAAAAACCAAGTGAACGAAACATACCACAAAACGCAACCTACACATCTAAACAAAAAGCAACAAAACAATTAACAAAAAAGCGAAGATAAACAACTAAAGAAACCACATTAGTCGGCATTAGAAGCTCCCTTTTGGTTCCTTTCATCTCATCGATCTTATCAATACGAACACCTTTATCATTACGATTTGGAAAGAAATAAGTAAAACGTTGGAGGATTTATCGCTAATAAGAATACCCGGTTGTTGGGAATCCATCCTTAATCTGCCAAATTTTTTTAAAAAAAAACCTTTATGATTAGAGGCCGACGAATCTTCCACCTTAGTAACAACCTTTGAATACTTTGCTATATTTTTACCTTTTTTAGAACGGTGTTTTAAAACGGCATGCACAACATATGGTATATCCACCTCGACAACATGAGCATCATCCTTATTACCAACAGTATTATCATCATCCTTATTACCAGGAGTAGCATATTCCTCGTCCGAAACCGGAGCCGAACTCAAATTAAAACGGGTCGCACCATCTAACAAAATCGAACCCGATTCTCTAATTAAAACCGTAGACTCATGTGCACCTAATGAACCGAATTGAAGACCCCCAACAGTTGCAACAACTTCATCAGATATGTTTAACTCGTCATCCTGGAGCTCGTGTCGTTCGTCGTTCTCATCAGCCCTTAAAACCCCGCTCATAGAATTCTCATGCAACGCCTCGACCACGATATCAGTGTGCTGATGAAAACAGGGTGACCCGAAATCACGATACGAATTAAAATAGCTAGCAAATAAGCAGGATACGTAGTCAATTCAAACTCCAACGAAGAGCACAATTTATTTACCCAAACATTACACGCCGAGAACAAGTCGTATTCGAGGTCGACCTCAACCAATTCGTGTAAATGTTTCGGGTTATCAGTTTTAACGAAGGCAAAAAAAGAACCGACATCACCCAAGTTACTAGAAGCATTTGCAATTTTCAAAACGTCCCCGAAAAGACTCGCAATCTTGATGGTATTCTCGACAAAAGCATAGGCAATCGGTATGCCTATAATATCCAACCACGTGAACCTGAAGTACTTCCGAGCCAAGTACTTCAAAGGAGTAACAAGAACAAAAATTGTTCGAAGTCAACGAGAGAATGGTTTTAAAGCCACATTCATTTGCACATTCAAGGATGGCCCCAAACAGTCCCACTTTGGAAACCAAATTTATTGAAACTTTGTTCTTAATGCAAAAAGCTTGAAGATTCAAATCCTCCAATGGGATCGAATCTACAACCAAGATACTAATAGCTAGTCGACCAGTCACGAGATTATTGGTGGCAATTTTACACCGGAGTTTAACCGGCAAGGAAAATAGATTACGACCATGAACAGATCGGGCAGCTCGATTAGCTCGTCCGACCGGCCAACCCACAAAAATCGGTTGACCAAAGACACGGGACCCGTTCATGGAATCCATGGCAATAGAAGCATAAGACACAATTGAAAAGGTAACAAAACTATACCTTCAGCTAGGCCATAATTTAATTTCCAGCAACGACCCTATTTTACCAAAAGTAGACTCGATCATATGCCTAGAGACACATTTGTCGAGCCGTCCAATAAAAATAGTGGAACCTTCGTTGCTGTGATCCAACGCCAGAGTAGATTCCGCCACATTAAAATCAGAAACGGGAAGTCCAACATCAGGGCGTGAGTTTTGACCCAGACCTGTAACACTCGATCCATGAAGGTTCCATTTATATATACATTTATTCATATGAGTATATGAATGTGTGTTTGGATGAAACTAGCTGGAGCTGGAGCTGGAGCTTATGGACTAGGGGTGTGTTTGGATGAAAGTAGCTGGAGTTGGAGCTTGTAGCTGGAGCTTTTTTTTAAAGCTAGTAGCTGGAGCTTATTAATTTTTAAAAGTGTTTGGTAAACTAGCTGGAGCTTATTTTTCAATTCATAAGCTCTAATTTTTTTCATAAGCTACTAAAAAATAAGCAAATAGAAGTAGCTTATTTTTTAAGAGCTTATGATTTTCATAAGTTCTACTTTTTATGTCTACCAAACAAAGTTTATGACTTGGTGCTTATTAAAATCATAAGCTCAAGCTCTTATAAGCTCCCATAAGCTCGCGTGCCAAACACACCCTATGAGTGTGTTTGGCGCGTAGCTTATAGAAGCTTATGTAGTGACCCGAACTTTTCCATATTTATATATATATTAAATGAAATTGTTATTTACATGATTAAGTGTTTCCAACATGTTAAGCAATCAAACTTGTTAAGACTTGATTAATTGAAATATGTTTCATATAGACAATTGACCACCCAAGTTGACCGGTGATTCACGAACGTTAAAACTTGTAAAAACTATACGATGACATATATATGGTTATATATATAGTTAACATGATTTTATTATAAGTATGTATCTCATTAGGTATTTTAACAATGAGTTATATACATAAACATGAGACTATTAATTTAAGAAACTCGAAAACGATATATATGACGATTATCGTTATAACAACGTCTTACTAGGTACATATGAATCATATTAAGATATTGATACACTTAGTTAATTATGTTAAATGATAAGTAAATATATTATTAAGTGTATTAACAATGAAATACATATGTAAAAATAAGACTACTAACTTAATGATTTCGAAACGAGACATATATGTAACGATTATCGTTGTAACGACATTTAACTGTATATATATCATACTAAGATATATTATATATCATAATATCATGATAATATAACAATTTAACATCTCATTTGTTATAATAAACAATGGGTTAACAACATTCAACAAGATCGTTAACCTAAAGGTTTCAAAACAACATTTACATGTAACGACTAACGATGACTTAACGACTCAGTTAAAATGTATATACATGTAGTGTTTTAATATGTATTCATACACTTTTGAAAGACTTCAAGACACTTATCAAAATACTTCTACTTAACAAAAATGCTTACAATTACATCCTCGTTCAGTTTCATCAACAATTCTACTCGTATGCACCCGTATTCGTACTCGTACAATACACAGCTTTTAGATGTATGTACTATTAGTATATACACTCCAATGATCAGCTCTTAGCAGCCCATATGAGTCACCTAACACATGTGGGAATCATCATTTGGCAACTAGCATGAAATATCTCATAAAATTACAAAAATATGAGTAATCATTCATGACTTATTTACATGAAAACAAAATTACATATCCTTTATATCTAATCCATACACCAACGACCAAAAACACCTACAAACACTTTCATTCTTCAATTTTCTTCATCTAATTGATCTCTCTCAAGTTCTATCTTCAAGTTCTAAGTGTTCTTCATAAATTCCAAAAGTTCTAGTTTCATAAAATCAAGAATACTTCCAAGATTGCAAGTTTACTTCCAAGTTTTCTAAATCCATTCCAAGTAATCATCCAAGATCAAGAAACCTTTGTTACTTACAGTAGGTTATCTTTCTAATACAAGGTAATAATCATATTCAAACTTTAATTCAATTTCTATAACTATAACAATCTTATTTCGAGTGAAAATCTTACTTGAAATTGTTTTCGTGTCATGATTCTGCTTCAAGAACTTTCAAGCCATCCAAGGATCCTTTGAAGCTAGATCTATTTTTCTCATTTCCAGTAGGTTTATCCAAGGAACTTGAGGTAGTAATGATGTTCATAACATCATTCGATTCATACATATAAAGCTATCTTATTCGAAGGTTTAAACTTGTAATCACTAGAACACAGTTTAGTTAATTCTAAACTTGTTCGCAAATAAAAGTTAATCCTTCTAACTTGACTTTTAAAATCAACTAAACACATGTTCTATATCTATATGATATGCTAAATTAATTATTTAAAACCTGAAAACACGAAAAATACCGTAAAACCGGATTTGCGCCGTCGTAGTAACACCGCGGGCTGTTTTGGGTTAGTTAATTAAAAACTATGATAAACTTTGATTTAAAAGTTGTTATTCTAGGAAAATAATTTTTATTATGAACATGAAACTATATCCAAAAATTATGGTTAAACTCAAAGTGGAAGTATGTTTTCTAAAATGGTCATCTAGACGTCGTTCTTTCGACGGAAATGACTACCTTTACAAAAACGACTTGTAACTTTTTTTTCCGACTATAAACCTATACTTTTTCTGTTTAGATTCATAAAATAGAGTTCAATATGAAACCATAGCAATTTGATTACCTCAAAACGGATTTAAAATGAAGAAGTTATGGGTAAAACAAGATTGGATAATTTTTCTCATTTTAGCTACGTGAAAATTGGTAACAAATCTATTCCAACCATAACTTAATCAACTTGTATTGTATATTATGTAATCTTGAGATACCATAGAAACGTATACAATGTTTCAACCTATCATGTCGACACATCTATATATATTTCGGAACAACCATAGACACTCTATATGTGAATGTTGGAGTTAGCTATACAGGGTTGAGGTTGATTCCAAAATATATATAGTTTGAGTTGTGATCAATACTGAGATACGTATACACTGGGTCGTGGATTAATTCAAGATAATATTTATCGATTTATTTCTGTACATCTAACTGTGGACAACTAGTTGTACGTTACTAACGAGGACAGCTGACTTAATAAACTTAAAACATCAAAATATATTAAAAGTGTTGTAAATATATTTTGAACATACTTTGATATATATGTATATATTGTTATAGGTTCGTGAATCAACCAGTGGCCAAGTCTTACTTCCCGACGAAGTAAAAATCTGTGAAAGTGAGTTATAGTCCCACTTTTAAAATCTAATATTTTTGGGATGAGAATACATGCAGATTTTATAAATGATTTACAAAATAGACACAAGTACGTGAAACTACATTCTATGGTTGAATTATCGAAATCGAATATGCCCCTTTTTATTAAGTCTGGCAATCTAAGAATTAGGGAACAGACACCCTAATTGACGCGAATCCTAAAGATAGATCTATTGGGCCTAACAAACCCCATCCAAAGTACCGGATGCTTTAGTACTTCGAAATTTATATCATATCCGAAGGGTGTCCCGGAATGATGGGGATATTCTTATATAAGCAACTTGTTAATGTCGGTTACCAGGTGTTCACCATATGAATAATTTTTATCTCTATGTATGGGATGTATATTGAAATATGAAATCTTGTGGTCTATTGTTACGATTTGATATATATAGGTTAAACCTATAACTCACCAACATTTTTGTTGACGTTTAAAGCATGTTTATTCTCAGGTGAATACTAAGAGCTTCCGCTGTTGCATACTAAAATAAGGACAAGATTTGGAGTCCATGTTTGTATGATATTGTGTAAAAACTGCATTCAAGAAACTGATTTCGATGTAACATATTTGTATTGTAAACCATTATGTAATGGTCGTGTGTAAACAGGATATTTTAGATTATCATTATTTGATAATCTACGTAAAGCTTTTTAAACCTTTATTTATGAAATAAAGGTTATGGTTTGTTTTAAAAATGAATGCAGTCTTTGAAAAACGTCTCATATAGAGGTCAAAACCTCGCAACGAAATCAATTAATATGGAAAGTTTTTAATTAATAAGAACGGGACATTTCAGTTGGTATCCGAGCGTTGGTCTTAGAGAACCAGAAAATTTGCATTATTGTGTCTTATCGAGTTTGTTAGGATGCATTAGTAAGTCTGGACTTTGACCGTGTTTTCTTTAAAAATGATTGCTTAACATTTTTGTTGGAAACTATATATTATTAACATGTATATATTATGTGATATATTAATCTCTTAAGATGTTTGATATTGTGTGATAGATGTCTACCTCTAGAACAAGTCCCATTGACTCACCTAATAATAACAAAGAGTCGAATATATATTGGACTGATTCACAAGTTCCCGAAGAAGAACCGGAAGAAGAATCAGAACCGGAAGAAGAATCAGAACCGGAAGAGGAGGAACCGGAGGAGGAAATAGAACCGGTGGGGGAAATAATAAAACGGTTAAGTAAAAGAAAATCCTCAACCAACTGACCAAGGTTAATTATGGTCAATGGTGTTTTCGCCAAGGAAGCAAAATATTGGGAGGATTACCAATTCTCCGATGAATCGGATTCCGACGAGAATTCCGATGATGTTATAGAAATTACCCCAACTGAATTTAAAAAGGCAAAAGAAAATAATAAGGGAAAGGGCATAAAAATAGAGAAATCTAATTCCAACCCCGATGAACTTTATATGTATCGTCAACCCCCGAAGCCCTTAAGTTGTAACAATGACCCGGGAACCTCTAAACCACCAGGTTTTTCTAAACCGTTGTGGAAAACGGCAGCTCGTATTAGGGGAACATCATATATCCCTAGAAATTGGCAAAACGAACCAAAACCGAAGAAGAAGAAACGAGCGAGTCGGAATAAGATAGTTGTATTCGTGTGGTGTAATATATGTAATATAGTGTGCTTATGCTTTATGATATATGTAAAAATTGCTTGTATTAATAAGTATTTTTTTTATGAATCTAACTCTTGTCTATTTTACAGTATAAAAACACAAAATGGATAGACAACCCAATATTTTAAGAGACCTGCCCGGAGACATGATTGATGAAATCTTGTCTAGAGTCGGTCAGAATTCTTCGGCACAACTATTTACGGCGAAATCAGTTTGTAAGACATTCGAAGAACGTTCCAAGAATGTCTTGGTTTATAAGAGACTTTCGTTTGAAAGATGGGGGATATCACATTGGGAAACCCATAAGTTACGATGTGTTTACTTTGACGCATATATTGCGGGGAACCCAAATGCTATTTTACGCAACGGGTTAAGAAATTATTTTGACTCAATGTATCCGAATATAGGACTTCATGATTTAGAAAAAGCGGCTAACATGCAACATAAAGAAGCATGCTATGCTTACGGGTTAGTAATGTTCGCTTCTCACCAAAGTAAGAAAAAGAACATCGGGCTACAACTATTAAACAAAACGTTCCCACAAGTGACGGAGTCGGTAATTGGGGTAAGAAATGAGGTTTTTAGGTTATTACGAGACTGTTGGTCATTACGTAACCCTCGTCCCTTTGACGATGTTACAACACGCTGTCTTATCAACGGCCATAACGGTTATGTTCCACAAGACCAAGGATGGGAAGTAGTCCTAGTAAAACCAGAATGCATGACTTGTTTCTAGACGTATGAATTACGTGTCTTTATTGCCTTTGCTGAACGACTTGTGTACTAGCTAGAATTATCTTCACAACTATCTTGTATCAAAGTTATTGTGTGCTATATTTCATGCTTTATGTAAAATAAGCGGTATTGTAAGTTTGTAAAATATTGTATAAAAGTTTGAACGCGAAATATTATTATAATCAGTTTTTCATATAGAATTGTAGTAGTTGAATTGTATATTAGCTACTAAGTATGAACTTAACGGGTAGGTACTACCCGAATTTAAACTTATAAAATGCTAATATGAAGAAAAAGCTTTTATAAATGAGTTCATATTATGCTACGAAATACTATTAACTACTCTTAATATTCTGTATGATTAACTTGTTCCATTTGACTATTTTGAAGGAAATGGCACCGACTACACGACACACCGTGAATATGAATGAAGAGGAATTCCGTACTTTTCTAGCTTCAAACATAGCCGCAGTACAGGCTGCGCTACATACCAACAATAACCTTGGATCTAGCAGTACAGGAAATCGTGTAGGATGCACCTACAAAGAATTCACTGCCTGCAAACCTTTGGAATTTGATGGAACCGAAGGACCTATCGGATTGAAACGGTGGACCGAGAAGGTCGAATCGGTGTTTGCCATAAGTAAGTGTACTGAAGAGGACAAAGTGAAGTACGCTACGCATACCTTCACAGGTTCTGCGTTAACATGGTGGAATACCTATCTAGAGCAAGTGGGACAAGATGATGCGTACGCACTACCGTGGTCAGCATTCAAGCACTTGATGAACGAGAAGTACCGTCCCAGAACCGAGGTCAATAAGCTCAAGACATAACTTAGAGGGGTACTGATAAGGCTAAAAAGGAACATATATTTCATAGCAATATCCCTTCTAAATAATAGGTTTTCATATGTAATTGTATTATATTTTCATTGTAATTGTTTAAATAAATAAGTGCGAAGACAAAAGGCGAAAACGAATATTTGAAGACACAAACGTCCAAAAAGCTCAAATGTACAAGATACAATTCAAAAGGTTCAATTTATTGATGAGAAACGTCTAAAAATGACAAGAGTACAAGTTACAAAACGCAAAGTACAAGATATTAAATTATACGAAAGGACGTTCGAAAATCCGAAACCGGTACCCGAGCCAACTATCAACGCTCGACGCAATGGAGCTAAAATTACAAGTTAACTATGCTCAAGAATATAATATAATATTTAAATAATTCATAATAAGAATAATAATAAATAATAAAAAGTTGTTAATTGAGCATAGTTAAGGGGTCATAAGTGAAAATTTCAAATCACCAATTGTCTATAAAATGAAATTCACGGTGTAATGAAAAGAACACCTTTCTTCATATTTCTTTCTCTCTTCTGTAATATGTAATATATATTTATATTATAATTTTAATATAAGTTAATTTTAATAATAAAGTTATGGTTTAGTTGGGTTATTGTAAGAAATATTTTACGGGTTTTAAGTCGAAATTCTGTCCGTGCAACGCTACGCGATTAATCACCACTGTAAGCTATGTTCTTCCTTTTTAATTTAATGTCTCGTAACTAAGTTATTATTATGCTTATTTGAGCCGAAGTAATCGTGATGTTAGGCTAAAATATTAAGATGGGGTTATTGAACTTTGGACCATAATTAAGGTTTGGGCAAAAGACCGACACTTGTGGAAATTGGACTATTGACTATTAATAGATGGGGAGTATTGTCTAATTGAGTGACAACTCATTGGAGTCTGTCGAACCTATCTTCAAATTAATTAACCTAATAATTAATAATGATTATGGTTGTCCTATTTAGTGACGTTCATATGGAATCTGTTATAATCATTTAATTAATCAATTGGGTTGGGTAATTGATTATTCATTCTGATCAAGTGGATGAATTAATATTCATAAACTAATTAAAACAGGGGTGGATTACATACAGTGATAACTGGTGTAATTGTTGACAGAAGTGATAACTGCGTCACAGTTTAAATCCTTAATCAGTTGGAATATTTGACTTCGGGTATAAGGGTAATTTGACGAGGATACTCGCACTTTATATTTATGACCGATGGACTATTATAGACAAAAACCAGATAGACGTATCAAATAAACCAGGACAAAGGACAATTAACCCATGGTAATAAATTAAAATCAACACATCAAACATCATGATTACGGAAGTTTAAATAAGCATAATTATTTTATTGTATTTCTCATCGTATCTTTATTTACTGTCATTTTATTACTCGCAATTTTATTTACTGTCATTTTATTTATTGTCATTATTTTACGCACTTTAATTATCGTCATTTATCTTTGCGCTTAAAATATAGAATCGACAAACCGGTCATTAAACGGTAAAACCCCCCTTTTATAATAATATTACTACTTATATAATTATATATATTTTGTATAAATATAGTTGTTAAAAATATAGTAAGTATCACCAGCTCCCTGTGGAACGAACCAGACTTGCTAAAAACTACACTACTCTACGATTAGGTACACTGCCTATAGTGCTGTAGCAAGGTTTAGGTATATCCCACTCTATAAATAAATAAATAACTTGTGTAATTTGTAACGTATTTTGTATTAAAAATAATAGTATATTTCGTACCCTCACGCTACATCATCAAGTTTTTGGCGCCGCTGCCGGGAAGCGCTAAAACGCTATATTTTTAATTTATATCTGTAAAAATATAGTTATAAAAAAAAGTAATTTCGGGGACACTTTTTGTGTTTTCACGGGGTATTTAAGTTTTTTTTTTAGTTTTTGATTGATTAAAGATATATTAATTTAAATATAATAATTTAATAAATATAATAATATAATAATATTGAAATAAAATATAATAATATAATAATATTTTAGAATTAAATTTGATACGTAAAAGTTTTAAAATTTTTAAAAAGTCGTATTTATTAAATATTTCAGGAGTATATTATGTAACTTATAATTAATAATTTCTATAATGTCGCTTTCATGTGAATAGTAAATTAATTAATTTCTTTCCTTTACTATTTTGAATCGTAAAAGTTTTAAAAAGTCGTATTTATTAAATATTTCAGGGGTATATTATGTAACTTGCAATTAATAATTTCTATCATGTCGCTTTCATGTGAATAGTAAATTATTTAATTTCTTTTCATTTACTATTTATGAATAGTAAATGAGTTAAAAAAAAGTTTTGGAAAAAAATAATAATAATAATAAAATAATTAATTCCTTTTAAAAAAATGTGTAAAAAAAATCGTTTTTTTTTAAAGAAAAAAAAAATCGTTTTAAAAAAAATTGTAAAAAAAAATCGTTTTTTAAAGAAAATTTTTTTTTAAAATAAAAAAAAAAATTTAAAAAAATATATATAAAAAAAATTTTAAAAAAAAAAAATTTTAAAATCCTTAAAAAACGAAATATAAAAAAAAATTAAAAAAAAAAGTTTTTTTTTATTACCTTTAGATTTTTAGACTCTAGTTACAATTTTTAGTATTAAGTTTAGTTTTGCCATAGTTATTTTTATTTCTAAAATTTTTAGGTTTGCCGTAAAATCCCTTAAGTGCTTATTCCTTAGACTAAGATTTATGTGCTTTAGAATTTTGCGACGCCGTTTTTCGCGCTACTTTCTTATTTTTATTTTTCGACGCCTATTTTTGACCTTTTATTTTCCGACCTTTTTCGACGCGTTTTTTTTCTTTCTTATTTCTCGCTATTCTAGTTTTAGGATAAGATTTTTATTCTACTTCTTATCTAAATTTCTTAAAATTACGAAAATTTATTTTAAGTGGTTAAATTGATAGACATCAAAATTTTCTGGTTCGTAGTAATAGTTGGATTTGTACGTGGACCGGGTTATTGGAGCCAAACAGTACTCAATTATATTGAGACCAAACGAATCCTGCCCCTCTGCTGCATCTTTTGGCTATTCGAAAAGTGGGCAAAATCAGAAAAGTCTATTAATTGGATAACTTATATAATTTTTCTTTCCTTTTAAAAACTAATAGGATATTCAGTGAATGCACCGAGTAAAACGTTCACCACCTTTCATACGTTCACCACCTATAACTCGATCAAGACATCTAGCCAATATTGTCGCCGTTGATTTTTCTTTAGAATCATCATCTAGTCGACCAAGAACTCCAACTCAAATTTCCGATAATCCATCTTTTGAACCCGACCTCACAATTGAGAATCCGGAGAATATTCAGGGACAATTCCAAGATCCAGAACCACTAATCATTCCTCCTGAACCACAAACCATTAAATCAGAATCTTCTAGTGATTCGTATTCAACAAATTCAATTATGAAAAATCTGGAACCTCTAAGTATGGAAGACCGAATGAGAGCCACACGCACGGGCCAAGGTCACGCCATTATTCAGCCAGATGTTAGAGCATCAGATTTTGAAATCAAAGGACAAATCCTACACATGATCACCAATCAGTGCCAATTTGGTGGTACAACAAAAGAAGATCCAAACGAACATCTTCTAACTTTTAATCGGATTTGTAATCTCTTTAAAATCCGAGAAGTTGAGGATGAAACTATTTATCTTATGTTGTTCCCATGGACTTTAAAGGGAGAAGCCAAAGATTGGTTAGAATCATTACCTGAAGGAACGATTGACACATGGGATGTTTTAGTTGAGAAATTTCTTCAAAGATTCTTTCCGGCATCTAAAGCCGTGAGACTTCAAGGAGAAATTGCCACGTTCGTGCAAAAACCAAATGAAACATTATATGAGGCGTGGACAAGATTCGGAAGGATGTTGAGAGGATGTCCTCAACACGGATTAGATACTTTTCAAATAGTGCAAATCTTCTATAAAGGCGTAAACATCGCTACACGAAAAGATATCGACACAGCAGCTGGTGGTTCTATTATGAAGAAAACCGAAACTGATGCTTACAAAATTATTGATAACACTGCTTCCCACTCACATGAGTGGCACCAAGAAAAAGATATCGTTAGATCATCTAAAGCAGCTAGAGCCGATTCTAGCCATAACTTTGATTCTGTTTCCGCAAACATAGATGCTTTCGAGAGACGAATGGAAAAGATGACTAAAGACATTCACGCAATACGAATCAGTTATGAGCAATGCGGTGGACCACACTTAACGAAAGATTGTAATGTTGAACAAACGATGGAACAACGTGAGAATGTTTCCTACATGAACCAAAGGTCGGGAAATAATTATCAACCGCCAAGGCTAAACTTCAATCGAAATCAAAACATTCTTTACAATCCAAATAGACCCAACAATAACTCGTACAACCAACAAGGTACGAATAACCAACCAACTCAAAACAACACTTTCAATCAACAAAGACCTGGCTTATATAAACCACCACAACAAACCGACGAGAAGAAGTCAAATCTGGAAGAAGTGGTATTTAAGCTAGTTGAATCTCAAACACAATTTATTGAAACTCAAACCCAAACGAATGAGAGGTTTGATCAGTCATTTAGAACTCAACAAGCTTCCATTTTGAATCTAGAAAAACAAGTAGGTACTCTTGTTAGATTGATGAGTGAAAGGGAACAAGGAAAGCTACCGAGTAATAATGAAGTAAATCCTCGGAATGAAAATGTTAACATGATATCAACAAATTCTGAAAAACCAATACCAGAAGATGGGAAAGTTTTAGATGTAAGTAACAATGAAGAAGTTACAACACCGCCACCACCCGAGTATGTAAAGCCAGTGGTGGCACCATACAAAACACCCATCCCGTTTTTAAGAAAAGGAGTTGAGTATGAGCAAGTGATAGGTAATAAAGTTTGTGATACCTCTGGAAAGAAGAAGAAGAAGAAGAATAAGAAAGTGCAAGAAATAAAAACCGTAGAAGTAAACCCGGTGAAGACAGTTCCACCAAAACCTCTACCTAGGATAGGTGATCCAGGTGAATTTATTGTTCCTTGTCTACTTAGTGATTGTGTCATGTATGATGCACTAGCAGATTTAGGTGCGAGTGTAAGTATTATGCCTCTTTCATTATATAAGAGATTAGGTGTAGGTGAGTTAAGTCCAACGGATATGAGTGTTCGACTCCTTGATCAAACCTTTAAGCACCCAGTTGGAATTGCTGACAACCTACCCGTTCAATTAGGTAATTTACCTTTTCTAGTCGAATTCATTGTCATTGACATAAAAGAGGACTCAAACGTTCCTCTAATTTTAGGTCGACCATTCTTAGCGTCCACCGGGGCGTTATTTGATGTAAGAAAGGGTAGAATGATACTTAGTAATGATGAGAAATCGATCACCTTTATGATTCGAAAGTCTAAATCTCCACCAACCAAAACCGTTGAACCAGCAGAAACGATTGGTAAGAACCATGTTGTTTTACCAACTTCAACGGTAGTGCTTAACAATAATAAAATGCCTAAGTGTGGGGAAAATGAAGTAACACCTAATGATGACCTGATAACAAAGAACCCCGTTGTTGATACGAAATTAAATGATCCCGTTATTAATAGTTCAATGAAGAAACTTATTAAACGGATTCGCGATGCTAGAACCAAGGGGATCTCTAAGTTATGTAACCGGTTAATATCCAATCTATCGCCTAAAGAAAAGGCGAAACTAGTTGAAATTGTGGATATTACACAGGAATCCGACCAATGGCTTAAAAAAAAGTCATAGATATGCAAGTTGATTATGGTCCAAGAGAAATTGACGATGAAGTTATTCACAATTTCGACACCACAGCTACCTAAGTGTGGGGAGATTCAAGTGTTCTAAAAAGAAAATGCTCTCTAGAGTTAGTTGTTCTGTTCTCGTGTAATTCCGAGAATGGAATCCGATTGGTCTTTTCCGCTAGCAGACACTAAAGAACTAGTTTTCTCCCCCCATTCTGATTTTATTTTTATTTTGTAGGTTTTATATGAAATTAATATGCTTTTTAAATTTAAGTTTTGTGTGAATTTAAAAACAAAATTTACTTTATTTCATTAAGTAAAAAAATAATTTCTAAAATTCGTCGTGAGTTGAAGATTAGGTAGTTGAACCGAAATTACTTTAACCGAGGGCGGGACGAGAAATTTTGTTATCATTATTTTTAATTTAATTGATTTAAAGTATGCCAAAAAAAATATTAGATTTTATAAATTTTTGAACGTGGGGTAATATACCCAACTTCAAAATTATGTATGTTTGTATTTTATGTTATATACAAAACAGGGTAAAATAACGCACTTTCAAAGACTGTCATTAAGTTCAGAAAAAGATACTAATTTTGACGACAAGAAACAAAATATCAAATGTGAAATAACAACAATATGTTTGCAAACTCGGTATTTTTAATCATTTTTCTACACTAATCACCCTCATGAATTTAAATTTTTACTGATTTCTTGCAAATGAGGGCATTGCAAGATCTCAAGTGTGGGGAAGGGTTATAAATTCTTTCGGGTTTACACTTGTTTTAATTGCCAAATTTTGTGAAAATTTGAAAAAATTTCAACTAAATGAATTCAAAATCATGTTTATACATATTTATGAACGATAAAACTAGGTGTTAATGCCGAAATTATTGTTACCTCGAGGACATAAATTGAGAAACAACCCAAAACGCTTGAATTCATTTAAAATGGGATAGAAGAAAATAAAAAGACAAAGAAAAGAATAAATAAAAGCTAAGTGTGGGGAGAATGTACCAAGTTATTCAATTAAAAACTATCTATCACATTTTTGTATAAGAATTATTGCAGGTACTTTTGCTTTGGACGATACTAATCAGTTTTACCCGGTTTACTGTAATATATTTTAAAGAAAGATGGATCTACACGATGAATCAATTCCATCATTAAAAGGAAGTAAAGTCTTCCGAAAAAGACACGCGTTTCTTGATTTAGGTCAAGAAGTTGTCGTCCAGACCAGCTGTAGGTTGACGAAAAATCTAGAAAAGTCATCTCTAAAATCAGCAGGAAATCCACGGACCTCAGCATCAAACAGGGTCGCCAAGTGGTCAGACTTATCCTAACCATGAGAGGGTCTGTCTCGTAAAATGGGGAGGGCGCCGTGCAAATTAGCTTGATAAGACTAATGAATCAGATCTCCAGAAAGGATAATCTCCTTAAAGATTAAAAATCAGCTTTTAAACCTGATATTACTCAATCCTTGAGATTGACTTTAAAGATTGAGAATTACAAACTCATGGAATTCAATGATATCTAAACTCGAGCTTGAACGAGAAAATATTTTGATCAAAATTAAAACCGATTTGTTTTCTGAAAACCTATTTTCAAAGCGTTCATTACCATTGAACGTAAAATCCTAGGAATTCACCTGGAATTTATTAGGTCACCTGAACCAAATCGGGTGTCAACCGTAAGAACGGTGGTTGCATAGCATGGTCGAAGACAGGACCTTGTGCAAGACCGAAAAATTATAAGGGTGAGCTTTACTATTGCTCCTACAAAGGATAGTAAAAGCATCCGACATGTTTTTGGACCATAATTAAAAGCATGTCACGGGACATTGCCTTAACAGTTTCTTGTTCATCGCTTTCCTTTACAACCGGACGGTAGTTTGCCGAAAGGTATATACGGAACAAGTAAACTGGACGTGTTGCTTTCCCAATACAAGGTTAGCAAGTGGGTAACACAAAATCACAAGTGTTGAGCTAAAATTTTCAAATATGAAACCCACACAACCCACAAAAATATTTTGCAAACACCGGTGAAGGGTTATTCTGGAAAACTTATCTAGGGTAAAAGCTAGATTAAATTTTCAAAAAGATCAAATGTTTTCATAAAGATCCAATTTCCTTAAGGATCTACATTTTCATAGTCATGTGGGACTGTAAACCACCTTTCAAATGTGCACTTTGCTTTGGAAACCGAAAGTAAATCGGCTATTTGATTGCAAGTGTCGTTGACCTAAACCCGAGGCAACTGTGGATGACACACCCACCTTTAACCATGGTTTTATCGTTACTATCATTGTTTATACCACCATATCAAAATCACTGATGTACAAAGTGTGATGAATAAAAAAGTGATTCATGTATGTTTTTATTTCAAGTTCTGTATTGCTTGAGGACAAGCAACGCTCAAGTGTGGAGATATTTGATAAGGCTAAAAAGGAACATATATTTCATAGCAATATCCCTACTAAATAATAGGTTTTCATATGTAATTGTATTATATTTTCATTGTAATTGTTTAAATAAATAAGTGCGAAGACAAAAGGCGAAAACGAAGATTTGAAGACACAAACGTCCAAAAAGCTCAAATGTACAAGATACAATTCAAAAGGTTCAATTTATTGATGAGAAACGTCTAAAAATGACAAGAGTACAAGTTACAAAACGCAAAGTACAAGATATTAAATTATACGAAAGGACGTTCGAAAATCCGAAATCGGTACCCGAGCCAACTATCAACGCTCGACGCAACGGAGCTAAAATTACAAGTTAACTATGCTCAAGAATATAATATAATATTTAAATAATTCATAATAAGAATAATAATAAATAATAAAAAGTTGTTAATTGAGCATAGTTAAGGGGTCATAAGTGAAAATTTCAAATCACCAATTGTCTATAAAATGAAATTCACGGTGTAATGAAAAGAACACCTTTCTTCATATTTCTTTCTCTCTTCTGTAATATGTAATATATATTTATATTATAATTTTAATATAAGTTAATTTTAATAATAAAGTTATGGTTTAGTTGGGTTATTGTAAGAAATATTTTACGGGTTTTAAGTCGAAATTCTGTCCGTGCAACGCTACGCGATTAATCACCACTGTAAGCTATGTTCTTCCTTTTTAATTTAATGTCTCGTAACTAAGTTATTATTATGCTTATTTGAGCTGAAGTAATCGTGATGTTAGGCTAAAATATTAAGATGGGGTTATTGAACTTTGGACCATAATTAAGGTTTGGGCAAAAGACCGACACTTGTGGAAATTGGACTATTGACTATTAATAGATGGGGGGGTATTGTCTAATTGAGTGACAACTCATTGGAGTCTGTCGAACCTATCTTCAAATTAATTAACCTAATAATTAATAATGATTATGGTTGTCCTATTTAGTGACGTTCATATGGAATCTGTTATAATCATTTAATTAATCAATTGGGTTGGGTAATTGATTATTCATTCTGATCAAGTGGATGAATTAATATTCATAAACTAATTAAAACAGGGGTGGATTACATACAGTGATAACTGGTGTAATTGTTGACAGAAGTGATAACTGCGTCACAGTTTAAATCCTTAATCAGTTGGAATATTTGACTTCGGGTATAAGGGTAATTTGACGAGGATACTCGCACTTTATATTTATGACCGATGGACTATTATGGACAAAAACTAGATAGACGTATCAAATAAACCAGGACAAAGGACAATTAACCCATGGTAATAAATTAAAATCAACACGTCAAACATCATGATTACGGAAGTTTAAATAAGCATAATTCTTTTATTGTATTTCTCATCGTATCTTTATTTACTGTCATTTTATTACTCGCAATTTTATTTACTGTCATTTTATTTATTGTCATTATTTTACGCACTTTAATTATCGTCATTTATCTTTGCGCTTAAAATATAGAATCGACAAACCGGTCATTAAACGGTAAAACCCCCCCTTTTATAATAATATTACTACTTATATAATTATATATATTTTGTATAAATATAGTTGTTAAAAATATAGTAAGTATCACCAGCTCCCTGTGGAACGAACCGGACTTACTAAAAACTACACTACTCTACGATTAGGTACACTGCCTATAGTGTTGTAGCAAGGTTTAGGTATATCCCACTCTATAAATAAATAAATAACTTGTGTAATTTGTAACGTATTTTGTATTAAAAATAATAGTATATTTCGTACCCTCACGCTACATCATCAGGTACGAACCCAAGGATTTGATATTACCACGTACGAAAGACGATTCACAGAATTGTGCCTATTGTGTCCGGGAGCGTTCGAAGATGAGGAAGAGAAGATCGACGCGTTTGTGAAAGGATTACCGGAAAGAATCCAAGAAGATATAAGTTCACATGAGCCCGCCTCCATACAACAGGCATGTAGAATGGCTCACAAACTAGTGAACCAGATTGAGGAAAGAATTAAGGAACAGACGGCTGAAGAGGCCACTGTGAAGCAAGTCAAAAGAAAGTGGAAGGAAAACGGTGATAAGAATCACCAATACAACAACAACAGCAATTACAACAATAATCGCAACAATTATCCCAACAATCGCAACATCAATCGCAACTACAATAAACGGCCCAACAGCAACAACAACAACAACAACAACAACAACAACCACAACAACATCAACTACAACAATCATCCCAACAACAATAACAACCACAACAACAACAACAATCAGAAGCAGCTATGCCAAAGGTGTGAAAAGTATCACTCGGGGTTCTGCACCAAATTTTGCAACAAGTGTAAAAGAAATGGTCATATCGCAGCGAAGTGTGAGGTCTATGGACCAGGGGTTAACAGAACGAAAGGAACAAATGGTGTCGGAACGAGTAATGGTGGAGCAAGTAGTGTCAGAGCAAGTTATGCCAATGTAGTTTGTTATAAATGTGGAAAATCGGGCCACATTATTAGAAATTGCCCGAACCAGGAGAACACGAATGGACAAGGCCGCGGAAGAGTTTTCAATATTAATGCGGCAGAGGAACAGGAAGACCCGGAGCTTGTTACGGGTACGTTTCTTATTGACAATAAATCTGCTTACGTTTTATTTGATTCGAGTGCGGATAGAAGCTATATGAGTAGAGATTTTTGTGCTAAATTAAGTTGTCCATTGACGCCGTTGGATAGTAAATTTTTACTCGAATTAGCAAACGGTAAATTAATTTCAGCAGATAATATATGTCGGAATCGAGAAATTAAACTGGGTAGTGAAATATTTAAGATTGATTTGATACCAGTAGAGTTAGGGAGTTTTGATGTAATAGTTGGCATGGACTGGTTGAAGAAGATGAAAGCAGAGATTGTATGTTACGAAAATGCAATTCGCATTGTACGAGAAGAAGGAGAACCCTTAATGGTGTACGGAGAAAAGGGCAACATGAAGCTACATCTTATTAGTAATTTGAAGGCACAAAAACTAATAAGAAAAGGTTGCTATGCTGTTCTAGCACACGTTGAGAAAGTACAAACTGAAGAAAAGAGCATCAATGATGTTCCCGTCGCAAAAGAATTTCCCGATGTATTTCCGAAAGAATTACCGGGACTACCTCCACATCGATCTGTTGAATTTCAAATAGATCTTGTACCAGGAGCTGCACCAATAGCTCGTGCTCCTTATAGACTCGCACCCAGCGAGATGAAAGAACTGCAAAGCCAACTGCAAGAACTATTAGAACGTAGTTTCATTCGACCAAGCACATCACCATGGGGAGCTCCTGTTTTGTTTGTCAAGAAGAAGGATGGTACATTTAGGTTGTGTATTGACTACAGAGAGTTGAACAAACTTACCATCAAAAACCGTTATCCACTGCCGAGAATTGACGACTTATTTGATCAACTACAAGGCTCGTCTGTTTATTCGAAGATCGATTTACGTTCTGGATATCATCAAATGCGAGTAAAGGAGGATGATATTCCAAAAACTGCTTTTAGGACGCGTTATGGTCATTACGAATTTATGGTTATGCTGTTTGGATTGACTAACGCACCAGCCGTGTTCATGGACCTTATGAACCGAGTGTGTGGGCCATATCTTGACAAGTTTGTCATTGTTTTCATCGATGACATACTTATTTACTCAAAGAATGATCAAGAGCACGAAGAACATTTGAGAAAAGTGCTAGAAGTAATGAGGAAAGAAAAACTGTACGCTAAGTTTTCAAAGTGTGCATTTTGGTTGGAAGAAGTTCAATTCCTCGGTCACATAGTGAACAAATAAGGTATCCAGGTGGACCCGGCAAAGATCGAAACCGTTGAAAAGTGGGAAACCCCAAAAACTCCGAAGCATATACGTCAATTTTTAGGATTGGCTGGTTACTACAGAAGATTCATCCAAGATTTCTCCAAAATAGCAAAACCCTTGACTGCATTAACGCATAAAGGGAACAAATTTGAATGGAAGGATGAACAAGAGAAGGCGTTTTAGTTATTGAAGAAAAAGCTAACTACGGCACCTATATTGTCATTGCCTGAAGGGAATGATGATTTTGTGATTTATTGTGACGCATGAAAGCAAGGTCTCGGTTGTGTATTAATGCAACGGACGAAGGTGATTGCTTATGCGTCTAGACAATTGAAGATTCACGAGCAAAATTATACGACGCATGATTTGGAATTAGGCGCGGTTGTTTTTGCATTAAAGACTTGGAGGCACTACTTATATGGGGTCAAAAGTATTATATATACCGACCACAAAAGTCTCCAACATATATTTAATCAGAAACAACTGAATATGAGGCAGCGTAGGTGGATTGAATTATTGAATGATTACGACTTTGAGATTCGTTACCACCCTGGGAAGGCAAATGTGGTAGCCGACGCCTTGAGCAGGAAGGACAGAGAACCCATTTGAGTAAAATCTATGAATATAATGATTCACAATAACCTTACTACTCAAATAAAGGAGGCGCAACAAGGAGTTTTAAAAGAGGGAAATTTAAAGGATGAAATACCCAAAGGATCGGAGAAGCATCTTAATATTCGGGAAGACGGAACCCGGTATAGGGCTGAAAGGATTTGGGTACCAAAATTTGGAGATATGAGAGAAATGGTACTTAGAGAAGCTCATAAAACCAGATACTCAATACATCCTGGAACGGGGAAGATGTACAAGGATCTCAAGAAACATTTTTGGTGGCCGGGTATGAAAGCCGATGTTGCTAAATACGTAGGAGAATGTTTGACGTGTTCTAAGGTCAAAGCTGAGCATCAGAAACCATCAGGTCTACTTCAACAACCCGAAATCCCGAAATGGAAATGGGAAAACATTACCATGGATTTCATCACTAAATTGCCAAGGACTGCAAGTGGTTTTGATACTATTTGGGTAATAGTTGATCGTCTCACCAAATCAGCACACTTCCTGCCAATAAGAGAAGATGACAAGATGGAGAAGTTAGCACGACTATATTTGAAGGAAGTCGTCTCCAGACATGGAATACCAATCTCTATTATCTCTGATAGGGATGGCAGATTTATTTCAAGATTCTGGCAGACATTACAGCAAACATTGAGAATTCGTCTAGACATGAGTACTGCCTATCATCCACAAACTGATGGGCAGAGCGAAAGGATGATACAAACACTTGAAGACATGCTACGAGCTTGTGTTATTGATTTCGGAAACAGTTGGGATCGACATCTACCGTTAGCAGAATTTTCCTACAACAACAGCTACCATTCAAGCATTGAGATGGCGCCATTTGAAGCACTTTATGGTAGAAAGTGCAGGTCTCTGATTTGTTGGAGTGAAGTGGGGGATAGACAGATTACGGGTCCGGAGATAATACAAGAAACTACCGAGAAAATCATCCAAATTCAACAAAGATTGAAAATCGCCCAGAGTCGACAAAAGAGCTACGCGGACAGTAAAAGAAAAGATATAGAGTTTGAAATTAGAGAAATGGTCATGCTTAAGGTTTCACCTTGGAAAGGCGTTGTTCGATTTGGTAAACGGGGGAAACTAAATTCAAGGTACATTGGACCATTCAAGATTATAGATCGTGTCGGACCAGTAGCTTATCGACTTGAGCTACCTCAACAACTCGCAGCTGTACATAACACTTTCGACATCTCAAATTTGAAGAAATGTTTTGCTAAAGAAGATCTCACTATTCCGTTGGACGAAATCCAAATCAATGAAAAACTTCAATTCATTGAAGAACCCGTCGAAATAATGGATCGTGAGATTAAGAGACTTAAACAAAACAAGATACCGATTGTTAAGGTTCGATGGAATGCTCGTAGAGGACCCGAGTTCACCTGGGAGCGTGAAGATCAGATGAAGAAGAAATACCCGCATTTATTTCCAGAAGATACGTCAACACCTCCAACTGCTTAAAATTTCGGGACGAAATTTATTTAACGGGTAGGTACTGTAGTGACCCGAACTTTTCCATGTTTATATATATATTAAATGAAATTGTTATTTACATGATTAAGTGTTTCCAACATGTTAAGCAATCAAACTTGTTAAGACTTGATTAACTGAAATAGGTTTCATATAGACAATTGACCACCCAAGTTGACCGGTGATTCACGAACGTTAAAACTTGTAAAAACTATACGATGACATATATATGGTTATATATATAGTTAACATGATTTTATTATAAGTATGTATCTCATTAGGTATTTTAACAATGAGTTATATACATAAAGATGAGACTATTAATTTAAGAAACTCGAAAACGATATATATAACGATTATCGTTATAACAACGTCTTACTAGGTACATATGAATCATATTAAGATATTGATACACTTGGTTAATTATGTTAAATGATAAGTAAATATATTATTAAGTGTATTAACAATGAAATACATATGTAAAAATAAGACTACTAACTTAATGATTTCGAAACGAGACATATATGTAACGATTATCGTTGTAACGACATTTAACTGTATATATATCATACTAAGATATATTATATATCATAATATCATGATAATATAACAATTTAACATCTCATTTGTTATAATAAACAATGGGTTAACAACATTCAACAAGATCGTTAACCTAAAGGTTTCAAAACAACATTTACATGTAACGACTAACGATGACTTAACGACTCAGTTAAAATGTATATACATGTAGTGTTTTAATATGTATTCATACACTTTTGAAAGACTTCAAGACACTTATCAAAATACTTCTACTTAACAAAAATGCTTACAATTACATCCTCATTCAGTTTCATCAACAATTCTACTCGTATGCACCCGTATTCGTACTCGTACAATACACAGCTTTTAGATGTATGTACTATTAGTATATACACTCCAATGATCAGCTCTTAGCAGCCCATGTGAGTCACCTAACACATGTGGAAACCATCATTTGGCAACTAGCATGAAATATCTCATAAAATTACAAAAATATGAGTAATCATTCATGACTTATTTACATGAAAACAAAATTACATATCCTTTATATCTAATCCATACACCAACGACCAAAAACACCTAAAAACACTTTCATTCTTCAATTTTCTTCATCTAATTGATCTCTCTCAAGTTCTATCTTCAAGTTCTAAGTGTTCTTCATAAATTCCAAAAGTTCTAGTTTCATAAAATCAAGAATACTTCCAAGATTGCAAGTTTACTTTCAAGTTTTCTAAACCCATTCCAAGTAATCATCCAAGATCAAGAAACCTTTGTTACTTACAGTAGGTTATCTTTATAATACAAGGTAATAATCATATTCAAACTTTAATTCAATTTCTATAACTATAACAATCTTATTTCGAGTGAAAATCTTACTTGAAATTGTTTTCGTGTCATGATTCTGCTTCAAGAACTTTCAAGCCATCCAAGGATCCTTTGAAGCTAGATCTATTTTTCTCATTTCTAGTAGGTTTATCCAAGGAACTTGAAGTAGTAATGATGTTCACAACATCATTCGATTCATACATATAAAGCTATCTTATTCGAATGTTTAAACTTGTAATCACTAGAACACAGTTTAGTTAATTCTAAACTTGTTCGCAAATAAAAGTTAATCCTTCTAAATTGACTTTTAAAATCAACTATACACATGTTCTATATCTATATGATATGCTAACTTAATGATTTAAAACCTGGAAACACGAAAAACACCGTAAAACCGGATTTACGCCGTCGTAGTAACACCGCAGGCTGTTTTGGGTTAGTTAATTAAAAACTATGATAAACTTTGATTTAAAAGTTGTTATTCTGGGAAAATAATTTTTATTATGAACATGAAACTATATCCAAAAATTATGGTTAAACTCAAAGTGGAAGTATGTTTTCTAAAATGGTCATCTAGACATCGTTCTTTCGACGGAAATGACTACCTTTACAAAAACGACTTGTAACTTATTTTTCCGACTATAAACCTATACTTTTTCTGTTTAGATTCATAAAATAGAGTTCAATATGAAACCATAGCAATTTGATTCACTCAAAACGGATTTAAAATGAAGAAGTTATGGGTAAAACAAGATTGGATAATTTTTCTCATTTTAGCTACGTGAAAATTGGTAACAAATCTATTCCAACCATAACTTAATCAACTTGTATTGTATATTATGTAATCTTGAGATACCATAGACACGTATACAATGTTTCGACCTATCATGTCGACACATCTATATATATTTCGGAACAACCATAGACACTCTATATGTGAATGTTGGAGTTAGCTATACAGGGTTGATGTTGATTCCAAAATATATATAGTTTGAGTTGTGATAAATACTGAGATACGTATACACTGGGTCGTGGATTGATTCAAGATAATATTTATCGATTTATTTCTGTACATCTAACTGTGGACAACTAGTTGTACGTTACTAACGAGGACAGCTGACTTAATAAACTTAAAACATCAAAATATATTAAAAGTGTTGTAAATATATTTTGAACATACTTTGATATATATGTATATATTGTTATAGGTTCGTGAATCAACCAGTGGCCAAGTCTTACTTCTCGACGAAGTAAAAATCTGTGAAAGTGAGCTATAGTCCCACTTTTAAAATCGAATATTTTTGGGATGAGAATACATGCAGGTTTTATAAATGATTTACAAAATAGACACAAGTACGTGAAACTACATTCTATGGTTGAATTATCAAAATCGAATATGCCCCTTTTTATTAAGTCTGGCAATCTAAGAATTAGGGAACAGACACCCTAATTGACGCGAATCCTAAAGATAGATCTATTGGGCCTAACAAACCCCATCCAAAGTACCGGATACTTTAGTACTTCGAAATTTATATCATATCCGAAGGGTGTCCCGGAATGATGGGGATATTCTTATATAAGCAACTTGTTAATGTCGGTTACCAGGTGTTCACCATATGAATAATTTTTATCTCTATGTATGGGATGTATATTGAAATATGAAATCTTGTGGTCTATTGTTACGATTTGATATATATAGGTTAAACCTATAACTCACCAACATTTTTGTTGACGTTTAAAGCATGTTTATTCTCAGGTGAATACTAAGAGCTTCCGCTGTTGCATACTAAAATAAGGACAAGATTTGGAGTCCATGTTTGTATGATATTGTGTAAAAACTGCATTCAAGAAACTGATTTCGATGTAACATATTTGTATTGTAAACCATTATGTAATGGTCGTGTGTAAACAGGATATTTTAGATTATCATTATTTGATAATCTACGTAAAGCTTTTTAAACCTTTATTTATGAAATAAAGGTTATGGTTTGTTTTAAAAATGAATGCAGTCTTTGAAAAACGTCTCATATAGAGGTCAAAACCTCGCAACGAAATCAATTAATATGGAACGTTTTTAATCAATAAGAACGGGATATTTCAGCTTATAGGAGCTTGAGCTTATGATTTTAATAAGCTCCAAGTCATAAGCTTCGTTTGGTAGACAAAAAAAGTATAGCTTATGAAAATCATAAGTTCTGAAAAAATAAGCTACTTGTAGTAGCTTATGGGTGTGTTTGGCGCGTAGCTTATTGGAGCTTATAGAAGCTTATTGGAGCTTGAGCTTATGATTTTAATAAGCTTCAAGTCATAAGCTTTGTTTGGTAGACAAAAAAAGTAGAGCTTATAAAAATCATAAGCTCTTAAAAAATAAGCTACTTCTAGTAGTTTATGAAAAAAAAAAAAAGTATAGCTTATGAACTGTAAAATAAGCTCCAGCTAGTATACCAAACACTTATAAAAAATAATAAGCTCGAGCTACCAGCTTTAAAAATAAGCTCCAGCTCCAACTATAAGCTCCAAGCTTCAAGAAGCTTGTTGGCTAAACACACCCTAATGGAAAAAAAGTAAACAATGGGTGTGTTTGGCGTGTAGCTTATTGGAGCTTATGAAAGCTTATGGGAGCTTGAGCTTATGATTTTAATAAACTCCAAGTCATAAGCTTCGTTTGGTAGTAAAAAAAAGTAGAGCTTGTGAAAATCATAAGCTCTGAAAAAAGAAGCTACTTGTAGTAGCTTATGAAAAAAAGTAGAGCTTATGAACTGAAAAATAAGCTCCAGCTAGTTTACCAAACATTTATAAAAAATAATAAGCTCCAGCTACCAGCTTAAAAAACAAGCTCCAGCTCCAGCTACTTTCGTCCAAACACACCCGATATAGTTTTAGAAAAACTTGCTAAAAATAGTCGGGAGTAAAACAATTGAAGACGTCTTCACGTGCTTCATTTTCATTTGTGTACAAACTACATAGGTCTCGACTCTCGAGCGTATTTTCCCCAAATTCAAAATCCACAAAGGAGGGAAAACCCAAAAAACAAAAAGATACTGTAAAAAAGTTCCCAATCCTTCTAACTCCTTGATGCCTCAAGACCCAATCTGACAAGTTTTCTTCAAATTACTCTACAATTCAACAGCAAATCTCAAATCTCAAAGCTTCAATTCCGTGTAATTCGTACAGATCTAACGCATAAATGGCTGAAACCCTAAGCCCTAGGCGTACAGCAGCCCTTAAACAAAGAGCACCCGTCCTATCACCGGAACGGCCTTTATTTCTCGGTTCAAACGATGACAAAATGGAGCGTGCTCAAGCACGCGCCGCCCGTGCTGCAGCAATTCGTAGGAAACCTGTTGCGTCAAATCAAGCAACCGATGCTTCTACGACCAATCCTTGTCTAGGTCAAGAACAAATTATGGAATTGTTCCAGAATTGCATCAAATTAGCCAGTGAAAATGTATGTCTATATACTTATAATAAAGTATACTTGATTGAGATCTGAAATGGTTTATTGATTTATTACTATTTTTTTTTTTGTTGGATTATAGAAAATTAATCAGAAGAATACGTGGGAGCTGAATTTGATAGACCATCTTTGTGATATTATTAAAGTTGAAGAAGAGAATGATGTCGAGACTAATTTTCAGAAGGTACGTTATTTGATTTGTTTATTGTTTGATTGAATTGCGGTGTATACTTTTGATTGTAATTTATATCTTTTTGTGTCGAATCGACTGTTGAATTATACTACTACAATTAGCTATGGCTTTACTAATTAAAGTTAACTGCACCGTTTATTATGGAGTAGCCTTTGACTAAGTTCCATCAATCTAGCTCATCAGCAAATAATTTGGTTAGAACCACATACACAGTTGTTACATACTGGGATACACATTAACATCACATAGCTTATTCTTACTGCAGGCAAGCTGCACCCTTGAAGCTGGAGTTAGAATATATTCAATGAGGGTTGATTCAGTCCATTCTGAGGCATATAAGGTTCTCGGAGGGATTAGTCGAGTTGCACAGGACTCCGAACAAGGTTTGTTCTAGTAGTTTTCTGATTATCTTGATTTCTAGATAATTTTTAGTTTTGGTTTTATGGTTAAATAAAAATAAATAGTCTAAGTAAACTTAGTTTAGTATAGATTAGGAAGAAGATAGCAGCTCAGATTGGTTTTTTATGTCTATCTGATATTTTGCTCTAATTCATAGTGCATAAAAGTGTAAAGTAGTAATGTTTTTATAGCACAATGTTATAACTTATCTTTTTTTATTCGTTGATATTAATTAGTATCACTATTTGGAGTCTCTTTCAAAAGCACTTATATCAACAAGTTTTATGTTAGTACCAGTTTGGGTTATGCTGTTATATAATCAGTAATGATTAACTTGGAATCATTTTATTGAAACAGACAATGCAGAGGAAGGAAACACTGACAACATACAAGTTGAAGGCACTTCGAGGAAGCAGAAAGAACAGAAGGTTTTTTCATTATATCATTTATAATGCTGATTAATTTGTGAAGTTTAAAGGTGGCAAAGTGGCTGGTTGGTTATCGGGTCAAAATGGGCTGTTTTTTTAGTGTAAGTAGGGTTGACCTGAAGCACTTTTATTAAAGAAAACTTAAAATCTTATACACGAAGTATGCTAGTGTGATATATGTTCTTAAGAATTATATTGTTACATAAGTTAACTACTTTTTAATAAATCGATTTACAAGATAGTATGCATTAAAAGACACTTTGGTCGACTTATGTTTTGTTCGATCGACTTCTCTACTTTTTACCAAATTTATTATATTAGACCTTTTAGTTATCAAAGATGAAACATAATCCATTTCGGTCACTCACAAGTAAGTGGGTCTAATTTGCCACATCTAGTGTAGTAGTTTAGATGAACTGATGAAATTTGGTTTGTGCAGTTGTCTCCTTTAACTACTTTGGAATCATCCTTTGAGGCTCTTAATGTGAAGAAGTTTGATGGTAGGGTTGTAAGTAACCAATATTTATTTGTATATATATTTTTAGAGTCTAACTCAAGGTATTGAATTTATCTATTTATTATCTAGTTGCCTTTGCTGTGGATCCTCTATATCATCAGACAACTGCACAGTTTGATGAAGGCGGATCAAAAGGTCTCTTGTTGAATAACCTTGGAGTGTATGGTGGATGCCGAATGGTTTTTGACTCGCTTGAAGTCCCTGTGAAGTGCATGTCATTATCAAATGATCATGATAAAACAGATACAATTGATATTTCTTTTGCCAGAGGTTTGTTTCTTTCTCAGAGGTAGTGAAATGGGCAGATCAGATGGGTAAGGTAACAGGTCAAAGGAGGTACTTTTGCGTACAAGTTGAAATATGTACAATTAAGCCAAAACACCTGTGTCCAAAATCTTGATGTTATGTGTATATTCATGGTAGTGGTATGTGTGAGTACTTGCATTTCGAAACAAAAAGATATTTTTTTTTTTTTTTTTACAATTATTTTGAGATAATGATTCTTGAGATTTCACTTTGGGTGCTGTTAGCGTCTGGCCTGTTACTCATTTGATCTGATAGAAATAAAACATTACCCAAAACACTCACTCACAAGTAAATGGCTCGAAATTGCCACCTTTATGTTGAGGAATACTTTTTTTTTATATAAATTATTTTTTCACTGTAGACTCCATTGAACAAATGGTATCAAACTTCTCAAAGAAACTTGAAATCACACCAACTCTCAAGCATATAGTCAATATGTTTGATGAAGATAATAAAAGACCAGCAGATACCTTTTCTTCCTGCCAAACGTCTGTTGAACCAGATTGTGAAGCTCATGATGACAACGAATTCAATGGTGATGGACACGATAACTCAGAAAACTTTGACTTCATTAATGACAATCAAACAAGTCTGAATGACGAGGGCACCTATGAGGGAGAAGATGAGCTCTTTATTCCGGTTCATCATGAGGTGCTTGATTATTCTACCTAGAGGTGGCTAAATGGGCGGGTTGGGCTGGGTAAGGGGTGAAATTGGGTACTTTATGATAAAGTTCAAAAAGCACTTTGTTGTTAAAAATATTATATACACATATACATATTAACATGAACAGTCAATCAGTATGTAAATTAAAATTACAAAATATTTAACATTTTAAAAAAAAAACACTAGTTCTTTTTCATGAAGAGGATATGATTTTGGACTTTGGGATACTTTTTGAGCCTGTTGGTCCAATTATTTTTGAGGAGATCTATGTTTTTTTACATTATACTTGTTGGATTTGTTATAGATGAAACATAACCTGTATCAACCTGTAAGTAAGTGGGTCAAAGTTCCCCTTTTCTCTATATGGAACTTTTTCTAGTGTTGAAGGAACCTACTGATATAGAGTTTATTTGCAGGATAACGAGCCATACGTTTCTCATGATGGTGATGTAGATGACAAATCCCCGAACGTTGACAGTTTTCTCTTCCTGAGCCTTGGTTTAACTGGAAAACAAAATGCCTGGGCAGGACCTGATCATTGGAAGTATAGGAAGACTAAAGGTAGCTTTCATTGCTAGAACTAATAGGCAAATGGGTCGGTTCAGTAACAGAGCAAAACGGGCGGGTTGGTTTGGCTGACCCAAAACATATATTCAAAAACTTTGGAATATTAATTATCATATAGTATAAAATCTGTTTCTTTTTAAGCTATTTCTTTCAAATTTTACATGTTGGAGATTAAACTGAACCTGAGTGTTGTATATATAGTCTCTTTTGCAGCTCCAGAAGATCCTGAAAAGGAAAGTGGGTCACCATTAATCCCTAAAAAACAGAGGAATAAGAAACAAGCTGAACCCGATATAGAATTTTTGAAAGCTTTGGAGTTGGACACTGACATGGGTAACATTTTTGCTCCTCCTAAAAATGCTAAAACATTATTGTTGCCTGCGAATAGAGAACCCTGTAACACAACACTTCCCGAAGATTGCCATTATCAACCAGAGGATCTCGTGAAGCTATTTCTTCTTCCAAATATTCTGGTGAGGATTCAATTATTTTAAGTATAATCACTTGTTTTTAATGCTTAGACCATAACTCTTTAATGGTGATTTGTTCATCTGTGTAGTGTCTTGGGAAGAAAGGAAGGAGGTGTTCCGGTAAGTTGACTTCTTCAATACCATTTTTGTTACTGATATCGTTGAATGAACAGTAATCCTAGTTTAACAATAAGATTATTATTCGAGCTTTATGTATGATATATAGATATATATATAAGATATAAGATAGTTGATGTATCTCTTTGTCAGATGAACCTACTCATGAAGAACAAGGGAATAATGAAACATATGCATCTTGGGATGATGAAGGTGGTCAATTTGATGACGGAAATGCTTATAGTGATGTTGAGGACTCAACTACACTTGTTTCTCAACCCAGACAGGTTTGTTCTGGACTAAATATGGTCTGAATGATACAACCTAATCGAGTGGCTGGCCAATTAAATCGTCTTTTTTTGGTTATTGGTGTATGGTGACAGTTTTTGGTATTTACTGTATGTCAAAAAGAACTAGTTCGAATCTAACTTGACCCTTGCATAATATGTAAAACAGGTAAACAAGATTGAAGTCGAATATGATAAAACATCTAAACAAGTTGATGTTCAGGCGCTTAAAGAGACTCTTTGGTCATCTATGCAAGAAACACAAGTAAGTTATCTTTTCAATCCTTGTCAGGTTAAAGTGGCAAGATGGGTAACTCAAAACATGTTTCTGTTAAAGAGGCACATTGTTTAGTACATATCAACACATTGTTTTACCTGTTCGAGATACAAATCAACCCGAATTGACCCATTCTTGTAGATAGGTCAAAGAGTCACCTCTACTTCCAACTCCAAGTGAATATTAGTTATAATAATCACTGGGATGATACAAGTTTGACTAATTTATTTAGCTTTGTGGGTACGAAGTATTAACATAAATAAATAGTAAAGTGGTATACAGATAAAGTCTTTTCCTGTTCAGGCTACACCAAAAAATATGTTGCTAGTGAGATTTAAACCATTTTGTGACAATATAAGGACCTCAAGTCCTCAACCACTAAGCTATCTTGTAATCGGTTTAACAAAAATAAATAGTGTATACACTTAATTAGTTTAAGGTGTGCATTATGGTGATATGTTAATGTTGTGGCTATTATGATTCAGGAGACGAAGACATTGTCTTTTAAGGATTTATTGACATCTTTTCCTGGTGATAAGAAACCGGCTGCTGCATCACTTGACATGATATCCCCACACCTCTGTTTTATATGTGTGTTACATTTGGCTAACGAACATGGATTGCGTATCGTTGGATGTGTTGACTTGGATGATCTCACTATAAACCTTCCCTGAAAAGTTGTATCTGGGGACACTAGTACTACTGTAACAGTTTAAGGATGGTATTTGTAGTTTTCATTTTGTTGCCAAATTGGATATTGAGAGAGAGCTCTTCTCTGTCTTGTTATATTTCTTATAATAATAACATGACTAATACTGTATGATTTAACCTTAGATTGTTTTGTTTTACCTGGTGTAATGTAAGTCACGTGAAAAACGATTTTCACGTTTTTATTAGCGTTTAACCCCAATTTTCTAAAACTAATTTTCATATTTGTGGTACATGTGCTATAGTAGCAGTGTAGCACTCTATATTAAATAGCATACTAAAAATATTTCTTCCCTATAAAATTAAATGAAATTCCCGTATATTAATAAGGGTGTAAACAAGCTGAGCCGAAGTCGAGTTTGGCTAGGCTCGAGCTGGGCTTGTTTAAATTTCAAAGGGCTCGGGCTCGAGCTTGGCTAGGTTTGAGCATAATATTTTAAGCTCGAGTTCCACTCGTTTGATATTTTACAAGCTCGAGCTCGACTCGTTAAGTTCGTCATTAATTTTTTTTTATAATTTAATTAAATTCTATTTATATTTTTTGTTTATGTGTTCTTATCCACTTTTAATAATCTTTAATAAATATTATTTTAACTATTATATACTATATTCAGTATATAAGAGTAACTATTGTAGCGACCCGATCAAATCATGTTTGACGGCGCCGACTACTTAGGTCCCGTTACGTGGTCATAAGTCTTTAACATGACGTTTGACCAAAATATGTCGCATTCATTTCATAAGTAAAAGGATGTTTCAAGTTTACAAACGTAGTTCAAAAGACTAGTTACATTACAATGTTTAACGTACGAATGAAACCTATGCGACACAATTTAAAGTAGTCAAAAGACGCTCCAACTATGCATGTATACTCGACATCCAAGCAAGTATCAAAAAGAGTGCGGAAGCATGTATCAAGTAGCGTTCAAGGACCTGAGAAAACATATAGAAAACTGTCAACGAAAACGTTGGTGAAATCATAGGTGTTTTAGTAAACGTTGCATTTGAACCACAAGATTTAATATAATATGATTATCAAAATCATTTGCATTCCAAAGTTGTTATTTGTTTCGCGCGCACCCAATTATCAAACTTAACTGTTTTGCACCCTTTGCGTAGTGTTAGAACATACACTAGACCCGAAAATATATTTCATCCGCTAACGGTAGCGAACCGTCCGAATGAGGCTCGTCAAGCCCATGTGATCACATAATATAAGTTCACGTTTACACCCTGCAAGTGTAACTAATGATAATTGAATTGAGGTTTTTTGTTCAAACCCGTACGTGGACTGTTCGTTTTCGTACTTGTGTTCAAAGTGTAAAAGCATGATACGTATATGTTTCTCATCCCATAGTTTAAAGCATAAAAGTTGTTTGAAAGATGAGACTATGATCTCACCTTGAGTGCACGTATGAAAAGTACTTCACAAAGTAACGTGTGCAAAGAACAATGCTAGTCTTGACCTAAACAAATAGGTCGTATCAATAACGGTAAACACGATAGGTCAAAGATGTTCAATTAGTCTTATGGCTCGTTACGCCTCGATTATGTAGCATGCGAATCAATTTGTCAAGTTTCATGCAAGATACAAGTATAGAAACAAGCTAGGAAGGTTGCATAATCATTTGGTTAAGTTTGACAAAAAGTCAAACTTTGGTCGGTCAAAGTCAATGAAAAAGTCAACACGTACGGGTCGGGTCCCGAACTATTTTTCTGAGGTTTTTATTCATATATAAGCATGTTAGAACAAGTCTCTTGTGAATCGGAGGTCCATAGCGTGCCAAACATTTTTCTTATTTTGACCAAGGAGGTCAGAACCTGGGCACGGCTTAGGTCGCGCCGCGACCCAGGATTGCCGCGCCGCGGCATTGTTCGTGTGCTGGTACCTGGTCAGTCTCAATTGTTCAAGTCCCAAATCAAAACTCTTTCAAGCATATTTTACAAACCGCTAACAATTAGAACTCGCACCTTATATCGTTAGAAAGCTAATTTGACAAGGAATCCAACTAAACACATTTCACCAACCGAAAACATTATTTGCAATAATCGACTTTTCAAATCAAATGATCAATCAATGCACACATTTAATGCTTCAAATTTTACAAGTGCACATTTATGATTCGGGCATTTAATGCATACATAAAACACGCCGTTTTGTAGATAATCAAGCATACAATACAACTAACTACTTACTAACAATAATTCATGGCTTTCAATGCAATAAATGTTCACATTCAATTCTATCAAACCCTAACCAACAACATCAAAATTACAAATCATGTTTATGAAGTTTTCTAAAACAACCTACACATCAAATTGAAGCTAGTGATGTTAGGAACACATTTAATACATGCATTTATAACATTTAACATCATTCAAACAACCAAATCACAAAATCAAACACACCAAAGTTTATGTTCATGCTAGTTACTTCAAATAACAAAATCGAACATATAAATCATATATTCATGTTAGACTTGAGCCATAGACACTAACTAACAACTTTATAAGTTAAAAACATCAAGAACACAAAATCTAGTGATTTTAGAAAATTACCCAAATGTAATGAAATCGGTATGGAATCGAAGAGGAAGTTGCAAGGATTCCAAATATGTAATTTGTTTTGCAAGACACCCGCTAGCTTGGATTTAGATGATGATTCTTGAAATGGAGAAATGAGAGAAAATTGGAAAGTATTGAAAGAAAAAGGAAATGAAATGGAAAAGAAAGAGGAGGTGGGTTGACTAGTCAAATGCTAGTCACCTCTTTGGCATTTTGGCGAAACTAGTCCCTCGAGTTCGGTTGCGGGTGTGTGAATTACCTAAACGAGATATTTTTAAAACGCGTAACAACAGGAGATGTTATAAACATATAACGGAATTTAAAGAGTTAAACGAAAAAGTAAACGGAAAAAGGCGGGATGTTACATTACCTACTCCTTAAAAGAAATTTCGTCCCGAAATTTAAGTAGGCGTAGTAGTCGTTGTTTCTTCCTCGGAATCTTGCGTTTCCGGAACCGGGAATAGATGAGGGTATTTCCTTTGCATTTGATCTTGCCTTTCCCAAGTAAATTCGGGTCCTCTTTGGCATTCCAACGGACTTTAACAATCGGAATTCGGCTTTGTTTCAATGTCTTGACGGAGGTGTCCACAATTTCAACCGGTTCCTCCACAAAATGAAGTTTGTCATCAATAGTAAGTTCCTCGAGAGGGATGACGATATCGGGTTCGGCAAGACACTTTTTCAAGTTAGATACATGGAAGGTAGGATGAACGGAGCTCAATTGAGGTGGAAGATCTAAACGATAAGCAACGGTTCCAATACGCTCCATGATTTTGAAAGGACCAATATACCTTGGATTTAGCTTCCCGAGTTTCCCAAAATGGATTACACCTTTCCAAGGCGCGACTTTTAACATTACTCGGTCACCGACTTGAAATTCGAGGTCGTTGCGTCTTTTGTCGGTATAGCACTTTTGACGACTCCGGGCCGTCCGAAGCCTATCTCGAATTTGAACGATCTTCTCGGTGGTTTCGTGAATGAGTTCGGGTCCGGTGATTTGTACGTCGCCTACTTCAGCCCAACAAATAGGAGAACGGCATTTTCGGCCATATAACGCTTCGAATGGGGCGGCTTTTATACTCGCGTGATAACTATTGTTGTAGGAAAATTCGGCGAGAGGTAAGTGCTTGTCCCAAGCTTTTCCAAAATCAACAACACAAGCCCGTAACATGTCCTCTAAGGTTTGAATTGTGCATTCGCTTTGCCCATCGGTTTGAGGATGATATGCGGTGCTCATGTCTAAACGCGTTCCCAACGCTTCTTGCAAGGTACGCCAAAATCTAGAAACAAAAAGGCCATCTCGGTCGGAGATAATCGATAAAGGTACACCGTGTCGGGCTACGATCTCCTTGATGTAAAGTTGTGCAAGTTTCTCCATTTTGTCGGTCTCCTTCATGGCGACAAAGTGTGCGGATTTGGTGAGACGGTCAACAACAACCCAAATGGTATCATAACCGCCCGTTATCTTTGGTAACTTGGTGATGAAGTCCATCGTTATTCTTTTCCACTTCCATTGCGGGATTTCAGGTTGTTTAAGTAACCCGGACGGTCTTTGGTGTTCAGCTTTGACTTTGGAACATGTCAAACACTTGGCAACATAAGTAGCTACGTCCCTTTTGATGTTCGGCCACCAATATTGTTGTTTAAGGTCGTGGTACATCTTATTGGCACCGGGGTGAATCGAGTATCGTGACTTATGGGCTTCATCTAAAATAAGACTTCGTAGGTCCCCATAACTAGGCACCCAAATCCTTCCGGCGAAATATCGGAGTCCGGTTTCCTTAGTTTCGAATCGAGAGACGAGAATGTTCAAGAGCTCGCGTGAAACGTTTTCATCCTTGAGAGCTTCATCTTGGGCTACCCGAATTTGGCTATTAAGGTTTGTGTGGATGGTGATGTTTAAGGCTCGGACACGAAGAGGCACCGCTCTTTCTTTTTGACTTAAGGCATCGGCTACTACATTTGCCTTTCTGGGATGGTAACGAAGCTCGCAATCATAATCGTTTAAGGTTTCAATCCACCTTCGTTGTCTCATGTTTAGTTGCTTTTGATCGAAGATGTGTTGGAGACTTTTGTGATCGGTAAAGATAGTACTCTTGGTTCCATAAAGATAGTGTCTCCACATTTTAAGTGCAAAGACAACGGCTCCGAGTTCGAGATCATGTGTCGTGTAGTTTCGTTCATGAATTTTGAGTTGTCGAGAAGCATAATAAATGAATTTCGTTCGTTGCATCAACACACACCCAAAACCATGTTTCGAGGCGTCGCAATACACAACAAAATCATCGTTGCCTTCGGGAAGTGACAAGATAGGAGCGGTGGTTAGCTTTGTTTTCAAGATTTGAAATGCGGATTCTTGTTCGGTCGCCCAAACGAATTTCTTTCCCTTGTGAGTTAACGCGGTTAGAGGACGAGCAACCAAGGAGAAATCCTTGATGAATCTACGATAGTATCCAGCGAGACTCAAGAATTGACGAATGTGAGTAGGAGTAGTAGGAGTCTCCCATTTACTAATGGCTTCGATTTTTGATGGATCGACTTTAATACCTTGGTCACATACAACATGACCAAGAAATTGAACTTCCCTCAACCAAAATTCACACTTGGAGAATTTGGCATAGAGTCGTTCTTGTCTTAAAAGTTCAAGCACAAGTCGGAGATGTTCCTCGTGTTCTTCTTCGTTTTTAGAATAGACCAAAATATCATCGATGAACACGATAACGAATTTGTCGAGATACAGTTTGCACACGCGGTTCATAAGATCCATGAACACCGCCGGTGCGTTAGTGAGACCAAATGGCATGACAAGGAATTCATAACTACCATAACGAGTTCAGAAAGCGGTTTTGGAGACATCTTCCCCCTTAACCCTTAATTGATGATAACCCGAGCGGAGATCGATTTTCGAATATACACAAAACCCTTGTAGTTGATCAAAGAGGTCATCGATGCGAGGGAGAGGATATCGGTTCTTAACCGTCAATTTTTTTAGTTCACGATAATCAATGCACATTCGTAGGGATCCATCTTTCTTTTTAACAAACAAAATCAGAGCGCCCCAAGGTGAATGGCTAGGTTGGATAAAACCACGATCAAGCAGTTCTTGGATTTGACTTTGCAATTCTTGCATTTCGAATGGAGCGAGTCTATATGGTGCACGTGCTACGGGTGCGACTCCCGGAATGAGATCGATTTTGAATTTAACCGGTCGATGAGGTGGAAGACCCGGCAATTCGTCGGGAAATACATCGAAATAGTCACTAACAATTGGCACATCATCGATGTGCTTCTCATCGGACTCGACTTTCTTAACGTGAGCAAGGATCGCAAAACAACCCTTACGGAGTAGTTTTCTAACTTTAATGCATGAAACGAGGTTGAGTCCGGTGCAACTCTTATCGCCATAGACGATCAAAGGTTCACCATTCTCGATAGGAATTCGGATTGCGTTAAGATCACAAAGGATGTGAGATTTCATTTTGGCTAGCCAATTCATACCGATTATTACATCGAAGCTTCCTAGTTCCATGGGTATCAAGTCAATTTCAAACTCATTACCCAAAATGTTTAACGTACACCCCCGGTAATATGTGTCGGCACTCAATAGTTTTCCGTTGGCCACTTCAATGGTATAAGTGGTATCTAGTGGAAGTGGTGGAGTGTTAAAAGAATGAGTCAAAGTCTTGGATACAAAACTCTTATCGGCACCCGAATCGAATAAACAAGTAACATAAGTGTTGTTGAGGAGAAACGTACCCGTGACTAATTCATTGTCATCTCGGGCTTCCTCGGTGTTGATGTTGAAAGCTCATCCGCGTGTGTTGGTGTTGGCTTTCTTCTTCGGACATGCATTTCTAAAATGACCCGTTTGGCCACATTCATAACAAGTACCCGGTTTTGGTGCATTGGGCACCTTTTGAGCGACGGGGGCGGCACTTCTACAATCGTTGGCCACATGACCACCCTTTTGGCACCGGTGGCAAAATAGATTGCTACATTCACCATAGTGGTGTTTGTGGCATTTGTTGCAAAAGGGTTTATTTCTGCCATAACTTTTCTTGGCGTCGGAGGTGAAAGGCTTTTTGGTGAAGTTGTTGTTGTAGTTGTTGCTTGATTGGGGGGCTTCCCATTTTCTTTTGTTACCGCCCGATTTATCCTCGGCCTTAGGTGCCGGAACTACGATTTCGTCAACCGTTTTGATCAATTGGCGGGCCATGTTTAAGGCTTGTTGTAGGTTAGCGGGTTTGGATGACATCACTCCTTGTTTGATGCTCTTTGGAAGACCATCCATATAGAGTTCAACCCTTTGAGATTCGGGGTTCACGAGGTTGGGACACATCAAGGATAGCTCGGCTAATCGTTGATTGTAGGCCTTGAGATCGTTTCCGACCGCCTTCAAAGTTCTTAGCTCTTGCTCGAGCTTTCGGGTTTCTTCACGAGAGAAAAATTCGACGATCATCCTTTCCCTTAAATCGGCCCAAGAGAGGGCGTGAGCTTCATCGGTACCCCCCGATTGTACATACGTGTTCCACCACGTGAGGGCGATACCGGCAAAGGTGTGGGTGGAATATTTGACTTTATCTTGGTCCCGATAACCGCTTATGCTAAAAACGGCTTCCGTTTGTTCGAACCATCGAGTGAGTACAACCGGTCCCCCGGTTCCATCAAAAGTGTGAGGTTTGCACCCCATGAAGGCTTTGTAGGAGCACCCTTCGCTTGAGTTACCGGCGCCTTGATTGTTGTTGTTGTTGTTATTGTTATTGTTGTTGGTGGAGTGATCGGCCATGGCTGCCTCTACGGCGGTGGCTACCATTCGTTGTAGAGCTTGTTCGGGTGTCTCATGGCGTGGCACACGACGAGGAGGCATTGTTCCTTCAAAACACAAGAATACCGTTGATTAGTATTCTTAATAATACTAACCATGATATGAAATAAGGATAGAGAGAAATTTTCCTTGACTCGCCTTAAATTCTTTATGTCATAATGTCGGAATGTTCATATGAGTCACCGTAAATTAATCCCGGAAATTATATTACCCTAATTCATATGTGCATTCGACACTAATTCATATAGTCAAGGTGGCGTGTCAATTAAATTAAACGACGTGAGATTAAGATGAAATAAGAGTAGATATGATAGACGAGTTCGAGTATAATGCACAAGTAGTTAAGTAATTCCTACTTCAAGTCTATATGCCGGTTGTAGTCTAGACTCACCAATGTACCCTATGACTCGGGGTCGACACCAATGAACTCTAAATCCCTACAACCAACGCTCTGATACCATCTGTAGTGACCCGACCAAATCATGTTTGACGGCGCCGACTACTTAGGTCCTGTTACGTGGTCATAAGTCTTTAACATGACGTTTGACCAAAATATGTCGCATTCATTTCATAAGTAAAAGGATGTTTCAAGTTTACAAACGTAGTTCAAAAGACTAGTTACATTACAATGCTTAACGTACGAATGAAACCTATGCGACACAATTTAAAGTAGTCAAAAGACGCTCCAACTATGCATGTATACTCGACATCCAAGCAAGTATCAAAAAGAGTGCAGAAGCATGTATCAAGTAGCGTTCAAGGACCTGAGAAAACATATAGAAAACTGTCAACGAAAACGTTGGTGAAATCATAGGTGTTTTAGTAAACGTTGCATTTGAACCACAAGATTTAATATAATATGATTATCAAAATCATTTGCATTCCAAAGTTGTTATTTGTTTTGCGGGCACCCAATTATCAAACTTAACTGTTTTGCACCCTTTGCGTAGTGTTAGAACATACACTAGACCCGAAAATATATTTCATCCGCTAACGGTAGCGAACCGTCCGAATGAGGCTCGTCAAGCCCATGTGATTACATAATATAAGTTCTCGTTTACACCCTGCAAGTGTAACTAATGATAATTGAATTGAGGCTTTTTGTTCAAACCCGTACGTGGAATGTTCGTTTTCGTACTTGTGTTCAAAGTGTAAAAGCATGATACGTATATGTTTTTCATCCCATAGTTTAAAGCATAAAAGTTGTTTGAAAGATGGGACTATGATCTCACCTTGAGTGCACGTATGAAAAGTACTTCACAAAGTAACGTGTGCAAAGAACAATGCTAGTCTTGACCTAAACAAATAGGTCGTATCAATAACGGTAAACACGATAGGTCAAAGATGTTCAATTAGTCCTACGGCTCGTTACGACTCGATTATGTAGCATGTGAATCAATTTGTCAAGTTTCATGCAATATACAAGTATAGAAACAAGCTAGGAAGGTTGCATAACCATTTGGTTAAGTTTGACAAAAAGTCAAACTTTGGTCGGTCAAAGTCAACGAAAAAGTAAACACGTTCGGGTCGGGTCCCGAACTATTTTTCTGAGGTTTTTATTCATATATAAGCATGTTAGAACAAGTCTCATGTGAATCGGAGGTCCATAGCGTGCCAAACATTTTTCTTATTTTGACCAAGGAGGTCAGAACCTGGGCACGGCTTAGGTCGCGCCGCGACCCAGGATTGCCGCGCCGCGGCATTGTTCGTGTGCTGGTACCTGGTCAGTCTCAATTGTTCAAGTCCCAAATCAAAACTCTTTCAAGCATATTTTACAAACCGCTAACAATTAGAACTCGCACCTTATATCGTTAGAAAGCTAATTTGACAAGGAATCCAACTAAACACATTTCACCAACCGAAAACATTATTTGCAATAATCGACTTTTCAAATCAAATGATCAATCAATGCACACATTTAATGCTTCAAATTTTACAAATGCACATTTATGATTCGGGCATTTAATGCATACATAAAACACGCCGTTTTGTAGATAATCAAGCATACAATACAACTAACTACTTACTAACAATAATTCATGGCTTTCAATGCATTAAATGTTCACATTCAATTCTATCAAACCCTAACCAACAACATCAAAATCACTAATCATGTTTATGAAGTTTTCTAAAACAACCTACACATCAAATTGAAGCTAGTGATGTTAGGAACACATTTAATACCTGCATTTATAACATTTAACATCATTCAAACAACCAAATCACCAAATCAAACACACCAAAGTTTATGTTCATGCTAGTTACTTCAAATAACAAAATCGAACATATAAATCATATATTCATGTTAGACTTGAGCCATAGACACTAACTAACAACTTTATAAGTTAAAAACATCAAGAACACAAAATCTAGTGATTTTAGAAAGTTACCCAAATGTAATGAAATCGGTATGGAATCGAAGAGGAAGTTGCAAGGATTCCAAATATGTAATTTGTTTTGCAAGACACCCGCTAACTTGGATTTAGATAATGATTCTTGAAATGGAGAATTGAGAGAAAATTGGAAAGTATTGAAAGAAAAAGGAAATGAAATGGAAAAGAAAGAGGAGGTGGGTTGACTAGTCAAATGCTAGTCACCTCTTTGGCATTTTGGCGAAACTAGCCCCTCGAGTTCGGTTGCGGGTGCGTGAATTACCTAAACGAGATATTTTTAAAACGCGTAACAACAGGAGATGTTATAAACATATAACGGAATTTAAATAGTTAAACGGAAAAGTAAACGGAAAAAGGCGGGATGTTACAACTATAATACACTTATACACTATATAATTACAAAAATTACTCTGTACATTTTAGTGTATATAAATAAAAAGCTTATTTAGGCTCGTGAACTCGTTCGAGATATGAAGTACGAACTCGGGCAGGTTTATTAAACGAGTTTCAAAATAAGTTCAAGCTCGAACTCGAGCTCGTTTAGGCTCGGCTCGAATCGAGTTTTTAACAAGCCTAGTTCAAGTAGCTCGGCTCATTTACAGCTCTAAGTTATAAAATAAAAATTTAATTAATTTAAAATTAAAATGTTTTATCTTCTATAGATTAACTGAACTTTGTTAACCGCAGCAAATAGACACGTTTCAAAACTGACGGATATAAGATATTTTGATATAAATCATCCATTAGTTATATTATTTTTTATAGAAGAACAAAATTATTTCGTAATGTCCTTCCTTATAATGTACTGTATCCATCTATCTATATGTGTTAAATCATATTTCAAAAACAAACGCACATCAAACACACAGCTCTCATTAACTATGTATCTGACTTCATCTTTTATCACTAATAATCTCCCAATTTCAACAAAATCACACTACCAAATCTCACAAAAAATGTCAACAATAACATCATCATCATCATCTTCATCTTCATCATCACCACCAAAAACATCAATAACATCGCAACCTACTACTTTACCAGTCCGTACAATTCCCGGCAGTTACGGATTACCGTTAATAGGACCGTTAGTTGACCGTCTTGACTACGCATGGTTTCAAGGATCCGAGTCGTTTTTCAGGAAACGAATAGAGAAGAATCAGAGCACCGTGTTTCGTACAAACGTACCGCCTAGTTTTCCATTTTTTTTAGTGAATCCGAATGTGGTTGCGGTTTTGGATTGTAAATCGTTTGCTCATATGTTTGATATGGAATTAGTTGAAAAGAAGGATATACTTGTTGGTGATTGGATGCCGAGTACCAATTTTACAGGCGATCGTCGTGTTTGTGCTTATTTGGATACTTCTGAACCGCAACATGAACAGGTACGGAGTGATTCTTAACGTTGACCGTTTAATAATTTATCTAATCAATTACTTCGTATTATGAATAATTATAATTATCTAATTACTTATTATCAATAATATATGTGAATAAATAACATTTATTGCTTTCCGAATTGTTATTATGATACGAGTATACAACATAGAAGATTATGATATTCTTTGTGTTGCACATTTAGCGTGTTATCAATTAATTGAATTAACGATATTATTAATTAATTAGTACAATTGGATTAAGAAATAATCACGAAAGCTACATTTATAATTGAAATTGTGTTTGGTGGGTTTTTTTTATTAGTTTAATATAAATTTTGGTGACCGTAGAAAAGTGTTAAATCAATAGAGTACACCTTATCTTTATTTCTAAAGGTCACGACATCTCCAACATATATATACACCATGTGCATGAGTTATGGTGTTTCGCCAGGCTCCAGTCGACTACCGGGGACAGCTGGATGGGTTGACAAAGTCAACACAGGGTTAACATCTCCCTGCCGATACACAGCAACAATATACACCATGTGCAAAGCTTAATCAATCAGAAGATATATACTCGTATTTGGTGTACCGTTCTTCTAGAAATTGTTTTTGTATGGACTATTTTTATTATAATAAGTAAATAAGAGATTTAAAAACATAGATAAAATAAATTTACTCCAGATTTCATGAGGTCTCAATAAAAAAAAATTGACGTTCGAGGTCCCCATTTTTTTACACTTGTTTCGTGAATGGTCTGGTCTATGTGACTAACGACTTTCGTTCGCTAATAGGAGATCCAAACCTAGTCAAAACAATTGTAAATTGGAAAGTGTTTATTAATTGAAAATACATTGCATGTGATCATGTGAAGTATTTCGTAGTCCGTAGAGATTAATAAATTAGTACATAGGATATTATAAGATGTGGCACCACATATACACTGTTTTGGTAAGTGTAGCTTTTCTATTAATTTCAAAATCTACGTTATTTCCTTGTCGTAAAATAAATGAACATCTTTTCACTAATTTTTGAATATGATTTTGTATATATAAGTTTTTAGTGCACAAATTAATTAAATTAAATTGAATTAAAATTAAAAAATAGCTAGATATCATCATCGTAAAACAAAATATACCATCACGTAGGGGCGTCTCTAAGGTGTGCATGATAGTTAATCACACATCGTCCAAACTTTTAAAAAGGCCCAAAAATAAAAAAACAAAAACCTTATATATGCATGTTTTATTGTACAAGTTCAAATACTTATTTTATTTTTTAAGTTAAATAAGAATTGAGCTTAAATAATTAAATATTTTGTAGGACTAAATTAATATATTAAAGACTCATGAAATAGACGTAAAAAAAGCTTTAGGTAAAAAAGTTAATTATTTTATAATTTATACGAATATTCAGTGGTATTCAAGGACTCAAGGATTGGTTGGAAACAGTCAAAGAGTAATCCTGCTATGATGGGACATTAGAGTATTTGGGTGGATTATTTGCGCTTCCGAGTAGACCGAACAAGAAAAAACCTTATAGCTACTAGATAATTAAACAATTGATCCTCTTATTCTTTTTCAAGTATAACAGGTATCTATTTAAGAATAAAAAAATTTGATATGGTTGTTTTGAGTGTTTTTTTACTTATAATGAGAATTGTTTAGTAAAATCATTTTTTATATGTATCGAATAATTTTAACATTTTTTTATACATATACATATTTTTATGAAATTCTCACATTTAAACTAGATGTAGACTTTGATGTTATTGGAAGGATCATATAACGTGCATGAAAGATAATTTATAGGGGAGGTGATTTGTACACCACCTCTATTTTGCCATACACCACTAAATAAATTTTTTGAACATTTTTACCCTTCCTTTTGTTTACCACCAACTCACCTTAACTTCTCAAAGAAAGGGTAAAACTGTCTAAATAATTGTTTTGGTGGTGTATGGCAAAAACAAGGTGGTGTACGAATCAACTCCCAATTTATAGGGGGATGTCGCTGTACGTGTTCAATCAATACATGTATTGGCATCTTCACACTTTGTACTGTTGTATAACTCCTTATTTTTCCATATAACAACAATATCCACGTGTTTATAAAGAAAATTTGTTTTTAGCAATATCAAACAACAAAGTCTAGTCTACGTGTAATCATATAAAAATATCCTTACACACGTTTCTTTGTTTCATTACTAGGGATGCAAAAAGTTCAATAATAAATAAATAATAAATACAAATAAATATAAATATAAACACCATTTTAAAGACTGTGTATATGTTAACGTAACGAATAAGAAAAATACACTATTTTTATTGACAATGGTTCATTTTGGATTTATAATGGCAGATAAAAAACTTCGCTACGGACACACTAAAACGAAGCACAACTATCTGGGTCCCAACCCTAACAACCTTGTTAGACACAATGTGGGACACAGTTGAATCACAACTACCAAACGGACCCGTTAGCTACCTCGATCCCATTCAAAAGTTTTTATTCAACTTCTTATCCCGTTGTATAACCGGAGCTGACCCGGCTAACTCACCCGATATATCCGAAAACGGGCCCGCACGCATGACCCGGTGGCTCGGTGTTCAACTCCTCCCAACTGTCCCAATCAATGCATTTCAACCCTTAGTTGAAATCTTCCTACATTCTTTCCCTTACCCTTACTTTCTAGTAAGCAATGATTATAACAAATTATACGAGTTTATCGAGCAAGAGGGTAAAGAAGTAATTGAACGAGGCCAAACCGAATTCAAATTAAGTAAAGAAGACACCATCCATAACCTCTTGTTCATCCTCGGGTTCAACGCGTTTGGCGGGTTTTCGATATTTTTTCCAAGTTTGTTATCCGCGTTAGGTTCGGATAAAACCGGGATTCAAAAAAGGTTACGAGATGAGGTCCGAGAAAAAGCAGGGTCGGGTTTGAGTTTCTCGTCCGTACAAGAAATGGACCTTGTTCAGTCATTTGTTTACGAGACACTCAGACTCAACCCGCCTGTACCGCTACAGTACGGGCGGGCCCGAAAGGATTTTGAGTTGAGTTCTCATGAATCGGTTTTTAATGTGAAAAAAGGTGAGCTTCTTTGTGGGTACCAACCATTGGTGATGAAAGATTCAAAGGTGTTTGATGACCCGGAAACATTTGTTGCGGATCGGTTTACTAAGGAAAAGGGTAAAGAGTTGTTAAATTATTTGTACTGGTCAAACGGGCCACAAACCGGGGCTCCAGGTGCCTCGAACAAGCAATGTCCGGGTAAAGACTTTGTTACCCTTACCGCTACGTTGTTTCTAGCTCACTTGTTTCTCAGGTACGATTCGGTTACAATAGCAGATGGTTCATTTTCGGGTGTTGAAAAGGCTAAAAATTGAGTAGCTCATGAGGATTATATTTTTTGATTTATGCTCTTGTTGTATGTAACTTAAATATGAATAAAAAGCATTGTCCGGCAAGCTTTTACAAGGCCCTTTAACTACAGGAATCTGATAGCCCGTTTCACAAAAGTTGCAATATCAACTTATTTATATGGAAATGAATAAGATCAAATTGTATTGTATTTGAGGGTGAAAGGGACATGTAAAATATAGACGAGTACCTGAAAACGATCTGGGATGAACAAGCTAAACGGGCCAATAAAAGCTGAACGTGTAAGCAAAAGCTTTCTACATTCTTAAATGTGTTAACAGATCAGACCTATTAATTCGACCCGGCCTGTTTTCACCTGCACCCATTTTGACACATTTAGTTAACCTTCTTGACCCGACCATTTTCCCACCTTTACAAACCGTAAACAGTGATCTAAAGCTCTTAACAATTATCAATTATTTATGCTGGATTCCTTAAAATATCTGAAAAAGCCTGATATAAACAAAAGTTACGAAAAAAGTAACATGATATTTCATATAGAATTCATAATCATGCATATAAACCAAATAAGCAAAAAGTAGTTTACATAACCTAAGAGAACCCTAAGATTAGGATCATATCATTCGCCTCAGTTTACTAGCATAAACTTGCAAGCTTTTTTCTGAATGGAGCATTCTATTGGGTCATATATGAAATATGATATTACAAAAGATTCAAGAAGAAATAATGACGTTTGATTCAAGTAGTCATGCTTTCGGAACGATTGTGTTGCCTGATCACATATGGGAAACTAAACAACAAACAGTCATCAACGGTTATCTAGCTATGCGTTCAACTAGATTTAATGATATAGTAACAATTCATTCATCGTGAATGTTAAATTCATACTTATGTGACTCAACAAGGTTTCAGATAATAAAACAATTTAAATTAATTAACCTAACAAAGCCCTAAACATTCTAGCATAAATATTTCAAACACCTAATATCCAAACAATTGATTTCAAGCTATCAGCGAAGAATGGTTACAGAAGAGAACCTTATCTCAAGAACAAAACCCGAATGACTGCAACGTTTACAGACTTTGTGCTGCCTTCCTTCCAGCATTTTTGTTGGGCTCTCGATACTGGAACGTCAACTTCTTGGCATCGAGTAATGCCATGTCAGCACGTTGTTGACTTTCTAAAGCTTCAGATACACGTAGCTTCAGTTCCTCCTATAGAAGTTCTGCAAAATTCTTTTCTGTGTCTCCACTTACTTCGGGATCATGCTTTACACAATTTGCTTGAGATATATAATAAAGAAATTATCTCATACCCTCGTTTAGATTCATAAATTAAATGGTTGTACTTCTAAAATCAATGTTTAAGGGGCTATATTTTAAGTTTATATGCTTGACATAATCTGTATTGGAGTATATCACAGTCATAATGTGGAAAGTTTCCTCGTTTTAGCCTTCTAGGAAACATTAGTAGCACAAGCATCGGCAATTTGCATTGCACTGCACTATTTTAACCAAAAGATCTGACAATTTTTCATGTCAAGCATATAATATGATCTAGTCAACAATTAAATCAATAATTTCTTGGTCAATATGAACTTCTCAAATCTTCGTTGTACGTATTTGTGTACTGGCATGGGCCAAACTGCCGCAACGACTATATGCATATTGGGTGAGTAACAATAGTCCAAGTAGGTAACTTAAATTTTTAACAATTATTTAACTATCAGCCATCAAGGGCTAGGTCTACTGACAGTCTGAACTTGCAGGTGTCATGTAGATACTATGGTATATTTAACATTCATGAAGGTGTAGTCCACATAATGAATGAAACAAAGAATTATTTCATGACAGTGTTACTAACCTGTGAAGGAACCATTGCTTAGCCATGCATTATACATAAAAAGTTATCAAAATTGTGTCTCTAATTAATAACAATGCTGGAAAAAACATAATTAGATTTTGAAGCTTTCTGAAACCGTAATAAATGTCCTATGATTTCAAGTTAAGCAATGCAATCTGTGCCTTACGGAACAAATATTAGAGGCTTTTTCAGTTTCCACTAAAAATTTACTTGCAAACTGAATCATATGAATTGAAGTTACATTCTTGTGTACACAGAAACAAAGATTTAGTTAATCCAATTGTGCAATTTAAATGCAATCTTGTTATCAAATTTGATTAAAAGAAGTTTTCAAACCCTCATTAAATTTGACCCTAAATTAATGAAAAGTAGTTTACTTGATCCTTAGAAACACGTAACAGCAGAGATAAAACGGTTATCTTCATAAGGGTTTCAAGATCCATACAGTACTAATTCAGTCCAATAACGAAATCAAGATTTGTAAAATCAACAGATGAGAGGAAATTGGTGATATAATAAGTGGTAACAGATGCTAAAAAGTAAAAAGGGTTAAACTTTACAAGACTGAAAATGAGTCTACTTTGAGGAATTGTAAGAAGTGGTTGAGAATCACAGTCACAGTTGCAAGTACGGCAAGATAGGGCGGAGGATGAGCGGCGGACGGCGGCTAAACCTTCAGGAACATGCCAATATAAGGGCCAAGGGAGGACCTAATAAATAACCCGCCAAGCACAATCCTAAAAATGTGATTCCGATCTTTACAACGGCCGACCACATGATCCGGCCCTGGTTGATGCCATTTCAACACAATTTTACCTTCTTTTTTAGACAAAATTTCTTTAATCTTTACTTAACTTTACATCAAATTTGACTTACAATGTATCACAATTCTACATCCCGTTCTTTTTAGGGACGAGGAATGTAAAATTGACAGAAAGAAAAAGACGAGGATTAAAAAAAAAAGATGAGGGATGTAAAATTGTGATACATTAGGAACGAGGGATGCACACAAAAAAAGGACAAAAAGTCAAATTTGATGTAAAATTCAAGGACGAGGAATGAAATTTTGTCTTCTTTTCGTGAATAGATAAAACTTTAATTTCAGTGTATGCATATATGTTTGGGAAATTTAATTTAAATATATCTAAAATGTGACGATATACAGTGGGACAACAGTGGCAAATTGTGGAGAAATGGGATTTTTTTTTTCATTTTCTATTCTTCTTGTTTATTGTTTACTCCATCTACTCCCATATCTAATAGTAATAGCCCATAGCCCACGCCGTTGGGTCAAAAACTTAAACCGAAAAAATGACATGAAAAAAAAAATAATAGGAAAAGGACGAAAGTGCTTACGCTATTGTAACACCCTAGGCAAATCCCACATCGCCCACGGACATGAGTGATCATGGGATTATAAGGTAATACTCACGCTTAAATGACACAACGCGTTTTGGGACCACAGGCAGAGTGGATGTGCGAGTATGTTATGGTTAAGCGTGCTCGAGCAAGAGCACTACTAGGATGGGTGACCTCCTGGGAAAGTGCTTATCGTGTGTGGTCGCCAAGAAAAAACCGTGCGCCTGCGGGCAAAGCGGACAATATTGTGGTCATGTTAAGCTGGGGTGTTACAGAATGGTATCAGAGCCACTCATGTGTCGTTGGGGGGTGGTGGGTCAAATCTCAACGAGGACGATGAGTCCCTAAGGGGGGGTGAATGTAACACCCTAGGCAAATCCCACATCGTCCACGGACATGAGTGATCATGGGATTATAAGGTAATACTCACGCTTAAATGACACAACGCGTTTTGGGACCACAGGCAGAGCGGATGTGCGAGTATGTTATGGTTAAGCGTGCTCGAGCGAGAGCACTACTAGGATGGGTGACCTCCTGGGAAAGTGCTTATCGTGTGTGGTCGCCAAGAAAAAGCCGTGCGCCTGCGGGCAAAGCGGACAATATTGTGGTCATGTTAAGCTGGGGTGTTACAGCCAAGGTTGTAAAAGTCGCGAGTCGGGGACGCATCGGTCGAGACCTAAAAAGGACGCATCGGCTGAGTCGCTGACACGTCGGGGACGCATCGGTCGTTGACCAACGTTGACTTTATTAATAATTTCTTAAATATATATTTATATACGTATAAAATAGTTGATTCTGTACCATAAATTTCTTAAATAAGAACTTGTATTTAAATACAATCAAACTTCAAACTCAATTAATGTTACCGAGTACATAATCAGTAAGAACACAGAGAAAAGAGCGGCCCAAAAAATGAAAACAAACCATAATTTTAAAACATATCACATCTTAACGAAAATTTGACTGATTTTGACCGTTTTTAACCAAATTTGACCGTCTTTGACAGACATTGACCAAACTTTTAGCTTTGACCATCTTTTGAGTCGTTTTCAGAAAAAACGGGACGGAGAATCCAAAAAAACGACGCATCGGCCGACGCGTCGGCCAAGTCGGTCGACTTTTACAACACTGGTTACAGCTATGATGACGTAAGCGTAACATCATACGGGTACTATTCATAGTTGTTGGCTATTATATGTAACTAGATGGAGGTCCGGAGTAGCCCACTCCGTCGGGCCAGATAATCGGGATGAAAAACCGCAAAAAAAAGGAAAAAACCCACTAAAAGACGAAGTAGGTGACGTCATGATGACATCACCCGAGTACTATTCATTGGTGTTGGCTAATATACTTATTATAAATATAAATATAAACTAGAAAAAAGGTCTGCCACTTCGTTGGCCAAAACACGAACAAAAAAAAGGGAAAAAAATTTTACTGTTCATCAGCTCCGCTTACTGTTCATCGGCTCCAGTTACTGTTCATCGGCTCCCGTGGCTCGGCTCCGGCTACTGTTCATTGGTTTGGTGGCTCGGCTTACTGTTCATTGGGGGAGCCTGTTATAAGTATATATATATATAATTATAATTATAATATAATTATAATGTTTTGACTTTGGTAAAATATATTTAAAAAAAATTCATTAACATGAAATTTATCGACTAACATTTAAGAGTGCTCCCAAACAATGAGAGCACTTCCTCCTAGGGATGGAAATGAATGTTCGATCTATCGGATATTCATCTGATCTGATTCATTTAAATGGATACGGATGATCTAAATGGATGATAAACGGATATGGATATGGATATGGACGATGTGAAAAATTAGTGGATCGGGTATAGATGATATTTTCCCATCCATGGATATATCCATTTACCACCCGAAATAATATTTACATATAAATATATACATATTTACTTGAATATATGCGTTTACATTTACATTTACATTTCCCTATATATGTACACTATAAACTATTAAAATGTTATCGAAAATTTAGATTGTGAAGACAAAATTATGTAAAGAATATTAAATTTGTTTATCTTGCATATATTAAATATCTATGTGAAAAATACTTTGATGATTTTATTTCATTATAGAATTTTTTTTTGAAAAACTTAACACCCAATGGACATCCGTTTACCCGCTTCGTCCAACGGATGTGGATATGGATGGATGGATTATATTTAAATGGATATGGATATGGATTTTAAAAATTAAATGGATATGGATATGGATATAGGTTCACCCGATCAATATCCGATCCATTGCCATCCCTACTTCCTCCCCTGGACTAGCCGTCACATCAGCAAAACTAACCAGTATCAAATACTATTATAGCAATCACATATTTCCTCATAAAAATTAGTAGCCACTATATTAGTTAACTAATTAAATGTACAAGTTTAAAAACAAAAGATGTAGTACCACTTAATATTGCATATATACTTTATTTCACAAACATTTCACAAAAGGACATGAAAAAAGACGAGAAAGTGGGCTAAAGGCTGGGCGGGAATCAAGTCGTAACCGTTGTGAGCTCCCTAATACAAACATAAATATTTAAAGTTAATATTATAAAGGGAAGATGTTCAAAGTCAAAAATTCAAAAGTCTTGCATGAGAACAAGGTTGCAAAAGACGTGAGACGGGGTCGAGACGGTCGAGTCCTAAAAAGGTCGTTACGGGGGTCGAGACGGACGTTGACCAAAGTTGATTTTTAAATATATAAGTATATAAATGTATATATGTGTACATATTTAAAAGCCAAAAACTTTAGTTAACTAATTTGTACTCATAATTGCTATCAATGTTAATATAATACATAAAATTCAAACTAAAATACAACAAATTTGACCGATTTTACCGACTTTCTGGCTTTTTCGAATTTTGAGAGACTTTGACCTGATTTTTTTTCAACTTTGACCCAAAATTTGACCGTTCACTGTCATATTAAACGGTTTACTTCGAGACGGGAAGTGCTAGTTACCAAACCGTCACAACGGGCATCGAAACGGCTCGAGACGGGGTGTTTTGCAACAGTGCATGAGAACCAACATAAGGAAAGATTTTGATTTTTTATTATCTAAAACCAATATGGAGGTTTTGCAAAATTTATTTTTTTATTAAATGATTTGAATTGAAAATAAATAGCTATATCTGTATAGATAATTTTATTTTACTACAACAAAATAAAAGAAATTTATTTATAGTCACACATGCACACAGTTGTATTCAATTAAGTCAAAAAATTTCTAAATATTAAAATTTATAATTTTACATTAATTAGTTCAATGTAACACCTACACTTTTTTATGTATGTATTAATTATAAATTATGATTTTTAATTAAATTTATTTAAATTCAAAAAATTGATTAATAAAAGAAAATTAATTAAAAGATTAAATGTTTACCTTTATTTTAACTCTTATATACTAATTGTGATGGGCAAATGTGTAGTTTTAGTTATATACGATTGTAGTTTTGAGTTTGCGTTCACATTACAACCGGTCCCTCAACTTCGAATATATTTACACAATGACCTCTCAAGTCTACACATTAACTCTTACTCTTATATACTAAATGTGATGGGCAAATGTGTAGTTTTAGCTATATACGATTGTAGTTTACAGTTTGCGTTCACATTATAACCGGCCCCTCAACTTCAGATATATTTACACAATGACCCCTCAAGTCTACACTTGTTAAGGGGTTAAAAGTGTAAATATATAATTTTATTAATATAAAAGAAACTAATTTCACCCGAATTTATAACGGGCCTTATCTTCTCGGCCGGTGAGAGTTAAATTTTTCCGAGACCACCGTTCAATTCAGAAAAATCTTACGAACCCAACAGGACTAACTATACGCGAAACGGACAATCTTTAAAAAAACACTAAACACAACGATAACCCGTATCTTCCCGCTCGCCACGAGTTAAATTTTTTCGCCGGCAGCGACAAACTTGAAATAATTTTATGAACAAAACGAAATTAACCATGTTCGAAACGGACACTTTTTAAAAAATGCTATATACAACGACAGCCCGTATCTTTCTGCTCGCCGCGAGTTAAATTTTTCCGACAGCACCGTTACACTCGAAAAAATTTATTGAACAAAACAAAACAAGCTGCGTTCGAAACAGATACTTTTTAAAAAACGCTTAACACAACGACATCTAAAACGGCGCTTAACACATGGGCCGTGTTCCCCTCTGTAAATACACAACGCTACGTTAAATATGAATACGCAGTCCGAAAGCCCTCTGCCGCAACGCGCGGGCCGGTCCGGACTAGTTAATATTAAATTTCAATGATTAATTTAGATTTTGATTAATGTCATATTTGTCTTTTTGTTCAAATCAATCAATAGTTGAATTAATATAATATTCATTAGACAAAACACTGTAACACTATTCACCTACAGTAACACTATAACTACAGTGTTTTTCAAACATTTCTTTAACACTTATATTCTCAAATTATTTTTTACTTCTTTCACCCAACAATCTTCTTTTTTCAATTTACTCACAAAATAAAGGTTCCCGAATACCTTTCAAATTACCTCATTTTTCCTATCAAATTTAGCAAGCATTTAGCAAAACACTCTGCTTCAAGGAATGGCCAACAAATTATATCTGAAACGGATCCCCCGACACGAAGCGAGGGCTCACAAACTAGTTTGAACTATTAATTTGAATTTCAATAATTGAATAGTAATTGGTAATAAGAATAAATATTTTTTTTATTATTTATTGTTATAAAATATAGAAATAATTAAAAAAATATAAATATAACAATTTAATAAATAATAAAGATAATAATAAAATAATTATAATCATTATTAATAATAATTACAAATAATGATTAATATAATAATAATAATTCTAGCAATAATAACCTTTTTATGTAGGCTGAAAAATACCAAAAACAAAAAAAATAATAAAAAAAATTAAAAAAAAAAAATTAAAAAAAAAGAAGAAGAAAAGAAGTAGAAGCCCGAATAAGTGAAAGGCCCATCATCCGATCTGGAACTCAGCTGCAGCACTAAACCACCACCACCATCATACGCACACTTTCCGATTTTCATCAATAAATCTTACTCTATTACTATACTATCGTTATGGACTTTGATACACTACCGGATCTAATCGATAAATCTCAGATTCAATTCCGACGACTCGCCGGACTTTCATCATTCAACCCTAACGACACCACTCTACCTCCTCTTCCCACCGTTTCATCATCTATCTCTGCCCTAGACCCCTCGCCATCTAACCTGAGATGCAAATTCTGTAAAGGAAAGCTTTTGAGAGACTTACAGTCACTGATTTGTATTTATTGTGGCGAATTTCAGAAAAATGATGTTCATCCTGATCCTATTGCCTTCAATTCCACCATTGGATACAGCTGGTTACTTCAATCATTGAACTTTAATGGATCGGTTAGGGTTATACTCTTTTTATATTTGATTCTACTAGTCTACTATATTTTATATTATTTGATATCGTTAATGCTAATACTAAGTGTAGGATTTATATACTACAAGTATTAATATGGATTTAGGGGGTGTTTGGTTAGTGGATATGCTGGTATGGGAATGAGGGAATGTGTTTGATTATCAATTTAGGATTACAGTTATGATGTTGCTTTGCAAGTTTATGATTGTGTGCTGTTCTGTTTTAGTCTTACATAATACCGTTGTGTCCTTCACATACAATTTAATTTACTTTTAGGAAAGAGTTGGGTCTTTGGCTGAAGGAGTCGGGATAAATGGATCGCCGAGCCCTGCAGAAGACGAGGCAACTTTGTCTGAGCTTCTAGATTTGAAGATTACCTTGCGGGACCAGCCTAAGTATTCCGAGAATCTCAAGTCCTATGAACATAACAGATCTTTGAATCTTGATGCAACCGATGTGGACGATTTTTTTGTAGAGTCAAAGCGAGATATTCATATAGGGTCAGATGTACGTGAAGAACTACAGGTTGCCAATAACAGTGATCAGAATAAGGCCTTTGAGGCTCAGGAGAATTATAACGTTTTGCCATCTGAGACATCTGTTACTTCCCCAATTGATGATGCTTCATCTGATTGGAATGCAGAATTTCAATTTGCAGATACCAAAATGGAAGATGAGATTCCCAAATCAGCTGATCATTTTGTAGGTTCTGAAGCTGATTTGTCATTACAAATGGATGCAGTTTTTGGGCAGGAAAAAAGCTTTAATAGCAAGAAAGTGAATGATGCTTCAGATTTGTTTCAAGATGACCTTATTGCTAATGTAAGTCCTGATTCAGTTGTTAAAGCAGATGCTAGGTTATTGGGTCATGTAAATGTAAATGATCCTAACCTAAAAGATGCATATGAAGATGATGACTGGTCTGGTGTTGGTAATTGGCAGAAAAGTGCTGCTAACAACAGTGATGTTTCTCAGCAGGCTATTCAGTTAGACTTGTTTGAAAATGTAAAAGATAGATCTTTGCACGATAATCAAAATGATTCATCAACAGATTGGTTTGATGATACAAACTGGAAGAAAAGTGGTGCCGAAAACACTGATCCGATGCAGGCTGATCAGTTAAACTTATTTGACAAAGTAAATGATGGATCTTCACAGGATAATCATATGGATTCAACTACAGATTGGTTTGGTAATAGTGACTGGCAAAAACATGGTGCTGAAAACACTGTTGTTGATCATTTAGACTTGTTTGACAAAATAAATGATGGATCTTTACAGGACAGTCAAAAAGATTCATCGATAGATTGGTTTGAAAGTAGTAGCTTTAATAAAAGTACCATTAACAATACAGTAATCGTTAAGAATGATAATTTATTTGATAGTAAACCACTGTTTGACCCAATTTCTTCACCATCATTAGTTAATGACTTAATGGAGACTGAAAAGTCAGATCTTGATAATTCAGACAAACAACATTCAGATGCTACTGATTGGTTTCAAAATAGTCAATGGCCAGTTGTGGCCAGCAAAGATGATGATGATGATGGGTTTGATGAATGGAACGATTTCACAAGCTCAACTGGTAATCAAGATACTCAGAAACAAAGTAGTAATGTGGAAAATGCTGCTGGCGAAACGAAACTGGAATCAAATTTGTTCCCGTCAACATCTGATCCACAGGAAGTTGATTTTGGCAACTTCTTACAGTCGGATCCGTTTTCTGGCTCATCTAGTAACAAAGATTCAAAAGATACTCATGAAGTGTATGATATCTATTCACAAGTATCCACAACAAACAGGTAAGCACTACTATCTTGGTGTCGGGTCGTAGTCACTACCACAGGTGGCAAAATAGACGGGTTTCACCAGTAAAAAAAATGGGTATCTTTTTGTACATGATGAAATGGACTAGGCAGGGGCAGGTTGGTCTGAAACCCGTTTTCTCCATCTTCAAAAATAATGTGTAAATACTTTATGTTATATACGGGTACAATTTTCACCACGATAATAACTTTTCTGTATAAACTTGTCAACGAGCTTTTATGCGTTAAAATTACATATTTATACTGCCAGTGACTAACCCATTTGACCCGTTTTCTTTTATAGCTATTTTTTTATTTTTAATTGTATGCGTGAAAAGCTGGATTATTACATCATGGTTTATCTTGTTTAATTTGTTTTCCATATATTTCTTTGTTGACAAACGTGAGAGTAATAAATTATTACCATATTAATTTTTACCAAAAAATTGCATTTGATGTTTTTCTTCTACTAATCATCTGCGTATCCAGGAATGCTAATGTTGATGAATCTAAGAATGATGAAATTACTCTCAATGCAACTACAAGTCGGAATAACGATGTACAAATGCTATTGTCACAAATGCATGACCTGTCTTTCATGCTCAAGAGCGAGCTTTCGATTCCTTCAAAGTCCGATGATCGTGATCCGAATTCTCACAGTTAAGGATCAGGATGAGTTGTGTGTGTGTGTACATTTGAAATTATACCTTGATTTTACGAGATGTACACATTTAAACACCCCCTGTTGTACTACATGTATACCTTTGAGTTGGATTATAGAGAGAATAGTTGGTGTATATTGATAGCTAAGAATCTTAGATGATCTTTGAGATCCTGTGTGTTATTTTGCTTGATTGGTGAGATGGAGTTTATGTATTTTGTATTCATTGAATGTAGAAAGAAGACTTGATTTACCCTTTTTTGGGGTGCTTTCCTGAATTTCAGTTCAAGTTTTCTCTATATTTATACTTATCTGCATCTGAATTTAAAGTAAACTATATGTGACAGGCTACTGTATTTCAAGACATTTAAGTTTCTGTAATAATATCACAATTTTTTTTCTCACTCAGATTTATGAAGAATGTATTCCTTGAAGAAGTTATATGTGACCTTTGGATATAAGACTTGTATCTTTATGTGATCCACAGTCAATTTGTATTCTGTTATAACCGTACAAATCCGAGATACCAGATTCTAGCTTTCCACATTGATAATCTCTTATCCAATAAAGGCTTTCAACTAGATATCAGATTCATGTTGGAGCCTAAAGGTAAACCAAGATAGGCAAAAGGGAATGACCCTATAGAACAACCAGAATGCATAGCCATGTCAACCATATCTTGGTGATTAACATTTATTCCAAACACATTTGACTTGGAAACGTTAATTCTCAAACCAGATGCTAAGAAAAATATGTTAAAAATTCGAATTAAATCATCCACTCATGTTGATACCACTCCGAAACAATCAACACGTCGTCATCAGCGTAAAAAGACGAGAAATGTTAATGTTCCCAGTACGAACATTAATTAGCTCCTTTGATTATATTCAGATCTACGGCTTTTTAGTGTTTAAGTGAAGTCCTTCCATACTGATAAAAAAAAGAAAAAGGACTTAAATGAATCACCTTGACGTAAGCCTCGTTGTAGATCAAATTCTTAGTCGAGCTTCCATTTATTATTAAAACTAGGGTACGAGAACAAGATAAGCACATTGCTATCCAATTCCTCCAAACAACACCGAATCCCAACTTATACAACATGTAATCGAGATATTTCCATCTAACCGAATCATACGGTTTTTCGAAATCCACCTTGAGAATCATAAACTTCTTCGAATTAGTTTTGTACCAATTAATAACTTCGTTAAGAATCAATGGACCATCTAGGATTTGACGATTAGCAATAAAAGCATATCACTCATGGCTTATCACTTTACCAATGACCGTAGCGAGCCTTGTAGCAAGGACTTTTGCCACTATTTTACAATACACGCTAATTAAAGGTACTAGAGTTATAAAAGCAGACCCGGACCCATTCGGCATTTGAAGACTGTTAAATGTGTGTCTGATTGAAGTGATCAAATCAGATTTAATAGAATCCAAAAAACTTGATTATAAATGAAAAGGTGAATTCATCGGATCCTAAAGCCTTATTGCTTCCACAATCCCAGCTTGACGTATTTCATCTTCAGAAATATCACATTCTAATCGATTACTATCCATAAAAGATACTCTGGTTTATTATCAACTTCTATATCATTCGTGGGAACAAAAAAGAGTTTGATGCGAACTTGCTTTTGTAGAAATCAAAGAAGGCCGACTTTATATCTTTAGGATTTGTAATCCAAACCCCATCAACCAATATGCCCCGTATATAACCACCTTAAAAGTTACTTATTGACATTACTAACATGCGATAATTACTTTATACTTTATGCAAAGTCTGATTAACATAAACTTATACGTATATTTTCACATTCTTTTAATTACTTCTATTTGGATTGATTTATTGGTCGTAAAATATTAAGGTAACTTGTTTAAACAGGTAGTTATGTAGTATGACTTTGATAGATGTTTTACTATAACGAATAACAATATCCATCTATTCAACGTGTAAATAAATAAATTGTAAATTAATTAAACCATCTATAACAATTGAGATGATCTTCTACATAATTGTACGAAAAACAAAGCCAAAGCTCCAGATTTCCAAATTGTAGAAAATGGAATCCCATATTTTCCATTACCAAACAACCCTTTCAAATACTCCCAAAAGCATAATGTCACCCAAACACTACAAATCATCTCTCCTATTCCAAATCCTAACACCCCTATCCAATTTCCATTAAAGTCAACTTTTAATAATCTTGACATGCCGTTGACCAATGCAGTCAGGTTGACCAATAGAAGAACTACACCTGGCACGATAATTGGTGACTTGTCAAAAGTAAACCTACCTGCATTTACATCATCATCATCACAATCATCAGATCTTTGTTCCTTTTGTGTAATTTCGAAAACAATAGGTGATAAGCCCGCGAGTTTAAGCATAACACTTATAAATCCAAATAACCATGCTGTCACTGTAGTTACTCTCCTCATTCTTTGTAAGTTCCACCACATTCGAAGCGATACACCTAGTCGTTTAACTTCCCATAACGTGTAAGCATTGTAAATCACGACGATGCTTACAAACATGAGAAAAGTTGGTTCGTTGACTTTGGGCAAGAAATTTGAACCGGTGAAGATACAATATGCTGGAAGAGTTGCGTAGCAAATCTCTGGAACTGAACGCGCAGCCCATATACTTATCCATAAGTATCCAAGGGCTTGTCGAAACCACAACTTTCCTTTTATAGTAAGAAGTAACGGGTTTTTATTGGTGAATAAGACCTCAAATAGTCCAGCTGCCCACCGCTTTTGTTGTTTTAATGTAGCAGGGTACGTAGTAGGTGCTGAACCAAGAAATGCAAGCGGTTCTGGTGACGTAACGACTGTTTTCCATCCTCGTCCATGGATATCTAGTGATGTGAGGAAATCTTCTGCTGCAGATCCATAATGCCAACCAACCTGAAAATACATCAAAGTATTTGTAAAATTTGCATTAATACTTGTACAATTAATTAATCTAGAACCTTGTGTCGTAGCTCATGTGGTAGTGGCATGCCTCTATTAGCGAGAGGTCAGAAGTTTGACTCCCGTGAGGTACAAAATTGCACACAAGATTTCCCTTTAACCATTCCACCCAAAGCTGCCTTCCGCATATCGGAAGGGGGTTTCACTGCCCATGCCTTCGGATTGGGCCGGGTTTCTTCCTGGGCAGCAGTTGGGGGCGGGTTATGCAAGATGTGTCGTTAATGTAGCAATCAGTTATGTGAGAAAGTTTAGTGATGAATATCCTTGGTCTTAGACTCTTCCTAACCGAGCGTTTCACATGCTATTAACGGAAGGTGACACTGCAGGCGTCATTTTCCGGCATGAGTCATGAATTTGACGAAAACAAAAACAGGCGTGAGATAATATCCAACCTATCAGAGATTTAATAAATATATATTTTTGTTATTAATTTATTTTTTTCTCACTCAATTTTCAATCAGATTTTAGCTCATCACCCTACAGGTATTTGACACAAATATTTGACCTTTTGGGTTAATAAAGGTCAAATGCCCATTTTTCATCAAAAAGTGCACAATTTGTCTGTGACATCACAGTCAGGGTTCAGAATAGTCTTAGTTGTATTTTTATCATTACAAATCGTGATGCTCGAGTGATTTTCGACTTTATAATCATCATAAAATTCCATATACCTGTTTACCCCATTTGGTACCATCTTCGTAACTACAGCCTGCAACGTGAATTGCTGTCGCAAGGAAATTAGGACTCCTACGTTTTTCTGTCTTTGCATTGGATAATATATGAGCAGCTGACTCTCTCAATTCAATTGATTCTCCAAAGATTTTATGTAGATCTTCAATACCTACATTTTCTATTTTAAAGAAATAGAGTTAAATCAAAGTTACCATGCATTTGCAGATATGAGAAACAGTTTAGCGTACCATTTAGTACTGCATCATTAGGATTTGAACCATAGATAACTTTTCGTCTATGAAAACAATTTGATCCTGCGTAGAAACACCCTTGAAGTGCTTGAATTCCATTAATAAACCACTGTTATAATCAAACATGCTAAAAACGTTACTATCATAATAATTACTGTATAATTTCGGTTGAGGACGTTTATTTGAAAAACGTTCACGTTTCTATACGAGTATGTGTTATTTAAAAAAAAAAACAGAATACCAAAAAAGGCAAGAATATGTGTATAACATTAAGTATACTCACATAAAGATCGGCAAGTTGATTCCCAAATGGGTCATCCTTTAGTCCATCATAAAAAGCTTGAGGAAACTGAACAAAAGCACAATCTGCGTCGTTTTTTAAACCAAACACCATACACATCGCATGAAGAACTACTTGTGGATTGTTGGCATACATATCACAATCTACATTCAGCATCAGAGGTGCATTCGTCATTAGTCCTGAGACTCTAACCTGTTCCCCATAACATTGTTACTATTTTTTACTTAATTTCTTTACATAACATAAATTGAACAAAAATGATAATCGAAAGGGTTAATAGATATATACATAACAAAAATTGTGGACATCCGGATAATATGACCAAGTTAATCGATGAAAAATGTGGGTATTGTGTGCAACTAATATGTTAATTGTCTAATGTAACCATATATGCTACTGTAATATTTAAGAAGATTATTATGATGTTGATGTAACTATCACTTAACTGTTACCTTCTATGAAATTCATGTGTTAGCCCAAACAAAAATGATCAGATTCCTCAGATCAAATTTCATTAATTTTTATACAACATTTCCTAATTTTGATTAAGTGGATATAAACTGTTAAATGGATTGTGATATTTTGAAAGGTTCAAATAAACAGAGATAAATCCTGCTAACCAGAACATTCATAGCTCCAGCTTTGTAATGATGTTGATATTTTGGACTCATTTGTCTTGAGATATATATAATATGCGGAATTTCACTTGATGTACCTTCTTTGTTCTCGGATACAACCTACAATAATAACCAAACGGTAAAGAGTGAATTTTAAACACTTAATGATACAAAATTTTCGTTAAAAGTATTATATAATACTCCATCATTTTAGACAATGTTTATTTATTTTTTTATTTTTTTGGCGAAAAAACGAATACACATTTAGAAACGAAGCCGTTTTTCAAAGGAAAACGCCCTCAACGGGAATACAAAAGGACAATGAGAAAACGGGGAAGCTCGCACCTAGAAAGCAACCACCTAAACAAGACCTAACTATAAACGATCATCCCTAACATTCCAAGAGAAACATTACAAGCATATAAACCAAACAATAACTGTAGAATACACGAAAATACAAGGAACGAATCGAATCGATGAACAAAAAATCGACCACAACAATCAACCTCAGGGCCCCACCCTTTTCAATTTTTAATTGATTGTCTGTTTCAAAGAATTTTTCCCAAACCGATTCTCAATCTTGTAAGATAGCACCTTAGCGGATCCATCACCCGGTGCGCATTCCCCAGCCAACCGTGTCATCATATTATCGAAGGTCGCGAAAGCCTCCACGGGCATATTACCTCTCCCAAATGCCGATGAGCTGCCATCTCTTCCATCATGATGACCCATAAACAAGTTTTGATTGCGTTCCCGTAATCCAAGTCGTCAACGTTATCTTTAAGCTTATAAGCACCCGAAGTGGAGACCTCATTAGTCTTCTTTCTTGACCTTAGGTTAACATCGCTAAGTAAACATCTAGAAACATCTTTATTCAAAACATACCACACCTTACAGAAGACGTCACACGAGGGAACCTCGCAATCACAATACTGTCTACCACTACGACCAATCAAAATCGGTTTAGGTCTTTCAACGTTTGAATCAACCTTTCTTTTTGCTAACAATTCTTTACTCTTTTTCTTTTTCTCCTTCTTCAATCGATCCAATCTAGCCGCAAACGTAATGTTATCATCATTGGACTCCGACTCACCAAAAGAAACGTCATTTGGCCCTTCGACTAGATCTTTTTTATGTTCATTTGACTTTGAATTAACGTTGGACATTTTTCCCATAATATCCCCGAAACTAACTCCTTCGTCAATTGTTGAATCTAACTTCGCCACATCGACATCGTCAACTTCGAATGAACCAAAATTAATCTTTTTAGAAAGAGATCCATTATCTTCACTGTTTCTTTTGTCCAAATCAATACAATTATTAGGGAGTACAAATTTGTAATGTTATTACTAATGTCTATATAATACTTCATTCGTTCTAAAATAATGTCCTTTTTGAAATTTGTTAGAAATACCATATGTTTAATGTCTGTCAATTTTGTCATCTATCTATATATAACTAAAAAGTAACTCCAAGTGTATTAAGTATGCACATTTAATTTCATCTAAATAATGACTTCATTTATAAATATATTGTTTTTATTTATAGCTTTATATCTATATAATTAGATAATTAATTTTAAAGTAATCATATTAAAATATTAAAATTGTGTTATTATTAAAATACTAAATTGTTATCATAAGTTTGATCACAAATATTTTTAATAACTAAAATTAATCTCTTTCCTACATAACAACAGTTTTAATCTTTTCATTTTTCCTAAACATCCATAATAAATTTTTGTCATATCATAAGTAATAACAAGAGTTTTAGTCGTTTCACTTTCTTTATATTAAATACTTAATTAAATTGATAGATATTGTTACCTATAAATATTATTTTTGCGTTTTCACATCACATACACTTTGCAAATGAAATAACTGATAGAGTTATATAAATACTATTTTTCATCATCATTTTTAATATGTTTGATCTTTCAATGTCAAATATCATCGATCACATGAAGGTTGAAGAAAATATATTACATCAGCCCTTATTTAAGATATTATTTATGTACATATAGACTTTATATGTAATTTTATGATATTCATGTTCATTTTAGTTCATAATTTTCATTTATTTTTTATCACTTTGAGTTCGAATATTTCATTTAGATGTTTGTGATAATTACATTTTCAGATTGTAAAATTATTTGTATGTCATCTCAATATTATATATAATTTTGCCTATTTGAAGATAAGCCTTTTATATTACAATTGTGATATTTTTGCCATCAATTTGACTTAAATAGATAGTCACATATTGCTATAATAAACATAAGTTCTGTAAGGAACTAGAGGGGGGTGAATAGTTCCTTAGTGATTTGTTAAAAAAATTTCGATTACTTTTGATGTCTTAAGACCATAGTATGAGTTTTAACGTAAAATCATATGTGTTTGCAAAAGATAAACATAAAGAACACAAACAGAAGGATTTATAGTGGTTCGGGTGGATGTTAACTAATCCACCTTAATACACTCTTCGATTTACTAATCGAGAGTTATCTTCACTAGCTTTCTCCAAATACGGTGAAGATTTGGTTACACCAAAAGCTCTTCAATAAGCTACATCATCACCATCTTCGATCACCCCAAAGACTACCTAGATCTCACTTGTCTTCACCTTGGACAAGCACCAAATTTCCCAATGGAAATATGATCAACTTCCTAATTCCATTTAAGAAAGAGGGATCACTAAGTACAATGATATTCTTACTACAAGAACTTAACCTAAAGCTAGTATGTCACCCACCATTACAAATTCTCCAAAGAGAACTATACTACTTCTTTGATTACTATCAAAGAATGTAGTTTACAAACTCACAAATGATAGAAATTAAGCTTTGGATATTACACATAATTCTACTAATTAAGTAGAATCTCTCTTTCTCTCATGATCTCTCTAAAGATGTGTTGTTGAAGCTTAGGAGATTAGATCATATTGATTTGGAAGTGTGTTGGAAAGATGCTATCTTCAAATGTCTTCAAGCCTTGTTTAAATAGGCAAAATAGAATTGAAATGAAGTGGCACTCATAGCCGTTGAAACAACTAGCCAAAACTTCCATGGTACTTACAATGGTCTTGGAAACAATCAAGGATAATGACCCTTCACTACAAAAAAGGAAAGCATCTTTGTCTTGGTTTACCATTGTCATAAACTTCCTCACTAAATATGGCAAATGCTAAATTTTTGTTCCATGACAATTAGTGTGACGATCCGGAAAATTTTGACTAATTTTAAATCAAACTCTCGAAACGATTTAATATTTTTCACACGATAATCAAAGTCTGTTAGGTTGAGTCTCAAAAATTTTAAACTGTTTCATATATTCAATTACCCTTCGACCGTTCTTGACGATTTACGAACAACTATTTGTAAATAGATACATATATATTTAAAAATATAAATCTATATATTAATTCGAAATATAATTTGAAATATTATATTATTTAGTTATTAGAATTAATTTTGTAAAATAAAATAATATAAGATATAATGAAATTTATTATTAAAATGAATCTTTATATAGATATAAAAGTTTATTGAATACATTTATTAATTAATTGTAATACTCGGTTGGCATTTCGCTAGTGTTCATATAGATCTAATACGAGTTCAAAAAGATTTAAATAAAAGTCGAACTGTAAATCGATTACGAAGATTATAGGTTTGATACAAATATTATTACCTTTTTAGTTTAAATTTTAATACTCCGTACACATTACTTGGAACTACAAATAAATATTAGACGAACCTTTTTGATCAGGTTTCAAACAATTAATGACCAGGATAAATAAATAGACTTAATTTAAAAATTGGGGATTTTTCTGAAGACTTTTATATACTAAAGTGTTTAGCAATGGACCACGATTTAGCACTCCGCAAATTAAAAATATCTAAGTGTCGGAAGAACTAACAGTTTATATCCCGTGAGTGATTATTATTGGGTTACTGTGCTTCACTTTCTACCTACCTAAATTCTATATATATCATAAGCATATGCATATATCAATATATACATATAAGTATGACCACCGTGAGCAAAGATCACCCTACCACCTTCCTCCATCCCTCTCTTCTCCAACCGATACTACCACCACTGGCCAACACCTTAAACCTGTAGTGACCAGGAAAATTTCGACTAATTTTAAATCAAACTCTCGATACGATATTGTATTTTCAACACGATAAGCAAAGTCTGTTAGGTTGGATCTCAAAAATTTTGAACTGTTTCATATATTCAATTGACCTTCGACTATTCCTGACGATTCACGAACAACTATTTGTAAATAGTTACATATATATTTAAATAAATAAATATATATATATATATATATATATATATATATATATAAATATTACTTGTAAATATATAATATTATATTTAGTTGTTTAAAAAGAATATAATTAATATATTTATTTACTTAAACTTGTTAATTAAGATTTGATGTATATGTATATATATATATATATATATATATATATATATATATACATATATATATAGAATGTGTATATTGAAAATGAATGATTTCGAGTCTAATTAGTAAACGTCAGTAACACTCGGTTGACGTTTCGTTAGTTTTAATATAGATATATTACATGTTCATGAAGGACTAAAATAAAAGTTGAACTGTAAATCGATTACGAAGATGTTAGATTTGTTAAAAATATTTTTACCTTTTTAAGTTTAAATATTAGTACTCCGTACATATAAATTGGAACAGAAAATAAATAATTATCGAACTTTTTTGACCAGGTTTCAAACAGGTAATGAGTGAAATAATTAAATATGTTTAATCTAAAAATTTGGGATTTTTAGGAACACTTCTATACGTTAACTGTTTAGCAATGGTCATGATATAACCATCCGGGGAAAACTGTCGGTAGAATGAAGCCAATATAGTTGGCTGCTTAACTGTTGCTTCTGTTTCAATTCACATTCACTTGATTTATTAATAATATTACAATATAATTATAATTATTACTGTATTTGTTTTTAATTACAACATAAATTAGATAGAGATAGATGGTAGGCGAGACAAATGTAATGGGATCACCATTATAATCATCAACCAATTACATTACACCTTTTGTCTAATCAAGTAATCAATCTTTCTGTACATGCACGTTCTTATTCTATTCTATTCTTTATGATTTTACAATTATTATTATTACTTTAGTTTTATTTTACATATAGACTCATACTTGCATCTTGTTTCAATCTCAACCATCTTCTCATCTTCTTCTCTATATCTATATACCCATGCTTACATATAAACCATCGAAGGACACCACTTTCTTTTTCGACCTCCGACTACCACCATCGTACGAGCCACAATCACTAACGAACCCATTCCATCAAGACCATCGAAATGCTCCTGTTTTCTTTTGTAACCGAGACCACCATTCATTTTCTTTCTCTTTTGTTTTTGTTATGTGTACTCGATCAGTCCAAAGAACCACCTGCAACCACCCCGTAAGTAATCGCCATCATCACTTTGCAAACCCTCAACAACCATAAGATCACCATGTACCATCGACTACACACCCAACCCGAACCCACCATTTTGATCACCTTCAAACACCGCCACTTTGTTACCTTGAAAACCACCACGCCTACATCAAGAAAGTATATTTTTTTTCCTCTTTTCCTATACGCTATTCGCATCACCACCATCACCTTGCAACCTCTATTGCTACTTTCCTATTTACGTTGTCACTGCTACCCATTATCATTGCTTCTGTTTTCGTTCAAGATTGACACAAACCAAACATCTTTTTAATTCAATATTATTACTTTCTGTTATGTTTTAATATATAATAGAAACACCTTTTTGACTTATGATAATTGGCTAGTGGATGAATTTAAATAAACAAGACTCTATCAAAGTGGAATGCCATGTTCCTGTCGCCAGCTCCTTTTCTTTTCGTTTTACTTTATATTTTTTTTTTGCAGACACACAACTCTTATAACTACTGCACAGCTTTTGTTATTATTATTATTATTTTTTTTTTACGTTTTGAAACCCACTTGAAGAAGATAATGAATTGTAGTATTGAATGATGAAGATAAAGATGATGATGTGAGTAACGATGATGGTAGAGACTAACGAAAACGATGATGATGTATAGTGGTGTTTTGATAATGAAATACGATCATTACCTGCGTGTTGTTTCTGTTTCTATTATCGTTCGATTATAACCAGAACCGAAAAACCCTACCATCGATTGAAGCTGCTACCTCCAATCAATTCTTGATGTATTACTGTTATTATTTTATTTATTTATTTATTTATTTTTTTCCTCGATCGATATTAAAACAAGAAGAAGAAACCGAGACTTTTTTTGATAGTGGAGGGATAAAGAAGATGTGTGGGACTTGATGGCCACCGAAATAAATGGAAAGGGATACGTTTTTTTTTATTATTTTATCCACTGCCCATCGAATTTTTTTTCCAGGCCAAACATACACAGCATTTCCTTTTGCATATTGGGCTTCTTTGATTAGTAGGTTACAAATTAGTTGGGCTTTTAATTTATTAGCTGGGTCGAATGACGAGTTAAAAGGATTAGGATGGTAATTGAATCAGAAATGAAATAGACAGATCATTAGTTAGGGGTGTTTGAAAGGAACGAGAGGCCATGGGTTCGAGCCCTGCAGTGGGCTATTAATTTTTTTTTCTCTCAGAATTCGTTTTAAGAAGGTAGTTTCCAATTTTACTTATTATTATTATTATTATTATTATTATTATTATTATTATTATTATTATTATTATTATTATTATTATTATTATTATTATTATTATTATTATTATTATCATCATCATTAATTATTATAAGTATTAAGAATATTATTAGTAGTAGTAAAATTATCATTTTAGTATTATTATTATTATTATCACTATAATTATGATTATGATTAACATTATTGTTATTATGAAAGTAATATGGATATATTATTATTATCATTAATATTATAATTTGTATCATTTTATTAATATTAGTATTATCAATATATTTATAATTATTAATATCATATTTATCCTTAATATTGTTATAAGTATTATCTTTAATATTATCGTTAGTAATATTATGATTATCATTATTAATACAATTATTATAAAAATTTATTATCATTACTATCAATTTTACTAAGGTTATCAATAAAACTATCAATATTATTATTATTAAAAATGGTTTATTAAATATAAAAATAAAAGTTTTATTAACGTTGTTAAGACTATAGGTGTAAAAATAAAGATTTCTATATACAAAGATATATTCAAAGTACATAACTTAATTATATTAATATCTCTATTTATATAAAATGAAAATGTATAAATAAAAAATGAAACTTATAAATATAACAAATACACTATTAATAATAAATAGATTTATTCGATTACGAGAATATGTATTAATATATAAACAAATGTTATAGGTTCGTGAATCCGAGGCCAACTCTGCATTATTCAAATGTCGTCATATGTATTTTTACTACAAAATACAGTACATTGAGTTCATTTGATCCCTTATCACTCTTTACATTTTTGGGCTGAGAATACATGCAAATGCTTTATTAATTGTTTTACAATATTTATATGTGTGAGTTTTATTTGCTCCCTTTTTAAATGCTTTTGCAATATATATTTTTGGGGCTGAGAATACATGCGCTGCTTTTATAAATGTTTTACGAAATGGACACAAGTAATCAAAACTACATTATATGGTTGAAATATCGAAATCGAATATGCCCCTTTTTATTAAGTCTGGTAATCTAAGAATTAGGGAACAGACACCCTAATTGACGCGAATCCTAAAGATAGATCTATCGGGCCCAACAAGCCCCATCCAAAGTACCGGATGCTTTAGTACTTTGAAATTTATATCATGTTCGAAGGAGGATCCCGGAATGATGGGGATATTCTTATATGCATATTGTGAATGTCGGTTACCAGGTGTTCAATCCATATGAATGATTATTTTTGTCTCTATGCATGGGACGTATATTTATGAGAACTGGAAATGAAAATCTTGTGGTCTATTAAAATGATGGAAATGATTATTTATGTTAAACTAATGAACTCACCAACCTTTTGGTTGACACTTTAAAGCATGTTTATTCTCAGGTATGAAAGAAATCTTCCGCTGTGCATTAACTCATATTAGAGACATTACTTGGAGTTATTCATGGCATATTTCAAAAGACGTTGCATTCGAGTCGTTGAGTTCATCAAGATTATTATTAAGTCAATTATAGTTAGAGGTATTATGAATTGGTATGCATGCCGTCAACTTTCGATGTAATGAAAGATTGTCTTTTCAAAAACGAATGCAATGTTTGTAAAATGTATCATATAGAGGACAAGTACCTCGCAATGTAATCAACTATTGTGAATCGTTAGTAATCGATATGGACTTCGTCCAGATGGATTAGGACGGGTCTTTACAGTTGGTATCAGAGCGATGGTCTTAGCGAACCAGGTCTGCATTAGTGTATCTAACTGGTAAGTCATTAGGATGCATTAGTGAGTCTGGACTTCGACCGTGTCTGCATGTCAAAATTTTTGCTTATCATTTCTAGTCGGAAATCATCTGCCTATCATCCTTAGAAAATTACCTGCTTATCATTCTTAGTCTAGACACATCTTACTGCAATGATTACATGAATAGTGTATAGACAAAATTCGTATCTTAGCGTATCTGCTAATTCATATCTTAGCATATATGTTACTGAATACTTTACCTGACAACTTCCTTAGATTCCTCCGTAACTTATGGAATTTTAGTATTATATGCATATGTAAATTATGTATTGTAAGGTACTAATCTACATCCTATAATCTATTTCTTATCAAAAATCCTTCATCTGATCGTACGAGATGAATCCCTCAACCAGTTCGAATTCCTCGGATTCCGACAGCTATTCCGATATGGAGTTTCACCTAAGCTCCGAAAGCAGTGTCACCAGAACGAATCAGCCAATCATTCATCCCCAATTCATCTGATGAGTTCGTAGTCTACTTAATCATTGGAGACAAGTAGAAGCGATCCCTTTCATCCACCATATTGTCCTCTTGACGATGAACCTGAAGCACTTACCGGCAAACCTGTTCGAGACACCATTTTCTCTCTCATTACTAGAGTATCTCGTCACGATTATATTCTATCAAAAATTCTAAACCTTATTCATCCGCTCGTTCCGACTGACAATCATCCCTGAATAATAGAAGAAGTTAGCGAACTTCGCACTCGAGTAATCAATTTGGAGAATATGGTGCAAAATCTACCAGCTTCAGTAACATCACTGGCACCAACAGTACCATCAATAACAGCACCAGTACCATCAACAATCCATGCTTCAATATCACCATCTGTACTTCGAGTATGATCTTCGTTCTACGTATCGTTCTACCTCAGTTATCTTCGTTCGACATGGCGAATATGTAATCTCTAAAGTTTTAGAGATTATTTATTCTAGTTCCAACCAAAAACTAAATGAGTTTAATATTATATTAACTTATTAAATCCATGATTACATCTGAAGAAAATATATATGTATATATGTTTTCATAAAGATTGTAATTAAAAATTCTTTTGTACAAACTGTTAATGGTGAAAATATTTTAACGGGTAGGTAATACCCGAGGAATATTTAGATTTCACATTAATAAGTTACATTGTACGTTCTTCGAATCTGATTCAACAGTCATTTACTATCCTACTTACATCCATAGATATACGTATCCGTTCACCGCAGAATAACCATTTTCATTCAATTTCATATTTGGATTTTGACCTATCAGAATCCAACAAGTGGCATAATGAAGAAAACATTTGACAAAATAAAATTTGTTAGAAACAGACAAATTAACTATGAGAAATTTTGTTAAGAATCCATGCTAACTGTTCCTAGCTAACTGTTCCTAGCTAACTATTAATTCCGTATTACATTTTAATTATCACAGTTTATTTATCGCAATTTAATTATCGCAATTTACATTCTCGCAATTTTATTTATCGTCATTTAATTTCTGTTATTTACTTTACGCACTTTATTTATCATCATTTAATTTCTGTTATTTTATTTTTATGCACTTTAAATATCGGGACACGTATACAAGGTTTTGACATATCATATCGACGCATCTATACATATTATTTGGAATAACCATAGACACTCTATATGCAGTAATGATCGAGTTCTCTATACAGGGTTGGGGTTGATTCTACAATAATATATATAGTTTGAGTTGTGATCGAGTCTGAGACGAATACGGGTCACGATACGTATTAATTAATTCGAATATTATATATTAAACTATATATGAATTATGGAATTGCTAACTGTGGACTATCAACTGTGGACTACCAATATTGGACAATTAAAATGAATTAAAATATTGTTTATAATATATGAAACTAAACAATTCTTCAAGTTTGCCACTTGATTTCATCTTAAACCTCATTTGTATTTTGACAATTACAATCTACGTTCAAATCTTTCATGAATCTTGAAAACACCTCAATCGAGAGTATGAACCAACCGCACTTCATCTACGAAAGAAGAGATTGACGCATATAGTTATGCACCTGAAAACACTCGGAACCTGAGTAAAATGTTTAACCCGTATATGTGTTAGCTCCTTTAGCATTATTATTACCCAACATAACTTGGTAATCCATTTCAAAGTAGCAAATTTTATCACAGCTCCAGCAAGTCAACTTCGACTTTTTGTTCAAAACAACCTTATTATAAACCTGATATATAAGTTGCCTTTCGTCATCGATACTGGAAAACCGTTTATATCTCAATACATTAGCAGTAAACTTACCAGCAACATCATTGATCTTTGACTTTACGAAAAGTTATTATATTCATTGAAATCCTATCACCTACTCATCTGCATCTGATAACAAGAATTGCCGTACCAAACACCGAGAATCAGCAACCAATATTTTGAAATCTCGCAGCATGTCTATATCAACAGTTATATGTAAACATATAACATTTATCTCTTAGAATTATGATCTTCTATTCTGAAATTCTGAAAAGCACCCAGTCTACAAATCAATACCACAAATTCTGAAAAAGCTGAATACATCGGCAAAAACTGTACACGACCTTAATCGTCAAAAGTTTGATGATAAATAATGGAGTATTGGAAACATTCAATAGAAAATTTAGTACCGAAAAGCGGATTATGCGAAACTATGAAGGAAGCCGTGAAAAAAAAAAAAATCACAAAGAATAAGTTTGACTTCAAAGAATCCAAATGATTCAATGCCTGCTAAAGTCTTTAGCGAATATCTTGCTCCTTACTCTAAACCCTTACGGACAATAGTTTCTATCATCCTCTGATCTTAGATATTCCGAGATATTATCGTATCTTTCATTATAAATATCCTCGATATTTCTGAATATACTTTCATAACTAATCTTATCTGAAATCATTAATCTCTTCGTGCTATCAGTGTTACATCATATAGAAACTGTTAGTTTCTCTATTCTGTAAACTTTCGAGCTTAAAATATGAATGTTATTGAAGTAATGTTGGGAACTGAAGCATGAGTTAGTATAATATAATGACACTTGATCAACGTGATTATATTACAGTAAGTCATGCTGTGTTTCTAATGGGACGTGATGATTCACAGATCAGAATGTCATCATGTGCCATGTTACATAACTCTTTCATTCTGCTTAACTTCTGAACATATCAAGAAAATATATTCTTGATAGTTCTATTCTCAGTGATTCAGGTAATTTGACAAAACAAATCGTGCTACTACCTTTCCTTTCTACCTTGTATAATATGATAATTTGAAACTCCATACCTATGAATTCTGGACCATTACTTGCGAAAAGTAAACAAAAGCATGAAGCTCCGAAATAGAAAGGGGGTATGAATCGCAGCAAATAAGAGAGCACATTAACTGTGGATGACAATAATTATAGGAGACAGAAGCGGGGACATTGAAATATAAGGAAAGATATAAAATCCAACAACAACATATAAACTACAAACCGTGTATATCAATGTTTATCGCAACATAAAGACACGGGAGAATTAAAAACACTATAACCCCAAGTGCGAAGTAGAAGAAAGCAGATTCCTCCGGTGAAAGTTGGAAAAAGAGAATGATTGTTGCAAAAGTAAGGATAAGGACAAGTATCAGAACTGGATTAAGCATTTTCACAATCTTTTGGATGTATGAACTAAGAAAGAAAGTATACGAATGGTGAGAATAATGGAACGGAAGAGTTTAATTTATAATGGAAATATCAGACAGAGTAATCGAGGCAGATCATCGTATTTAATTATAGAGATCTTAATTTCCTTACTCGCCGAAGAATCAAATCTCTCAGATTTCGAAGATTTTCTTTAAATCCCTTGAATTCCGGAAGTCAACCGTGACTATGTCAAAAGTTAGACGAATCTGTATTTCGTTATCTCACTCTTTTGTGACAGCTTCACTAGTACGCTTCACATACTCGAATCATTTTATCTATATTAATCAATAATGATAAAACCCTAACTCATATTCGTCATGAAAACATTTTTATTGTTAGCCATGACGACCTCACTCAAATTTCGGGACGAAATTTCTTTAACGGGTAGGTACTGTAGTGACCCGGAAAATTTCGACTAATTTTAAATCAAACTCTCGATACGATATTGTATTTTCAACACGATAAGCAAAGTCTGTTAGGTTGGATCTCAAAAATTTTGAACTGTTTCATATATTCAATTGACCTTCGACTATTTCCGACGATTCACGAACAATTATTTGTAAATAGTTACATATATATTTAAATATATATATATATATATATATATATATATATATATATATATATATATATATATATATATATATATAAATATTACTTGTAAATATATAATATTATATTTAGTTGTTTAAAAAGAATATAATTAATATATTTATTTACTTAAACTTGTTAATTAAGATTTGATGTATATATATATATATATATATATATATATATATATATATATATATATATATATATATATATATATAGAATGTGTATATTGAAAATGAATGATTTCGAGTCTAATTAGTAAACGTCAGTAACACTCGGTTGACGTTTCGTTAGTTTTAATATAGATATATTACATGTTCATGAAGGACTAAAATAAAAGTTGAACTGTAAATCGATTACGAAGATGTTAGATTTGTTAAAAATATTTTTACCTTTTTAAGTTTAAATATTAGTACTCCGTACATATAAATTGGAACAGAAAATAAATAAATATCGAACTTTTTTGACCAGGTTTCAAACAAGTGATGAGTGAAATAATTAAATATGTTTAATCTAAAAATTTGGGATTTTTAGGAACACTTCTATACGTTAACTGTTTAGCAATGGTCACGATATAACCATCCGGGGAAAACTGTCGGTAGAATGAAGCCAATATAGTTGGCTGCTTAACTGTTGCTTCTGTTTCAATTCACATTCACTTGATTTATTAATAATATTACAATATAATTATAATTATTACTGTATTTGTTTTTAATTACAACATAAATTAGATAGAGATAGATGGTAGGCGAGACAAATGTAATGGGATCACCATTATAATCATCAACCAATTACATTACACCTTTTGTCGAATCAAGTAATCAATCTTTCTGTACATGCACGTTCTTATTCTATTCTATTCTTTATGATTTTACAATTATTATTATTACTTTAGTTTTATTTTACATATTGACTCATACTTGCATCTTGTTTCAATCTCAACCATCTTCTCATCTTCTACTCTATATCTATATACCCATGCTTACATATAAACCATCGAAGGACACCACTTTCTTTTCCGACCTCCGACTACCACCATCGTACGAGCCACAATCACTAACGAACCCATTCCATCAAGACCATCGAAATGCTCCTGTTTTCTTTTGTAACCGAGACCACCATTCATTTTCTTTCTCTTCTGTTTTTGTTATGTTTACTCGATCAGTCCAAAGAACCACCTGCAACCACCCCGTAAGTAATCGCCATCATCACTTTGCAAACCCTCAACAACCATAAGATCACCATGTACCATCGACTACACACCCAACCCGAACCCACCATTTTGATCACCTTCAAACACCGCCACTTTGTTACCTTGAAAACCACCATGCCTACATCAAGAAAGTATATTTTTTTTCCTCTTTTCCTATACGCTATTCGCATTACCACCATCACCTTGCAACCTCTATTGCTACTTTCCTATTTACGTTGTCACTACTACCAATTATCATTGCTTCTATTTTCGTTCAAGATTGACACAAACCAAACATCTTTTTAATTCAATATTATTACTTTCTGTTATGTTTTAATATATAATAGAAACACCTTTTTGACTTATGATAATTGGCTAGTGGATGAATTTAAATAAACAAGACTCTATCAAAGTGGAATGCCATGTTCCTGTCGCCAGCTCCTTTTCTTTTCGTTTTACTTTATATTTTTTTTTTGCAGACACAAAACTCTTATAACTACTGCACAGCTTTTGTTATTATTATTTTTTTTTTTACGTTTCGAAACCCATTTGAAGAAGATAATGAATTGTAGTATTGAATGATGAAGATAAAGATGATGATGTGAGTAACGATGATGGTATAGACTAACGAAAACGATGATGATGTATAGTGGTGTTTTGATAATGAAATACGATCATTACCTGCGTGTTGTTTCTGTTTCTATTATCATTCGATTATAACCAGAACTGAAAAACCCTACCATCGATTGAAGCTGCTACCTCCAATCAATTCTTGATGTATTACTGTTATTATTTTATTTATTTATTTATTTATTTTTTTACTCGATCGGTATTAAAACAAGAAGAAGAAACCGAGACTTTTTTTGATAGTGGAGGGATAAAGAAGATGTGTGGGACTTGATGGCCACCGAAATAAATGGAAAGGGATACGTTTTTTTTTATTATTTTATCCACTGCCCATCGAATTTTTTTTTTCCAGGCCAAACATACACAACATTTCCTTTTGCATATTGGGCTTCTTTGATTAGTAGGTTACAAATTAGTTGGGCTTTTAATTTATTAGCTGGGTCGAATGACGAGTTAAAAGGATTAGGATGGTAATTGAATCAGAAAAGAAATAGACAGATCATTGGTTAGGGGTGTTTGCAAGGAACGAGAGGCCATGGGTTCGAGCCCTGCAGTGGGCTATTATTTTTCTCTCTCTCAGAATTCGTTTTAAGAAGGTAGTTTCCAATTTTAATTATTATTATTATTATTATTATTATTATTATTATTATTATTATTATTATTATTATTATTATTATTATTATTATTATTATTATTATTATTATTATTATTATTATCATCATCATTAATTATTATAAGTATTAAGAATATTATTAGTAGTAGTAAACTTATCATTTTAGTATTATTATTATTATCACTATAATTATGATTATGATTAACATTATTGTTATTATGAAAGTAATATGGATATATTATTATTATCATTAATATTATAATTTGTATCATTTTATTAATATTAGTATTATCAATATATTTATAATTATTAATATCATATTTATCCTTAATATTGTTATAAGTATTATCATTAATATTATCGTTAGTAATATTATGATTATCATTATTAATACAATTATTATAAAAATTTATTATCATTACTATCAATTTTACTAAGGTTATCAATAAAACTATCAATATTATTATTATTATTAAAAATGGTTTATTAATATAAAAATAAAAGTTTTATTAACGTTGTTAAAACTATAGGTGTAAAAATAAAGATTTCTATATACAAAGATATATTCAAAGTACATAACTTAATTATATTAATATCTCTATTTATATAAAATGAAAATGTATAAATAAAAAATGAAACTTATAAATATAACAAATACACTATTAATAATAAATAGATTTATTCGATTACGAGAATATGTATTAATATATAAACAAATGTTATAGGTTCGTGAATCCGATGCCAACTCTGCATTATTCAAATGTCGTCATATGTATTTTTACTACAAAATACAGTACATTGAGTTCATTTGATCCCTTATCACTCTTTACATTTTTGGGCTGAGAATACATGCAAATGCTTTATTAATTGTTTTACAATATTTATATGTGTGAGTTTCATTTGCTCCCTTTTTAAATGCTTTTGCAATATATATTTTTGGGACTGAGAATACATGCGCTGCTTTTATAAATGTTTTACGAAATGGACACAAGTAATCAAAACTACATTATATGGTTGAATTATCGAAATCGAATATGCCCCTTTTTATTAAGTCTGGTAATCTAAGAATTAGGGAACAGACACCCTAATTGACGCGAATCCTAAAGATAGATCTATTGGGCCCAACAAGCCCCATCCAAAGTACCGGATGCTTTAGTACTTCAAAATTTATATCATGTCCGAAGGAGGATCCCGGAATGATGGGGATATTCTTATATGCATATTGTGAATGTCGGTTACCAGGTGTTCAATCCATATGAATGATTATTTTTGTCTCAATGCATGGGACGTATATTTATGAGAACTGGAAATGAAAATCTTGTGGTCTATTAAAATGATGGAAATGATTATTTATGTTAAACTAATGAACTCACCAACCTTTTGGTTGACACTTTAAAGCATGTTTATTCTCAGGTATGAAAGAAATCTTCCGCTGTGCATTAACTCATATTAGAGACATTACTTGGAGTCATTCATGGCATATTTCAAAAGACGTTGCATTCGAGTCGTTGAGTTCATCAAGATTATTATTAAGTCAATTGTAGTTAGAGGTATTATGAATTGGTATGCATGCCGTCAACTTTCGATGTAATGAAAGATTGTCTTTTCAAAAACAATATATCAACTATTGTGAATCGTTAGTAATCGATATGGACTTCGTCCAGATGGATTAGGACGGGTCTTTACAAAACCACCATCACCACCCATGACCACCGTAAACCACATTCACCTATCTATCTCTCCCTCTCACCCATACTTTCTGTTTCTAGTTCGATTACAGCAGCTCAAGGCTGCGAATGGCTGCTATTTGTATCCTCTTTCTAGTCTCACTGCTAACCACCAAAGACTACCACCTTAACGTCACCAACCGCCACCACCTTGACACCTTAATTACGACTGCAGCTGCTCATTTCTTTTTGGTACATCAGCTCAACAAACCCACAAAACCTGCTCAAACTATTTCTGTTTTGTCACTTGATTACTACATCAAATCCATCAATGTTACGGCTTCGGTTTCTGTTAAAATTCATCGCAAAACACCAACTGCTACAGTGAAACCGTCACTGTTATTGCATTTTTTTCTTTTTGTTTATGTTCAGCGAAAATATAGTGATGTTGTTATGATGATGATCCATCGATGAAGAGTTGATGATGAAGGATCTGATGATGATGATTGAAGAACCATACTGCTTGACGATTTATCTGTTTTAAAACAAACCCAAAACCAAACACCTTTAGTTATTACTTTTGATGTTCTCCTGTTAATCAACCTACTATGTTGTTGTTGCTATTTTTCGTTTGTAGCCATAAACAATAACACAGAACCACACACCCGCCATCTATCCTTCTGTTTTGCTTTCATTCGATTACCATCATCACTACTACACTTATTTTCTTCTGTTCTTTTACTTAATCAAACAACCAACCATGTTCACCAACCCTTGATTAAACTGCTATTGCCTTATTAGAATGCTATAAGAACTCGAAACTGCCACTGTTGTGCAGCCGTGAACTATCTTTGAACAACAACATCAAACCCACAAACAAACCTGCTATTTGTTTGCTCTTGTTCACTGTTATAGCTGGGTTCGAGGTTCCTGTTTGGTTAACCAATTAAATCGACGCCTTATAAATATCGATGTGGTTCCACAACCATCATCACCATAAAACAATTTATTGTTTGGCCTGAATTAACCATCGACCAAACCTGTTATTATATGTTTCCTGCTTTATAGTCGGACCAGACCAAGAACCAATAACCATAAAACCGTTACTATTTTCTGTTAATGTTTGCTTATGGATCGATGATGATGATGATGGTATGATATAGACACGAGTTAGATGTTGAGGATGAAGATTAGGAATGATTATGTATTTGACGAGTAGAAGATGATGATGTCACGAGAATGGTGACGATGAGAATGAACGATAGAGATGATGAAATGATTCGGTGATGAAACGAGAAGCTTGATAATGATATGATGATGGTAAGGTTTGATCGGCGGTGTTGTATTTAGAATATTGATGAGTATACATGATGATGAATAACCGAAAACAACTATTGACCTGCAATCGAATATATTTTTTTCTCCTGTTTTCATTTCTAATTTGGGTCAGGACACACCCAATTCTACTTTGGACTTTCTTTGTGGGCCGAGACTTATTTTTTGTTAGGCCGAGATTTCTTTTATTACCGGTCCGATATCTTCCTTTTGCAAGTGGGCCGTAAAGTGGTGAAGAAGAAGAAGATAATACGGGCTAAATAAATATTTTGTTAGTATTATTCTAGAAAAACTGAATTGGTCGAATGGTTGGGTGTGTTTGCGAGTTAGCGGAAGGTCACGGTTTCAAACCCCGGCTTGGGCATTATTTTTTAAGGGTTACATCTTTGAGGTATAATTACTATTACCATTATTGTTATTATTACTATTATTATATTTATTATTATTATTATTATTATTATTATTATTATTATTATTATTATTATTATTATTATTATTATTTTATTATTATTACTATTGTTACCATCATTAACATAATTAAATATTATTATCATTATTGTTATCACTAAGTATTACATTAAGTATTAGGAGTATTATTAATAATAATATTATTATTAATATAGGTATTATGATCATTATTATCATTATGATTATTATTACTATTATTATTTTGAAAACAATACAAATTATTATTATTTTAATTAACATTAGTATTAGTATCATTTTTATTATTAGTATTAGTATTATTATTATTATTATTATTATTATTATTATTATTATTATTATTATTATTATTATTATTATTATTATTATTATTATTATTATTATTATTATTATTATTAACATAAGTATCATTATTAACAATATCATTTTTTTATTTATATTATCATTATTAATGAAGTTATTATTATTATTATTATTATTATTATTATTATTATTATTATTATTATTATTATTATTATTATTATTATTATTATTATTAGTTTATCATTATTATCAAAACTATCATTTTTTTAAAAAAATATTTTGTACATAAAATATACTTATTTTATATACTATAATTGTATTAATATTTCATATAACTATACATCAAAAATATTAACATTACTTATATAAACACTTACATATAACAAACTATTGATATATATATATATATTTTTATAATATATAGATATATTAATATAACTAAATGTATAGATATTAATCATTTTATATATATATATATATATATATATATATATATATATATATATATATATATATATATATATATATATAACATATAATTTTTGATATGATATAAGTATACGTTTTTAAATGGAATTTAGTATAAATTCTATATAACTACAAATATATAAATAATATATATTAATAAATAAAATTATGTGGTTTCCATTACATGTGTTAATATATATATATATATATATATATATATATATATATATATATATATATATATATATATATATATAGGTTCGTGAATCCGAGGCCAACCCTGCATTGTTCAGTTCCGTCGTATGCATATTTTTATTACAAAATATCGTATCGTGAGTTTCATTTGCTCTCTTTTTAAATGCTTTTGCAATATATATTTTTGGGACTGAGAATACATGTGCTGTTTTATAAATGTTTGACGAAAGAGACACAAGTACTCAAAAATTACATTCTATGGTTGGATTATCGAAATCGAATATCGCCCCTTTTAGCTTGGTAGCCTAAGAATTAGGGAACAGACACCCTAATTGACGCGAATCCTAAAGATAGATCTATGGGCCTAACAAACCCCATTTCGGAAAATGGAATGCTTTAGTACTTCGATTTAAAAGGTGATTGCGATTGCCGTTATATAGCATACTTGCGAGTATGCGGGGGATATTCTATATGCATCTTGTTAGTTCGGTTATCAAGCGTTCACCATATGAATGATTTTCATACACTTGCGAGTGTAATGTTATTTATGAAAAATAAAATCTTGTGGTCTATTAAAATTATAGAAATGATTGATTACGTTAAACATATGAGCTCACCAACCTTTTGGTTGACACTTTAAAGTATGTTTATTCTCAGGTATGAAAGAAATCTTCCGCTGTGCATTTGCTCATTTTAAAGATATTACATGTAGTCGTTGATGGCATATTTAGGACAGTACCTCGCAATGGGACCAAATGTTGATGACTTCGTCCAGATAGATTAGGACAGGCTGTCACAGTTGGTATCAGAGCGGTGGTCTTAGCGAACCAGGTCTTGCATTAGTGTGTCTAACTGATAGTTGTTAGGATGCATTAGTGAGTCTGGACTTCGACCTTAGCTGCATATTATAAGTTTTGTTTATCATTCGTAGTTGAAAATTTTCTGCTTATCATTCCTAAGTCTAGACACGTCTTCCTGCACTTATTGCGTAGAAAGTGTATAAATAAATTCATATCTTAGCATATCTGTTACTATAAACTTTGTCTGACAGCTTCCGAAGATTCCTCCGTAACTTATGGGATTTTGGTGTTATATATACATATGTAAATTATGTATTAAAGAATATCAAACTAAATCCTATAATCTATTTCCTATCGAAAATCCTTTATCTGACCGTGCAAGATGAAACTCGCAAATAGTTCAAATTCCTCAGATTCCAACAACTATTTGGACATGGATATTCACCTGAGCTTCGAAAGCAGTGTAACCGGAATGGATCAACCCATTTAGCCATCATCAATTCTGGATGAATTGGGGATGGGTTCGTAGTCGACTTGATCAATGGAGATGAGAAGAAGATGATCCTTTCCATCAACCAACCTACACTCTTGGCGAAGAACCTGAAGCACTTACCGAGGAACCAGTCCGAAACACCATTTTCACTCTCATTTCCAGGATATCTCGCAGCGGTTATATAATATCTCGAATTCTAAACTTTATTCATCTCCTCATTCCAACCGACAATCATCCTGGCGTGATAGAAGAAGTCAACGAGCTTCGCGCTCGAGTAGTTGTTTTGGAGAATATGGTGCAAAACTTACAAGCACCAGCATCATCACCAACACCAACAGTGCACCAACAACAACATTCGCATCACAAGCCTCAACACTACACGTCTCAACCTTACAATCGGTACCTCGAGCATAATCATCGTTCTACATGACGTTCTACATCATTTATCTTCGTTCGACATGATGATTATGTAATCTCTAATGTTTTAGAGATTATGTACTCTAGTTCTAACCGTAAATCAGATGAGTTTAATATCATATTAACTCATTAAATCCATGATTACATCTGAAGAAAATATATATGTAAGTATATTTTCATAAAAATTGTAATTAAAAATTGTCTTGTAAAAACTGTTAATGGTGAAAATATTTTAACGGGTAGGTAATACCCTAAGAAATAGTTAGATCTCACATTAACATGATGCACTGTGCATTCTTCTATTCAGATTCAGCAGTCATTAACAATACTGCTCAAATCTACACATATACGTATCCGTTCACCAAAGAGCAACTATTTTCATTCAAACTCAATTTCATATTCGGATTTTGACCGATCAGAATCCAAGTCAAGATTTGACAAGTGGCATAATGAAGAAAATAATGGACAAAATAAAGTTGATTAGTAACCAATTAATTAATTACGTAAAACTTTAAACCTATACTAACCAAATCCTAGCTAACTGTTCCTAGCTAACTGTTCCTATAACCGTTATGACTATTTACTTATTACATTTTATTTATTGTCATTTTATTTATCGCAATTTTAATTATTGCAATTTTAATTATCGCAATTTATTTATCGCAATTTTAATTATCGCAATTTATTTATCGCAATTTTAATACTCGCAATTTTATTTATCGTCATTTAAATACTGTCATAATATACTAGTCTTGGTTAATCCCGAGACAATATAATATAATCTTGATTAATTAGATTATATATTGAACTATTGGACTATTGGACTACTAACATTGGACTACTAACCTTGGACAATTAAAAAGTATTAAAAGAGTAGAAAATATTAATTATAACACATTTTGATTCAATATATCGTTAATAAGTTACATCTTCTACAGTTAAACATTTCTTCAAATTTGCCACTTGATTTCATCTTAAACAATCATATATATCTTGACGATTACAACCTGCGTTCAAACCCTTTGAAATTCTTGAAAACACCTCGAATTGATAACCAATGATTCAGATAAGTTATTATAGAGAATGCTGATGAAGCAGCAAAAGTTATAGATGGTCTTAATAGCCAGAAGCTTAATAATAAAGAATGGTGTGTTGAAAAGACTCAGTTTTGGATCTGAAAAACAGATTGAGCAGACTATGAAGGAGGCTGTAGATAAATCACAAAATCTGTAATTACAGAATCCATATGATTCAGTATCTGCTGAAATCTTTAGCGAATACTTTACTCCTTACTTATTATAAATCCTTGCGGAAAAGTTTTGCAACATCCTTTGATTCTAGATATTTTAAATTCTAAGATATCATCGTATCTTTCGTTATAAATATCTTCGATATTTCTGAAGATACCTTCATAAATATCTTTGTCCGAAATTATCTATCTCCTCGTGCTATCTATGTTACATCATAGAAGAAACTATTTTAATTTCTATCTTTCTATAAAAATTTGAGTTTAAATTATGAATGATTTCTGGAGAAGTGTTGGGAGTTAAAGCATGAGTTAGTATAATATAATGACGCCCGACCAACGTGATTATATTACAGTAAGTCATGCTAAATTTCTAATGGAACGTGATGATTCACAGACCGTACCGTCATCATGTGCCATGTTACATAATTCTTTCATTCTACTTAACCTTCGAACATTTCAAGAAAATTTATCCGGTATAGTTCTATCTTCCGTGATTCTGGTAATTTGAAAATCAAATCGTGCTATTACCTTTCCTTTCTGCTTAATATATTATGATTATTCGAAACTTCATATGGTTACCAAGTGCTCAACCACTTAGAATATTTTTATTAAAACGTTTATGTATATGAAATCTTGTGGTCTATTACTATTACGGAAATGATTGATTATGATAAACTAATGAACTCACCAACCTTTTGGTTGACACTTTAAAGCATGTTTATTCTCAGGTATTAAAGAAATCTTCCGCTGTGCATTAGCTCATTTTAAGGATATTACTTGGAGTCAAGATTAATATTAAGTCAATTATAGTTGGATGTAATATGAAATGGTATGCATGCCGTCAATTTTTGATGTAAAGAAAGTTTGTCTTTTAAAAACGAATGCAATGTTTGTAAAACGTATCATATAGAGGTCAAATACCTCGCGATGTAATCAATTATTGTGAATCGTTTATAATGTATATGAACGGATCCTTTCACCATCCTAATTATGTCTAAATAAACTTTAGGATTAAAATGAATCTTGCAACACTTATGTGTTTAACTTTAATCCAAGGCTAAAGTTTCATTAAGACGTCATTAAGTGTGATTAACCAAAATTAGTGTTTTAGTAACCAAAACTCATTTGAATATGAATGGGGAAACTATTCTAAGCATGTTTAAATGAGTTTTATAAATTATAGATGTCCCAAAGTAGTCAAACATTTTTCGATCAAAAATCCGGACATGAGAAACTGCGGTCGACCCACGGCTGACCGTGGAGTCGACCGTGTACCTTGTTTCGTGGAACCAAGGTACATGACATCCACGGTCATACCTGCGGTCAACCGTGGACCTAACCGTGCTCCTTCAGTAGTTTTTAAATGACTCTTTTGACTTAACGGTTTTATGTATTGGTCGTTTGCTAGAGATTGTGTAGGCTTGTGAACTTGTGTTGTTCTATACGTTGTTTAAGCACACAAGACTTGGTGTCATCATCAAAACAAAGTGGTTAACATTTGAATATTATTATTGGATCACTTACCAACAAGTTCTATTAAAGTGCTTATAAAATATGTTTGCGTGTATATAGTAAACTTGGTGGTTTCATAATTTTTTGTGGTGTGTGTGATAAAAGATGTAAAGTTAAATAATTATTATAGTTTTTTATATTTATCTAACTATTACATTCAAGAAATTTATATATAAAAAATTTATATATAGGGTGTAAGCCTAAGTAAGCGTTTAGGTTGTGATCAGTATAAATTAAAGCATTAGATGTCAAATACAACACATACATTCATGTCGCAAATTGAAGAATAAGTCATTCCAAGACCTACAAATGCTAATGTGCTAATTGAATGAAATTACACATTTATGTATTTTTAATTTGTTATTTACTTGGTGTTGATGATATTAAACATGTTTATGAGAGATTAATAAATAGTGCCGGACTAGTGAGGGAAGACAAAATATCGTTGTTTTATAAAGTCGATTTACCAACTTCTTTGAACTTCATGTATGTTGTTAACAATCATTAGATCATTTTTTGTTGTTCATGTTAATCATCATTATTTAATATCTTAACACATGAACTATGAATGACATGTAAAAATCTCGGACAAGATATGTAGGGGTTTAATAATTCACTTTAAAAATAACTATATTATTGAATTCTTATATACCTTAAGTATCACGGAATGTCGTTTCACGAGTTAAACCTCAAAATAGGACTAACGATAGTGTTCTTAAATGTTGAATCGTACCGAAATTCATGTAACACACGACCCTTACCACTAGTCATATTTAAGATGGACTACATTATTTAAGAAAGAGATGATTCAAATTAATTGTTAAATTTACTATTATATTTAGCAGTAATTTTTATTAGTGTATAATAATTTTGAGATATATATGAATAAAATATAGCTAAGATATACATTTATTTTATTTTTATTTTTTTGGAAATAGAGAATAATACTCTACCAATCCTGTTATATTTTTTTTACTTGAGGTGTAATTTTTATTAAATGTACACTAATTAATACTTTATTATTTTGTTAAAGACTTAGAGCACTAGTAACGGCTCCGCCCTTGGCTCCCCGCCTTCCAAGCACCCCAATGCTAGCATTTAGCCCTTGCTTAGCCCTTGATCACTAGTGCTTCATTTTGTCGTTGGATAGCAAAATGAATCACGGAACACTTGTATTAATTTGTTGTACATTTTGCCTTATTACTTGTATCCGTAAATAATTAATTAATTTAGTGGGTATGAGGAAGTGTGTGATGGGTACGTCATGGTTGTTAGTATTTAGTGGTTTGTTAGTGATGGAAAGAAGGTGCTGATGTGGCGCTGATGTGGCACTCCGTGATTCCATGATGGACCGTCATGGTTAAGAGTGGTGTTATTATTATCATGTTCTAATCTTTGACATAGACACAGACGCAAAAATGGACACAAGAATTCAAATTCAAACAAAACAAGACATATCATAAACGTTTCTGAACCACCAGAATATGCTAGCCAATGTGTCTTATCTAACGTCTTAATACATCTCATTTAGGCATTTAATAAAATATACTTGAATAATATCAAAAGTTAAAATTATAATAAACAGATATGTGTTCTATAACCGCAAATGAGAATAATGCTTAATTACCTTGATGATAGAGGGATGGTCTGACCGTTTGACATCAGAAAAAACAGCAAAATCCGAATTACCGTCACATGGAAATGGCCGTTGAGATGCAAGCTCAATCTTTTTGTAAAGACTCCCATATTCGTTCTGTAATCATATATATGAAAACAAAATTTAACATGTGAGAATTTGTATATTACTTATTTGGGTATCATTCTTGACGTAGCAATTTTGGGCACAAACCCCCATGTTGGTGCATCATATTAACCCAATTATAAACTAAAGGGAATGATTCTCACACACTTTTTTGATCCTCACACAATTATTTTAAACTTTTACTCTTCTAATAATACTCAATTGGTGTGTGAGGATAAAAAAAGTGTGTGTGAGAATCATCCCCCTAAACTAAAGGAGTCCAAGTTCAACTTAGAAAGTATAAAATTATAAAAACACTACTCCGTATAAGACCAATTTTAATGCGGCGTCAGAGGAGTCCCGTCAGACATGCTGGCGACGGGTGACGCCCCCTGACGCCCCTAGTGGGACGTCACGGGTAACGAAACCGGGGCGTTAGTCACATTTCTCACGGAAAAATCAAAACGCGTCAGTTGATCTGATTGGTCCACGTATTTTGATGATTTTTATTTTGTTTTTATTTTTTTTATTTATTTAAATTATTTATATTCTTTTCTACATAAACCCATCAAAACCCATCATTTTTAACCCATCAAACTCAATATTTTCTCTCATTTTAACACTTTCATTCAATTATTTTTGTTTTGTTTTTGTTTTTTTATTTATTTAAATTATTTATTTTCTTTAATATATAACCCATCAAAACCTATCATTTTTAACACATCAAACACAATATTTTCTCTCATTTTAACACTTTCATTCAAATGATTTTTGTTTTGTTTTGTATTGTTTTTTTTTTAATTTGAATTATTTATATTCTTTTCTATATAAACTCATCAAAACCTATCATTTTTAACACATCAAACTCAATAATTTATGTAATGGTTGAATTTTATGAAATATTAATTTGTGATGTTTTTTTATATTTGATATGCATTATATTTTATAAAAAATACTTTGTATTCATATTTAATATAAAATAAAAAATAATAAAACTGGTGGGACCTACATTCAGGTGACACAGAACTGGGACGTCAGGGTTATTTTGGGTCAGAAACTGACATCTGCCACGTCAGAGGCAGATTGTACTTTTTGGCCAAAAAGTGTATAATCCGCCTGTGACGTCACAGGCAGGGTTATATATGGTCTAAATTAGCATGGGCGACGCCATGCTTGTAAGACCCTTTTGTAACGATTGCAATCCAACGCCGTTGGATCTGATGTTGATTAAACACACGCCTAAAAATGGAGTAAAAATGTGTGGCTTTGAGCTGTTGGATGAGTGTGCGTTGCAAAGCAACGATAAAACTCAGAGCTGTGAGTTGATTTTATTATAAAAAAATTTAACAAAATTATTTATATTCTTTTTTTACTCAACTCACAAATATATTTTACCACATTATTACAACACTCTCAACCAACACCTAATCATTACTTTACATTTTTAACTCACACCCAAGGTTGGAGAATTCAAATATCGGGGTGATATCATTTTGACATTTTCTAGAAGATCTCGGCATCTTGAAAAAATCTCGGGGAGATCTCGGACGTTGACTTGTGTTGACATTTTAGGTTTTTTTAATATAAATATATGTATATTTATATACATTTTAAAGAGTTTTTACGAAAAAATCTGAGAAATGAGCTAGAAATTACTAAGAAATTAAGAGAAATTACGAGTAATTCCGAGAAATTACGAGAAAATCCGAGAAATTACGAGAAAATTCGAGAAATCGTGGCATTAACCGAGATTTTACCCGTTGACCGGGAAATCTCAACGAGATGGGAAAATATTCTCGGCTAACTTTTTAAATCGAGATCTCACCGAGAAATTCCGAGATTTACAACACTGCTCACACCACCACATTATCAAAAAGAAAAAAAAAATGTAGGCAAAGGTAAATAAATAGTAGAAACACATTTTAAGAAATTGGAAGGTAAGAAATGTACCACAATTTTGTGAAAACCAAACTCTAATCTTTAAAATATTTTGTTTTTTACCTTCATTTTTTTCCATTCTTGTTGGAACTCCAATGAATCGTTTTCTAAAGGTGTGGAATTGGGAGTGAAGTATCGAAATGGTGCTCTAACTTGAACTTTATACTTTTTGCAAAATGGGACCCAAAGTTTTGCAAAATTTATTGTTTCGACGAATGAGTAAAACGTTAATGGTGAGCAGCCATCATCAGACAAATACAGAGCTAACTTGTTAACTGGATAATCCACAGCTAACAATGATAAAACCGTGTTCATTGTTATTATAGCCGGTTCGAGTATGGGGTCTGCCGTTGTCACAAAGATGTCCACTGCTGGAAACTCAGAGTCACTTACCCTGAAACAAAATATCATCATAGAATAAAAACCAAGAACAAAAAAAAAATGGTTGCTTTTTCAAGATAAAAACTTAGCTATGATTCTAAAAGGATTGTGCTATAAATCTAGCAAACATTATGTCATGCGTGTTGATAATTGTTAGGTACAAAAACATTAAACAAGAGTCGTTGGGATTGACATGACATTTTACATTTTGAAACCATTTGATAATAGAGATAAAGTACTCCGTAGCTTATAAAGTTATGAATAGAAAAACATGTATATTTCTTATAATTATCGATGTAGAATTGGATTTGCACCCAACAATGTTAGTACAGAGGTGATAAACATCAAAGTTACATATTATATAAGGTTATAACAGACCCATATTAATTAGCATAAGTATGTGTATAATTCGAAAGAAATCATACAAAATAAAAACCCGCAATTTTTGAAGTTAAAGAAAACTTGCCTCTTCAAGAGTCGTTCAGGGTAAGTTTTAGTACTGCATTGATTCCATGTGATACATATAGAAAGAATCCAGTTAAAGGTGAACCACGATTCACACAAAAACGCGACAACCCATGGAAGGTAGTGTTCTTGGTCTTTGAAAAAAGCAGCCCGATAAACAAGCACAGAAACAAGAAGGGAAAGAATCACGAGCTCTATGACTCGGGTTGTCGTGTTCTTATGGACTACTGTTTCATGTAAAGGAAGACAAGTTGAGTCTTCGTTATTGTTTGAAGACATGGTGCACAAAATCTAAACCTATGTTTATGGTTTGATGGTATACTGTACCAGAATAAGTTATATATATATATATATATATATATATATATATATATATATATATATATATATATATATATATATATATATATATATATAGAAATTGTTTTTTATAAAGAAAATAAATTAAAGTATTGATGTGACTAAAATATACCCAATAAATTGTACTGAGTTTTGCACAACGTAACCAATGGTTCTGGAATGAGCAATGGCCGGTCGACAGTGTTAGGTTTTATAAGTAGTTGCAAAATAAACCACATAGACAAAGATATTAAAATTCGATGAAGATAATTGGTTAATGGTTGCAAATCAAAGTTCATCATAAAAAATTAAAGAAAGTAATGTATCGGTAGTACGTAGGGATGACAATTGATCGGATGATGTCATATCCATTTGATTTTTCCTTATCTATATCAATTTAATTTCAGTTCATCCGTCCATATCCGATGAATTAAGCGGGTTAATGGATATTCATTGGATATCAAATGAAATGTTAATTAATATAATATATATTATAACAAATGTAAATATTTAATTTTTATGTTTTTGATTTGTTGCACGTGTTTTGATTGTAATTAGTCGCCGATTGTGAATCCAATTAAGCAAAATACGTTATTATATAAGTAAATATACGTTTAAACTAATTTAAATATCTAACTTTGAATATTGTTAGTAACAATTTATTACTTTTGACTATCAAAACCCTTATTTTTGTTAATTATATAAGAATTTGTAGGTTATATGTATATATATATATATATAGATTTGTAGATGTATATGCATATATTATAATACGTATATATGTATGTATAAATGTATTTCGGGTGATAATGAATATATTCGTGGATGATAAATTGTCATCCATATCCGATTTACGAAATATTTAGATTATTCATATTCATATCCGTTAATCGTCCATTTACATCATCCATATCCATTATAAATGGATCGGATCGGGTGGATGTCCATGGATGAAGCATCCATTGCCATCCATAGACTAGTGCGTAATTCAAAGCCGGTCGGGGGGTTAGGCTGCACTACTTCCTCGTCATCCCCCTCCGATAATATGCCGAGCTCAAACAAAGAACCTCCGAGCCTCCGCTGCCACTCCCCGCGGATCCAGGCATGCCCGCATGTAGAAAAGGCGATACGGCTTGCAGGAGCTCGTTAACTCAAAAAAATGTATGCATATAAATATTTTGATACTTTCTTTATCATCAATTGTTTTTACAGTATCAAAAAATCATTCAACTTATATGTTTGACATGTTATTAGGCATAAACGAACCTGAAAAATGGTCTTTTAGTGTAAGTTAATTAATTACGAGTATCTTGCAATTACGTATGTTTATTTGCTACATGTATTTTGATGGATACCGCTTTTAGGCAGTGATAGAATCAATAGGCAAAGTTATAATTGGCTTTTTTAAACATTTAGTAATAGACAGCATGTTTTTATATACATTGCTAGTGTGGAAATTACGTAATTAACTCTAAGGGTATAAATAATGATACATACATGTGATTAATTATGGAAATACTTCAATGAATTAATTTAGAATGTTTAGTTGAAGTTTAATGAATAAACTATTAGTTTTTTTTTTTTTTTTTTTTTTTTTTTTTTTTTTTTTTTTTGAAGAGCGGGATCATTCATGAGGACTTAACACATACACGTTCATAGTTGCATAATCTACCTTCAACTGCTGTCCAGGAGAAAATTCGGTCCAATCCGAGGGCGGTATCTTTATTTTGATGTACGCATTGTAATCGATTCATCCCGTAATTATTTTTGACCATTTCCCTAACCACTAAAAATATATTTATGATAAAATTTGAATCTGGAATTCTTTTGAAATCATAAGGTTCGACTACTCGACTATCTTGTGGTGATGGTTGTATTCAGACGTATAATACTACCTATCTTTAGTTTTTCTAAATTAAAAACAAGTTAAAAAAACTCAGTCATTAAACTATAATTATCCACTCAGATAATGTATGGCTATGAATGTTACAATCATACTCCGTATATGCAATGAAACACTTTGATCAAACTATAAAAATATGATTATGGTTATTTTCTGCCACGAACCTAATATCTGGTCCATGCTTCTAAAATACAAAATTGAGCTAAGCAATAACGTGAGAATGTTTTGGCATTGTCCATTGTCATGTCTATTAACCTAAACCAGGCCACGTACTGCTTAAAAAAAATGGGGTCATGCTTAGCCTCATGGGTGGGTTTTCCAAAAATAAAAATGAAAAATATCTAAAATACTAATTGAACACTCTCTAAACTTCTGTTTTTTTCGAAAAAATAGAAATGATATAAATATAATTATTTCAGCAATCGTGAAAGGACTCGAAACACATACGGCATGGGCCTCACAACAAAGGGATAAAAATCTCATCCATGGATAAATAAAATGACTAGTCATGTTAAAAATTTTGTGAGAAGAAAAATAAGGAGCTCACCATTTATCCTATGTATTTATTTTGAGATTCAATTTTGTTTGTGTACAAAAAGTAACATGTTAAATTCATGCTTGCAATATTCCCTTTATCTACTTCTTAATGTGTTTTTTTGTTTATAAGTGTAGGGATTCTGTTACAAATAAAGGATGTTAGATATATTTTATGAAAGATGGCAGCTTTTTCTTCTTATTACAAGTTTTTGGATCTTTAAGGGTGCAAAGTGGAACTACATTTGTGAAGGCTATAAAACCCCTCCTAGGGTTGCTGCTCTGCTCGACCATCATCACACACGCCTCATTTTATCACTTGATCCTCATTGTTCTTATTCATCAAATTCATCTCTGTTTTCATAGTTCTTGTGTTAATCTATTGTTATAGTGGTAGATTGGTGTATCAATTGTGGTACCAATCTTGGTTATCATTCTATTTTGTTATCATTCTCCCTCGGCTGTAATCGTGGGGATACCACAGACTCGTTTTCGATATATTGTTAATATTTTGGTGATCTACTTGTTACTTTCTGTGATCTGTACATGGTATCAAGAGCGTTGGTGACTTGATTAATCCTGTTGGTGTTCATAATCATCGAATCTGGTTACTAGGGCTTGATGACCGTGAGTTTTTTCTTCAATTATTGATTCCTTGTTTCCAGTTGTGTCTATTGGGTTCATTTTGGACCTGTGATCTCTGTTTCTGGGCTCTCATTTGGATTCAAGAAGAAACCCTAATTTTTCAAATTAGGGTTAGGGTGGATTGAACCTGACCTGAATCATTTTTTTTTTCGTTTGTCTATCTTGTCTTCTGCTGCTACAAAGGGGAGTTTCACTATAACCCTAATTTCTATTTGTTGCTTATTTATTGTCTTCTTTGTGTGATCTTATGTGTATGCGGTATACGTATTCTGCATTTTTTCATTTATATTAGTTCATTGCTTATTTGTCTATCTGGGACAGAAACCCTAATTGCTTGGCTGTTCTAAAGACTCTACTTTATTGCTTTATTGCTGTCTTTTTTTTTTTTTTACTGTCTTTGTATTCTTGATTGCTGTTTGCTATCATGGTTAATGATACTGGTGATGGATCCAAGACCACTCATGTGTTTGATCTTGATTTTGGAGATCTACTTTATTTGCACTCTAGTGAAACTAGTATTACTCCACTTATTTCTATGAAATTAAAGGGAACTGAAAACTATAATGTCTGGAGTAGGGCTATGCTACTAGCCCTACAAACTAAAAACAAAAGTGGTTTCATAGATGGTACCGTGACTAAAAACACTATTGATAATGTTCTTGCTTTACAATGGGATAGATGCAATTCTGTTGTGTTGTCTTGGATTCTTAACTCTGTGAGTGAAGAACTTTGTGAAGACCCGTCCTAATCCATCCGGACGAAGTCCATATTGATTATAAACGATTCACAACAGTTGATTACATCGCGAGGTACTTGACCTCTATAGGATACATTTTACAAACATTGCATTCGTTTTTGAAAAGACAATCTTTCATTACATCGAAAGTTGACAACATGCATACCATTTCGTAATATATCTTACTATAATTGAATTAATAATAATCTTGATGAACTCAACTACTCGAATGCAACGTTTTTTGAAATATGTCATGAATGACTTCAAGTAATATCTCTAAAATGAGCAAATGCACAGCGGAAGATTTCTTTCGTACCTGAGAATAAACATGCTTTAAAGTGTCAACCAAAAGGTTGGTGAGTTCATTAGTTTAACATAAATAATCATTTCATAATCTTAATAGACCACAAGATTTCATATTTCCATTTCTCATAAACATACGTCCCATGCATAGAGACTAAAATATCATTCATATGGATTGAACACCTGGTAACCGATATTCACAATATGTATATAAGAATATCCCCATCATTCCGGGATCCTCCTTCGGACATGATATAAATTTCGAAGTACTAAAGCATCCGGTACTTTGGATGGGGCTTGTTGGGCCCGATAGATCTATCTTTAGAGTTCGCGTTAATTAGGGTGTCTGTTCCCTAATTCTTAGATTACCAGACTTAATAAAAAGGGGCATATTCGATTTCAATAATTCAACCATAGAATGTAGTTTCACGTACTTGTGTCTATTTCGTAAAAAAGTTATAAAAACAGCGCATGTATTCTCAGTCCAAAAAACATATATTGTAAAAGCATTTAAAAAGGGAGTAATGAAACTCACGCATATAAATATTGTAAAACAGTTAAAAAAGCATTTGCATGTATTCTCAGCCCAAAAAATGTAATGAGTAAAAAGGGAATTAAATGAACTCACCTAATATAGTTTGTAGTAAAAATACATATGACTATATAGAACAACTGAACAATGCAGGGTTGGCCTCGAATTCACGAACCTATATCATTTGTATATATATTAAAATGTATAATCGTATTCTGATAGTGCTCCAAATGAACATATATTTAGTAGCAATATCGTTCCAATATGTAAAGTTTTTAAATGTAATTTCCTTATTTTTAGTTGTAATAGTTAAATAAATAAGTGCGAAGACGAAAGACGCAAATTGCTCGAAAATGAAGATTTAAAGACAAAAACAAAGATTTGAAAGACCAAAACGTCCAAAAAGCTCAAATGTACAAGATACAATTCAAAAGGTTCAATTTATTGATGAGAAACGTCTAAAAATGACAAGAGTACAAGTTACAAAACGCAAAGTACAAGATATTAAATTATACGAAAGGACGTTCGAAAATCCGGAACCGGTACCCGAGCCAACTATCAACGCTCGACGCAACGGAGCTGAAAGTACAAGTCAACTATGCACAAGAATATAATATAATATTTAAATAATTCATAATAAGAATAATAATAAATAATAAAAAGTTGTTAATTGAGCATAGTTAAGGGGTCATAAGTGAAAATTTCAAATCACCAATTGCCTATAAAATGGAATTCACGGAGTAATGAAAAAATACACCTTTCTTCATATTTCTTTCTCTCTTCTGTAATATGTAATATATATTTATATTATAATTTTAATATAAGTTAATTTTAATAATAAAGTTATGGTTTAGTTGGGTTATTGTAAGAAATATTTTACGGGTTTTAAGTCGAAATTCTGTTCGTGCAACGCTACGCGATTAATCATCACTGTAAGCTATGTTCTTCCTTTTTAATTTAATGTCTCGTAACTAAGTTATTATTATGCTTATTTGAGCCGAAGTAATCGTGATGTTGGGCTAAAATATTAAGACGGGGTTATTGAACTTTGTACCATAATTAAGGTTTGGGCGAAAGACCGACACTTGTGGAAATTGGACTATTGACTATTAATAGATGGGGGGTATTGTCTAATTGAGTGACAACTCATTGGAGTCTGTCGAACCTATCTTCAAATTAATTAACCTAATAATTAATAATGATTATGGTTGTCCTATTTAGTGACGTTCATATGGAATCTGTTATAATCATTTAATTAATCAATTGGGTTGGGTAATTGATTATTCAAACTGATCAAGTGGGTAAATTAATATTCATATCTAATCAAAACAGGGGTGGATTACATACAGTGATAACTGGTGTAATTGTTGACAGAAGTGATAACTGCGTCACAGTTTAAATCCTTAATTAGTTGGAATATTTGACTTCGGGTATAAGGGTAATTTGACGAGGACACTCGCACTTTATATTTATGACCGATGGACTATTATGGACAAAAACCAGATAGGTATCAAATAAACCCGGACAAAGGACAATTAACCCGAGTAACAATTAATTAAAATCAAAACGTCAAACATCATGATTACGAAAGTTTAAATAAGCATAATCCTTTTATTTCATATTCTATCGCAATTTTATTTATTGTTATTTTATTTATCGTCATTTATTTATTTTACGCACTTTAATTATTGTCATTTATCTTTACGCTTAAAAATATAAAATCGACAAACCGGTCATTAAACGGTAAAAACCCCCCTTTTATAATAATATTACTACTTGTATATATATATTTATATAAATATAGTTTTATAAAAATATAGTACGTAATCACTAGCTCCCCGTGGAACGAACCGGACTTACTAAAAACTACACTACTCTACGATTAGGTACACTGCCTATAGTGTTGTAGCAAGGTTTAGGTATATCCCATCCGTAAATTAATAAAACTTGTGTCATATTTTGTAGTATTTCCTAAGTAAAAATAATACTATTTCGTACCCTCACGCTACATCATCAAGTTTTTGGCGCCGCTGCCGGGGAGCGCTAAAACGCTATATTTTTAATTATAATAATATTGAAATAAAATATAATAATATAATAATATTGAAATAGAATATAATAATATAATAATATTGAAATAGAATATAATAATATAATAATATTTTAGAATCAAAATTTGATACGTAAAGTTTTAAAAAGTCGTATTTATTAAATACTTCAGGGGTATATTATGTAACTTGTAATTAATAATTTCTATCATATCGCTTTCATGTGAATAGTAAATTAATTAATTTCTTTTCATTTACTATTCATGAATAGTAAATGAATTAAAAAAAAAAAGTTTTGAAAAAAATAATAATTATAAAAAAATTATTAATTTGTAAAAAAAAGCGTTTAAAAAAAAAAAAAAGCGTAAAAAAAAAAAAAAAAACGTAAAAAAAAAAAAAAACAAAAACGTAAAAAAAAAAAAAAAACGTAAAAAAAAAAAAACGTTAAAAAAGAAAAAAAATTATTAAAAAAAAAATATATTTTTTTAAGATTTTGTCTATAAAAAAAAAATGTTTTTTTTAGTTTTATTAACTTTAGATTTTTAGACTATAGTCGCAACTTTTAGTATTAAGTTTAGTTTTGCCATAGTTATTTTTACTTCTAGAATTTTTAGGCTTTGCTGTAACGACCCGCACTTTTTCGATCATACTATACTTATAAGATTAATATTTACATAAATTAAACCTTGCCAACATGATAAGCAATCCAAATTGTCGAGATTTATATTTCCGAAAAGAATTTTACACAACGTTTGACCGTCTAGTTTGACCAATGATATCACGAACTATACAATATATGATAATTATACGTTTGTGTATATATATGTATATATACATATTTAACATGATTAATGAATGTTTTAATACCTCATTTTATATTAATAACAACAAGTTATATGTGTATTTTGAAACTACTAACTTAAGTTTTCAAAACGATAACTATACGTAACGTTATTTGACATAAATACTTAAGACATATAATGTTTATACATATATTGTATAAGTAATGTATTTAATCACTTTTAAGAACTTAAATACATAAAATCATATAAGTGTATTCACAAAAGATAGTTATATTTGAATCCTCATTCCATTTTTCACAAAATTTCTATACGTATACCTAGAGTATTTGTACTCGTATCATACCAAGCTTCTATACGTATTTACTATTGGTATATACACATCAAATCACCACCTAACCAGCCCTTATTCATGCCTTATGTATAAGGTAATTACTTTTGAATCATTGCAAGACTAATTACAAAAATACAAACTAAAATTTTGTCATGTTATCCTTAAAGATCACATTTTTAGGAGTATATATGTATCATCATTTTTGATTCATTTTTACTTCAATCTCTTAACTAAAAACACACACTCTTTCTTACTCTCTAAACTCCATAACAATCCAGCAAAGTTCCATAAAGATCTAGCTTCAAAAACCATACTAAAACACCATAAGAAAACCATACAAAAACACTTCAAGAAAACCCTCCAAGAACACCAACTTACTTCCAATCTTTCATCCACTTCTATCACCCTTTTGATTCTAGCTTCTTACTCCTCTTTTACAGCAAACTTATCCAAGGAACTTGAGGTAGAATCTATGTTCATAACCTTATTCGATTCATATATATATAGCTATCTTATTTTGTGGTACAAAAGTTTAACAACAAGAACATAGTTTGAATGTTTTCAAACTTGTTTGCAAACTAAATAAATCCTTCTAACTTAACTTTTAAAATACTTCAAGACCTGTAATATAACTTATGTATATGCTAATTTAACAAGGTAAAACTTGGTTTTTCAAAGTATAAGTATTTTTAGAAAAATGGTCATTAAATGATTTTGTTGTAACAAAAATGTTTAACTTCATATGTTTCACTAATGTTTCACTTATGCCGTATGATTTTGAATACAAACCAAGGTATTTACAGTTCATAGTCTTAAAGAAGAACTCGATCCAAGAAGATGGCAATTTGAATCAACGAAAACGGATTTGTAATTTAAGAAACTATGACCGAAACAAAATTGGTTATCCTAGATCATTTCAACTACGGGATCAATTGGAAAAAAATGATATAAATCACATATTTCTAAGATAACATGATATTTTATATATATGTACTTATAATTCAATTTTATATGGTTCAGGATCACCCGTAAACAACACGAGAAGATTAATCATAAGATCCCATGATTGTATGCAACACGTCATTTGACAACACCGGTACTTTATGTACGCAACACGTCATTTGACAACACCGGTACCATGGGTCAAGATTAATCTCGACCAATACATATACGTTGGGGGTTTTATTTATTGCGGGTATATTAAACATCTAAAAATGAACCATTAAAAATTGAATTGCTAACCTCGGACAGCTAACCTCGGACTAAGGAAATATTCAAAATATTAAAAGTATAACAAGTATATATATATATATAACGTTTGTTTAAAAATGAAAACATATTGATATATTATATATGGATAGGTTCGTGATATCAACAGGAAGACCGAGTCGAAATTATATATCTTCGAGACAACAGTGAGTATATAGTCCCACTTTTAAACTCTAAATATTTCGGGATGAGAATACATGTATTTTATGTTTTACGATATGGACACAAGTAACTGAAAAATATGTTCTACGTTGAGTTGTACCACTGGCATACTTCCCTGTAGCTTGGTAACTAATATTTACAGCGGTATTGTAAACGCGAATCCTGTTGATAGATCTATCGGGCCTGACAACCCCAATCGGACTGGACGACCAGTATTCAACGGTTGCACAGTACTTCGTTTTGTGACTACACTTGGTACGGTGTAGTAAGATTTCATATTAAAGGGAATATGCGACGTGAAAATGTTAAGTATGGTTACCAAGTGCTCAACCACTTAGAATATTTTTATTGAAATGTTTATATACGAAATCTTGTGGTCTATATATATATATTGCTGCGCACTAAACCTATATCTCACCAACTTTATGTTGACGTTTTTAAACATGTTTATTCTCAGGTGATAATTAAAGCTTCCGCTGCATTATGTTGAATCTAAGCAGGATCATGCGTACTCATATTTGTGTCAAAAATAAAACTGCATATCCGAGGACGTGTGTTGTAAAATATGCTAGAAATCGTGTTGTTATTATCATTTGTAAAGTTTGTAAGTCGAAGATTATCGTTAAACGATAATCATCTTTTTATTGTCTAAAGCTTGTAACAAAAATAATGGTTTGGGTTGTAATGTATAATATATGCAGTTTTCCTTTTTAAAAATGTCGCATATAGAGGTCAATACCTCGCAATGAAATCATACGTTATCTAACACGTTCTTATGGTTAAGGACGGGTTATGACATGTGGTATCAGAGCGGTGGTCTTAGCGAACCAGGTTTGCATTAGTGTGTCTAACTGATAAGTCGTTAGGATACATTAGTAAAGTCTGGACTTTGACCGGGTCTGATTTAAAAAAAAAAAACCATTGCTTATCACTGTTGGTTAAAATTTATATGTAAATATTATATAAGTACTAATGGGTTAGTTGTTGTGTGATAGATGTCGAGCTCAAAAATTGTTATCACAATCAACGACTCCGAATCAGAATCTTCAGATGGCGTTCCAGTCATTAACCTGTCCGATGACGAAAATGATATCCTTGGGGAAGACTCACAATTTCCGGATGAACCAACTATAGAAATATCGGAAAGTGAACCCGAGGAGGAAAGTGAACCCGAGGAGGAAAGTGAACCCGAGGAGGAAAGTGAACCCGAGGAGGAAAGTGAACCCGAGGAAGAAATACAGGAAATTACAAAAGACGAGTTCGAACTAGGAAAGAAACGAAAGGCTAATGAATTAGAAAATCCAAATCCCGAGTTTAATGAGAATGATGTGGCACCAATTCCACTCAACACTACCACCCCTATCCCCGCTATTCCTATTCGTTCTGTCCCGGCATCCAGTTCTTCAGTCCCACAGCCAAAATATAGGCAGACAGTTAGGATAAGCGTTAAGCAAATCTTTGTGTCTAAACGTCCTAGAAAATAGATCAAACGATGCGCTGCTGTGTCAAACCATGGAACCGAATAATGTTTTGTATAATATTAATAGTGTGGTTTGCTTAATGTTCGATGTAAGATAAGCATATGTAAAATATTGAAGTATGAAATGCAATAATTTTCCATGGTTAAGTATTATTTAGATTGTAGTAATTGATTCTGTACTAAGCTATTAAGTATGAACATTAACGGGTAGGTACTACCCAAGATATAATTATAAAACGCTAATAAGAAGAAAAGGCTTTTATAATAATACCTGGTTCATATTATTAACAAGCTATAAATGTACTATAAATACACACTACATCTATAATATTCCATGTGAATAATTATTTTCTTTCATTAGGAAATGGCGCGATTGAATCGAATGACGGAACAAGAACTCGAGGAACTCATCAACCAGCGAGTGAACGACAGAATGTTATGGGTTGAGGCTGCAAGAGCTGCTGCAGTTAATCCAAATCCTCGTGTAGGATGCTCCTACAAGACGTTTCAAGCTTGCAAGCCTTCATCATTCAGTGGAACGGAAGGGCCGATCGGTTTAACCCGATGGATAGAAAAGATGGAGACGGTGTTTAAAATCAGTGGTTGTGATGAAAAAGACATGACCAAGTTTGCATCGTGCACTTTACAAGATAGTGCACTCACATGGTGGAAGAATTATGTGAAGGCGGTAGGAGGAGATGTAGCTTATGATACTCCATGGGAAGAATTCAAAGCAATGATAATCACCGAGTATTGTCCAAGGAATGAGGTTATTAAGTTAGAAGATGAGTTACGAAGTTTGAAGGTGGTTGGTACTGAAATCACCAACTACAACCAGCGATTCATGGAATTAGTTTTGCTATGTCCTGAATTGGTTCCAACCGAAGAACGGAAGATTGAAATGTACAAAGCTGGTTTGCCCAAAAAGGTCAAGGCAAATGTTACAGCATCGAAACCTAAGACAATTCATGAAGCTATAACCATGGCAAACGAGCTAATGGATCAGGTCATCATGGATAAGAAAGTATCCAATACTGATGTGAAGGTATCAGGTAACAAAAGAAAGTGGAATGGAAATTATGATCGAGGTAACCAACAACAATCTTTTAAGAAACAAGAAAACACGCAAGGTGCGGGTAGTGGTTTAAGCTTTGGTTATAAAGGACAAAATCCTTTATGCAACCGTTGCCACAAACATCACTTTGGTTACTGTAGTGTGTTATGCACCAAGTGTAATCGACAAGGTCATCTTGCGGAAGATTGTAAGGCTCTCGTTACAAATGGCAACAAGACTCCTGCCACCAACGCAAATAGAACTGCTTTGGCTAACATTACTTGTTTTGGGTGTGGAAAACAAGGTCATTATAAGAGCCAGTGCCCGAATCAGAATGGCGGACCTGCACGTGGAAGAGCGTTTGTTATTAATGCTAGAGAGGCACGAGAAGACCCGGAGCTTGTTACGGGTACGTTTACCATTAATAACTTATCAGCATCTATTTTATTTGATACTGGCGCCGATAGAAGCTACGTGTGTATAAATTTTTACACTAAATTGAATTGTTCATCATTACCTTTAGATGCTAAGTACTTGATTGAGTTAGCTAATGGTAAACTAATTGAAGCCGATAAAATTTGTCGTGATTGTGAAATAAATCTAGCCGGAGAAACGTTTAAAATCGACTTAATACCCGTAGAATTAGGAGGTTTTGATGTAATAGTCGGCATGGACTGGATGTCCAAAATAGGAGCGGAAGTTGTTTGTGCCAAGAAGGCAATTCGTATTCCTGGTAAGGATAAAATACCGGTGATGATTTATGGAGAGAAGGGTAATTCAAAGCTAAAACTCATTAGCTGTTTGAAAGCCAAGAAGTGTTTAGAAAAGGGATGTTACGCTATTTTAGCACATGTTAATAAAGTCGAAAAGAAAGAAAAGTGCATCAATGACGTGCCTGTGGCAAGAGATTTTCCCGAAGTTTTTCCGGAAGAATTGCCGGGATTACCTCCATTTAGATCGGTAGAATTTCAAATAGATTTAGTACCAGGAGCTGCACCAGTGGCTCGTGCGCCATATAGACTTGCACCGTCCGAATTAAAAGAACTTCAAAGTCAGTTAAAAGAATTATTGGACCGTGGATTCATACGACCAAGTACATCACCGTGGGGAGCTCCAATTTTGTTTGTCAAGAAGAAAGACGGATCTTTCCGAATGTGTATAGATTATCGTGAATTAAATAAGTTAACTATCAAGAATCGGTATCCACTACCGAGAATTGATGACTTATTTGATCAATTGCAAGGATCATGTGTTTATTCAAAAATCGACTTAAGATCGGGCTATCATCAACTACGCGTCAAAGAAGAGGATATTCCGAAAACTGCTTTTCGGACACGTTATGGTCATTACGAATTTTTGGTTATGCCGTTTGGATTGACGAATGCGCCAGCTGTATTCATGGACCTCATGAATCGAGTTTGTAGTCCGTATTTAGATAAGTTTGTTATCGTTTTCATTGATGATATTCTTATCTATTCCAAGAGTGAGCAAGAGCATGAAGAGCATTTAAGGTTGATATTGGAGTTGTTGAGAAAAGAACAGCTATATGCTAAATTTTCTAAGTGTGCTTTCTGGTTGAAAGAAGTGCAATTTCTTGGTCACGTTGTTAATAGCGAAGGAATTCAGGTTGATCCAGCAAAAACTGAAGCTATTGAAAAATGGGAGACTCCTAAGACACCAACACAGATACGCCAATTTTTGGGTTTAGCCGGTTATTATAGAAGGTTTATTCAAGATTTTTCCCGAATAGCTAAGCCGTTGACAGCATTAACGCAAAAAGGGAAGAAATACGAATGGACCTCGGAGCAGGAGAGTGCATTTCAATTACTGAAAAAGAAATTGACTACGGCGCCTATTTTATCGTTACCAGAAGGGAACGATGATTTTGAAATATATTGTGACGCTTCGCGACAAGGTTTTGGTTGCGTTCTTATGCAACGGAAGAAAGTTATTGCATTTGCATCCCGACAATTGAAGATTCACGAGCGGAATTATACGACGCATGATCTAGAATTGGGAGCAGTTGTGTTTGCATTGAAGATGTGGAGACACTACTTGTATGGGGTTAAATTCACTGTGTTTACTGATCATAAAAGCCTTCAACATATTTTTGATCAGAAACAATTGAACATGAGACAACGTAGGTGGGTCGAGTTAATAAACGACTATGATTGTGAAATTCGTTATCATCCCGGAAAGGCGAACGTGGTGGCTGATGCTTTAAGCAGAAAGGAACGAGAACCGATTCGAGTTCGAGCAATGAATATAAAAATTCGCATGAATCTCAACTCACAAATCAAAGAAGTTCAACGAGAAGCACTCAATAAAGAAAACATAAAGAATGAAATAATGAAGAAGTATGAGAAGCAACTCGTTGTACGGGAAGATGGAATTCGATATTTTGCAAATCGTATTTGGGTACCGAAGTTGGGTGGATTAAGGAAGTTGATATTGAACGAGGCACATAAGACAAGATACTCGATACATCCTGGAGTTGGAAAGATGTATCAAGATCTTAAGACACGTTATTGGTGGCCTAATTTAAAAACAGACGTTGCAACATATGTTGGGGAATGTTTGACTTGTTCCAAAGTCAAAGCAGAACACCAAAAGCCGTCAGGGTTACTTCAACAACCAGAAATTCCAGAATGGAAATGGGATGGTATTACTATGGATTTCATCACGAAGTTACCAAAGACTGCCTGGGGATACGACACCATTTGGGTGATTGTTGATCGTCTCACCAAGTCTGCACATTTCTTGCCTATAAAGGAAACAGATAGAATGGAGAAACTATTACGATTGTATATAAAGGAAGTTGTTTCAAGGCATGGAATACCTATTTCCATTATATCCGATCGTGATAGTAGATTTACCTCAAAGTTTTGGCAATCACTACAGGAGGCACTAGGAACTCGTTTGGATATGAGTACCGCATATCATCCGCAGACCGACGGGCAGAGTGAAAGAACAATTCAGACTCTTGAAGACATGCTCAGGGCATGTGTGATCGATTTTGGAAACGGATGGGATAAATATCTACCGTTAGCAGAATTCTCGTATAATAATAGTTATCATGCGAGCATTGGAGCTGCGCCATTCGAAGCATTGTACGGAAGGAAGTGTAGATCTCCTATCTGTTGGAATGAAGTAGGAGATCGACATTTAACTGGTCCCGAGATCATACATGAAACGACTGAGAAGATAGTGCAAATCAAGGAGAGATTGAAAACAGCCCGTAGTCGCCAAAAGAGCTACGCCGATGTTCGAAGGAAACCATTAGAGTTTCAGGTCGGGGACATGGTTATGCTAAAGGTGTCACCTTGGAAAGGTGTAATACGTTTCGGCAAAAGGGGTAAACTGAACCCAAGATACGTAGGCCCGTTCAAGATCATCGAACGCATTGGACCGGTAGCTTATCGACTCGAGTTACCGCAACAACTCGCTGGAGTACATAATACCTTTCACGTCTCAAACCTTAAGAAGTGTCTTGCAAAGGAAGACCTCACCATTCCTCTTGAAGAAATTCATGTCGACGAGAAACTACAATTCGTCGAAGAACCAATCGAAATCATGGACCGTGAAGTTAAACAACTCAAACAGAGTAATATACCGATTGTTAAGGTTCGTTGGAATGCTAGAAGAGGTCCCGAGTTTACTTGGGAACGAGAGGATCAGATGAAACGAAAGTATCCGCATTTGTTTCTCGATGACGCAAAATAGGTACAATTTTAAAATTTCGGGACGAAATTTATTTAACGGGGAGGTAATGTAACGACCCGCACTTTTTCGATCATACTATACTTATAAGATTAATATTTACATAAATTAAACCTTGCCAACATGATAAGCAATCCAAATTGTCGAGATTTATATTTCCGAAAAGAATTTTACACAACGTTTGACCGTCTAGTTTGACCAATGATATCACGAACTATACAATATATGATAATTATACGTTTGTGTATATATATGTATATATACATATTTAACATGATTAATGAATGTTTTAATACCTCATTTTATATTAATAACAACAAGTTATATGTGTATTTTGAAACTACTAACTTAAGTTTTCAAAACGATAACTATACGTAACGTTATTTGACATAAATACTTAAGACATATAATGTTTATACATATATTGTATAAGTAATGTATTTAATCACTTTTAAGAACTTAAATACATAAAATCATATAAGTGTATTCACAAAAGATAGTTATATTTGAATCCTCATTCCATTTTTCACAAAATTTCTATACGTATACCTAGAGTATTTGTACTCGTATCATACCAAGCTTCTATACGTATTTACTATTGGTATATACACATCAAATCACCACCTAACCAGCCCTTATTCATTCCTTATGTATAAGGTAATTACTTTTGAATCATTGCAAGACTAATTACAAAAATACAAACTAAAATTTTGTCATGTTATCCTTAAAGATCACATTTTTAGGAGTATATATGTATCATCATTTTTGATTCATTTTTACTTCAATCTCTTAACTAAAAACACACACTCTTTCTTACTCTCTAAACTCCATAACAATCCAGCAAAGTTCCATAAAGATCTAGCTTCAAAAACCATACTAAAACACCATAAGAAAACCATACAAAAACACTTCAAGAAAACCCTCCAAGAACACCAACTTACTTCCAATCTTTCATCCACTTCTATCACCCTTTTGATTCTAGCTTCTTACTCCTCTTTTACAGCAAACTTATCCAAGGAACTTGAGGTAGAATCTATGTTCATAACCTTATTCGATTCATATATATATAGCTATCTTATTTTGTGGTACAAAAGTTTAACAACAAGAACATAGTTTGAATGTTTTCAAACTTGTTTGCAAACTAAATAAATCCTTCTAACTTAACTTTTAAAATACTTCAAGACCTGTAATATAACTTATGTATATGCTAATTTAACAAGGTAAAACTTGGTTTTTCAAAGTATAAGTATTTTTAGAAAAATGGTCATTAAATGATTTTGTTGTAACAAAAATGTTTAACTTCATATGTTTCACTAATGTTTCACTTATGCCGTATGATTTTGAATACAAACCAAGGTATTTACAGTTCATAGTCTTAAAGAAGAACTCGATCCAAGAAGATGGCAATTTGAATCAACGAAAACGGATTTGTAACGAAGAAACTATGACCGAAACAAAATTGGTTATCCTAGATCATTTCAACTACGGGATCAATTGGAAAAAATGATATAAATCACATATTTCTAAGATAACATGATATTTTATATATATGTACTTATAATTCAATTTTATATGGTTCAGGATCACCCGTAAACAACACGAGAAGATTAATCATAAGATCCCATGATTGTATGCAACACGTCATTTGACAACACCGGTACTTTATGTACGCAACACGTCATTTGACAACACCGGTACCATGGGTCAAGATTAATCTCGACCAATACATATACGTTGGGGGTTTTATTTATTGCGGGTATATTAAACATCTAAAAATGAACCATTAAAAATTGAATTGCTAACCTCGGACAGCTAACCTCGGACTAAGGAAATATTCAAAATATTAAAAGTATAACAAGTATATATATATATATAACGTTTGTTTAAAAATGAAAACATATTGATATATTATATATGGATAGGTTCGTGATATCAACCGGAAGACCGAGTCGAAATTATATATCTTCGAGACAACAGTGAGTATATAGTCCCACTTTTAAACTCTAAATATTTCGGGATGAGAATACATGTATTTTATGTTTTACGATATGGACACAAGTAACTGAAAAATATGTTCTACGTTGAGTTGTACCACTGGCATACTTCCCTGTAGCTTGGTAACTAATATTTACAGCGGTATTGTAAACGCGAATCCTGTTGATAGATCTATCGGGCCTGACAACCCCAATCGGACTGGACGACCAGTATTCAACGGTTGCACAGTACTTCGTTTTGTGACTACACTTGGTACGGTGTAGTAAGATTTCATATTAAAGGGAATATGCGACGTGAAAATGTTAAGTATGGTTACCAAGTGCTCAACCACTTAGAATATTTTTATTGAAATGTTTATATACGAAATCTTGTGGTCTATATATATATATTGCTGCGCACTAAACCTATATCTCACCAACTTTATGTTGACGTTTTTAAACATGTTTATTCTCAGGTGATAATTAAAGCTTCCGCTGCATTATGTTGAATCTAAGCAGGATCATGCGTACTCATATTTGTGTCAAAAATAAAACTGCATATCCGAGGACGTGTGTTGTAAAATATGCTAGAAATCGTGTTGTTATTATCATTTGTAAAGTTTGTAAGTCGAAGATTATCGTTAAACGATAATCATCTTTTTATTGTCTAAAGCTTGTAACAAAAATAATGGTTTGGGTTGTAATGTATAATATATGCAGTTTTCCTTTTTAAAAATGTCGCATATAGAGGTCAATACCTCGCAATGAAATCATACGTTATCTAACACGTTCTTATGGTTAAGGACGGGTTATGACATTTGCCGTAAAATCCCTTAAGTGCTTATTCCTTAGACTAAGATTTATGTGCTTTAGAATTTTGCGACGCCGTTTTTCGCGCTAATTTCTTATTTTTATTTTTCGACGCCTATTTTTCGACCTTTTATTTTTCTACCTTTTTCGACGCGTTTTTTTTTCTTTCTTATTTCTCGCTATTCTAGTTTTAGGATAAGATTTTTATTCTACTTCTTATCTAAATTTCTTAAAATTACGAAAATTTATTTTAAGTGGTTAAATTGATAGACATCAAAATTTTCTGGTTCGTAGTAATAGTTGGATTTGTACGTGGACCGGGTTATTGGAGCCAAACAGTACTCAATTATATTGAGACCAAACGAATCCTGCCCCTCTGCTGCATCTTTTGGCTATTCGAAACGTGGGCAAAATCAGAAAAGTCTATTAATTGGATAACTTATATAATTTTTCTTTCCTTTTAAAAACTAATAGGATATTCAGTGAATGCACCGAGTAAAACGTTCACCACCTTTCATACGTTCACCACCTATAACTCGATCAAGACATCTAGCCAATATTGTCGCCGTTGATTTTTCTTTAGAATCATCATCTAGTCGACCAAGAACTCCAACTCAAATTTCCGATAATCCATCTTTTGAACCCGACCTCACAATTGAGAATTCGGAGAATATTCAGGGACAATTCCAAGATCCAGAACCACTAATCATTCCTCCTGAACCACAAACCATTAAATCAGAATCTTCTAGTGATTCGTATTCAACAAATTCAATTATGAAAAATCTGGAACCTCTAAGTATGGAAGACCGAATGAGAGCCACACGCACGGGCCAAGGTCACGCCATTATTAAGCCAGAAGTTAATGCGCCAGATTATGAAATCAAAGGACAAATTCTACACATGGTAACTAACCAATGCCAATTCAGTGGTGCACCGAATGAAGATCCTAACGAACACCTTCGTACGTTTAAAAGAATTTGTACACTATTCAAAATCCGAGAAGTGGAAGATGAGCAGATCTATCTCATGTTGTTTCCCTGGACTTTAAAGGGAGAAGCCAAAGATTGGTTAGAATCGTTACCTGAAGGGGCGATTGACACATGGGATGTTTTAGTTGAAAAATTTCTTAAACAATTCTTTCCGGCATCTAAAGCCGTGAGACTTCAAGGAGAAATTGTTACGTTCGCGCAAAAGCCAAATGAAACATTATATGAGGCGTGGACAAGATTCGGAAGGATGTTGAGAGGATGTCCTCAACACGGTTTAGACACTTATCAAATAGTACAAATATTCTACCAAGGTGTCAACGTTGCTACACGAAAAGACATCGACATAACAGCTGGTGGTTCCATTATGAAGAAAACCGCAACTGAAGCTTACAAAATTATTGATAACACAGCCTCCCACTCGCATGAGTGGCACCAAGAAAAAGATATTTTTCGTTCATCTAAAGTGGCTAGAGCCGATTCTAGCCATGACTTTGATTCCGTTTCAGCAAAAATAGATGCTTTCGAAAGACGAATGGAAAAGATGAATAAAGATATTCACGCAATACGAATTAGTTGTGAGCAATGCGGTGGACCACACTTAACGAAAGATTGTCACATTGAACCAACGATGGAACAACGAGAGAATGTTTCCTATATGAACCAAAGGCCTGGAAATAATTATCAAAATAATTATCAACCGCCAAAGCTAAACTTCAATCGAAATCAAAACATTCTTTACAATCCAAAAGGACCCGACAATAACTCGTATAACCAACAAGGTCCGAATAACCAACCAACTCAAAACAACACTTTCAATCAACAAAGACCTGGCTTGTATAAACCACCACAACAAACCGACGAGAATAAGTCAAATCTGGAAGAAGTAGTATTTAAGCTAGTTGAATCTCAAACACAATTTATTGAAACTCAAACCCAAACGAACTAGAGATTTGATCAGTCATTAAGAACTCAACAAGCTTCCATTTTGAATCTAGAAAAACACGTAGGTACTCTTGCTAGCATGATGAGTGAGAGGGAACAAGGAAAGCTACCGAGTAATACTGAAGTAAATCCTCGGAAAGAGAATGTTAATATGGTTTCAACAAATTCTGAAAAACCAGCATCAGAAGATGGGAAGATTTTAGATGTAAGTAACAATGAAGAAGTTACACCACCACCACCACCCGAGTATGTAAAGCCAGTGGTGGCACCATACAGACCACCCATCCCGTTTCCAAGAAAAGGAGTTGAGTATGAGCAAGTAATAGGTAATAAAGTTTGTGATACCTCTGGAAAGAAGAAGAAAAAGAATAAGAAAGTACAAGAAACAAAAGCCGTAGAAGTAAACCCGGTGAAGACAGTTCCACCAAAACCTCCTCCTAGGATAGGTGATCCGGGTGAATTTATTGTTCCTTGTCTACTTAGTGATTGTGTCATGTATGATGCACTAGCAGATTTAGGTGCAAGTGTAAGTGTTATGCCTCTTTCATTATATAAGAGATTAGGAGTAGGTAAGTTAAGTCCAATGGATATGAGTGTTTGACTCTTTGATCAAACCATTAAGCACCCAGTTGGAACTGCTGACAACCTACCCGTTCAAGTAGGTAATTTAACCTTTCTAGTCGAATTCATTGTCATTAACATAGAAGAGGACCCAAACATTCCTCTAATTTTAGGTCGACCATTCTTAGCGTCCACCGGGGCGTTATTTGATGTAAGAAAGGGTAGAATGACACTTAGTAATGATGAGAAATCGATCACCTTTATGATTCGACAGTCTAAATATCCACAAACCAAAACCGTTGAACCGATAAAAACGATTGGTAAGAACCATGTTGTTTTACCAACTCCAACGGTAATGCTTAACAATAATAGAACGCCTAAGTGTGGGGAAAATGAAGTAACACCTAATGATGACTTGATAATAAAGAACCCCATAGTTGATACGAAATTAAATAACCCCGTTATTAACAGTTCAATGAAGAAACTTTTTAAACGGGTTATTGATGCTAAAAGTAAGGGAAACTTTAAGTTATATAACCGGTTAATATCCAATCTGTCGCCTAAAGAAAAGGCGAAGCTAGTTGAATTTGTGGATATTACGGAAAAAGCTGGTCAATGGCTTAAAGAAAAAGTCACAGATATGCAAGTTGATTATGGTCCAAGAGAAATTGACGATGAAGTTAATCACAATTTCGACACCACATCTACCTAAGTGTGAGGAGATTCAAATATTCTAAAAAGAAAATGCTGTTTGGAGTTAGTTGTTCTGTTCTCGTGTAGTTCCGAGAATGGAATTCGATTGGTCTTTTCCGCTAGCAGACACTAAAGAACTAGTTTTCTCCCCCCATTCTGATTTTTTTTTTTATTTTGTAGGTTTTATATGAAATTAATATGCTTTTTAAATTTAAGTTTTGTGTGAATTTAAAAACAAAATTTACTTTATTTCATTAAGTAAAAAAATGATTTCTAAAATTCGTCGTGAGTTGAAGATTAGGTAGTTGAACCGAAATTACTTTAACCGAGGGCGGGACGAGAAATTTTGTTATCATTATTTTTAATTTAATTGATTTAAAGTATGCCAAAAAAAAAAAAATATTAGATTTTATAAATTTTTGAACGTGGGGTAATATACCCAACTTCAAAATTATGTATGTTTGTATTTTATGTTATATACAAAACAGGGTAAAATAACGCACTTTCAAAGACTGTCATTAAGTTCAGAAAAAGGTACTAATTTTGACGACAAGAAACAAAATATCAAATGTGAAATAACAACAATATGTTTGCAAACTCGGTATTTTTAATCATTTTTCTACACTAATCACCCTCATGAATTTAAATTTTTACTGATTTCTTGCAAATGAGGGCATTGCAAGATCTTAAGTGTGGGGAAGGGTTATAAATTCTTTCGGGTTTGCACTTGGTTTATTTGCCAAATTTTGTGAAAATTTGAAAAAATTTCAACTAAATGAATTCAAAATCATGTTTATACATATTTATGAACGATAAAACTAGGTGTTAATGCCGAAATTATTGTTACCTCGAGGACATAAATTGAGAAACAACCCAAAACGCTTGAATTCATTTAAAATGGGATAGAAGAGAATAAAAAGGCAAAGAAAAGAATAAATAAAAGCAAGTGTGGGGAGAATGTACCAAGTTATTCAATTAAAAACTATCTATCACATTTTTGTATAAGAATTATTGCAGGTACTTTTGCTTTGGACGATTTTAATCAGTTTTACCCGATTTACTGTAAGAAAGATGGATCTACACGATGAATCAATTCCATCATTAAAAGAAAGTAAAGTCTTCCGAAAAAGAAACGCGCTTCTTGATTTAGGTCATGAAGTTGTCGTCTAGACCAGCTGTAGGTTGACGAAAAATCTAGAAAAGTCATCTCTAAAATCAGCAGGAAATCCACGGACCTCAGCATCAAACAGGGTCGCCAAGTGGTCAGATTTATCCTAACCATGAGAAGGATTTATCTCGTACAATGGGGAGGCACCGTGCAAATTAGCTTGATAAGACTAATGAATCAGATCCCCAGAAAGGATAATCTCCTTAAAGATTAAAAATCAGCTTTTAAGCCTGATATTACTCAATCCTTGAGATTGACCTTAAAGATTAAGAATTCAAACTCATGGAATTCAATGATATCTAAACTCGAGCTTGAACGAGAAAATACTTTGATCAAAATTACAAACCGATTTGTTTTCTGAAAACCCATTTTCAATGCGTTCATTACCATTGAACGTAAAATCCTAGGAATTCACCTGGAATTCATTAGGTGACCTGAACCAAATCGGGTGTCAACCGTAAGAACGGTGGTTGCATAGCATGGTCGGAGACAGGACCTTGTGTCAAACCGACAAATTATAAGGGTGAGCTTTACTATTGCTCCTACAAAGGATAGTAAAAGCATCCGACACGTTTTTGGACCATAATTAAAAGCATGTCACGGGACATTGCCTTAACAGTTTCTTGTTCATCGCTTTCCTTTACAACCGGACGGTAGTTTGCCGAAAGGTAATATACGGGACAAGTAAACTGGACGTGTTGCTTTCCTAATACAAGGTTAGCAAGTGGGTAACACAAAACCACAAGTGTTGAGCTAAAATTTTCAAATCTGAAACCCACACAACCCACAAAAATATTTTGCAAACACCGGTGAAGGGTTATTCCGGAAAACTTATCTAGGGTAAAAGCTAGATTAAATTTTCAAAAAGATCAAATGTTTTCATAAAGATCCAATTTCCTTAAGGATCTACATTTTCATAGTCATGTGGGACTGTAAACCACCTTTCAAATGTGCACTTTGCTTTGGAAACCGAAAGTAAATCGGCTATTTGATTGCAAGTGTCGTTGACCTAAACCCGAGGCAACTGTGGATGACACACCCACCTTTAACCATCATTACTGTCATTGTTTATACCGCTATATCAAAATCACTGATGTACAAAATGTGATGAATAAAAAAGTGATTCATGTATGTTTTTATTTCAAGTTCTGTATTGCTTGAGGACAAGCAACGCTCAAGTGTGGGGATATTTGATAGTGCTCCAAATGAACATATATTTAGTAGCAATATCGTTCCAATATGTAAAGTTTTTAAATGTAATTTCCTTATTTTTAGTTGTAATAGTTAAATAAATAAGTGCGAAGACGAAAGACGCAAATCGCTCGAAAATGAAGATTTAAAGACAAAAACAAAGATTTGAAAGACCAAAACGTCCAAAAAGCTCAAATGTACAAGATACAATTCAAAAGGTTCAATTTATTGATGAGAAACGTCTAAAAATGACAAGAGTACAAGTTACAAAACGCAAAGTACAAGATATTAAATTATACGAAAGGACGTTCGAAAATCCGGAACCGGTACCCGAGCCAACTATCAACGCTCGACGCAACGGAGCTGAAAGTACAAGTCAACTATGCACAAGAATATAATATATTATTTAAATAATTCATAATAAGAATAATAATAAATAATAAAAAGTTGTTAATTGAGCATAGTTAAGGGGTCATAAGTGAAAATTTCAAATCACCAATTGCCTATAAAATGGAATTCACGGAGTAATGAAAAAATACACCTTTCTTCATATTTCTTTCTCTCTTCTGTAATATGTAATATATATTTATATTATAATTTTAATATAAGTTAATTTTAATAATAAAGTTATGGTTTAGTTGGGTTATTGTAAGAAATATTTTACGGGTTTTAAGTCGAAATTCTGTTCGTGCAACGCTACGCGATTAATCATCACTGTAAGCTATGTTCTTCCTTTTTAATTTAATGTCTCGTAACTAAGTTATTATTATGCTTATTTGAGCCGAAGTAATCGTGATGTTGGGCTAAAATATTAAGACGGGGTTATTGAACTTTGTACCATAATTAAGGTTTGGGCAAAAGACCGACACTTGTGGAAATTGGACTATTGACTATTAATAGATGGGGGGTATTGTCTAATTGAGTGACAACTCATTGGAGTCTGTCGAACCTATCTTCAAATTAATTAACCTAATAATTAATAATGATTATGGTTGTCCTATTTAGTGACGTTCATATGGAATCTGTTATAATCATTTAATTAATCAATTGGGTTGGGTAATTGATTATTCAAACTGATCAAGTGGGTAAATTAATATTCATATCTAATCAAAACAGGGGTGGATTACATACAGTGATAACTGGTGTAATTGTTGACAGAAGTGATAACTGCGTCACAGTTTAAATCCTTAATTAGTTGGAATATTTGACTTCGGGTATAAGGGTAATTTGACGAGGACACTCGCACTTTATATTTATGACCGATGGACTATTATGGATAAAAACCAGATAGGTATCAAATAAACCCGGACAAAGGACAATTAACCCGAGTAACAATTAATTAAAATCAAAACGTCAAACATCATGATTACGAAAGTTTAAATAAGCATAATCCTTTTATTTCATATTCTATCGCAATTTTATTTATTGTTATTTTATTTATCGTCATTTATTTATTTTACGCACTTTAATTATTGTCATTTATCTTTACGCTTAAAAATATAAAATCGACAAACCGGTCATTAAACGGTAAAAACCCCCCTTTTATAATAATATTACTACTTGTATATATATATTTATATAAATATAGTTTTATAAAAATATAGTACGTAATCACTAGCTCCCTGTGGAACGAACCGGACTTACTAAAAACTACACTACTCTACGATTAGGTACACTGCCTATAGTGTTGTAGCAAGGTTTAGGTATATCCCATCCGTAAATTAATAAAACTTGTGTCATATTTTGTAGTATTTCCTAAGTAAAAATAATACTATTTCGTACCCTCACGCTACATCATCATATTCGAACAAGTTTATATATTATAACTTAAATTATATATTATACTTATTCATTTTGTGTATATATTCAAAATGTTTAATATCTATATATTTAGTTATATTAATATACCTATATATATATATGGTTAGTATTATATAAAAAATATCCTTAACTTGTTATATATAAGTATTTATATAAATAATGTTTTTGATATGTGGTTTATAAACTATTGTTATAATTATAATATATGTATTAAGTATATTTTAAGTACAAAATATTTATTTGTAACAAAAATGATAGTTTTCAATAATAATGATTTACTAATAATAATCTTCTTTGATGTTGATAACACTGATTAAAATGACGATACTGTTAAGAATAAAATGATATTAATACTAATATTAGTGAAAATAACAATAGCTTGTATTATTTTTTTTTATTGTAACAATAATAATAGCTCTAAACACAATTATAATAATATTAGTAGTCCTAAAATGATAATTTAATAATAAGAATAACATTACTAATACTTGTAGTGATAATAATAATAATTGTTATATCACTTATTATTATACCAATAATATTTATTATAATACTTATAATAACAATAATAATAATAACAACAATAATATTAATCATAGTAATAACACTAATAACAATAACAATAGTTAATTTACGATATCAATAATAATAATAATAATCATAATAATAAATATAATACCAATAATAATGAATAAATAGATAACTACCTCTTAAAGCTTAAAAAAATAAGTTGCCAGAACCAGGACTCGAACCCGCAACCACTTGCTCCTCAACACACACTTAAACCAGCTGGGCTGTACCCATTTTCCGAAATATTACTGAACAAAAAAATATTTAACCCGAATTCATCTTCTGTTTTTCATCTTCTTCATCTTCTCAACATAAATTGAAGTAAAATCAAATAGGTTCATAACCGCGAAATATAATTCCAATTTAGGACTTAAAACTGAGTTTTAGATAATCTGAGTTAAACACATAAATTAAATCAACAAACAAAAAAAATATATATAAAAAATAAAAAAAAACAGCGGCCTGCTGTTCGTGACTCAAGGAAAAAAAAATTTTGATTTTGATTTTTAAAGGCGTTTTACATTATACTTATAACATGAAATGTTTTTTAAATCATCATTAAAAACTTTCTGAAGCATCAATTCAACATAAATCATCAAAACAAGTTTGGATTTCATGATGAACAATTATGTTGACTTTTTGAAAAAATAAATTTGACTTCGAAATTCTTAATCAATACAAAGAATTGGAACCTATAATTTTACAGAAAGTTTGTTTAAAAGATTACTAACAAACCCACATTTATAGATTTTAACAATCAACTCGATTTTGAGTTTTGAAAGAAAGAAATCTGCAACAGAGGTTACGAGCTTGTAAAAAAAAAATTAATTACATTATGAGATTTTAACAATTAAAGGAAGTTGTAATTGATATTGCTGGTGGAATACCGAATGAATAACTCAGTACAATGAATCAACCGATTGCTTTAAAGTGAAACTTTGATTGACAGGTTCAATCACAGAAAGAAAAAAAAATAAAAAAAATAGAAAGCAGATAAGAATTGAAACAGAATTTGGATGTATATCTGTGTTTGTATTCGCTTTGCACAGATTCAGAGACAAAACAAAATTTAAAGAAAACTGATTGAGATGGGAAACCAATTTGGATTCCAAAAGAAAAAAAATTACGCGTTATATCTATCTGCTTTTATTTATATATATAATTTATTTAATATTAATAATAAATACCTTAATTATAATAATATTATTAATATTAACAACAAGAATAATAATAATGATAATAATAATAAAAGTATTAACATTACAATAATAATAATAACATTAATACTAATAATAATATTAATAAGAGTAATAACAATAATAATCATTTTTATTTTTATTTTATTTTTTAAATGAAAATGATAACAACATATATGTGGTGATACCAAATAATATTAGTTATATTAATATTATTAGTGATAACAATAATATCCATGATAATGATATAACACATATACATATCATATTATATATGTATGTATGTATGTATGTATATATATATCTGTATCTTATATATAAATTGAATATACAATTATTAATATTAATATTAACATTAGTAATAATATTGAATGTAATAATCATAGTATTGTTAATAACAGACAATAATAATAATGATTATGATAATACTAATAATAATATAACAATTTACATGTAAAAGTTTTATGATCCATATAATACTAATAACAACAATAGTTATGTAATTAACAATAATAATCTAAAATTATAAATTTCACTACTATATATAATAATACATATATTATTAATGATAGTCTTAATTTTATTAATTAACTGAATCAAATTTTATATGTGTATATATTAATATTAATAATACTTATAAGATATATATATATATTTACATATATATTTATTTACATATTTATTTACACACAAATGTTCGTGAATCGTCGAGAATGGTGAAAGAGCAAATGCATTCATGTAACTGTTCTAAAGTTTTCGAGACTCAACATTTCAAACTTTGCTTATCGTGTCGATTATAGACTAAGATTAAAGTTTAAATTTGGTCAAAAATTCCCGGGTCATCACAGTACCTACCCGTTAAAGAAATTTCGTCCCGAAATTTGATCGAGGTCGTCATAGCTAACTATAAAAATGTTTTCATGACGAATATGAGTTGATAATAGAGTTTTATCATCATTGAGTAATATAGATAAAACAATTTTGATTATGTAAATCGTACGAGTGAAGCTGTCACAAAAGATTGAGATAGAGATTTAACTTTTGACGTAGATACGGTGGATTTCCGGAATTCTAGGGATTTAAAGAAAATCTTCGAAATCTAAAAGATTTGTTTCTTCGGTGAGTAAGGAAATTAAGATCTCTATTATTTAATACGGTGATCTACCTCGATTACTCTGTCTGCTATTTTCACTATAAATTAAGCTCTTCTGTTCCATTATTCTCACCATTCCTATACTTCCTTTCTTAGTTCATACATCCAAAAGATTGTAAAAATGCTTAGTCCAGTTCTAATCCTTGATACTTTCCTAACCTTCATATCTGTCATTCTTCTTTTCAATCTTCCACCAGAAAAATTTGTTTACTTTTACTTTTACCCTGGGGTGATACTATTCTTAATTATGCCGTGTCTTTATTTTGATATTCCTATTAACATCCATGGTTTGTAACCTCCGTGTTATTATTGGGCTTTGTATTTTCTCTTATATTTTGGAGCCCTTTGCCTTTTTATTATCCTCCCGACCTCAAGTAAAGCGAGTAACGGTTCAGAATTCGTAAGCATGGAGTTTCGAATGAACTTAATGTTATAAACAAGAAAGAACGTTACCGCACGATTTGATTTGTCAAATTACTTGAATCACTGAGAATAGAACTATCAAGAATATATTTTCCTGATATGTTCAGAAGTTAAGCAGAATGAAGAAGTTATGTAACATGGCACCTGATGAAGTTATGGTCTGTGAATCATCAAGTTTCATTAGAAACTCGGCATGACTTACTGTAATATAATCACGTTGATCAAGTGTCATTATATTATACTAATTCATGCATCAATTTCTTTACATTTCTCCAGGATTCATTCATAAATTAAATTTAGATTTTACAGAAGTTTCCAATATAATGAAACACAGGAAACACGAAGAGGTATATAATTTCGAACGAGAATATTTATGAAAATATCGAAGATATTTATGATGATATTTTGGAATTTCTAAGTTCGATGGTTGATGAAGATAGATTTTCCGCAAGATTTTTAACATGAGTACGGAGCAAGATATTCGTTAAAGGTTTCATCGGATCCAGAATTACCTAGATTCTTTGAATATATGGTATGGTCCTTGTATTTGTCCTTGGTCTCCTTCGTGGTTAGCTCAATCCGTTTTCCAGTTCCAATTTTTCTGAGCTTTTCCAACATACTATTCTTTATCATCAAACTTCTGATGATTAAGGTCGTTTACGGTTGTCTATGGTTTCTGCTGCTTCATTCAGCTTTTTCAACATTCAGAGTATTGATTTGTGACTGAGTGCTTTTCAGAATTTCAGAATGAGAGATCATAATTCTTAGAGATAAATGTCATACATATAACTGTTGATGTAGATATGATGTGAGTTTTCAAAGTATTGATTGCTGATTCCCGGTAATTGGTATGGCAGTTCTTGTTACAAGATGCGGATGATTATATGATAGGGTTTCAATGAATAAATATAATGATTTGTCAGAGAGATTTATGCCAAGAAGCAACGAGGTTGCTGGTACGTCTGCTGGTAATATGGTGGAATATAAAAGAATTCTCCGGTATCAAAAGGGTAATCGTATATATCAGGATTATAGTAAGGCTACTTTGAATGACAAGTCGAAGTTGACTTGTTGGAGCTGTGACAAAATTGGCTACTTTGAAAAGGGATCGCAAAGTTATTTTTGCTAATAAATGTCAAAGGATCTGATGCGGCTACGTGTTAAACTTTTACTCAATTATCGAGAGTTTCTCAGGTGCATAACTATATGCATAAATTTTTCCTTCCGTAGATGAAGTTCGGTTGGTTCATCCTCTCGATTGAGGTGTTTTCAAGAATCATGAAAGATTTGAACGCAGATTGTAATCGTCAAGATACAAATGAGGTTTAAGATGAAATCAAGTGGCAAACTTGAAGAATTGTTTAGTTTCATATGTTATAATTAATATTTTAATTCATATTAATTGTCCAATGTTGATAGTCCTCAGTTGATAATCCACATTGACAGTCCAATAATTCATATACAGTTTAATATATAATATTCGAATTAATTAATATGTATCGTGACCCGTGTACATGTCTCAGACTCGATCACAACTCAAAGTATATATATTATTTGAGAATCAACCTCAACCCTGTATAGAGAACTCGATCATTACTGCATATAGAGTGTCTATGGTGATTCCAAATAATATATATAGATGTGTCGATATGATATGTCAAAACCTTGTATACGTGTTCCGATATTTAAAGTGCGTAAAATAAATAACAGAAATTAAATGACGATAAATAAAATTGCGAGAATGTAAATTGCGATAATTAAATTGCGATAATTAAAATGTAATCAGTTAGCTAGGAACAATTAGCTAGGAACAGTTAGCGTGGATTCTTAACAAAATTTCTCATAGTTAATTTGTTTGTTTCTAACAAATTTTATTTTGTCAAATGTTTTCTTCATTATGCCACCTGTTGGATTCTGATAAATCAAAATCTAAATATGAAATTTGGATGAATATGGGTATTTTGTGGTGAACGGATTTGTATATCGGTGGATGTAAGTAGGATAGTAAACGACTGTTGAATCAGCTTCGAAGAATGTACAGTGTAGCTTATTAATGTGAAATCTGAATATTCCTCGGGTATTACCTACCCGTTAAAATATTTTCACCATTAATGGTTTGTACAAAAGAACTTTTAATTACAATCTTTATGAAAATATACTTATATATATATTTTCTTCAGATGTAATTATGGATTTAATGAGTCAATGTGATATTAAACTCATCAGATTTACGGCTAGAACTAGAGTACATAATCTTTAAAATATTAGAGATTACATAATCACCATGAAGGACGAAGATAGTTTATGTAGAACGATTCGTAAAACGATTCGTAGAACAATGATTATGCTTGAGGTATAGATTGCGAGGTTGAGACGTGTGATGATGTTGTTGGTACTCCGTGGTATCCATGGTGCGTATGACGTTGATGTTCGAGGTATAGATTATGATGTTGAGGTGTGAGATGCGGATGTTGATGTTGGTGGTGGTGATGGTACTGTTGACATTGGTGGTGGTACTGGTTATGCTGCTGGTGCTGCTGCTGGTGTTTGTAACCTTCGCACCATATTCTCTAAAGCCACTACCCGAGCGCGAAGCTCGTTGACTTCTTCTATTACACCGGGGTGATTTTCGGTTCGGACTAGCGGATAAATATAATATAGAATTTGGTATAGTATATAATCGTGGCGAGATACTCTGGAAATGAGAGAAAAGATGGTGTTTCGAACAGGTTCACGGGTAAGTGCTTCAGGTTCTTCGCCAATAGGGCAATGTGGTGGATGGAAAGGATCACCTTCTTCTTGTCTCCAATGATTGAGGAGGCTACGAACCCATCCCCAATTCATCCAGAATAGATGATGACTGAGTGGTTGATCCATTTCGGTCACACTGCTTTTGGAGTTTGAGTGGGATTCCATTTCGGAATCCGAGTGACTTGAACTAATGACGAATTCCATTTCGTACTATTGAATAAAGAATTTTTAGATATGAAATGATTTTCTGGCTAACGGATGGTATTCTTAATTACATAGAATATCCATATATATAGAACAAAAGGTTTCGTAGATTACGGAGGAATTTACGGGATACGCCAGGTAAGGTTTACAGTAACATATACGCTAAGATATGAATCTTGTCTATACAATATTCATGCAATCAATACAGCAAGACGTGTCTAGACTAAGAATGATAAGCAGATAATGTTTGACACAAAATGATAAGCAAAACTTTTGACATGCAGACAGGATCGAAGTCCAGACTCTCTAACGCATCTAAACAACAACTAGTTAGATACACTAATGCAAGACCTGGTTCGCTAAGACCACCGCTCTGATACCAACTGTGAAGACCCGTCCTAATCCATCCAGACGAAGTCCATATTGATTATAAACGATTCACAACAGTTGATTACATCGCGAGGTACTTGACCTCTATATGATACATTTTACAAACATTGCATTCGTTTTTGAAAAGACAATCTTTCATTACATCGAAAGTTGACAACATGCATACCATTTCGTAATATATCTTACTATAATTGAATTAATAATAATCTTGATGAACTCAACGACTCGAATGCAACGTTTTTTGAAATATGTCATGAATGACTCCAAGTAATATCTCTAAAATGAGCAAATGCACAGCGGAAGATTTCTTTCGTACCTGAGAATAAACATGCTTTAAAGTGTCAACCAAAAGGTTGGTGAGTTCATTAGTTTAACATAAATAATCATTTCATAATCTTAATAGACCACAAGATTTCATATTTCCATTTCTCATAAACATACGTCCCATGCATAGAGACTAAAATATCATTCATATGGATTGAACACCTGGTAACCGACATTCACAATATGTATATAAGAATATCCCCATCATTCCGGGATCCTCCTTCAGACATGATATAAATTTCGAAGTACTAAAGCATCCGGTACTTTGGATGGGGCTTGTTGGGCCCGATAGATCTATCTTTAGAGTTCGCGTCAATTAAGGTGTCTGTTCCCTAATTCTTATATTACCAGACTTAATAAAAAGGGGCATATTCGATTTCGATAATTCAACCATAGAATGTAGTTTCATCTACTTCTGTCTATTTCGTAAAACAGTTATAAAAACAGCGCATGTATTCTTAGTCCAAAAAACATATATTGTAAAAGCATTTAAAAAGGGAGTAATGAAACTCACGCATATAAATATTGTAAAACAGTTAATAAAGCATTTGCATGTATTCTCAGCCCAAAAAATATAATGAGTAAAAAGGGAATCAAATGAACTCACCTAATGTATTTTGTAGTAAAAATACATATGACTATATCGAACAACTGAACAATGCAGGGTTGACCTCGAATTCACGAACCTATATCATTTGTATATATATTAAAATGTATAATCGTATTCAAACAAGTTTATATATTATAACTTAAATTATATATTATACTTATTCATTTTTGTGTATATATTCAAAATGTTTAATATCTATATATTTAGTTATATTAATATACCTATATATATATATGGTTAGTATTATATAAAAAATATCCTTAACTTGTTATATATAAGTATTTATATAAATAATGTTTTTGATATGTGGTTTATAAACTATTGTTATAATTATAATATATGTATTAAGTATATTTTAAGTACAAAATATTTATTTGTAACAAAAATGATAGTTTTCAATAATAATGATTTACTAATAATAATCTTCTTTGATGTTGATAACACTGATTAAAATGACGATACTGTTAAGAATAAAATGATATTAATACTAATATTAGTGAAAATAACAATAGCTTGTATTATTTTTTTTTTATTGTAACAATAATAATAGCTCTAAACACAATTATAATAATATTAGTAGTCCTAAAATGATAATTTAATAATAAGAATAACATTACTAATACTTGTAGTGATAATAATAATAATTGTTATATCACTTATTATTATACCAATAATATTTATTATAATACTTATAATAACAATAATAATAATAACAACAATAATATTAATCATAGTAATAACACTAATAACAATAACAATAGTTAATTTACGATATCAATAATAATAATAATAATCATAATAATAAATATAATACCAATAATAATGAATAAATAGATAACTACCTCTTAAAGCTTAAAAAAATAAGTTGCCAGAACCAGGACTCGAACCCGCAACCACTAGCTCCTCAACACACACTTAAACCAGCTAGGCTGTACCCATTTTCTGAAATATTGCTGAACAAAAAATATTTAACCCGAATTCATCTTCTGTTTTTCATCTTCTTCATCTTCTCAACATAAATTGAAGTAAAATCAAATAGGTTCATAACCGCGAAATATAATTCCAATTTAGGACTTAAAACTGAGTTTTAGATAATCTGAGTTAAACACATAAATTAAATCAACAAACAAAAAAAATATATATAAAAAATAAAAAAAAACAGCGGCCTGCTGTTCGTGACTCAAGGAAAAAAAATTTTTGATTTTGATTTTTAAAGGCGTTTTACATTATACTTATAACATGAAATGTTTTGTAAATCATCATTAAAAACTTTCTGAAGCATCAATTCAACATAAATCATCAAAACAAGTTTGGATTTCGTGATGAACAATTATGTTGACTTTTTGAAAAAATAAATTTGACTTCGAAATTCTTAATCAATACAAAGAATTGGAACCTATAATTTTACAGAAAGTTTGTTTAAAAGATTACTAACAAACCCACATTTATAGATTTTAACAATCAATTTGATTTTGAGTTTTGAAAGAAAGAAATATGCAACAGAGGTTACGAGCTTGTAAAAAAAAATTAATTACATTATGAGATTTTAACAATTAAAGGAAGTTGTAATTGATATTGCTGGTGGAATACCGAATGAATTACTCAGTACAATGAATCAACCAATTGCTTTAAAGTGAAACTTTGATTGACAGGTTCAATCACAGAAAGAAAAAAAATAAAAAAATAGAAAGCAGATAAGAATTGAAACAGAATTTGGATGTATATCTGTGTTTGTATTCGCTTTGCACAGATTCAGAGACAAAAAAAAATTTAAAGAAAACTGATTGAGATGGGAAACCAATTTGGATTCCAAAAGAAAAAAAATTACGCGTTATATCTATCTGCTTTTATTTATATATATAATTTATTTAATATTAATAATAAATACCTTAATTATAATAATATTATTAATATTAACAACAAGAATAATAATAATGATAATAATAATAAAAGTATTAACATTACAATAATAATAATAACATTAATACTAATAATAATATTAATAAGAGTAATAACAATAATAATCATTTTTATTTTTATTTTATTTTTTAAATGAAAATGATAACAACATATATGTGGTGATACCAAATAATATTAGTTATATTAATATTATTAGTGATAACAATAATATCCATGATAATGATATAACACATATACATATCATATTATATATATGTATGTATGTATGTATGTATATATATATCTGTATCTTATATAAAAATTGAATATACAATTATTAATATTAATATTAACATTAGTAATAATATTGAATGTAATAATCATAGTATTGTTAATAACAGACAATAATAATAATGATTATGATAATACTAATAATAATATAACAATTTACATGTAAAAGTTTTATGATCCATATAATACTAATAACAACAATAGTTATGTAATTAACAACAATAATCTAAAATTATAAATTTCACTACTATATATAATAATACATATATTATTAATGATAGTCTTAATTTTATTAATTAACTGAATCAAATTTTATATGTGTATATATTAATATTAATAATACTTATAAGATATATATATATTTACATATATATTTATTTACATATTTATTTACACACAAATGTTCGTGAACCGTCGAGAATGGTGAAAGGGCAAATGCATTCATGTAACTGTTCCAAAGTTTTCGAGACTCAACATTTCAAACTTTGCTTATCGTGTCGATTATAGACTAAGATTAAAGTTTAAATTTGGTCGGAAATTCTCGGGTCATCACAAACTTTTTTCTGGTCAAGTGTTTTCAAAACTTGCAAAAACTGTGTGGGATGAATTGAAAGAAACTTATGACAAAATTGATGGTTCAATTACTTTTAATCTGCATAAGAAAATCAATACTATCTCTCAAAATGGTGACTCCTTGTCTGATTACTATCACAAATTAAATGCTTTGTGGAAACAATTTGATGCTCTTGTTAAATTACCTACATGTGATTGTAACAACACTGAAATCAAGGATCACAATGACTTAATTAAACTTATGTAATTTTTGATGGGTCTTGATGAATGCTATCATGCTGTTAGAAGTAACATTCTCACAAGAGAAAAATTACCTAGTGTTCAAACTGTTTTCTCCATTGTGTCAAGAGAGGAATCACATAGAGATTCCTTCACTGCCAGGGGGTTGGGAAGTCTCAACAGTCTGCTTTTCTTGTTTCTAAAACTTTTAATAATAAAAAGAAATTTGGAAGAGGTCCCAACACAAACTTAAAATGCTCTAAGTGCAACATGAATGGACATACTATAGACAGGTGCTATGAAATAGTTGGGTATCCCCTAGGTTGGGTAAAGAGAAGTAAAAATAACAGTACTGGCACTAGCAGAAGCATTCCTAGCAATAACTCTGTTGGACAAAGTGCTCCTTTCACACCTGACCAAATAAACAAGCTGATGAGTCTCATAAATGATTCCTCTAGAAATGTGCATGCTAATGTAGCAGGTACCTTTAAGAACATGAATGTTCTATTTAACAAAAACTTTCAAAAATATTTTAAGTCAAACAACACCTCTCAAAATTTGAACAACTGCACTGGGTGGATTATTTATTCTGGGGCTTCACAACACATGACAGGAAGCTTAAACAATTTGAAAAATATATTTGATGTGTCTTCTTTAGGTATGACTGTGGGGCACCCAAATGGAACTCAAGCTACGATAACTAAAATAGGGGACCTAATGCTAAATGAAAACATTTTATTGTCAAATGTTCTTGTTGTCCCTGGTTATTGTGTCAATCTGTTGTCCATTCACCAGTTGTCAAAAAATAAAAAAATCTTTATCGGTTTTAATGACTCAAAGTGTTTTATTCAGGATTTGTTGGAAAAGAAGATTGTGGGGACTGGTAGTTTAAGTAATGGCTTGTATCTGTTTGATGAAGTTCAAGGTGATATGTGTGACACCGCTAATTTTTTTATTTTTTTATACGTGGCGGAAGCATTATATTATTTAAATACGATATCAACATTTGTACAAACCGATTTCACGTGTCATTAAAACAAATTACATATTTAACTGGAAAAGACGTAATTACATTCGGTTTACAAAAGAACACGGTTCATATCAAAAGAGACCACATCAGAGTTAACCCTGTCAAACATAACATCACAATGCCCGTCTTCTCCCAAAAAGTACTATCTGCAAAAGCTATCAACCTGCAGGGAGGAGATGGAGGGGAATTAACACGAAGCTAATTGAGTACGACTAACTACAAGCCATAGCATACAGAAGTGTTATACTAATCAAGTCACATAGTCTAACACACAAACATCACCCAAGTGCCATCTACAGAGACTCTGGCGGCTCGGCCAAACCATTAACCACTAGCTGATCGGACTGGGGCTTACCAGAAGTTCCTCTACCACCGTATGTATATATATAATCCACACGCGACGGACGCGTCATTCACACACACACACACACACACACACACACATATATATATATATATATATATATATATATATATATATATATATATATATATATATATATATATATATATATATATATATATATATATATATATATATATATATATACACCACGATTGTCTAGGCCACCACATGAGGAACCCAACCCGCAGGTTGATCTCTCCTACCGAGGCCACCACATAATAGGGACGCACTGGCCTCCAGCAGACAAGCATCAACCAACATGCAGTTATCACATCGTAATAACTAACCACATCAATAAGTATATCTAACAAGCATGGTAATCATAATATAACATGCTACTCTATACTATATTCTCTAGTTAGTCCCACTCACCGATTACCAGCAAACGAGAAGGTATTCAGCTATCTAATCACTGAACCTTCCCTTTCTCCTTTTCTCCTGAAAAAAACATATACAAAAGTTAGTTTCTGTCCGTTAACCCCTAATAACCCAATACAGAAATTTTTGTATCAAAAAGCGTCCGCTAAAAATTTCTTATGCACTTTCAAAATTTACATCCTGATCATCAATAAATAAACGGGCAGCATAACGGCTAGGAAACAGCTAAATTTCACTATAATGCATTACTGATCTACATCCGTACAGTTGCACATGCATCCGTACGGTTGCAGCCTCCATCCGTACGGTTACAATATGTAACCGTGCGGTTGCAAGTTTCTGGCCCGGTTGCACAACACTGCTGCATCCGTACGGTTACACTTGCATCCGTATGGTTGCACCACACAACCGTGCAGTTGCAACCTGCAACCGTGCGGTTGTGTTCATCGAGCAGCAGCAGCAGAAGAAAACTGACGGGTTTCAAGCATAAATCACCAATTCTTGTTCTAGAGCTCGTTTTTGACATCCAAATTACCTACAACTCGACAACAACATAGTTTAGACTATAAACCCACAATTTTGACATCAAAACAACATCAATTTAAAGATTTTTGACCCAAATTCACACTTTCAACTAACTTACACAAAACCCCAATTTTCTCAAAGAATAGAGCATGAAATGTTATGATTCTTACCTTGATAGAATCAGTAATTCATAGAGAACAAGAAGATATGATTAATTTGAGCTCAAGAACAAGATCTAGCAATTAGGGTTTGATGGGTGTAAGAGTATAGGTACGGTTGTTGAGTGGAAGTTTCAAGAAAATGGTAGAAATGAACTGATTCTAGCTTATATATTAAGGCCAAACACAATACCCCATCATCAAATAATAATAAATATTAATTAAAAAATAAAAACATATAATAACACAACACTAACTTAAGGGCAAAGTATTAATCTTACAACTAGGCCCGATTGAGGATGTTACAAATCTACCCCCCTTAAGAAGATTTCATCCTCAGAATCTGGTCAAGGTCAAACAACTGGGGATAGCGCGCCCTCATTAACTCCTCGATTTCCCACGTCAAGTTAGAACCTAAACTGTGTCGCCATTCCACTAACACCATTGGAATCTGTTTCTTTCTTAGCTTTGTGACCTTCTTGTCCACTATTCTAACCGGCTCTTCCACTAATTTCTTAGTCAAGTCAACTTTTAAATCTTTCAATGGAAGAATCTGACTTTCATCCTCTACTTTACACTTCCTTAAATAACACACATTGAATGTGTTATGAATTCCTGCTAACTCAGATGGAAGATCTAAAACAACGGTTTGATCATTCAAAATTTCCTTGATCGGAAATGGCCCAATATATCTCAGAGCTAGTTTACCACGCTTACCAAACTTGATCACCCCTTTCCACGGTGAAACTTTCAGATACACTCGATCCCCTACATTAAATGTCACCGAACGTCTACGCGGATCGGCATACATCTTTTGTCGATCTATAGCTACTTTTAACTTTTTACGTGCAATTTCGACCTTTTCTGCGATTATCTGAACCATTTCGGGACCTGCAAATTGTTTCTCACCTGCTTCTAACCAACATGTGGGAGTTCTGCACTTGGGACCATACAATATTTCATACGGCGGCATTCCGATACTCGAATGATACGAATTGTTGTAAGCAAACTCTATTAATGGAAGATGCGAATCCCAAGAACCTCCATATTCTAAGACACACGCTCTCAACATGTCTTCTAATGTCTGGATTGTACGTTCACTTTGACCGTATGTCTATGGGTGATAAGCTGTACTTAGATTCACACGCGTACCCAGATTTTGTTGTAAATTGTTCCAGAAGTTTGATACGAACCTAGTATCTCTGTCGGAAACTATCGATAACGGTACACCATGTCGGCTAACTATCTCTTTTAAGTACAACTCTGCCAAATCACTCAACGAAGCTGTTTCACGAGTAGCTAAGAAGTGAGCACTCTTGGTTAAACGATCCACTATCACCCAGATCATGTCGTGTCCTTTCTGGGTTCGGGGTAACTTGGTTACAAAATCCATCATTATATGATCCCATTTCCACTGAGGAATTTTTAACTGTCGTAGAGATCCATATGGTTTCTGATGTTCTGCCTTAACTTGCGCACAAATATGACATTTCTCAACGAAACCTGCAATATCTGTCTTCATTGTCGGCCACCAATACAATGTTTTCAAATCTCTATACATCTTAGTACTACCCGAATGCACTGTCAATCTCGATTTATGCGCTTCAGTAAGAATTAAATCCCTCAAATCTCCAAGCATAGGCACCCAAATTCGATTTTTATAGGTCTTTAATCCCCTAGAATCATTGCCTAGGTCAAATTTTCTTTTAGTCATTTGTTCAGTCTTTAGGTTTTCGTCATTCAAAGCTACTAACTGAACGGTTTTCAATCGATCAATCAAGTCTGAAACTATCTCAATTCTCATAAACCTAACATTTTCGACGATTTTCTTTCGACTCAGAGCATCTGCGACCACATTTGCTTTTCCCGGGTGATATTTAATCTCACAATCGTAATCTTTAATCAATTGTTAACATTGACGTTGACGCATATTTAATTCTTTCTGCGAAAAGATGTACTGAAGACTCTTATGATCTGTATAGATTTCACGATGTGTACCATATAAATAGTGTCTCCAAAGCTTCAAAGCAAACACAACTGTAGTTAACTCTAAATCATGAGTAGGGTAGTTTCGTTCATGATTCTTCAACTGTCGTGAAGCATACGCTATAACTTTATTTCTTTGCATCAAAACACAACCCAGACCTGCACGTGACACATCATAGTAAACCACAAAATCTTCTGTTCCCTCTGGTAAAGCTAAAACCGGTGCTTGACATAACAACTCTTTGAGAGTCTGAAAAGCTTTTTCTTGTTCATCTGTCCATCGAAAGGATACATCTTTTCTGGTTAACTTATTCAATGGACCTGCTATTTTAGAAAAGTCTTTAATAAATCTATCGTAGTAACCTGCTAAACCCAGAAAACTCTTAATTTCTGTCGATGTTTTCGGCGAGTTCCAATTCATCACAGCTTCTATCTTAGACTGATCTACTTTGATACCCTATTCATAAATCACATGACCCAGAAACTATACTTCCCGCAGCCAAAATTCACACTTGGAAAATTTAGCGTACAACTGTTCCTGTTTCAGAAGTTCTAACACCAACCTCAGATGTGTAGCATGATCTTCCTCGGTTTTCGAATATATCAAGATATCATCTATGAAGACAATCACAAACTTGTCCAGATACTGACAATACACACTGTTCATTAAATACATAAACACTGCTGGCTCGTTCGTTAACCCGAATGGCATTACTAAAAACTCATAATGACCATATCTTGTTCTAAACGCTATTTTTGGTATGTCGGTCTCTGCAACACGTACCTGATGATACCCTGAACGTAAATCAATCTTTGAAAAGTAGGAAGCACCCTGTAACTGAACAAATAAGTCATCTATTCTTAGTAACGGATACTTATTCTTGATTGTTCTCTTATTCAAGTCGCGGTAATCTATACACATTCTAAGCGACCCATCTTTCTTTTTCACAAACAACACAGGAGCACCCCACAATGAAGAACTTGGTCGGATAAACCCCTTATCTAACAGTTCATGAATCCGAGACATCATTTCTCGAATTTCTGATGGAGCTAATCTGTAAGGAGCTTTTGCAACTGGCGTAGCACCTGGAACCAAATCAATTTTATACTCTACTTCACGTACTGGAGGTAACCCTGGTAAATCATCTGGAAACACTTCGGGAAATTCTAACACAACGGGAATATCAGTCACCTGCTTCTTTTCTTTCTTAACATCGATCACGTAAGCTAAGAATGAATCACACCCTTTCGATATCGCCTTCTGAGCTTTCATTAGGGAAACCATAGGGAAGTTAAATCCACTGCGCTCTCCCATAGCTATCACTCATGATCCATCAGCCAAACGGAAAGAAATCATCTTCTTATCACACTTAATATTAGCCCTATTAGCTCTTAACCAATTCATGCCTATGACTACATCAAAGCTAGGTATAGGCATCAACAAACAGGTTAAAGGGAAGGAATGGCCATCGATTTCGATGGTAATTCCAGACACAGATGATGTGCATAGAACCATCTTACCATCAGTTACTTCTATTCTCAAAGGTGCATCTAACATCCTAACAGGAAACTTCAACTTATCAGAGAAGCCTAAGGACATAAAAGAACAATTTGCTCCTGAATCAAATAACACACAAGCTGGCAAGGAATTAACCAAGAACATACCGGTAATGACATCATCGGTAGCGGTTGCAGCGTCTTCCGTCATCTGAAACGCCCTTACCTCTGCTGCTGGAGGATTCTTTCTCTTCTGCCCGGCGGTAGAAGCAGAAGATCCCCCAGAAGTTGCTGACCTCGCCCCTGACCCTGCCCCAGAACCGGCTCTCGACGCAGATGGAAAATTTGCTGATCTATGACCTACCTGATGACAAGTCCAACACATACCGGACTTAAAGGAAAAAGTTGTTATTTCATGACCTAATACTCCACATCTCAAACAACTTCGGGTCATTGGAGAACATGGACCGGCATGAGTCGACTTACAAACATTACACCAACCAGACTGATTAGAACCCGATCCACTCAACCAGACTTACTGTTCTGTTTAAACCCACTTGACTTCTTACCACAAAAACCCGATTGGTTATATGACTGTTGAGTAGACTGACCACCAGTTTGACTTTCTGATTTCCCCCAAAAAATCCACCTTTTGAACTTTCTCTTTCCGCTGCCATTATATCACCTTCTGCAACATTAGCCATCTCACGAGCCTGTGCCAAGGTTGTTGCAAATCTCGCAACGGTTCTGTACTCTGGCTTAATCACCCGCATGAAATGCTGAATTTTATCCTTTTCAGTCGGTACCCATTGTTGAACAAACCTTAACTTAGAAATGAAATCTCTGAAAACTTCATCAATCGTCATACTTTCTGTCACCTTCATACTCAGAAACTCAGTTTTCAATCTTTCCATCTCATACTCAGAACAATACTGCTCATGAACCTTAGCAGCAAATTGTTCCCAGGTAATCTGACTGATCTGTTCCTTGGGTAAATATGCAGTAATAGAATCCCACCATTCCATTGCTTCACCCTTGAGAAGTCTACTTGCAAACAGTACCATAGATTCAAGCTCACAGAAACATGCTTCCAACGCTCGCTCTACTTCTCTTAACCAATTGAGGGTCACTGTAAGGTTTGTGTGACCACTATACTCAGGAGGTTTGCAGTCTAGAAACTGTTTATAGGTACACTTCTTTCTCATCTCGGGAATTTGAAAAGGGTATATCATTTAATTTGGAAATGCCTGGTTAAACGGGAATGGAATTGCAAGGTTTTGATAGGTGGTTTGAGGAAACTGTGACGGAGAACTGCCACCGGCTTGAGTATAAAAGTTAGGAGGAAAGGATGTGTTTAACGCAGTGGTATTAGGGTTCCATTGCGCCCGTTCTTGTTCCAATTCCTTAATTTTCTCTTGAGCTTCTAGTAATCGACTTTGAAGGTTTATAACTTCCTGTGAGGTTTCCTCTTCCGATGATACATGTCCATCTTCATCGGGAGCTCGGAAGGTTCCAGTTCCGGGGGCAGTGGGGCCAGTAACGTTTGCTTCATTATCTGCTATTACTGCACTACCACAACACTCACACCAATGCTTAGTATAAACTTGGTTGGTATTAACAACTAACACATAACCTATCCTAGTACTCACTTAACCCATCCCCAGCATGTTATGTTTGACATGGCTCTACTAAGTTTGGGAACATGACATTTAAATCACAATGCACATGCTGCCAAACTAAGCTCTGATACCAACTTGTGACACCACTAATTTTTTTATACGTGGCGGAAGCATTATATTATTTAAAAACGATATCAACATTTGTACAAACATCACCCAAGTGCCATCTACAGAGACTCTGGCGGCACGACCAAACCATTAACCACCAGCTGATCGGACTGGGGCTTATCAGAAGTTCCTCCACCACCGTATGTATATATATAATCCATACGCGACAGATGCGTCATTCACATATATATACACCACAATTGTCTAGGCCACCACACGAGGAACCCAACCCGCAGGTTGATCTCTCCTACCGAGGCCACCACACAATAGGGACGCACTGGGCTCTAACAGACAAGCATCAACAAACATGCAGTCATTCCATCGTAATAACTAACCACATCAATAAGTATATCTAACAAGCATGGCAATCATAATGTAACATGCTACTCTATACTATATTTTCCAGTTAGTCCCACTCACCGATTACCAGCAAACGAGAAGGTATTCAGCTATCTAATCACTGAACCTTCTCTTTCTCCTTTTCTCCTGAAAAAAACATATACACAAGTTAGTTTCTGTCCGTTAACCCCTATTAACCCAATACAGAAATTTTTGTATCAAAAAGCGTCCGCTAAAAATTTCTTATGCACTTTCAAAATTTACATCCTGATCATCAATAAATAAACGGGCAGCATAACGGCTAGGAAACAGCTAAATTTCACTATAATGCATTACTGATCTACATCCGTACAGTTGCACATGCATCCATACGGTTGCAGCCTCCATTCGTACGGTTACAATATGTAACCGTGCGGTTGCAAGTTTCTGGCCCGGTTGCACAACACTGCTGTATCCGTACGGTTACACTTGCATCTGTACGGTTGCACCACGCAACCGTGCGGTTGCAACCTGCAACCGTGCGGTTGTGTTCATCGAGAAGCAGCAGCAGAAAACTGATGGGTTTCAAGCATAAATTACCAATTCTTGTTCTAGAGCTCGTTTTTGACATCCAAATTACCCACAACTCAACAAAAACATAGTTTAGACTATAAACCCACAATTTTGACATCAAAACAACATCAATTTAAAGATTTTTGACCCAAATTCACACTTTCAACTAACTCACACAAAAACTCAATTTTCTCAAAGATTAGAGCATGAAATGTTATGATTCTTACCTTGATAGAATCGGTAATTCATAGAGAACAAGAAGATATGATTAATTTGAGCTCAAGAACAAGATCTTGCAATTAGGGTTTGATGGGTGTAAGAGTGTAGGTACGGTTGTTGAGTGGAAGTTTCAAGAAAATGGTAGAAATGAACTGATTCTAGCTTATATATTAAGGCCAAACCCAATACCCCATCACACACGGGTATTCATCAGTTATCTAAAAACTTTCGTACATCATTTGGCAACCCAAATGAAATCCAAAATAAATAAACAAACCTGTTTTTTGACCCTTGTCACAAACTGGTCCTAACCATATCATCAAATAATAATAAATATTAATTAAAAATAAAAACATATAATAACACAACACTAACTTAAGGGCAAAATAGTAATCTTACAACTAGGTCCGATTAAGGATGTTACATATGAATAATTGTGTGACAAAATGCTTTGTTTCCTTTAATCTGTGGCATTGCAGGCTTGGTCATCCTGCCAAACATGTATTAGACTTATTAAAGAATGACCTTGCATGGGAATCTGAACCTGAAACTACTATTTGTGACACATGCCATAAGGCAAAACAAACAAGGGAACCATTTCCCTTAAGTGACCAGAAATCTAATTCTTTAGGTGACCTTGTTCATTTAGATTTGTGGAGGCCATAAAGGATCACTTCCAGGGATGGTTACAAATATTTCTTGACCATTGTTGATGACTTTACTAGAGCTGTGTGGGTATACTTGATAAAATCTAAATATGATGTGTTTGAAAACTTTGCAAATTTACTCTCAAATCAATTTGGTAAATCTGCAAAGATCATAAGATCTGACAATGGCACTGAATTTGTGAATAACAAGTTTGAACAATTTTGTAACACCAAGGGCATTTCACATCAAATGAGCTGTGCTTATACACCTCAACAAAATGGGATTGCTGAGAGGAAACACAGACACTTACTTAATGTTGCTAGATCCTTACTGTTTCAAAGTGGCATTACTCTTGAATTATGGTCTGATTGCATTATAACTGCTGCATACTTAATAAACAGGCTCCCCTCATCTGTGCTCTCATGAAGGTCCTTATATGAAATGATTTTTAATAAAAAACCAAATTTCTCTCATTTAAGGGCTTTTAGGTGTTTATGTTATGCTACCATTTTAAACAATAATGATAAGTTTGAAAAAAGATCTGAAAAATGTGTTTTCTTAGGTTATTCTTCCTTTAAAAAAGGTTATAAATTAATAAGTCTTGAGTCAAATGAGATAATTTTCTCTAGAGATGTGAAGTTCTATGAAACTGTTTTTCCATTCAATTTAAAATCCCAAAAACAAGTTGGTATTGAAACTATAATTGATTTAAATCATCAAAACTTCTTTGATATCTTTTCTGAAAATCCCAAAGCCCCAAGTCCCAATGATGAGGAGAGAACTAGTCTGGATGATGAGGGAAGTGGCAGTGATCACAGCAGCCATGAATCTTCTTCATCAGAAGGCAGTGATACCGCTTCCTCACTTGAAGAATCACCTTCATCTCCTGAGGGCAACTCATATCAATCTGACCTTGTCCCTGAACCTGACTTTGTCCAAACCGAGAATACTAATGAAGAGGGAAGTCTTAGAAGGTCCATGAGAACTAGGGTTTTCCCCACAAAATTAAAGGATTTTGTTGTTGACTCTAACATTAGTCATCCAAAAAATAACAATGTGATTTTTAAATGCAAATACCCCTTAAGCAACTATGTTTGTTACAATAATCTATCTCCTTCTGCCATGTCTTTCATATCTTCCATTGATAAATTCACTGAACCCACATCTTATCATGAAGCATCAAAACACCAATGTTGGAATGATGCTATGAATGATGAGATGGAGGCCTTGAACCAAAATAATACATGGGTTCTATCTAAACTTCCTCCCGGAAGAAAGCCCATTGGGAGTAAGTGGATCTACAAAATCAAGTATAAGGCAAATGGAGAAGTGGAAAGGTACAAGGCAAGGCTTGTTGCCAAGGGTTACAATCAAAGGGAGGGTATAGACTTTGAAGAGACTTTCTCTCATGTGGTAAAAATGGTAACTGTAAGGTGCATTCTGACCTTAGCTGTTAATAACAACTGGTCCCTGTTTCAACTTGACATAAACAATGACTTCTTATATGGGGATCTTGCTGAGGATGTGTACATGACACTTCCTGAAGGTTATTTTTCTAAAGATGACACTAGGGTTTGCAAATTAACTAAATCCCTATATGGTTTGAAACAGGCCCCTAGACAATGGAATGAAAAGTTAACCTCCTTTCTTGTTGAATATGGTTTTGTGCAAAGTATGAATGACTATTCTTTGTATACTTGGTCTATTGGTTCTATTTTTATTGCTCTTTTGGTCTATGTGGATGATATGATTATAACTGGTAACAACTTAAATGAAATTGCTAAGGTCAAAGAATATCTAAAATCTAAATTCAAAATAAAAGACTTGGGAGAACTTAAATATTTTCTTGGAATTGAAATTGTTAAAACTGATAAAGGTATCTGCATGAACCAAAGAAAATACTGCCTTGAACTCTTGAATGAGTTTGGAATGTTAGGATCAAAACCTATGACCACTCCTTTAGAAACCAAATCTGTGTTAAACTCTGATGAGACTGAAAATGATAGAAAACTTGATGACATTACCCAATATCAAAGACTTGTTGGGAAATTGATTTACTTAACTCTGACCAGACCTGACATTTCATATTCTATTCAAAGTTTAAGTCAATATATGCATTCTGCACTTCAATCTCATACCCAAGCTACATTTAGAGTTATAAGATATTTAAAAGAAAATCCAGGTGCTGGTGTTCAGATTGTAAGAAATCCAGGTATGAATAATTTTTATGCTTACTCTGATGCTGATTGGGGAAAATGCCTGGGGACCAGAAGGTCTGTGTCTGGATATTGCCTATTTTTTTGTAGGTCCCTTATTAGTTGGAAAAGCAAAAAACAACCCACTGTCTCAAGGTCTTCCACTGAGTCTGAATATAGATCTTTAGCTGCCATAACCAGTGAAATCCTATGGGTTGTGAAGTTGCTTGCTAATCTTAAAATAAACAACGTGCTGATAATAAATCTGCCCTTTTGCTGGCTGCTAATCCTGTTTTTCATGAGAGGTCTAAACACTTTGAAATTGATGTTCATCTTGTAAGGGATACATGTTTGGCAGGTGTTATTAAAACTGATTATATTGATACTACAAGACAGGTAGCAGACATCTTCACGAAATCCTTAAATAAATCTCAACACAAGTTTTTTGTGACAAACTTGGAATTATCAATATATATAAAGATAAGATTGAGGGAGGGTGTTAAATTCATGCTTGCAATCTTCCCTTTATCTACTTCTTAATGTGTTTTTTGTTTTATAAGTGTAGGGACTCTGTTGCAAATAAAGGATGTTAGATATATTTTATGAAAGATGGCAGCTTTTTCTTCTTATTACAAGTTTTTGGATCTTTAAGGGTGCAAAGTGGAACTACATTTGTGAAGGCTATAAAACCCCTCCTAGGGTTGCTGCTCTGATCAACCATCATTAGACACGCCTCATTTATCACTTGATCCTCATTGTTATTATTCATCAAATTCATCTCTGTTTTCATAGTTCTTGTGTTAATCTATTGTTATAGTGGTAGATTGGTGTATCAATTGTGGTACTAATCTTGGTTATCATTCTATTTTGTTATCATTCTCCCTCGGCTGTAATCATGGGGATACCACAGACTCGTTTTCGATATATTGTTAATATTTTGGTGATCTACTTGTTACTTTCTGTGATTTGTACATAACATGAGAGAATCTCATTCCGGGTTCCCAAAAGAAGACGATATAAGCCTAGAAAAAACTCCCAAGATAAGAAACAATTAAACAATATACAACTACGAATTTTTTTGCTTGAATAGTAATAAATTCACAAAAATTTACAAAAAAGAAATAAACAAAAATGCGAACATAGTACAACCGGCGTTACGAAGGCCGTTTGACACTCTTCAACCATTAATCGGCGTTTTAAATGCTATGTTGACATGCTTTTAACCTTTTCAGTGCCAACTAGTCAAACCGGTATTTCTAATGACGGTTTGATCAAAGATTTATCCCTCTAACTACTCAAATTAAATTGCGCGGTTGATATATATCTAGCTAATTAAATTGGTATTTCTAAGGTCGGTTTAATCAATCCTCTTTATTTATCTCAATCACACAAAACTCAACTCATCAACATTCAAACTCGTTTTTACATCATACATACACTTATTTTCAAGCAATAAAACTACAAATGGCATACAATGTACATGCTCGAGGTGAACCAGTTGATAGTGAACTTCCCTTTTTACAAACGATACACTCACATCGGTTGTATGGTATCTTCGCGAACACTCCTGATATCTCAGAACAAATTAAGCCGCGAAGATGTGATAAATATATTTGGATGGACATTAACCGACATTGGGGCCGACGTATATATGCTCGTGTGTTGAGGTAAAATTTTTGACTCATGTATAAGTATAAGTATATATTAAGTGTATAAATATATGAATTTATTATATGTATTTATTATTAAGTATTTTATTACGAGGTCGTGGATTGATTCGAGATAAAATATATTACTTTATTTCTGTACATCTAACTGTGGACAATTAGTTGTAGGTTACTAACGAGGACAGCTGACTTAATTAACTCAAATTCTTAAAGCGTAATAAAAATGTTGTAAATTATATTTTGAACATACTTTGATAAAAATGTACATATTTGTTATAGATCCGTGAATCGACCCGTGGCCAAGTCTTATTTTCCCGACGAAGGAAAAATCTGTGAAAGTGAGTTATAGTCCCATTTTTAATATCTAATATTTTTGGGATGAGAATACATGCAGATTTGAAAATGATTTACAAAATAGACACAAGTAATTGAAACTACATTCTATGTTGAATCGTTATACCGGATATCGCCCTTGTTGAACTTGGTAACCTAAGAATTGGTGTTTATTATAATTGTCACCAATTGACGCGAATCCTAAAGATAGATCTATGGGCCATTGACAAGCCCCAGTCAGAGAATTTGAACTGCTTTAGTACTTCGATATTATTTATGGGGATATTCTAGATGCATTTTGTTAATGTCGGTTACCAGGTGTTCAAACATATGAATGATTTTTATGCAGATTGCATGTTATTGAAAGATGAAATCTCGTGGTCTATTATTACAATTTGATATATATATATTTAAACCTATAACTCACCAACATTTTTGTTGACATTTTAAGCATGTTTATTCTCAGGTGATTATTAAAAGCTTCCGCTGTTGCATACTAAAATAAGGACAATATTTGGAGTCCATGCTTGTATGATATTGTGTAAAAACTGCATTCAAGAAACTTATTTTTGATGTAATATATCCTTATTGTAAACCATTATGTAATGGTCATGTGTAAACGGTATATTTTAGATTATCATTATTTGATAATTTACGAAATGTTTTTTTAAACCTTTATCGATAAAATAAAGGTTATGGTTGTTTTAAAAATGAATGCAGTCTTTGAAAAACGTCTCATATAGAGGTCAAAACCTCGCGACGAAATTAATTAATATGGAACGTTTATAATCAATATGAACGGGACATTTCAGTTGGTATCCAAGCATTGGTCTTAGAGAACCAGAAATTTGCATTAGTGTGTCTTATCGAGTTTGTTAGGATACATTAGTGAGTCTGGACTTCGACCGTGTTTTCTTTAAAAACGATTGCTTAACACTTTTGTTGGAAACTATATATTATTGACATGTAAATATTATGTGATATATTAACCTCTTAATGTGTTTGATATTGTGTGATAGATGTCTACCACTAGTACAAATCCCATCGACTCACCTAATAATAATGAAGAGTCGAATATAATTTGAGAAGATTCACAAATTCCCGAAGAAGAACCGGAAGAGGAGGAACCGGAAGAGGAGGAACCGGAAGAAGAGGAACCGGAAGAGGAGGAACCGGAGGAGGAAGAACCAGAAGAAGTAGAGGTTCCGGAGGAAGAAATATTGATACCTACAGTAAATCGTTTAAATAAAAGAAAATCCTCAACCAACGGGCCAGAGTTAAAAATGGTCAATGGTGTTTCCGCCGAGGAAGCAAAATATTGGGAAGATTACCAATTTTCCGATGAATTGGATCCCGATGAGGATTCCGATGATGTTATAGAAATTACCTTGACCCAATTTAATATTGCAAAAGAAAATAATAAGGGAAAAGGTGTAAAAATAGAGAAACCTGATTCCAACCCCGATGAACTTTATATGTATCGGCAACATCCGTATCTCCCAAATTGTAACAATAACCCGGGAACCTCTAAACCACCAGGTTTTTCTAAACCATTGTAGAAAACGACGGCTCATATTAGAGGAGCACCATATATCCCTAGAAAATTAGGAAAACGAACCAAGTCCGAAGAAGAAGAAGAAACCAGTGATTCAGATTAGAGGCTTGTAATCATGTTGTGTATTATATGTATTGTAGTGTGCTTGTACTTTTATATTCTATGTAAAAATTGCTTGTATTGTTTGTTAATTATCTTTTACGAATCTAATCCTTGTCTATTTTACAGTATAAAAACACAAAATGGAGGTTAAGGATAGACAACCAAAAATTTTAGAAGACCTACCAGGAGATATGATTGATGAAATCTTGTCTAGAGTCAGGCAGAATTGATCAGCACAATTAGTTACGGCAAAATTAGTTTGTCAAATGTTTGAAAGACATTCCAGGCATGCCTTAGTATATAAAAGGCTTTCCTTTGAAAGATGGGGTATATCACATTGGGGAGACTTTAAGTTATGCCAAGTTTTCTTTAAGGAATTTAGTGCGGGAAACCCAGATGCAATTTTACGCTACGGGTTACGAACCTATTTTGACTCAACATATCCCAACATAGGTCTCCATTCTTTAGAAAGAGCTTCTAACATGCAACATAAAGAAGCATGTTATGTATACGGGTTAATAATGTTCGCTTATCATCAAATTGACAAAAAGAACATTGGGTTGAAACTTTTAAATAAAACATTCTCACAAGTGACGGACTAAGTAGTTGGGGTAAGAAACAAGGTTTTTAGATTGCTACGAGGCTGTTGGGCATTACGAAACCATCATCCTTTTGACGACATTACAACATGCTGCCTAGCCAATGGTCATAACGGTTACTTTCCACAAGACCAAGGATGGGAATTTGTTTTAGTAAAACCAGAATGCATGACTTGTTTCTGGACTTATGAATTACGTGTCTTTATTGCCTTTGCTGAACAACTTGCGTATTTCTTGAATTACCTTTATAGCTGCCGTGTAGCAAAGTTGTTATGTGTTATATTTCATCCTATATGTATTATAAGTGGTATGGTATGTTTGTAAAATATTGTATAAAAGTTTGAACGCGAAATATTATTGTAATAAGTTTTTCATATAGAAGCGTAGTAGTTGAGTTGTATAGTAGCTAGTAAGTATGAACTTAACGGGTAGGTACTACCCGAATTAAAACTATAAAATGCTAATATGAAGAAAAAGCTTTTATAAATAAGTTCATATAATGCTACGAAATACTATAGACTACTCTTAAATTCTATATGATTAACTCAATTCTTTTAGCTATTTTTGAAGGAAATGGCACCGACGACTCGTCAGAATTTGAACATGAGCGAGGAAGACTTCTTTGTTTTCCTTGTAGCAAACATAGTAGCAGTACAGGCTACGATGCAAAATAACAATAACTCTGGATCTAGCAATGGAACTAATTCCACAAGAAATCATGTAGGATGCTCCTACAAAGAATTCACTGCATGCAAACCTTTGGAATTTTATGGAATCGAAGGACCAATTGGATTGAAACGGTGGACCGAGAAGGTCGAATCGGTGTTTGCCATAAGTAAGTGTACTGAAGAGGACAAAGTTAAGTACGCTACGCATACCTTCACAGGTACTGCGTTAACGTGGTGGAACACCTATCTTGAACAGGAAGGACAAAATGCTGCTTACGCATAACCATGGTCGGCATTCAAGCAATTGATGAACGAGCAGTACCGTCCTAGAAACGAAGTCAATAAGCTCAAGGTAGAGCTTAGAGAGTTACGAACACAAGGGTTCGACATTACCACATATGAACGACGATTCACAGAGTTGTACCTATTGTGTCCAGGAACGTTCGAAGATGAAGAAGAGAAGATCTACGCGTTTATAAAAGGGTTACCATTAAGGATTCAAGAAGATGTGAGTTCACACGAGCCCGCTTCCATACAAAAGGCAAGTCGAATGGCTCATAAACTCATAAATCAGATTGAGGGAAGAATTAAAGAGCAGGTGGCCGAAGAAGCCAACACGAAACAAGTCAAGAGGAAGTGGGAAGAAAACAGTGACAAGAGTCACCAACAAAACAACAGTAACTATCGCTTCAACAACCAACACAACACTCACAACTACAATGGCCCCATTTTTCGCAAAAACAAACGCAACAACAACTATCTCAACAACAACAACAACCACAATAACCGTCCTAATAACAATGATAATCGCAACAACAACCAAATCAATAACAACAATGGCAACAACAATCAGAACAATAAATGTCTAAGGTGTGGAGGGTATCATCTAGATAAGTTCTGTGTAGTAGTGTGTACCAAGTGTAACAGAACCGGACATAGTGTAACGAAGTGTGATGTCTATGGACCAAAGGCATATAAAAATAACAGAACAAATAATTCCATTATTTGTTACTGATGCGAAAAGCCGGGCAATTTCAGCAAAGCATGCCCTAATCAAGGGAATAATAATGGGCAAGGCCGTGGACAAGTCTTCAACATTAATTCGGCAGAAGTGCAGGAAGACCCGGAGCTTGTTACGGGTACGTTTCTTATTGACGATAAATCTGCTTATGTTTTATTTGATTCGGGTGCGGATAGAAGCTATATGAGTAGATATTTTAGTGCCAAATTAAATTGTCCATTAATGCCATTGGATAGTAAATTTTTACTCGAATTAGTAAACGGTAAACTAATTACAGCAGATAAAGTATGTCGGAATAGAGAAATTAAATTGGTAGACGAAACATTTAAGATTTACTTAATACCAGTCTAGTTAGGGAGTTTTGACGTAATAATTGGCATGGACTGGTTGAAAAAGGTGAGAGCAGAGGTCGTTTGTACAAAAATGCGATTCGCATTGTGCGTGAAAAAGGAAAAACTTTAATGGTGTACGGAGAAAAGAATAACGTAAAATTAAATCTTATTAGTAGTTTGAAGGCGCAAAAACTAATAAGAAAAGGTTGTTACGTCATTCTAGCACACATCAAGGAAGTTAAACCTAAAGAAAAGAACATATGTGATGTTCCCGTCGCAAAAGAATTTCTTGATGTATTTCCAAAAGAATTACCGGGATTACCCCCACATCGATCCGTTGAATTTCAAATAGACCTTGTACCAGGAGCTTCACCAATAGCTCGTGCTCCATACAGACTCGCACCCAGCGAAATGAAAGAATTACAATGTCAGTTACAGGAACTTTTAGAGCATGGTTTCATTCGACCAAGCACATCACCGTGGGGAGCTCCTGTTTTGTTTGTCAAGAAGAAGGATGGTACATTTAGGTTGTGTATCGACTACCGAGAATTGAACAAACTTACCATCAAGAACCGCTACCCACTACCAAGAATCAACGACTTATTTGATCAACTACAAGGCTCGTCGGTTTATTCGAAGATTGATTTACGTTCTGGGTATTATCAAATGCGGGTAAAGGAGGATGATATTCCAAAGACTGCTTTTAAGACGCGTTACGGTCATTACGGGTTTATGGTTATGCCGTTTGGGTTGACTAACGCACTAGCTGTGTTCATGGACCTCATGAACCGAGTGTGTGGACCATACCTTGACAAGTTTGTCATTGTTTTAATCGATGACATACTTATTTACTCAAAGAATGACCAAGAACACGAAGAACATTTGTGAAAAGTGCTAGAGTTGTTAAGGAAAGAAAAACTGTACGCTAAGTTTTCAAAGTGTACATTTTGGTTGGAAGAAGTTCAATTCCTCGGTCATATAGTGAACAAAGAAGGTATTCAGGTGGATCCAGCAAAGATTGAAACCGTTGAAAAGTGAGAAACCCCAAAAACTTTGAAACACATACGCCAATTTTTAGGACTAGCTGGTTACTACAGAAGATTCATCCAAGATTTTTCCAAAATAGCAAAACCCTTGACTGCATTAACGCATAAAGGGAAGAAATTTGAATGGAAAGATGAACAAGAGAAAGCGTTTCAATTGTTAAAGAAAAAGTTAACTACGGCATCTATATTGTCATTACCTGAAGGGAATGATGATTTTGTGATATATTGTGATGCCTCAAAGCAAGGTCTCGGTTGTGTATTAATGCAACGAACGAAAGTAATTGCTTATGCGTCTAGACAATTGAAGATTCACGAGCAGAATTATACGACGCATGATTTGGAATTAGTTGCGGTTGTTTTTGCATTAAAGACTTGGAGGCACTACTTATATGGGATCAGAAGTATTATATATACCGATCACAAAAGTCTCCAACACATATTTAATCAGAAACAACTGAACATGAGGCAGCGTAGGTGGATTGAGTTATTGAATGATTACGATTTTGAAATTCGTTACCACCCGGGGAAGGCAAATGTGGTAGCTGACGCCTTGAGCAGAAAGGACAGAGAACCCATTAAAGTAAAAGCTATGAATATAATGATTCACACTAACCTTACTACTCAAATAAAGGAGGCGCAACATGAAGTTTTAAAAGAGGGAAACTTAAAGGATGAAATACCCAAAGGATCGGAGAAGCATCTTAATATTCGAGAAGACGGAACCCGGTATAGGGCTGAAAGAATTTGGGTACCAAAATTTGGAGATATGAGAGAAATGGTACTTAGAGAAGCTCATAAAATCAGGCACTCAATACATCCTGGAACGGGGAAGATGTACAAGGATCTCAAGAAACATTTTTGGGGGCCGAGTATGAAAGCCGATGTTGCTAAATACGTAGGAGAATGTTTGACGTGTTCTAAGGTCAAAGGTGAGCATCAGAAACCATCAGGTCTACTTCAACAACCTGAAATACCGGAATGGATATGAAAAAATATTACCATGGATTTCATCACTAAATTGCCAAGGACAGCAAGTGGTTTTGATACTATTTGGGTAATAGTTGACCGTCTCACCAAATCAGCACACTTCCTGCCAATAAGAGAAGATGACAAGATGGAGAAGTTAGCACGATTGTATTTGAAGGAAGTCGTCTCCAGACATGGAATACCAATCTCTATTATCTCTGATAGGGATGGCAGATTTATTTCAAGATTCTGGCAAACATTACAGCAAGCATTAGGAACTTGTCTAGACATGAGTACTGCGTATCATCCACAAATTGATGGGCAGAGCGAAAGGATGATACAAATGCTTGAAGACATGCTACGAGCATGTGTTATTGATTTCAGAAACAGTTGGGATCGGCACCTACCGTTAGCAGAATTTTCCTACAACAACAGCTACCATTCAAGCATTGAGATGGCGCCGTTTGAAGCACTTTATGGTAGAAAGTGCAGGTCTCCGATTTTTTGGAGTGAAGTGGGGGATAGACAGATTACGGGTCCAGAGATAATACAAGAAACTACCGAGAAGATCATCCAAATTCAACAACGGTTGAAAACCACCCAAAGTCGACAAAAGAGCTACGCTGACATTAAAAGAAAATATATAAAATTTGAAATTGGAGAGATGGTCATGCTTAAAGTTGCACCTTGGAAAGGCATTGTTCGATTTGGATAACGAGGGAAATTAAATCCAAGGTATATTGGACCATTCAAGATTATTGATCGTGTCGGACCAGTAGCTTACCGACTTGAGTTACCTCAACAACTCACGGCTGTACATAACACTTTCCACGTCTCGAATTTGAAGAAATGTTTTGCTAAAGAAGATCTCACTATTCCGTTAGACGAAATCCAAATCAACGAAAAACTTCAATTCATCGAAGAACCCGTCGAAATAATGGATCGTGAGGTTAAAAGACTTAAGCAAAACAAGATACCAATTGTTAAGGTTCGATGAAATGCTCGTAGAGGACCCGAGTTCACCTGGGAATGAGAAGATCAGATGAAGAAGAAATACCCGCACTTATTTCCAGAAGATACGTCAACACCTCCAATTGCTTAAAATTTCGGGACGAAATTTCTTTAACGGGTAGGTACTGTAGTTACCCGAACTTTTCCATGTTTTTATATATTAAATAAATTTGTTATTTACATGATTAAGTGTTTCCAACATGTTAAGCAATCAAACTTGTTAAGACTTGATTAATTGAAATAGCTTTTATATAGACAATTAACCACCCAAGTTGACCGGCGATTCACGAACGTTAAAACTTATAAAAACTATATGATGACATATATATGGATATATATATATATATATATATATATATATATATATATATATATATATATATATATATAGTTAACATGATATTATGATAAGTATGTATCTCATTAGGTATTTTAATAATGAGTTATATACATAAAAATGAGACTATTGAATTAAGAAACTCGAAAACGATATATATAGCGATTATCGTTATAACAACGTCTTACTAAATACATATGAATCATTTTAAGATATTGTTACACTATATATAAACATAATAAGTGATATATAAATATATCATTAAGTATATTAACAATGAACTACATATGTAAAAACAAGACTACTAACTTAAGGATTTCGAAACGAGACATATATGTAACAATTATCATTGTAACGACATCTAAATGTATATATATCATATTAAGATATATTAATTCATCATATTATTATGATAATATAATAATTTAACATATCATTAGATATAATAAACAATGGGTTAACAACATTTAACAAGATCGTTAACTTAAAGGTTTCAAAACAACATTTACATATAACGACTAACGATGACTTAATGACTCAGTTAAAATGTATATACATGTAGTGTTTTAATATGTATTCATACACTTTTTAAAGACTTCAAGACACTTATCAAAGTACTTCTACTTAGCAAAAATGCTTACAATTACATCCTCATTCATTTTCACCAACAATTCTACTCGTATGTACTCGTATTTGTACTCGTACAATACACAGCTTCTAAACGTATTTACTATTGGTATATATACTCCAATGATCAGCTCTTAGCAGCCCACGTGGAAATCATCATTTGGCAACTAGCATGAATGATTACATAAAATTATAAACTAATAGAGCCTTTATGAACACCCCATATTCACGTGAAGTAGAGCACACACAAACACTTTCATTTTCAATTTTTCTTGAATCAAACTCATCTCTCTCAAGTGTTCTTCCATTGTTCTAAGTGTTCTTCATCATATTCATCAAAATCTAGCTCAATCTAGTTCTTAAATCCATACATAAACCAAGTTATAAAACAACTACTCAAGAACACACCAACAACACTTCCAAGTTTGCTAGCTTACTTCCAATCTTGCAAATCCACTTTGAGTGATCATCTAACCTCAAGAAATCTTTCTTATTTAAAGTAAGATATCTTTCTAATATAAGGTAATACTCATATTCAAACTTTGGTTCAATTTCTATAACTTTAACAATCTTATTTCGAGTGGAAATCTTACTTGAACTTGTTTTCGTGTCATGATTTTGCTTCACGAACTTTCAAGCCATCCAAGGATCCTTTGAAGCTAGATCTATTTTTCTCATTTCTAGTAGGTTATCCACAAAACCTGAGGTAGTAATGATGTTCTTGACATCATTCGATTCATATATATAAAACTACCTTATTCGAAGGTTTAAACTTGTAATCACTAGAACATAGTTTAGTTAATTCTAAACTTGTTCGCAAACAAAAGTTAATCCTTCTAACTTGACTTTTAAAATCAACTAAGCACATGTTCTATATCTATATGATATGCTAACTTAATGATTTAAAACCTGAAAACACGAAAAACACCGTAAAACCGGATTTACGCCGTCGTAGTAAAACCGCGGGCTGTTTTGGGTTAGTTAATTAAAAACTATGACAAACTTTGATTTAAAAGTTGTTCTTCTGAGAAAATGATTTTTCTTATGAATATGAAACTATATCCAAAAATCATGGTTAAACTCAAAGTGGAAGTATGTTTTCCAAAATGGTCATCTAGACGTCGTTCTTTCGACTGAAATGACTACCTTTACAAAAATGACTTGTAATCTATATTTCTGACTATAAACTTATACTTTTTCTGTTTAGATTCATAAACTTAAGTTTAATATGAAATCATAGCAACTTGAATCACTCAAAACGGATTTAAAACGAAGAAGTTATGGGTAAAACAAGATTGGATATTTTTGCTTGTTGTAGCTACGTGAAAATGGGTAACAAATCTATATTAATCATATCCTAGATAACATATTGTATTATACATGTATTCCAACTTATATTATGTAATCTTGGGATATCATAGACACGAATACAATGTTTTGACATATCATATCGACCCATCAATATATATATATATATTTTGGAACAACCATAGACACTCTATATGCAGTAATGTTGGAGTTAGCTATACAGGGTTGAGGTTGATTCCAAAATATTATATATACTTTGAGTTGTGATCTAGCCTGAGACTTGTGTACACGAGGTTGTGGATTGATTCGAGATAAAATATATTGCTTTATTTCTGTACATCTAACTGTGGACAATTAGTTGTAGGTTACTAACGAGGACATCTGACTTAATAAAATCAAATCATTAAAGCGTAATAAAAATGTTGTAAATTATATTTTGAACATACTTTGATAAAAATGTACATATTTGTTATAGGTTCGTGAATCGACCCGTGGCCAAGTCTTATTTTCCCGACGAAGGAAAAATCTGTGAAAGTGAGTTATAGTCCCATTTTTAATATCTAATATTTTTGGGATAAGAATACATGCCGATTTGAAAATGATTTACAAAATAGACACAAGTAATTGAAACTACATTCTATGTTGAATCGTTATACCGGATATCGCCCTTGTTGAACTTGGTAACCTAAGAATTGGTATTTATTATAATTATCACCAATTGACGTGAATCCTAAAGATAGATCTATGGGCCATTGACAAGCCCAGTCAGAGAATTTGAACTGCTTTAGTACTTCGATATTATTTATGGGGATATTCTAGATGCATTTTGTTAATGTCGGTTACCAGGTGTTCAAACATATGAATGATTTTTATGCAGATTGCATGTTATTGAAAGATGAAATCTTGTGGTCTATTATTACAATTTGATATATAGATTTAAACCTATAACTCACCAACATTTTTGTTGACGTTTTAAGCATGTTTATTCTCAGGTGATTATTAAAAGCTTCCGCTGTTGCATACTAAAATAAGGACAAGATTTGGAGTCCATGCTTGTATGATATTGTGTAAAAACTGCATTCAAGAAACTTATTTTTGATGTAATATATCCTTATTGTAAACTATTATGTAATGGTCGTATGTAAACGGTATATTTTAGATTATCATTATTTGATAATCTACGCAATGTTTTTTTAAACCTTTATCGATAAAATAAAGGTTATGGTTGTTTTAAAAATGAATGCAGTCTTTGAAAAACGTCTCATATAGAGGTCAAACCCTCGCGACGAAATCAATTAATATGGAACGTTTATAATCAATATGAACGGGACATTTTAGTACTACCTTCATTTTCAGCACAAGATAGTTTAAGATTCAAGGTGTCTTTTGATCGTTCCGTGTTTCTCGCATAATATGGCTCACAAACGATCAAGTTTAAGTTTGTTTTGAAATTAAATCAAGAAAGATAAGAGTATTTGACGAAAAATGGCATTTGAAGATGATTTGTATAAAAAGCTAGCAAAATCATATAAGTATCAGCACAATAACACTGGCGTAAATTATGCCAGACCTGGCATAATTTATGCAAGGAGCACTAGGAGGTCATTCAAAATTGGATAATTTTGGGCGTAAAATTACGCCATGAATTCACTTGGTGGCGTAAATTACACCAGGCTTGGGGTAATTTACGCTAGTGCAAATATTCTGCAGCCGGATTTTTTGAGATATTTCTTAGGCTAATTATCACTAAGTTGTATTAAGTACACTAATATCGGCTAAAAAGTCACGTTTTCACCCCGGTATTAAAGCCCAAAAACAAGAAAGATTCGAACTTTATCGGTAAAATACCCACTTCGTCAGTTAGAATTTTTGCAGGCAAAAATCAAGCTTATTTGAAGGGCACTTGTCACTCATTTTCAACACACACTTCAATTCACTTCTTTCTCTCTCTTGTACAATATTAGTCATACTTTCAAGGTCTTCGACTCCGTGCGGAAAACCTAGTACCCGGAGAAGAACGCCGAAGATTGGATTAGGAGCGGTCTGGAGTCTTGAAGTTGTCACTTTTGTATTCAGAACTCGTTTAATCTACTGGTAATTCTATCCCTTGTCTTTTTATAATGTCTTCCATTATTATGCTTTGCGATATTGTTGCCATAATTAGCGAGTAGTTATCTTTAGTGTATGTTATGACGTAATCAGTTATAATGCCGAAATTATATTATGGCTTGTGTATGTTGTCAAAATGCTTTTCGATTATGTTTTGAACTCAATCTCTTTTCCAATTAATAGAACGTAGTTATTGGATCTGTTATTGGGAAGTCGCGAGCCCCGATTCAGAGTACACTATCTGTATCACCCTTTGGTAAGAGAAGTCTATCGGATACAACGTAAGTTTGACTGAGGCACACCGGTTATAGTACCTCTGCCGATAACACAATTCGATATCCTAAGGGCATAGTTAAGAACGTCTTGGTGAAAGTCGACAAATTCTTGTATCCTACGGATTTCGTAGTGATGGACATTCAGGAGGACCTACACACACCAATAGTGTTAGGAAGACCTTTCATGAATACGGCTAGGACAGTTATTGATGTATACAATTAAACCCTGATCTTACGATCACATGGGGAGAGCGTTACCTTCAAAATTGTCCGACCTACCGATCTTTTTGGACAGGCAGAGATGTTTGCTATTTCCACCAGACGGATCAGTTCCGATGATGAGTCCCCACCACCAGCTGAAGATGTTGAAATGGGTGTCGATTCACAGTCTTTTGACGACCCAGAAATGGAAGAAGGGGATCCCAGTGAAGAAATAGAGGAAGAGAAAGGACCTGAGGAGGAAGAGGAAATGGAAGACGTAAAAGAAACTGCGATAATACCATCTCCAAGCCCGGAACGTCATGAAGAATTAATGAGGCTTGAGACTAAATATCACAGTTTAATTATTCGCTTCAAGAAGAAGACTGATAAGGTTGACATTAAGGACATAGAAATTGACCCTGAGAGTATCAAAGTGAAGAACCGAGGTATTACAGAGACTCGTTCATCAGACGAATCTTCAGACAATTATTCCACCGATGAAGACGAGGAAGAGCAACACGAAGACACCTCGGATAACTTATATTCTCCATCTGAATCAGATCAGGAGGAGCCAGACTCTTCTTTAGATCAAATTCCGATCAAATCCACTCACGCCGACATGATAACCTTCATCAATGACACTGATGAATTTGAAAAGATTCTCGAAGCCATCCATAAATCAACAATCGATTACACGCTACGTTTAACCGAGAGAATCACGGGTATCAAGTACGAATACGATCGTTATCTCCAGAGAGAAGACGATAATGGTGAATTCCTGGAAGAACACATTCAAGACTTTATCAATACCCTTCACGATCATATCTACCGCGAAGAAAGGCAACGAGAGCACGACTCAGTAGTTCACACTATTCTAGAGACGATATTTTGTCTAGATCAGAAGATCATTTACTCTAAGGTCTACAACGTCTTAGCCAGATCTGCACTTCCGTTCTCAGCAAACCAACGAGCACTACTGACTCTCATCCGGAAGCATATGGATCTTTCCACCGAACGCCCGACTTATCAATCTGATTTGTAAATGATCGAGGATATTCACAGCTTTTTCGCTCTCTTGTAGAAAGATAATTTTGAAAGCACACCAGAGAGGCTAGTGATTTACGTAACAATTGATCACCACGCCGATCTAATTATCAAAGAGTTACAATACGTAGTCACAGAGGAAGTAAGATGCAACAATCCGTTTTCTCATCTTGAACCAGACCGAGTCAACATTGTCACCTACGTTACTAAGCAGATAGCACGTATCTTCCAAGAATCCACGGATCCTAGTTTCACATTCAAAGCTGGATGTAGGGAGATATACTCAAAGACAGTGACATTAATGCTTGGGTCAGGGCTGCTCTTCACTTCTTTTCAGCTTCGCCTTTTGACTACTCTGTGCAAAACCACAGACTCCTACTGTGGAGACCACCGATCAGAAGACTTTGAAATACTGAAGATACAATTTATTTGAAGATCTCTGAAATGAGCATCCTATCAGAGAGATAATCACCACCAGCACTGCCTCAATGATCGACATTCATGGATCAATCAGCAGAGCAGTGGATCATATTCTTATCGGACTTCAAGATTTGTTACGAGCCGAAACCGCACACTATATTTCTTTCAGAAGATCTTCAAAAGAAGTACCGGACCTGTTACCACTTTTGGTCCGACACTTTCTCAGGATTTACCCGCCAAGACTCACATTCCCTCGAGAAGACCAAGATCACAACCATCAGCGAGGAATGTTTACTTTTTAGAGCATCACTACGGTCGAGCCAACGAACTTAAACAAAAGCACTTCTCGGGAGGCAACCCGTGCAATAAAGTAGAGTAGAAGAATAAAGGATGACAAATGAGCCGATCAAGACGCAAGGATTGGAAGCCAGCCGCATCTGCTAGGGGTATTTCTTTCTTTTCGCTACTAGCTCAAGATTCAAACTATGTCATATCCTAGCTTATCACTAAGTGTGGGATAACAACCCAATTAAAACACTAGACAAATATTCCCAATTCTTCAACTAAAACTCCTAAGTGTGGGATACACTAGAAACATTGAGGACAATGTTCTACTAAGTGTGGGATGTTGGTATAATCTTTTTATGCTATATTAAAATAACCCATTACAAAGATTCCAAGTTTTAAAGTCAAATTTCAAATTTTTAACAAAATAAAGCCTTTTCGAAAAAGTATTTTTGAAAACCTAAAATGTTTGTAAATAAAAATAAGGCTTAAATAAGGTGGAAATCTTGTTAGGACGAACCGAATCTCTAAAAGAGCATTACATGACTAGGCATTATCGACCTAAATTGATTATGGTGAGGCACCCAAATAAGTCCAGCATTCATCTTTAATGCTCTACTATTTTCCGTTGAGAGTGCCGATGTCTGTGCTCGAAATCAGAACTTGCTTTAGATCTGCATTTCCAAGTAACAAAATGTGATTCGGTTATAATCAGAAGAGCTAGCCATTTGTCAAAAAAACAACCCTCACACTTCCGCTTCTTCTACCTCATCCACATCATCTTTACTATCAATTGAAAATCCAGAAAATGAGATTCCTTTCGTAAACCCGATGTTACAAACTTCTCAAGTATCATGACAAAAGTCTTGAAAAAGTTTACCGGCAAAAAGTTTCTCGAGATGAAATCTCCAAAATTTTTTTTTTCAAAGTTCTGAGAAAAGGAGCAGAACTTATAAAGAGAAACGCCAAAGAAGAACTTGACCACAAATGCCTATCAAGAAGAATAGTTCAAAAGTGCTTCTCAAAAATACCAGCACTCCTATCTATCTTAAATTTTCCTAAATAAAAGTCTTTTTGAGACTATGTTACCCTTTTTTACCCCTTAAAACAACTTCACCACCACTCCAAAATTTCGTTCCATCACTGACAAATGACCTAGAAGCTATGATTACTACCATTTTCATATTAGTAGCAAGAATTTGAGTCTTTATCAAGCCTATGACGATGAGTACAACATGACGGGCTATGAGTGAAATTCATTTCTTAGATCTGTAGGGAACCCTTAAACACTTGAGTGATTTGAGTGACCCGTGAAAGCTAGCCTAAGTCATGTAACCTCCTCGTATGCTTGCAGAGATAGTTTCACCCCTAACATAAGATGATTCACCTTATCTTTCGCTCTTATAATAAAAAGAGAACTTCTTAGGCTATTAGAAAAGAAACTCCGAAAAGATTTCTTGAAGTAAAAACGAGAATTTTGCTTGAGGACAAGCAAAGTCTAAGTGTTGGATATTTGATATCGGCTAAAAAGTCACGTTTTCACCCCCGGTATTAAAGCCCAAAAACAAGAAAGATTCGAACTTTATCGGAAAAATACCGACTTCGTCGGTTAGAATTGAAAAACAAGTAATTACGAAGATGATGCAAAAAGAATCAAGAGAATCGGAGCTAAAACAAAGATTCTAGAGCAAAAATGGTGAAAGACAAGAAATCAAGTTACGATCCAGGGAATCAGCAGGCCAAACGGCCTGCCAATGTGCCAAACGGCCTGCCAATGTGCCAAACGGACTACCAAACTGTAACACCGGCCATTTTTTTTTAATACACAGCGGAAGACTTTATTAACAAACACAATATAAGTCACGTCATTACGTTTAAGTTTACACAACGGTGTTACGTTATCACAAAACATTATTTATACAAAAGTTCACATCAGAGTTGGGTTGTCAAACATGTCTTCTGCAATAACACCCATCCCGACAAGCAGTACCTAAACCTGCAAAGGGGAAATATGTGGGGGATTAGCGCACCGCTAAGTGAATGGAATCTATCTAACAGATATAGCTTAAGTCACACACAAGCTATATACTAACAACAACACATGCTAACTATCAACTAGCATACAATAAGACAATACGAGGATCGGCGGCTTGTACGAGCACACGACTCCTAGCTGATCGGACTTGAGTCTACCGATAGTCCCTGCTACTCAATTCACAGTATAGTTATCCAGATGCAGGGGATGCATCATTCACACTATACTCTACAATCAGTAGCCTATGGACCCAACCTCCCCTAGGCACGGTTGACCTCATACGGACTCTAACCTCTCCTAGGCACGGTCTCGAGTCCTCAGTCTCCCTAGGCCCGACTGGTGCCATTCACACAGTGTACACATAATTCACATACAACATCAGGCATACTATATTATTCTAACATGACAATTTCTACACTATGCATGGTAAAAGAGTCAACCACAGTAGCATGATATGCTACTTAAACTCTATCCGGAGATAGACCCACTCACCAATTAACCAGCAACTGCTCAGTTATTATTTCTGAGCTTCCTCCTTGTCCTTATAACCTGAGAACAGCAAAACTAAGTTAATATACATATCCAATAAATAATATAATCATTTCATATGATTAACTAGATCATAACACCATATATTCATAATTTTATGAGTCTACATCATGACTCCACTCAATAATGGCATACAGGTGCGTGCAAAACACGACATACACACTAAAACTCCTTTTCCGGCCCAAAAACAGTTTGATCTAGTTTCTTAAAAGTTCATCATTGAAAAGTACTCTTCAATACGATTCCAACGATATTTGATTCATCAAAAACGGAGTTACGGTTTGAAAGTTACGCCCGTTTCAATTTCATAAAAGGTACTGTAGCAAATAGTGATTTCTGAACACTGTAGCACATCGGTACTGTAGCAACACGGTACTGTAGCAACTCAGGTACTGTAGCAAATAGTTGTACTGTAGCAACACCGAACACTGTAGCAAATAGTAACACTGTAGCAAATAGTGGTACTCTAGCAAATAGTAACACTGTAGCAAATAGTGGTACTGTAGCATTTCGGGTACTGTAGCAAAATACTGTAGCAAAATACTGTAGCAAACACTGTAGCAACTGGTTCGAACACTTACGCTGATTTCGAATATTTTTCGCCCAAAACTTGATTTTTGAGCGATTTTGATCAAATTTAAAGCACATGGAAGCTACTAAACATATATACAACCTATTTCTAACATCAATTGAGCATAACAAACATCAAACAACTAAATTTGAGCTAATTTCTTCAAAAACTCATAAGAACACTAAAACCCAATTTTCAACAAGATTAATACATAAATCTTTGTAATACTTACCTTAAGATGATCACAAGAACACAAGGAATCGATTGCTAACTTCAATTAATCCAAAAGCTCACAAATCAAGTTAGGGTTTATGATCATGGTGCGTTTGGTATGCATTTGTGTGTGTGTGTTTATTTTGAGAAAATGGTAGAAGAATCCAGGACATACACTTAATATTGGGTTATAAACCCATACCCCATATCACACGGGTATTTACCAGTTATCTAATTTCTTTCGTACTTAATTTGGCAACCCTAACGGAGTACAAATTAAATAAACCAACATGTTCTGGGACCCTTGTCACAAATTGGTCACAACACAATTATAATAAAACACTAATAAAATAATTGAAATAAAAGCACTTAAGACTAAGCACAAACCCTAAGGGCAAAATAGGCAACTTACAACTAGCCCGGGTTTCAGTCTGTTACAAATCCACCCCCCTTAAGAAGATTCCGTCCTCGGAATCTGGTCTTGGTCAAACAAACGAGGGTAGCGATTTCTCATCAACTCTTCTATCTCCCACGTAAAGTTAGAACCCAAACTGTGTTTCCACTCAATCAACACCATCAGAATCTCTTTCTTTCTCAGCTTAGTCACCTTTTGGTTAACCACACGGACCGGCTCTTCCACCAATTTCTTATTCAAATCGACCCTTAAATCTTCTAAAGGAAGAAGTTGTGTTTCATCTTCGACTTTACACTTACGAAGATAACATACGTTGAATGTATTATGAATACCAGCTAACTCTGGCGGAAGATCTATCACCACAGTCTGATCATTCAACACTTCACTGATCGGAAACGGACCAATAAATCTCGGTGCTAACTTACCACGTTTACCGAATCTGATAACCCATTTCCACGGCGAAACTTTCAGATACACTCGTTCACCCACATTAAAGGTTACCGGACGTCTACGCGGATCAGCATACATTTTCTGCCTGTCTCTAGCGGCTTTCAACTTTTCTCGAGCAATTGCAACTTTTTCGGCTGTCATTTGAACAATTTCAGGACCTGCAAACTGTTTCTCCCCAGCTTCTAACCAACAAGTCGGAGTTCTGCAACGACGACCGTATAACATTTCGTAAGGCGGCATTCCTATGCTCGAATGATAAGAATTATTATACGCGAATTCAACCAACGGCAAATGTGTATCCCACGAACCACCGTATTCTAACACACAAGCCCTTAACATATCCTCCAAAGTCTGTATCGTTCTTTCACTATGTCCGTCTGTCTGAGGATGATAAGCTGTACTTAAATTCACACGTGTACCCAGATTCTGTTGAAGACTATTCCAAAAATTTGACACAAAACTGGAATCTCTGTCTGAAATGATCGATAACGGCACACCATGACGACTAACTATTTCTTTCACATACAATTCGGCTAACTCACTTAACGAAGCTGTCTCACGAGTAGCAAGAAAATGAGAACTTTTAGTTAGGCGATCCACTATTACCCAAATCATATCATGTCTTTTCTGAGTTCGAGGTAATTTGGTCACAAAATCCATCGTTATATGTTCCCATTTCCACTCTGGAATCTGTAACTGACGTAACGAACCATAAGGTTTCTGATGTTCGGCCTTCACTTGAGCACATATATGACACTTTTCGACATAACGGGCGATATCTGATTTCATTGTTGGCCACCAATACACTATTTTCAAATCATGATACATCTTATTACTACCCGGATGTACTGTCAATCTGGATTTGTGAGCTTTCGTCATGATTAAATCCCTCAAATCTCCAAGCTTAGGCACCCAAACACGATTGTTTAAGGTCTTTAGTCCACGTGAGTCATCAATTACGTCCACTTTTCGTTTGGTCATTTGTTCAGATTTAATATGTTCGTCCTCTAAAGCACAGGCCTGAATGGTTTTTAAGCTGTTAATCAAATCTGAAGTTATATTCAAACGAAGAAATTTCACATTTTCACTTGACTTTTTACGACTTAGCGCATCTGCAACCACATTTTCCTTACCCGGATGGTATTTAATTTCACAATCGTAATCTTTGATCAACTCTTGCCATTGTCTCTGACGCATATTCAATTCTTTCTGTGAGAAGATATACTGCAAACTCTTGTGATCTGTACATATAACACAATGGGTTCCATACAAATAGTGTCTCCATAGTTTCAAAGCAAACACTACTGCAGCCATTTCAAGATCATGCACTGGATAATTCTTCTCATGAACTTTCAACTGTCGCGAAGCGTAGGCGATTACTTTATCCCTTTGCATTAATACACAACCCAACCCAGCATATGATGCATCACAGTATACCACGAAGTTTTCTGAACCTTCTGGTAAAGCTAACACTGGTGCCTGACACAGTAGCTGTTTCAAAATCTGAAAAGCCTTTTCCTGTTCATCAGTCCATCGAAAGACTACATCTTTACGAGTCAACTTAGTCAACGGACCCGCTATTTTCGAGAAATCCTTGATAAATCTGTGATAATAACCGGCTAATCCCAGAAAACTCTTAATCTCAGTCGGAGTCTTCGGAGAATTCCAATTCATTACCGCTTCTATCTTTGTCGGATCAACTTTTATACCTTCGGCACAAATCACATGACCCAAAAACTGCACTTCACGTAACCAAAATTCACACTTTGAAAATTTTGCAAATAGTTGTTCACGTTTCAACATGTTCAAAACCTGTCTCAGATGTTCAGCATGTTCACTTTCGGTCTTTGAATACACTAGTATATCATCTATAAACACAATCACAAACTTATCTAAGAACGGGCGACACACTCTATTCAATAGATCCATGAAGATTGCTGGCGCATTCGTCAACCCAAACGGCATGACAAGAAATTCATAATGACCATACCTTGTTCTGAATGCTGTTTTCGGTATATCTGATTCAGCAACACGAACCTGATGATATCCGGATCGTAAGTCTATCTTAGAAAAGAATGAAGCACCCTGTAACTGATCGAACAAATCGTCTATTCGAGGTAACGGATACTTATTCTTCACTGTTCTTTTGTTCAATTCACGATAATCAATACACATACGCATTGACTCATCTTTCTTTTTAACAAAAAATACCGGAGCACCCCACGGTGAAGAACTCGATCGGATAAACCCACGATCTAATAGTTCTTGAATCTGTGACATCATTTCACGGATTTCAGACGGCGCTAATTGGTATGGAGCTTTTGCAACTGGAGTTGTTCCAGGAACCAATTCAATCTTATATTCAACTTCCCTTACCGGCGGCAGACCTGGTAACTCATCTGGGAACACTTCAGGAAATTCTGATACTATCGGAATATCGGCCACTTTTTTTCTTTTCTTTCTTCGCATCAATCACATATGCAAGAAATGATTCACAACCCTTTGCCATCAACTTTTTTGCTTTCATCATGGTTATCAACAGAAAATTATACCCTCCCCGCTCCCCTCGGGCCACAACACGGGTTCCATCGGTCGAACGAAAGGTAATCATTTTCCTATCACACTTAATATTAGCCCTAAGCGAGCTCAACCAATCCATTCCTAGTACTACATCAAAGCTAGGAATAGGTAACACTAAACAAGTCACCGGGAAAGACTTCCCTTCGATCTCTATACAAACCCCAGTCACATAGGTTATGACGGGTGTGGTCTTACCATCAGCTACTTCTACACTAACCGGCTTGGGTAACATAGTAGCTGGTAAATTCAACTTAGCACAGAAATCTAGGGACATAAAACACCTATTGGCACCACAATCAAACAATACGCGAGCAGGTATTGAGTTGATTAGAAACATACCGGTGATTACTTCGTCGGTTGCCACAGCATTTTCCACCGACATCTGAAAAGCTCTAGCCTCTGCTGTTGAAGGGTTCTTCCTCTTCTGCCCACTCGAGGCAGTTGACCCTCCAGCTGATGCTGAACGCGCCCCTGACCCTGCCCCAGAACTACCACTCTTCGACGGACAACTAATTGCACGATGCCCTGGTTTGTGACAACTCCAACACACACTATTCGGATACGGGCATGCTGAAGACTCATGTCCAACAACACCACACTTTAAGCATCTTCTTGTAGCCTCAGAACACTGACCACTGTGAGAAGATCGACACGTGTGACACCAATTCCCTTTACCTGATCCAGATCCAGTACTACTCTGACCACTTTTACCCTTCGATTTAAACCCACTAGACTTCTTAAATTTAGATCCTGATTGACCAGATACTTGTCCACCTTGTTGTAGCACATTACCAAACATTCTGTTTCTGGCAGCCTGAACATCACTTTCTACCATCTTAGCCATCACAACAGCTTGAGACAATGATGTAGCTGTTCTAACAAAAGTTCTGTACTCAGGCAGAATGATATTAACAAAATGCTGGATACGAGACGCTTCGTCTGGCACCCATTGTTGTACAAACCTCAGTTTATCCATAAACTTCTCTACTACCTCATCGATCGTCATTTGAGATGTCATCTTCATTTCAAGAAACTCAGTCTTGATTCGGTTTATATCAAATGGATTACAATATTGTTCACACACCTTCCCATGAAACTGCTCCCATGTGATCATACTCACTTGCTCTTTTGGTATACTAGAAATCAAAGAATCCCACCAAATCATAGCCCTACCTTTCAACAGTCTACTAGCATATGTTACCTTCAGCTCAGGTTCACACTGATACGCTTCAAATACCCTTTCAACTTCTCGCAACCAATTAAGAGTTACAGTCGGATCAGTACTTCCAGAGAACTCGGAGGGTTTGCAATCACGGAAGTTCTTATACGTACATCTTTTGGGTGGTTGCATGTAAGGTTGATGGAACATTTGCATTTGGTATGGATTCATCATCATGGGATTTTGGTAAGTAAAGGTGTTTTGTGGTGGCATATAATATTGGTTAGGTATTTGATTCTGAAACTGGTTCTGGGGCACATTAGGTATCGTTTGGGATTGCGCCGTTGGGAATCCAGGTGGTGTATCATCATTTCCAGAATGCCTCGCCAATTCAAGCTCATTAATTTTGTCCTCAGCCTCTTTTAGCTTGCTTTCTAACTAAAGGATGTAACTACTCTGATCATCATCCGACTCAACACCTTCTTCTGGTGCTCTGAATGTTCCGGGGTTAGATGGGCCAGTTGCGTTTCTATCAGCCATACCTGTGCTACAAAACAGCTCACACAAAAGCTTAGTGGATAACAGTTAGTTCAATCACAACTAACACACGTATATCCTATTTTCACTTAGCCCCCACTCCCACAGACATGTTTGACTTTCCTCAGGGTTTGGGAACAAAATACGCGCACGTATTTGCTGCCAAACCATGCTCTGATACCAACTTGTAACACCGGCCATTTTTTTTAATACACAGCGGAAGACTTTATTAACAAACACAATATAAGTCACGTCATTACGTTTAAGTTTACACAACGGTGTTACGTTATCACAAAACATTATTTATACAAAAGTTCACATCAGAGTTGGGTTGTCAAACATGTCTTCTGCAATAACACCCATCCCGACAAGCAGTACCTAAACCTGCAAAGGGGAAATATGTGGGGGATTAGCGCACCGCTAAGTGAATGGAATCTATCTAACAGATATAGCTTAAGTCACACACAAGCTATATACTAACAACAATACATTCTAACTATCAACTAGCATACAATAAGACAATACGAGGATCGGCGGCTTGTACGAGCACACGACTCCTAGCTGATCGGACTTGAGTCTACCGATAGTCCCTGCTACTCAATTCACAGTATAGTTATCCAGATGCAGGGGATGCATCATTCACACTATACTCTACAATCAGTAGCCTATGGACCCAACCTCCCCTAGGCACGGTTGACCTCATACGGACTCTAACCTCTCCTAGGCACGGTCTCGAGTCCCCAGTCTCCCTAGGCCCGACTGGTGCCATTCACACAGTGTACACATAATTCACATACAACATCAGGCATACTATATTATTCTAACATGGCAATTTCTACACTATGCATGGTAAAAGAGTCAACCACAGTAGCATGATATGCTACTTAAACTCTATCCGGAGATAGACCCACTCACCAATTACCAGCAACTGCTCAGTTATTATTTCTGAGCTTCCTCCTTGTCCTTATAACCTGAGAACAGCAAAACTAAGTTAATATACATATCCAATAAATAATATAATCATTTCATATGATTAACTAGATCATAACACCATATATTCATAATTTTATGAGTCTACATCATGACTCCACTCAATAATGGCATACAGGTGCGTGCAAAACACGACATACACACTAAAACTCCTTTTCCGGCTCAAAAACTGTTTGATCTAGTTTCTTAAAAGTTCATCATTGAAAAGTACTCTTCAATACGATTCCAACGATATTTGATTCATCAAAAACGGAGTTACGGTTTGAAAGTTACGCCCGTTTCAATTTCATAAAAGGTACTGTAGCAAATAGTGATTTCCGAACACTGTAGCACATCGGTACTGTAGCAACACGGTACTGTAGCAACTCGGGTACTGTAGCAAATAGTTGTACTGTAGCAATACCGAGCACTGTAGCAAATAGTAACACTGTAGCAAATAGTGGTACTGTAGCAAATAGTAACACTGTAGCAAATAGTGATACTGTAGCAGTTCGGGTACTGTAGCAAAATACTGTAGCAAAATACTGTAGCAACTGGTTCGAACACTTACGCTGATTTCGAATATTTTTCGCCCAAAACTCGATTTTTGAGCGATTTTGATCAAATTTAAAGCACATGGAAGCTACTAAACATATATACAACCTATTTCTAACATCAATTGAGCATAACAAACATCAAACAACTAAATTTGAGCTAATTTCTTCAAAAACTCATAAGAACACTAAAACCCAATTTTTAACAAGATTAATACATAAATCTTTGTAATACTTACCTTAAGATGATCACAAGAACACAAGGAATCGATTGCTAACTTCAATTAATCCAAAAGCTCACAAATCAAGTTAGGGTTTATGATCATGGTGCGTTTGGTATGCATTTGTGTGTGTGTGTTTATTTTGAGAAAATGGTATAAGAATCCAGGACATATACTTAATATTGGGTTATAAAACCATACCCCATATCACACGGGTATTTACCAGTTATCTAATTTCTTTCGTACTTAATTTGGCAACCCTAACGGAGTCCAAATTAAATAAACCAACATGTTCTGGGACCCTTGTCACAAATTGGTCACAACACAATTATAATAAAACACTAATAAAATAATTGAAATAAAAGCACTTAAGACTAAGCACAAACCCTAAGGGCAAAATAGGCAACTTACAACTAGCCCGGGTTTCAGTCTGTTACACAAACGGGCTGCCAAACGGCCTGCCAGCCGTTTGTAGGCAAAAATCAAGCTTATATAAAGGGCACTTGTCATTCATTTTCAACACACACTTCAATTCACTTCTTTCTCTCTATTGTACAATATTAGTCATACTTTCAAGGTCTTTGACTCCATGCGGGAAACCTAGTACCCAGAGAAGAACGCCAAAGATTTTATTAGGAGCGGTCTGGAGCCTTGAAGTTGTCACTTTTGTATTCAGAACTCGTTTAATCTACTGGTAATTCTATCTCTTGTCTTTTTATAATGTCTTCCATTATTATGCTTTGCGATATTGTTGCCATGATTAGCGAGTAGTTATCTTTAGTGTATGTTATGACGTAATCAGTTATAATGCCAGAATTATATTATGGCTTGTGTATGTTTTCAAAATACTTTCCGATTGATAGTTATGCGAGGTGTATATAAAATAGCTTTATATTTTAGCAGAAAATACTATTAAATACGATACAATTTTACACAAGATATTTATTTATTTATAGTATGGATATACTTAAACCTTGCTACAATACTTATAGGCAGTGTACCTAATCGTACAGTAGTGTAGTTTTTAGTAAGTCCGGTTCGTTTCACAGGGAAAATCTTTAAACAAAGCTTAACGCTATATTAGTTTACTTTTGTAAAAATACAAATATATATATAAGTAATATTATTATTATAAAGGGGGGTTTTTACCGTTTAATGACCGGTTTGTCGATTTTAAAACTTTAGTCGCAGTTAAAACCAAATGTAAAATAATAAATACAAGACTTAATTTAAAGCGTAAAGTAAATAACGATAATGAAATTGCGATTAATAAAAATGCGATAAAATAAACTTGCGATAATTAAAAAGTACGATAATTAAAAGTGCAATTAAATACAATAACAATAAAAATGCGATAATTAGAAGTGCAATTAAATATAAAATAAAGGAAATTAAATATGAAATAAAAGAATTATGCTTATTTAAACTTCCGTAATCATGATGTTTGACGTGTTGATTTTAGTTTATTCCCATGGGTTAATTATCCTTTGTCCTGGATTATTTAATATGTCCGTCTGGTTTTTGTCCATAACAGTCCATCAGTCATAAATATAAAGTGCGAGTGTCCTCGTCAAATTATCCTTATACCCGAAGTTAAATATTCCAACTAATTGGGGACTTAAACTGTAACAAGATTTTAATACTTTGTTTAATAATTACACCAGGATGTCGACTGAGTGTAACTCAAGGTTTTAATATTTTGTTATCAATTATACCAAGTGTCCTTGTACATAATTTCACCCCTGTTTTAATTATTCTAGTGGCTATTAATCCATTCCCGTGTCCGGTTAAATGAACGATTATTTGTACATATAAATACCCCGCCCATCGTGTCCGATCGAGTGTATATGGTAATTTATAGGGACGCCCAATTGTAAATCTTTATATTGACATTAACAAACTATCATTTAGTTAAACAAATATAAAGCCCATTAATAGCCCATAGTCTAATTTCCACAAGTGTCGTTCTTTTATCCAAACCCCAATTATGGTACAAAGCCCAATTACCCAATTTTAGTAATTAGCCCAACATCATGATTACTTCGGATTAAATAAGCATAATAATAACTTAGCTACGAGACATTAAATTAAAAAGGTTGAACATAACTTACAATGATTAAAAATAGCGTAGCGTTACACGGACAGAATTTCGACTTACACCCTTACAATATTCGCTAACATACCCTTATTATTAGGATTAAAATTAAAATTAAAATTAAAATATAAATTATAAATATAAATATTACGTATATAGATAGAGAGATGGATATATATGTTTTTTTAAAATGATCAGAATTCGGTTGGCTTTATAGGGAATTGAGTTCAGGGAAACTCCGCGACTCGCGGCCCTTTTTGCCTTCAAACTCCGCGAGTCGCGGAGTTTGTAAATACAGCTCACTCCATTTTGGAGTCTTTCTTGCCGACGGATTTTTATTATTTATATAATATATAAATAATTATAAGAATTATTTAAATATTATATTATATTTATGTGCATAGTTGACTTGTAATTTTTAGTCTGTTGCGTCGAGCGTTGAGAGTTGACTCTGGTCCCGGTTCCGGATTTTCGAACGTCCTTGCGTACAATTTAATATCTTGTACTTTACGTTTTGAATCTTGTACTCTTGTAATTTCGAGACGTTTCTTATCAATAATTGAAACCTCTTTGATTGTATTTTGTACTTTTGAGCTTTTTGGTCGTTTGCGTCTTCAATTCGTCGAATCTGTCTTTTGTCTTCACCTTTTATTATTTAAACGAATATCACTTTTAAATAGAACAATTGAAACTAAAAGCTTGTCTTTCTTGAGGAATAATGCTATGAAATATATGTTCGTTTTTAGCATTATCAAATATTCCCACACTTGAGCGTTGCTTGTCCTCAAGCAATATCGTCTTGAAATACTAGAATCACTTCTTTATTCTTCACACTTTGTACATCAGTGATTTCTATACGACGGTATAAACAATGGTAGTAACGATATGGTTTACAGTCCCACATGACTATAAAAATTTAGATCCATTAAGGAAATTAGATCTTTATGAAAACATTTGATCTTTTAAAAATTAAATCTAGTTTTTACCCTAGATAAGTTTTCCGGAATAACCCTTTACCGGTGTTTGCAAAATATTTTTGTGGGTTTGGTGGGTTTCAGATTTGAAAATTTTAGCTCAAAACTTGCGGTTTTGTGTCACCCACTTGCTAACCTTGTATTTGGAAAGCAACACGTCCAGTTTACTTGTCCCGTATATTACCTTTCGGTAAACTACCGTCCGGTTGTAAAGAAAAGCGTTGAACAAGCAACTGTTAAGGCAATGTCCCCTGACATGCTTTTAATTATGGTCTATAACGTGTCGGACGCAATTACTATCCTTGGTAGGAGTAATAGTAAAGCTCACCCTTATAATTTTTCGGTCTGGCACAAGGTCCTGTCTTTGACCATGCTATGCAACCACCGTTCTTACGGTTGACACCCGATTTGGTTCAGGTGACCTAATGAATTTCAGGTGAATTCCTAGGATTTTACGTTCAATGGTAATGAACACATTGAAAATAGGGTTTTCAGAAAACAAATCAGTTTGTAATTTTGATCAAAATATTATCTCGTTCAAGCTCGAGTTTAGATATCATTGAATTCCATGAGTTTGAATTCTCAATCTTTAAGGTCAATCTCAAGGATTGAGTAATATCAGTCTTAAAAGCTGATTTTTAATCTTTAAGGAGATTATCCTTTCTGGGGATCTGATTCATTAGTCTTATCAAGCTAATTTGCACGGTGCCCCCCATTGTACTAGATAAATCCTTCTCATGGTTAGGATAAATCTGACCACTTGGTGACCTTGTTTGATGCTGAGGTCCGTGGATTTCCTGCTGATTTTAGAGATGACTTTTCTAGATTTTTTGTCAACCTACAGCTGGTCTGGATGACAACTTCCTGACTTAAATCAAGAAGCGCGTGTCTTTTTCGGAAGACTTTACTTCCTTTTAATGATGGAATTGATTCATCGTGTAGATCCATCTATCTTACAGTAAATCAGGTAAAACTTTTTAGTTTAGTCCAAAGCAAAAGTATTTTCAGTTATTTGTACAAAAATATGTGATATATGTTTTGAATAACTTGGAAAATTTTCCACACTTGGCTTTTATTTTCCTTTTTATTGTCCTCTATTCCATTTTAAATGAATTTTAACATTTTGGTTTGTTTCTCAATTTATGTCCTTTCCGAGGTTACAATAATTTCGGTGTTAAAACCTAGTTTTATCGTTCATAAATATGTATAAACATGATTTTGAGTTCATTTAATTGAAAATTTTGAAAAATTTTACTAGAATTGGGTAGTCAGTATATAAGACTAGGGCTGTTCTTTATTATCAGAGAGCACTAGATTCTAATACAACTACTGCTTTACTAGTATTTTTAATGGTAACCCAGTGTTTAAGATAAAAATTTTAAAATCCGAAAGAATTTAACCCCTTCCCACACTTAAGATCTTGCAATGCCCTCATTTGCAAGAAATCAGTAACAATTTAAATTATTGAGGGTGATTTGTGTGAAAATGATTAAATTTTACCAAAGTTTCTAAATATATTGGCGTTTGTTTGCTGAATGATAAATGGTGCACATCATTTGTTCATTCCATCTTGTTGTTATTTCACATATATTTTGCATCTTGTCGTCAAAATTAGTTGCTTTTGCTGAACTTAATGCCAGTCTTTGAAAATGCGTTGTTTTACCCTGTTGTGTACATAAGATAAACTGCAAACATATATACATATTTTTGAAGTTTGGTATATTACCCCACATTCAAAAATTATTAAAATCTAAGAATAAAAGTTAGAAAATTATAAAAACTATTACAATATTAACATAAGTATTAAACGTATCAACATTACAAATTACAAAATAAATAAAACTAAGTAGACTAGGGATGATACTGATACCAATAGGGGTTCCAAGCATAACCATAGGTGCTATAGAATGCTTCGGCTGTGTTATACGTAGGATACGGTGGTTGCATCTCTATAGACCAGGGAGGGAATATGGGGTTTGGAGTAGGAATATAGTTTCTACCTATATGTTGGCAATGAGCTATGATTTGGTTTTGATGAACTTGCTAATCTTCAAATGCTCTCTGTCTAGCATTTTCGTACTCCTGTGAAGCTATAAACCTTTGCATTTCTTGCATTTCATTTCCCCCTCCTACATTACCTTGCTGTTGGTTTATCTCAACCTGTGGATGTCTACCATGGTATTGTACTGCGGCGTTATTTCGCCTCTTCAAAACTTTCGCACCATGGTATACATTTAAACCTATAGTATCGCGGGGTTCTGGTTCTTCGACTAATAATCCTCCCCGACTTATATCCACACCGAGATATTCAGCAATCAAAGTAATAAAAATACCACCTCCTATTATGCTATGCGGTCTCATCCCCTTAACCATAGCTGAAAAATAATAACCCACACAATAAGGTATACTTACAGCGCTTTGTGGGTCTCGAATACACATATGGTAAAATAAATCCTGTTCATTTACCTTTTCCTTGTTCTTACCTCTTTGTGTAATCGAATTAGCTAAAAATCTATGAATTACTCTTAATTCAGCTCTATCTATATCCAAATAAGAGTAATTTCCCCCTTTGAATCGGTGATGGCTTGTCATTTGACTCCATACACCATGTGTATCAAAATTTTCATCTATCTTTCTACCATTTAGTATCAACCCTCTACAATCGGCAGATGCTAACTCCTCAGGCGTATATATACATAAAGCCTGAGCCATGTCTAGTAAAGACATGTAGCGCATCGAACCTCCTAACAAAAATCTAATAAAAGATCGATCGGTTAAACTAGCTACCCAATCATTTCATTCTATACTACACAACAATTCTTCACACCATACTTTATATACAGGTCTACGCATGGTGAATAAACGTACCCAGTCTTTAAAAGTAGAATTACCATACCTCTGTGCAAGTAATTCCCTAATTGGCCCGGCCAATTCTACAGCTTCTAATGGTCCCCATTCTATGACCCTCGGTACCTCAACAACTTTAGAATGAAGAGTATGCAAACCCCTTTGGTATTTTGGATAATCTATCCAAAGTCTGTCAAATCTCAGGTTCGGGTGCAAATCTTCCAAGTGCATATCAGAAAATGTCATGACTGGATGAGGTATATCTTGCTTGTAGTAGTTATCCACCTCCTGTTGTTCCGCATTCTCAGCAGGAGCATTGCGAGCTGGGGATGAAGATTCACCCCTTTCAGTCTGCAAAACACATCAAACACAATGTTTGTGCATCCAAATATGCATTAGTGTCAGCAAAATCATCAATCAAAATAATTACAATGACATGATCAATTTATATCAAACTTAAGCTCATTTTAATATTTTCATCAAATCTACACTTTTTCAAATAAGCATATACGAAAATGTTCGCCAAGTTCATAAGCATTCAACTCAAATAACATGTCAAAATAATCATTACTAGCAATTAAACAAGTTTCAAATGGCATTATCTCTCAAAAATCAAGTTCATGAATTTTTAGACTTGAAAAAGTCCACTTTAATTCTCAAAATCATGTTTAGGCTCAAAGTTTGGATCATTTAACTACCTAAACATGTTACACTACTTAATTTAGCAATAATTCATGACAAAAATCGGCCATAACCTGTTTATATCAAAAAGCCCCAAATTTGCTCAAGAACACAAACCCTAGATTACTCAAAATTTGAAGTTTAAGGCTTCTAATCATGTTAAATAGCATCAATCTAGGTTATACAAGCATAATACATAAACAATTTAAGCATAATTACACTAAAAAGCATCAAAATCAAATTGGGGAAAAAATTGCTCAAGAACACTAATTTTCGGATTAAATGGTGTTTAGGTGTAGAAATTTACCGTTTTTCTTGAGTAATTCCTTGATAGCATCATTCTCAACATGATTTTTGTAAAAGATTTGATGATTAACGGTTAAAAATTGTGATTTTGGGGGTGTTTTTTCGGGTTTTTTCGGAGTATTTTCGCTGTGTTTTCTTTGTGGTGTGTGGACTGAGCTGTTCAGCTCGATTTTATTTTTTTTTGTATTTTGGTCCTCCCGCGAGTCGCGGGGTTTAAGCCTTCAAACTCCGCGAGTCGCGGAGTTTGTTTTGTTTTTTTTTTTTAATAACATCTTATACTAATTAAAACAATTAAGTAATTAATTTTAAAATTTTGTTTCCCTTGTTATTTAGGACGAGGTCGTTTCGGATCGATGTCCTAGTCCGTCCTTCGACAAAATTTTAAAATTTGTCTTTTTTGTAGCTATTGTTTTAAAAGCTAAGATTTTTGGTTTTTTTATGTTTTTGGCATACTTTAATTCAATAAGATTAAAAATAATGATAATAAAAGTTCTCGTCCCTCCCTTGGGTAAAGCAATTTCGGTTCAAAGACCTAGTCTTCAACTTACGACGAATTTTAAAAATCATATTTTTAACTTAATGAGATAAAGTAAATTTTTGTTTTTAAATTCACACAATTTAAATATAAAATTCAAAATTAATATTAAAAATTCACACCAAACTTAAAATTTGAAATGCATAAAATTAAAAATTCATATTTTAAAAATTAAAAATTCACACCAAACTTAATTTAAAAATTCATATTATAAATTCACACCAAACTTATATTAATTTTTCAAATATTTTCAATTTTAAATATATTGTTTTTACAAAGTTTACAATATTAATTTAAGATTTAAATATTAATTTTAAAAACATGGTAAAAATAAAATTAAAAATCTTTTTGGCTTTTTATCCCACTTTAATCAATCAAATATTATCAAAAATATGCGCCCCTCTTTTCGGTAAAGTAATTTCTGTTCCAAGACCTAATTTAACTCATGACGAATTTTTGAAATATTTTGGGTTGATTGATTAAAGATATTTATACCTTAAGAATAAACGTTAAATTTTGCAGTGATGTAATAAATTTTTGAATGATATCAATAATTTCGGTCGCCAAACCTAATTTTATTTAATACCAATTTAATACTTTATAGCGAACAAATTAGCGTTTATTATCAAAAGGTTAAAAATAAAAAAATAAAATAAAAACTGTACAAACATACCTGTGAAATAGATTTCTTAGTTATATGATCTATCCCATTCATAAGATAGTCGGTTTAATTGGTTTTCCATAGCTACATAGGCGTAACCTCGAGCATTCAGTGTCTTTTCTTCTAAACATACTAACGGTCCGTCTCTGCATAAAGTAACAAATTCGGTATTTGAATAGGTTTGATTATTTGAACATTTACCTCCATGTGACCATTTTCCGCATTTGTGACATCTTTCTAGGTGTCGTGCTCTTCTTTTCGCTGCGGATTTTGATTTCCCTTTACCAAATTGTAACTTATTATCTTCGCATCTGGATTCTTTTCTAACTCCGTCCATTCTTTCTCTGATTACTGATACTATTTCACTCGGTAGTGTGTCATTATTACGTTTAGTGATCAAAGCGTGTAGCATTAGACCATGGTTTAGTTCACAGGCAGTCTTCATTTCCTAAAAAAAATAAAAATTCAGAATGGGGGGAGAAGACTAGTTCTTTAGGGTCTGCTAGGGAAAGACCATTCGGGTTCCATTTTTGAGAACTACACGAAAACGGACAATCTAACTCTAACAGAAATACATATTATCCTTTAAAGACTTGATTCTCCCCACACTTAGTTAGCTGTGGTGTCGAAATTGTGATTAACTTCGTTGTCGACTTCCATCGGACTATCTATGTAGTGTTTAACTCTGTGACCATTAACTTTAAATTCAATCCCATTTGAATTTATTAATTCTATCGTTCCGTATGGAAAACTCTTTTAACTATGAATGGTCCAGACCATCTTGATTTCAATTTTCCAGGAAATAGCTTGAATCGTGAATTGAAAAGAAGAACTCTGTCTCCTTCTTTAAATTCTTTTGAACTTCTGATTCTTTTATCATGCCATTTCTTCGTTCTTTCTTTATAGATTAACGAATTTTCGTATGCTTCATGTCTTAATTCTTCTAATTCGTTTAGTTGACTTAATCGTAGACGTCCGGCTTCATGTAAATCAAGATTACATGTCTTCAAAGCCCAAAATGCTTTGTGTTCAATTTCTACTGGAAGATGACATGCTTTTCCATAAACAAGTCTAAAAGGTGTGGTTCCAATTAGAGTTTTGTAGGCTGTTCTAAAAGCCCAGAGTGCATCCTCCAATTTAATGGACCATTCCTTCGGATTTGATCCTACGGTTTTCTCTAGAATACGTTTTAAAGCTCGGTTGGTATTTTCAACTTGTCCATTTGTTTGTGGATGATATGCGGTGGAGATTTTATGAGTTACTCCATATCTTTTAAGAACTTTATCAAGTTGATTATTACAGAAATGAGTACCCCGATCACTTATTAAAGCTTTCGGTGTTCCAAACCTTGCAAAAAGATGTTTTAAAAAGTTGACTACAACTCGTGCATCGTTAGTTGGGAGAGCTTGTGCTTCCGCCCATTTAGATACATAATCAATGGCTACGAGTATATATAGATTATTATGAGATTTTGGAAATGGACCCATAAAGTCAATACCCCAAATGTCAAATACTTCACATACTTGTATGACATTTTGTGGCATTTCATCACGTTGACTTATTTTTCCGGCCCTTTGACAAGCATCACAGGATTTGCAAAGAAGGTGTGCGTCTTTGTAAATTGTAGGCCAATAGAATCCAGCATCATAAACTTTTCTTGCTGTTAGTTGAGGCCCATAATGCCCTCCTGTTGGTCCTGTGTGACAATGGTTTAATATTTTACTAGCTTCATCTCCAAATACACATCGGCGTATTATTCCATCTGGACAACTTTTAAACAAATGTGGATCTTCCCAGAAATAGTGTTTTATATCACTGAAGAATTTCTTTCGTTTTTGGTACGATAATCCTTTTTCAAGGAATCCACATACTAAGTAGTTTGCATAGTCTGCAAACCATGGAATTTCTTTATAATCTATCTTCAATAGATATTCATCAGGAAAGTTGTCTTGTATGGCCGATTCATTTAGAACTTCTAACTCAGGATTTTCAAGACGAGAAAGATGATCAGCGGCGAGATTTTCTGCTCCTCTTTTATCTCGGATTTCAATATCAAATTCTTGTAAGAGTAAGATCCAACGGATTAATCTTGGTTTAGCATCTTGTTTTGAAAATAGGTATCTAAGAGCAGAATGGTCGGTATAGACCACCGTTTTTGCTAGAACGAGATATGATCGAAATTTGTCAAAAGCAAAGACAATAGCAAGGAGTTCTTTTTCAGTAGTTGTATAGTTCGTTTGTGCTCCTTGTAACGTCTTACTAGCATAATATATAGGTTGAAATCGTTTTTCAATCCTTTGTCCTAAAACGGCTCCCATTGCAAAATCACTTGCATCGCACATTAGTTCAAATAGTAGATTCCAATTTGGTGTTATCATGATCGGCGCATTAGTGAGTTTCTCTTTAAGAATATTAAAAGATTTGATACACTCATCTGAAAAGATGAATGGAGCATCCTTTTCTAGGAGTTTATTCATAGGAGTGGCAATTTTATAAAAATCTTTTATGAAACGTCGGTAAAAACCGGCATGCCCTAGAAAACTCCTAACTTCTCTAACATTGGTGGGATGTGGAAGTTTAGCAGTTACATCTACTTTAGCTCTATCCACTTCAATTCCTTCTTTTGAAATTTTATGTCCAAGAACGATGCCTTCTTTAACCATGAAATGGCATTTCTCCCAATTAAGTACTAGATTTGATTGTTCGCATCTAATAAGCATTCGTTCCAGATTAGCTAGACATGGTTCAAATGTATCACCGAAGACTGAAAAGTCATCCATGAAAACTTCCATGCATTCTTCTATCATGTCGTGAAAAATCGCCATCATGCACCTTTGAAAGGTTGCAGGGGCGTTGCAAAGTCCAAATGGCATGCGTTTGTAAGCAAAAGTACCATAAGGGCACGTGAATGTAGTTTTCTCTTGATCTTCGGGTGCTATTGGAATTTGAAAATATCCGAAAAATCCATCTAGAAAACAATAGTAACTATTTCCGGCTAATCTTTCCAACATTTGATCAATGAAAGGTAAGGGAAAGTGATCTTTTCTGGTGGCGTCATTTAATTTTCTATAATCAATACACACACGCCATCCTGTTACAGTCCTAGTAGGAATAAGCTCATTTTTCTCATTTGTAATGACAGTCATGCCACCCTTCTTAGGCACGCATTGAACTGGGCTTACCCATGGACTATCAGAAATTGGATAAATTAGACCTGCATCTTGTAGTTTAATAATCTCTTTCTTAACTACATCTTGCATATTAGGATTTAGTCTTCGTTGGCGTTGCACATACGTTTTATGACCTTCTTCCATAAGGATTTTATGTGTGCAATACGAAGGACTTATTCCTTTAATATCATGAATCTTCCATGCAATGGCTGGTTTATGAGCTTTCAACACAGAAATGAGTTGTGATTTCTCATTTTCAGTAAGAGAAGACGATATTATTACAGGTAATTCAGATTCACCATGTAAATAAGCGTATTCCAAATGGTTTGGAAGTGGCTTTTAATTCTAATTTCGGAGGTTCTTCTATCGATGATTTATATCGATATCTGTCTTCTTCTTTTAGCATTTGAATTTCTTCTGTTGTTGGTTCATATCCATTAGCTATAAGTGTAGCTAACATTTCAGCTTCATCAATTGGTTCATTACCTTCTCCAAAAGAACATTCTCCTGTTCCTTGTAATTCTGGAAATTCTGCTAATAATTCTGCATGTGCATCTATAGTTTGAATATAATAACATGTATCATCTGCAGATTGTGGTTGTTGCATTGCTCTATCAACTGAAAAGGTAACACTCTCATCCTCTATACTTAGGGTCAATTTCTTACCGAACACGTCTATCATTGCTTTAGCCGTGTTTAAGAATGGTCTTCCTAATATGAGAGGAACTTGAGAATCTTCTTCCATGTCCAAAACAACAAAATCTACTGGAAATACTAAAGTACCAAATTTAACTAGCATGTTCTCCATTATCCCTCTAGGATATTTTATTGATCTATCGGCTAATTGTATGCTTATTCTGGTTGGTTTCAATTCTCCAAGGTCTAGTTTAGTGTATAGTGAATACGGCATTAGATTTATACTAGCACCTAAGTCTGCCAATACTAGCACCCAGAAAACATGGAATTGTGAAACTTTCTGGATCAGATAGTTTTTCTGGTATCTTATTCAACAGCACTGCTGAACAATTAGCGTTCATGGTAACAGCCGAGAGTTCTTCCATTTTCTTTCTATCTGAGATTAGATCTTTCAAGAATTTAGCATATCTAGGCATTCCTGAAATCACATCAATGAAAGGAAGATTTACATTTATATGTTTAAACATATCCAAGAATTTAGATTGCTCGGCTTCAAGTTTCTCTTTCTTCATTTTACTCGGGTAAGGAAGTGGTGGTTGGTATGGTTTAACATAAGGTTTAGCCTTAACTGTGTTATCTTCATTAATCTTTTCAACTACCGGTTCTTTTTCCTTATCTTGATCAGGTTGTGGTTCTTGTGGAGTAGGAATAGCTTCATCAGAAGTTACAGGTATTTCAAGTGGTTTAAGTGTTGTACCACTTCTTGTGGTAATGACTTTAGCTGTTTCATTCCGGGGGTTAGCATTTGTATCACTAGGTAGACTTCCCGATTTTCTTTCACCTATTAACCTTGCTAGGTTACTTACTTCTTGTTCCAGATTTTGAATAGAAGCTTGTTGATTTCTAAATGCTTGAGCATTTTGTTCATTAGTTTGTTTCTGAGATGTGAAAAACTGCGTTTGAGTTTCAACTAGCTTCGTCATCATATCTTCTAAATTCGGTTTTTTATCATCGGTTTGTTGTGGTGGTTTGTTTTGAAAATTAGGTCTTTGCTGATTGTAATTATTATTGGATACTTGTTGATTGCTAGGACCTTGTTGGTTGTTGTATGGAATATTTCGGTTATAATTCTGGTTTTGATTGTAAATCGGTCTTGGCGGTTGATAATTATTCTGATAATTATTTCCAGGCCTTTGGTTTATGTATGAAATATTCTCTCTTTGTTCCATTGTTAATTCAATACTGAGACAATCTTTTGTCAAATGTGGTCCTCCACACTGCTCACAACTAATTCGCATTGAGTGAATATCTTTAGTCATCTTTTCCATTCGTCTCTCGACAGCATCTATCTTTGCGGAAATGGAATCTAAGTCATGGCTAGAATCGGCTCTAGCTGCTTTAGATGATCTAGCGATATCTTTTTCTCGGTGCCACTCATGTGAGTGGGAAGTAGTGTTATCAATAATTTTGTAAGCATCAGTTTCGGTTTTCTTCATAATAGAACCACCAGCTGCTATATCTATGTCTTTCCTTGTAGTGATGTCGCATCCTTGGTAGAATATTTGTACTATTTGACAGGTGTCTAAACCATGTTGCGGACATCCTCTTAACAACTTTCCAAATCTTGTCCACGCCTCATATAGAGTTTCATTTGGTTTCTGTGTGAACGTAACAATTTCTGCTTGAAGTCTTACGGCTTTAGATGCAGGAAAGAATTGTTTAAGAAATTTTTCAACTAAAACGTCCCATGTATCAATCGCCCCTTCAGGTAACGATTCCAACCAATCTTTGGCTTCTCCCTTTAAAGTCCAGGGAAATAACATGAGATATATCTGTTCATCCTCTACTTCTCGGATTTTAAATAGTGTACAGATCCTATTAAAGGTACGTAGATGTTCATTTGGATCTTCCTTCGGCGCACCACTAAATTGGCATTGATTAGTCACCATGTGTAGAATTTGTCCTTTGATTTCATAATCTGGCGCATTAATATCTGGATGAGTAATTGCGTGACCTTGGCCAGTGCGTTTAGCTCTCATTCGGTCTTCCATACTTAAAGGTTCCAGATTCTCCATAATTGAATTTGTTGAATCGGAATCACTAGAGGATTCTGATTTAATGGTTCGTTCCTCAACAATCTCTGTTTGAATGATTGGTGGTTCCGGAGGAAAGTTTAGTGGTTCAGGATCTAAGAATCATCCCTGAATATTCTCCGGATTCTCAATTGTGAGGTCGGGTTCAAAAAATGGATTATCGGAAATTTAAACTGGAGTACTTGGTCGACTGGATGACGATTCTAAAGAAAAATCAACGGCGGTAGTATTTGCTAAATGTCTTGATCTAGTTACAGGTGGTGAACGTACAAAAGGTGGTGAACGTCTTGCTCGGTGCAATTACTGAATATCCTATTAGTTTTTGAAAGGAAAGAAAAATTATAATAAGTTATCCAATCAATAGACTTTTCTGATTTTGCCCACGTTTCGAATAGCCAAAAGATGCAGCAGAGGGGCAGGATTCGTTTGGTCTCAATATAATTGAGGACTGTTTGGCTCCAATAACCCGGTCCACGTACAAATCCAACTATTACTACGAACCAGAAAATTTTGATGTCTATCAATTTAACCACTTAAAATAAATTTTCGTAATTTTAAGAAATTTAGATAAGAAGTAAAATAAAAATCTATGTCCTAAAACTAGAATAGCGAGAAATAAGAAAGAAAAAGAGCGCGTCGAAAAAGGTCGAAAAAGAAAAATAGTTGAAAAATAAAAGGTGACGGAAAAATAAAAGAAACTTATAAAACTTAAAAATACTTGACTAACCTAACCTTATTACTACAACTAACTTAAAATTATAATCGCAAATTGAGATTACTAATTGGAATGATAATTGATACATAGGTAAAAGTCGTCTAAAAATATTAAAGCTTACAGGAAAAACTAAATCCCAAATGGAAATAACTTAAAAAGAAACTAAAACTTAAAAAGGCGTCGCAAAATTCTAAAGTACCTAAATCTTAGTCTAAAGAAAAAGCACTTAAGGAATTCTATGGCAAAGCCTAAAAATCTAGAAGTAAAAATAACTATGGCAAAAACTAAGTTTAGAACTAAATATGAGCTAAAAATACAAATATTACGCTAAAACAATTAAAAATGGACAAAATATAAAAATATACAAAAAGTTGTAAAAAATACAATTTTTATAAAAAAAAATATTATTTTTATATTATTTATTTATTAAAACTATTAATTTTATAATTTAATTAAACTAATTTAACTAAATAAAACAAATTAAATAAAAAGAAACTTTAAAATAAAACTAATTATAATAATAATTATTATTTAGGGTTAATAATAATAATAATTAATAATTACCCGTAATTAATGCTGAATTAGGGTTCTGTCGGTGTCAGAGTAGCTCCGCGAGTTGCGGTGCCCGAAGCAGAAAACTCCGCGAGTCGCGGGGTTTCAAAATTCAACTCAGGTACAGTTTTGAAATTTTACGCGTTTTTTTTTTCTTTTTTTTTTATATTTTTCTGTTTTAAAATCTAAATATTTATATAATAAAAACTTATATTTAAAAACTAAAATAATAATAGAACTACTTTATAATTTTATAAATAAAAATCGTAAAACTAGATTTATATATATATTTTATTTTATTATTATTATTATTATTTTTTCGGTTTTATTTATGTTTCAAATAAAAACAAAATACTTAAATAAAACTTATATAAAAATAAAGAAACTTTATAAAACTTAAATATTTAACAAAATCTTAAAAATACTTATATTTTTGTTTTTCTTTTTATATTTTCGAATATTTAAAACGTATTTTTATAAAAACGAATTTTAATAAAAGTAAACTAAAAATCTTTTTTTATTAGCGTTGCTTCCGGCTTTTAAGAAGTCCCCGGCAGCGGCGCTAAAAATACTTGATAGTTATGCGAGGTGTATATAAAATAGCTTTATATTTTAGCAGAAAATACTATTAAATACGATACAATTTTACACAAGATATTTATTTATTTATAAAATGGATATACTTAAACTTTGCTACAACACTTATAGGCAGTGTACCTAATCGTACAGTAGTGTAGTTTTTAGTAAGTCCGGTTCGTTCCACAGGGAAAATCTTTAAACAAAGCTTAACGCTATATTAGTTTACTTTTGTAAAAATACAAATATATATATAAGTAATATTATTATTATAAAGGGGGGTTTTTACCGTTTAATGACCGGTTTGTCGATTTTAAAACTTTAGTCGCAGTTAAAACCAAATGTAAAATAATAAATACAAGACTTAATTTAAAGCGTAAAGTAAATAACGATAATGAAATTGCGATTAATAAAAATGCGATAAAATAAACTTGCCATAATTAAAAAAGTACGATAATTAAAAGTGCAATTAAATACAATAACAATAAAAATGCGATAATTAGAAGTGTAATTAAATATAAAATAAAGGAAATTAAATATGAAATAAAAGAATTATGCTTATTTAAACTTCCGTAATCATGATGTTTGACGTGTTGATTTTAGTTTATTCCCATGGGTTAATTTTCCTTTGTCCTGGATTATTTAATATGTCCGTCTGGTTTTTGTCCATAACAGTCCATCAGTCATAAATATAAAGTGCGAGTGTCCTCGTCAAATTATCCTTATACCCGAAGTTAAATATTCCAACTAATTGGGGACTTAAACTGTAACAAGATTCTAATACTTTGTTTAATAATTACACCAGGATGTCGACTGAGTGTAATCCAAGGTTTTAATATTTTGTTATCAATTATATCAAGTGTCCTTGTACATAATTTCACCCCTGTTTTAATTATTCTAGTGGCTATTAATCCATTCCCGTGTCCGGTTAAATGAACGATTATTCGTACATATAAATACCCCGCCCATCGTGTCATATCGAGTGTATATGGTAATTTATAGGGACGCCCAATTGTAAATCTTTATATTGACATTAACAAACTATCATTTAGTTAAACAAATATAAATCCCATTAATAGCCCATAGTCTAATTTCCACAAGTGTCGTTCTTTTATCCAAACCCCAATTATGGTACAAAGCCCAATTATCCAATTTTAGTAATTAGCCCAACATCATGATTACTTCGGATTAAATAAGCATAATAATAACTTAGCTACGAGACATTAAATTAAAAAGGTTGAACATAACTTACAATGATTAAAAATAGCGTAGCGTTACACGGACAGAATTTTGACTTACACCCTTACAATATTCGCTAACATACCCTTATTATTAGGATTAAAATTAAAATTAAAATTAAAATATAAATTATAAATATAAATATTACGTATATAGATAGAGAGATGGATATATATGTTTTTTTAAAATGATCAGAATTCGGTTGGCTTTATAGGGAATTGAGTTCAGGGATACTCCGCGACTCGCGGCCCTTTTTGCCTTCAAACTCCGCGAGTCGCGGAGTTTGTAAATACAGCTCACTCCATTTTGGAGTCTTTCTTGCCGACGGATTTTTATTATCTATATAATATATAAATAATTATAAGAATTATTTAAATATTATATTATATTTATGTGCATAGTTGACTTGTAATTTTTAGTCCGTTGCGTCGAGCGTTGAGAGTTGACTCTGGTCCCGGTTCCGGATTTTCGAACGACCTTGCGTACAATTTAATATCTTGTACTTTGCATTTTGAATCTTGTACTCTTGTAATTTCGAGACGTTTCTTATCAATAATTGGAACCTCTTTGATTGTATTTTGTACTTTTGAGCTTTTTGGTCGTTTGCGTCTTCAATTCGTCGAATCTTTCTTTTGTCTTCACCTTTTATTATTTAAACGAATATCACTTTTAAATAGAACAATTGCAACTAAAAGCTTGTCTTTCTTGAGGAATAATGCTATGAAATATATGTTCGTTTTTAGCATTATCACCGATTATGCTTTGAACTCAATCGCTTTTCCAACTAATAGAACGTAGTTATTGGCTCCGTTATTGGGAAGTCGCGAACCCCGATTCAGAGTACACTATCTGTATCACCCTTTGGTAAGAGAAGTCTATCGGATACAACGTGAGTTTGACTGAGGCACACCGGTTGTAGTAAGTCCACCGAGCCTTGGATTTCGACTGAGGACTCTTTCATAATGAAACATCTGACTAGACCCCTAGTACATTGTCGGTCCTAGACCATGCTAGTGTAGTCACCAAGCATATAAACTTCATACGTGTAAGCTGAAGCACAACGGTTGTTGTAAGTTGTACCTCTGCTAAGTAAGGCCATGGAACACGGTTAGTGTTGACTAGTACACTTCACCATAACGCGGTCTCAAGCATTGCACCCCGATTGAGGGATTCTTAGTTAATTAAGGAACTGTTTGTTCGAACACATAAAGGATTGGACCGTTAGGATAACCGAACATATTCCTGGAAGTCAGCTTGACTTGGCCATGGTGTTCTTTATTGGTTGAACTCTTTTAAGGGCCTAACTACCTTTTAAACCAATCATTAACGAAAGCATCGAGACCCATCACGTCTCTCGGATATGGAAAACCATGTATTCTATTATACTTAAGAAATTTTAGACCATTTCGGAATGTTAATACGCCACCCAACCGAGTCACTCAATTGGATGAGCTGTGTGAACGTGTTTGCTTGTAGTCAGACTGCACGGGCGTCGGGGGTAAGGGACGTTGCTGTCTATTCAGAATCTTCAATCCTATCGCATTACCCAGTGACATGTCTTATGACAGGGGCGTTTAGGACTAGTGTAGTAAATACAAGGTCACTGCCTATCCATGAGCCAGCATTCCATGATACTGGCAAAGTAACTGATGAAATCATAGCATGCACTTGCTTTAGCCTTATCTGAATTACAAATTTTATCGTATTTACTTTACTTTACTTTAATCTAGAAAACCCAAAATTAGGTAATCATCCACTACTCCTGCACCTTATAATTATCTTAAGTTTTAGATATAGGTTCGATTATGCTGATATCTCAAAAATACGACTCTAGGTCATACTTCCCTTACTCATAATAAGGAGTAGTACGATTTAGGCCCCCCTAAATATAAATTTAAAACAAGTACCCCCCTCTTGGTGGCTGGCTTTGACGCGCCGCGACTTAACGACATCACGCGAAATAAAACCGTCCGTTTCAGCGATATCATACACAATGTGAGATTTGATCAATACTTGACAACACAAGACTTGTTTGAATGAATGCATGATTAATTGGGATTGTGAAGGGATAAAAGCCTTTAATCCGATTGTTTACAACTTCTCATTTTAGTTTATTGTTCATGCTTCTAGCTTTTAATCATTTAAGTTTACATTTTGCTTAGTAAACATCAAAATAGTTATTTCTTTAGTTAATCTTAGCTAATTGCAAAACCAAATCATGAGAATTGCTTGCGTTTAACTACAACTTCCTGAGGAACAAATTCTATTTACCCTAGCTAAGTTAGTGTAATTAGATCATTTTTGGTTGGCCCTTCGACACCGATTTTTGGAGAATCTTGACCGAGAGTTGACTTTTTGACATAGTAATGACGGTGGTAATGTATCTAGACTCTGAGTAATTATTTGATAAACCGAGTCGAATTATGAGTTCTGACAGAATTTTAATCTACCGATGATTTTTCTGAAGTAACTTTAGCAATGTCAGGCGCGTGTGTTGATGTTACTTGAGGTAGTTAAGAGTTAGATAATTATTTTCGGAACATGATGATGGTTATCCTTTATTCAAGATTCGTGATTTAATGACCTAAACTGATTGAATTGAGTTTGTGATTGTTTCTACTATGGATGAGTCGATCATGGATGCATTCTAGTCAATAAATTATTGGGTGAATATCAACACGGTTGAGCGAATTTTGACGAAATTATTAAATATTAGGTTTGAAATAGGTATCGAGTTACAGAATTCGGGTAATTTTAGTGTGATCCGGGTTTACTTAGCAATATAGCATGGTTGAAATTAGCTAATTTTGTGTATCTAATGGTAAAACCGGTTATTTGGACAGTATTGATTTGGAAATTTGACGGAAATGACTCAGTGTTAACCCCCAAAACGAGATTGATTAATATATAGTGATAAATTGTCAGTGTTAATTCGTGACTTCAGTGTGTAAACCTAGAATTGATGTAAAACTTTTTGTGGAAATCCATAAAATTGATGACAGAAAAAGCGGGTATTTGGATGGAATTGGACTTTTTCATTTTTTGGATCTTGAAGATTTTCAACATTGGATTACTCTTGCAAGTGGTGAGGACGATAACCTAGACCAGAAGGAATGATTCAGGTATCGTGTAGTGTAAGTAAACTTACAGATCAACATATAAGTAAGTTTTGACCATTGGGTAAGTAGTCTTAGCGGACAGTGTGTTCGACCTTTGACCAATGAGTTTTCACTTGACCGACGAGAGATGGACAGAACTTTGTAACGTTTGGGACCGTAAGACGTGATATGACTTAGATCTCATAATGACCTGTTGTGGCGGTTTGTGGCACCCATGACCTTTATTGTCTTTGACTTACCAAATTCCAAGGGCGGAATCTCTTTAAGGGGTAGATTTGTAACATCCTGATGACGGGCCTAGGTAAAATTTACTTTTAACCCTTTTTTTTAAAGTGTAATAATTAATTATTAGTATTTTAATTAATTATTAGTCCAGTTGGTTCATTTTGTGACAAGGGTCGCAGGAATTATTATTATTTTTTTAAATTGGATTTTGTTTGGGCTACCGGACGAAGTGTATTGTCTTTTATTAAACATGTCAATACCCGAGTATTATCGCTAATGGAATTTAATACCCATTAATAGCCAAAACCGCCCATGTTTCCAATTAGTTTCAGTTGGTGGTTTTTTACACTTTTCTTTATCTTCACTCACGACACCCACCACCACCATAACCCTAGCTTCTAGTTTGATGAAGATGATGATTAATTAAAAGCTTAAATTCATGTTTTCTTGCTTCCTTAAACATCTAGCAATGTTTTTCTTCCTTATCTATGATTCTTTTATGTTTTTAGGATTTACGTTAGTTTTGTAAAAAAAAAAAAAAAAAAAAGATGCAATTTGTGTTTATACCTTTGATTTTGGTAATGAAATTACTTGAATATGCTTGATTGGTGTTAGATAATTTGTTAGTGTTTGTTATTGGCTTGATTTGGGTCCAAAATTGCAAGAAATAACAAAATTTTGGGGTGCACCATGGGAGTGCAGCCGTGGGTTGCTGCTGCTGTTTTTGGGTGGTTGCCACCACTACTGTAGTTGCCGGTTGCAGCTGCCGGCTAGTGGTGGCGGTTGGCGGCCGGTGACGGTGGTTTCCATTTCCGGGTGTCGATTCGGTTTGCTCATTTGGACCCCGACCCGTTTGTGTATGTCTAAGGTTGTTCGGTTTACCCATTTAGCTCGTGACCCGTTCATATGTGATTTTAGGCATATATATATATATATATATATATATATATATATATATATATATATATATATATATATATATATATATATATATATATGTATATATATATAGGGCTGCGATCCAGCGCTAAGCTGTATGTCCAGCGATAAGGGGATAAGCAGCTATACGTCGTCGATCTTGTCATCCTTCTCTCATAGTCGCCGTTCTTCCTTCTTCCCTTATTTTATTTTCCGTTCAAGGTAATTTACAGAGGTAAGGGTATTTGTGTCTTTTCCTTTTTATATTTTTATTTTTCTTTTTCGTTTTATTATTTTTTAAATTACTGATCAGTTAATTCAATTTTCAGTTGGTTTTTTCGTTTCATTATTCGTCATACTCATCCTTCATATTGAATTCATTGTTTCATCGTCGTCATCCTTCAATTTATTGATCTTCAATTGTTCGTATTATAGTTCATTCTCCGTCGTCTACCTCAATCATTCAAGGGCAAATGGCCCGAAAAGGTAACCTATTTTATCAAATTTGCCAATAAAGGTAATATGACTTTTCTAGATTCCCGAAAAGGATAACGTGTTTCAATTTTTGCCCGAAAAGGATTATGTTCTGAAAAAGTGTGAAATTGAAGGTAATATTGTCAAATTCATTAACGATCGTTAGTGAAATTTCGTTAAGTGCAATCTCTTTTAAAAATAACAAAATTAAGCGATCTCTTTTACAAATTTTCTCAACTTTGTTCCTTAAAACATACTACTATATCATATTACATATTCAGTTCCAGGATTCACAAAACTTAAAATGATATTCAAAGCTTGAAGCTACTGTTTGTGATCATCATCATCCTCACAATTTCACACTTAATTCGAAAACCTGCAAATGCAACTAAAAACTTAATACAAAATAAATCAAGATTAAAAATCTAACTAAAACCAAATCAACAATTTTCTAACAAATTAAAGTACACCATCGAGTAGATCAAGAGCACTGAAACATTGAAACAAAGAAAATGAACCCCAAATAAATTAATGCTAGTGAAACTATAAATAAACAAAATCAAAATTAAACACAATCATAGTAAAACACTAAATAAAAAATCCTTATCATTATAAGCCTGAAACTAAATCGAGATAAACTCAAAATTATGTTCAAATGCAATTTCATCAAAATCACGTCACTTTCATAGCAATTAAACTTTCTAATAACTCAAAAACAAAATATCTGTACATAACAAAATCTTAAATTGTAACATTTATATTTTTGATTTCTTGATTTTGATGACTCCATTTCATATAAATCGAACGAAGATCTAGATCTGCATCTGCGGTGGCCGATGCTATCCCTGCCGAAGACGGAAAGGACAATCAGACCCCGACTATGGTTGCCGACACCACTTTAAATTGAACGAAGATCCTGGGTCTGTGTTTCTTGCTATAACGATGAACACGATGTAATGCCAGCGATTTAATTTTTAAAATCTAGATTTGAACACGATGAACACAATGAACACGATGAACATCAATTTTGGGGACGGGGTTTGAATTCAAGTTTCAAGAACATCACTTTATATTGGACTCATAAATCTGCATCTGTGAGTGTGTAGATGGAAGGAGCTCAAATGTGATGTTTTAATTGATAAAGTGAACACCAATTTATATTGGACTTATAATTTAATTTATAAATCTAAATCAAATAAATGATGGTGGGGAGTTAACGAAAATTTGTACCTTACATCCCAAGCTGAGCACTTAACGAAATTTCACTAACGACCATTAATGAATTTGACAATATTACCTTCAATTTCATACTTTTTCAAATCATAATCCTTTTCGGACAAAAATTGAAACATGTTATCCTTTTCGGACATCTGGAAAAGTCATATTACCTTTATTGGAAATTTGGTAAAATAGGTTACCTTTTCGGGCCATTTGCCCATCATTCAATGGCTTCCTCATCCAATTATTCTGCAGTTGATTCAGTTTCTTCGATGAGTATTAATCATCCTATATCTCCTAATGTTTCTGGAGTCGATATCGCTGATTCATCTGGTAAGTTTTATAATTATTTAATTTTTCATCTGTTACTGTTTTATTTTACTTTTTATACTGTCATTCATTCAATGTATGTTACTGTTTTATTCTCAATTTTATATAATCCAATACTGTTTTCATTAATAAATTATCATACATTATATGTATGTTATTGTTTAATACCTATACATTATGTGTTTTATCTTTACATGTTATCATACATCAGATGCATTTTACTGTAATACAATACTGTTTTTATCATTATATTAACATACGTCATATGTATGTTATTTGTTTAATATGTATACATAATTTATGTTATCTTTTCTTAGATGTTATCATACATCAGATGCATTTTACTTTTTGATCCAAAACTTTTGTTATTTTTTCATGTTCTCGTGTTACTTATTATCGTACATCACATGTATGTTAATATTTTTTTATTGTTCTTACTTAGGGTTTTTTTTTTTTTTTTTTTTTTTTTTTTTTTTTTTTTTTTTTTACAGATGTTCTGAATGCTTCCCCTGTTATTGATGAACATAATCATATACTGAGTTCAGTTGAGCATCGAACTCCAAATGGTTCTTGGTTATGGTTTCCAGTAGTTCATGTTTCATTAAAGCCTGTTGTTGATTCTGTTTATCCTTCTTATGATCATTGCTTGCGTTTCTATGAGAGTTATGCTGAATTTGTTGGATTTGATGTCAAGAAAGCTTCATTTAATAGGTTGGCTAATGGTACTATCAATTACGTTGTGTTCCGGTGTATCAGGTTGGGTGTTCCTAAAAGATTAGCCGTTGATACTCTTGTTGGTGATCCCTGTGTTGTTTCTAATCATGTTGATATATCAAAAAGGAATTCAAGTGTTATTTCTAATCATGCTGATGCTGTGAACAATAAAGCGAAACGTCAATCTAGGAAAGGTAAAGAAGTTGATGATAATCAGGTTAATGATGAAAACTCTTCGAATAAGCCTCCTAAATTTGCTAACCGTAAGTCTTCAACAGTTAAGTATGGTTGCGAGGCTAGTCTAAGGTGTAAATATGAAAACGGTAAGATATTCATTTTTAAGTTTTTTGAGGGGCACAATCATAAGCTCGTTTCTAAAGCTAATAAGGATTCGCTGAATAAGAAGAGAAAGATGCAGTATTTTGATATCAACTTTGTTCAGGATCTTGTTCAGGACCATGCTCTGATACCACTTGAAACGACCCAACCCGTATTTAAACCGGCCCATAAAAATTTTTCCTTTTAATATACGTTAAATAACACTTTAGGTCCCATTACACAATTTCCAAAACGTATTTGTTATCATAGTAAGTTCATCGAACTTAAAACATACATTAACAATTTTAACTCCTTACTACAATGATACGTTAATTAAATCATAAACCGGTTATAATCATTATGACCCGACTAGTTATGTTTACACAAAACCGAGCATGGTGATTTGGGACTACGCTTCCCAAATCCTAATCGAGTACAAAAGCAAGATCTTCTAAAGCAACCTAGCAAAGATCTCTAATCCCCACGCTTACCCGAGCCGCCATCACGCGAACCTATAAAAATATCAATAACGAGAGGGTAAGCTAACGCTTAGTGAGTGAGAATATACTACATACATATATATGCATAAAATGGACACGCCACACAAGTAATCAAATAACGCATACCGGGGCATCCAAGCATAAGGCAAGCTAAGCTAAGCATACCGTAAGATCACTAAGCAACAAGCTAAAAATAACAACAAATAATAAGTTCACCAACGACGATGTGAACAACGCCAATAAGCTACACCCGGAGGGTTAGCTACATAACAACGCACAACCATAGTTAACCAATAATACAAGGAATGGTACTCGAATTTCCCATCGGTGTTCACAACAACCATTAGAGTACTTAACACGTCGTACACTAATCCCGCGGGTGGCATCTTAATACATCGATGCTTCACCCCGGGTGGTGTCTTAACACGTCGACACTTCACCCGTGCTAGTTCTTGGAGTGGCATCTTAACAAGTTGATGCTTCACTTCGAGTGGTGTCTTAACACGTCAACACTTCACTCTTCATCTTACCTGAGGTGGCATCTTAACACGTCGATACTTCACCCCCGAGTGGTGTCTTAACACGTCGACACTTCACTCGTCACGTGAGAAGTGGTGTCTTAACACGTCGACACTTCACAACTCATACCACACAAATAAATACATCATATATGCAAGCATATAATTATTCCACTCACTTCTCAATATCAAAACCCACGTCATCGGGGTTACTCATCCGCAACTTAATACCAACCCTTCGCCATTGGGGTTATATAGTCCACATCACAAGCACATGCGATAACGTACACACAATTGTGCACCTCGCCAAAGGTGGTCAACCAAAATGCACAACTGTGCCAATTGGACCTATACACAAGTCCATCAAATCCACCTATATGTGAAGTGAGCTCTATAGCCGAGAATCACTTCACCCGACCTGCACCCATCCTACACATACATATGCACATAGGATATTAACACTCACCTTGTCACCTTGATGAATGCAACCGAAATAATCCGCAACGCGCCAATGGAAAGTACCTATTCCATTATCATAATACAAACAACACACTTAGGGTGGAGCACAAACAAACCCATATTGACAACTAGTGCAAATTCGATCCAATTGCACTTCCAAGTCCAAAACACGCCCAAACTAACCAATAATCACTAACATAAGTGAGAATGGTCCTAATACGCCAATTAAACCCGAACACAAGTGTTAAACACTTGTCTTGCCCAAATTTACACTAAAACCCTAATTTTGACCCATTTCAAATTTAGTCAACCAACACACCCAAATGAGTTCCAACACTTCCATAATCACTAATCATAGTGATTACACTCAATTTAAAGCCCTAAACAAGGCTAAATCATCAACCAACCCAAAACCCGCCTTCATCACTAATAAACCCGAATCCTAGTTATTATCTTCCATTAACAACTAGTGGGGTTCCATGTATGAACATACAATCAAAAGCCCTAAATTTAAATGATGAACACGAAAACGAAATTCGGAGTTAGAGCTTACCGTTAGTATCACCTTGTTGCTAAGAGCGAGGAGGACAAACTTGTCTACTACGCCAAAGATCAAAACCCGCTTCATCTTTTCCAAAAATCCCTTTAAAAGATTTGAAGTATTTGAGTTTGAGAGAAAAATGAGGAAGAAAAGGAAAAAGAAAAATGAAATGGTGAATGAGTGGACCAGAATTGGGGGTTAAATCTGCCCCATAAGCGAAAAGACCAAAATGCCCTCATTTATTCCTTTTTAAAAAGGTTGTCCTGCATTTTCTCCCGTTATAGGCCGTGGCGCTGCTGGGAGGCCCGCGGCGCGGCTTAAAGCTGAAATCCAAGGTCGAGACTTTACAAAGAAATCACCACCATAATATGTTATAGCCCGCGGCGCGGCTGGAATACCCGCGGCGCGGCTTGATGCTGGCAAATAAAATTTGGGATGTTACAACTCTCCCCCACTTAAATTCGATCACGTTCTCGTGATCTTAGTCACCCAACCATTCGGACCCGCACTCTATGGTCCTCAAACAAACGTTCACATCCAACTTCTACCACATTACACTCTAACCCAAAGATTAATCTGTTAACTAAATATACACTTGCACGCATTCTGAGCCGTGCAATACACACAATATCCAAAGTCTATAACAATCACTTAGAATACGCGGAACCACCACGTATTTTTCTAACTCCACTAAACAATTCTTCTCTATGAATCGCCTTTAACAACTAAATCGTCACTCGCGATTTATTAAATTCACAATCCGAGCACAAGAACCTACTCAATCCTTCACGTCGGGAAAACTCAACCGATCTCGCAACGAGATATCAACCCTTTTGGCGTACCATACCAAGTACAATGCTAAAACAACCACAATAAGGTCAACCATCCGACCGATGAAGACCGAAGAAGCGGATCCTTACGGATAACACTTATCACTTAACCACCTTTGTAGTGCGCAAACACGGCTATTACGCAACTACCATATAACATAAGCAAACGGCTAAAACCGATAGCGCCCAATACGACTATGGCAACGCTAAACCCAAGGTGTACGAAATCGACCATTGCCACACCCGTACCAACATGTGAGCGAAACACTGCTATCGCATCACTAATCACACAACATGGTCTTTACAACCCCACCATTGGCGTATAAAACAACCAATATATTACACAACATGGTCCTTACTACCCCACCATTGGCGTATAAAACAGCCAATAGATCACACATCCAACAATCATGAAGGCTGGTCGAAAAATACATGCGCCTTAGTGAATCCGCACCACACGTGACTCACTACCTTCACCGCACAACAATCGGGATTGGCCGAACTACACGCGCCCTAGTGAATTCGAACTACACGAGAGTTACTATCCCAACAGAATGATCGCAACCACACGAGTCATTTGTGAATCCAAACTACACGAGACTCACTTCCTCAATATAATGACTGCATCCACACGAGTCATTTGTGAATCCGAACTACACGAGACTCACTTCCACAATATAATGACCGCATCCACACTAGTCATTGTGAATCCGAACTACACGCGATCCACATTCCCAAATCTCCTGTGTGATGTCTTAAACACCGCGACAATCCCACTCCCATGACAATGTGGTGTCTTAACCACCGCGACAATTCCACATGTCAATCAAAACAATGAGTGGTGTCTTAAACACTGCGACAATCCCACCCATTACACACGCTCTTTTGGCCTCAATCAATGAGTAGTGTAGCATCGCGTACTGCATACACCATAGTGAATCCGAACGGATTACACTAACCATTCACTACAACCAAAAGTATATACGCATACTTACGACCATTCCATACCGCCTGGAATTTCGCACACGAATCATACGCACACACGAACATTGCTATCACGATCGAGCAAGAACCACCTATATCGCACATAGGTACAATACAATAATTCTCTAAAAGAGAATCCGACACGCACATCCCTTAACCGAGGGATTTCACCTTGCTCGTCAAACACGTCCATTATCTCTCAACGAGATTTACCACATTACCACCTCGGTGATAATTTAAATCCAAAAACCATATGTACAATTTAACCGAAATTGTACTCTTCCACAAATCGACCAAATCTAGGTCCCGTCACAAATTTTGGATATACCGTGAGCATTATCCGAAATCTCACACAAAGACATCCTCGTGCGGGAGTGTAACTCCCCCACTTGGAACTACGTTCCATAACCGCGTCTTGTACAACCGTACAATGCTACCAAAGGTAGACTTTACTAACAATTAGGTTCACACGACCCATCACCACATCTTGCTCCAATCTTGAGCATACGAAGGATTTTAACCAATCCCTAAACACTTCGAACGAAGAGTTCACTACAAGTACACAAAATTTATTCTCGCAATTATCCAATTGCTATAGTTTGTCAAATTTTCCACCTAGTCACTCATGTACCTAAGGGTTTCTCTCCGGTACCCTAAGTACAATGTAACCGCAACACAATCGGAGTTGAATACTACGCTAGTAGGTATGAAAAAGGCACCTAACGTCGCGTCACGTAGACTCCATTTTCAACATACACCGAGATCAAGCACTCGATCTTTCGAGCTTTATCCACCCGACGAACCTCACGGTTCATTAATTTCAACACGAGAGCGAACACGCTCTATCATCCGAACACCAAAGCCATTTCCCAAGGCTTGGTAGAAACATTTCTCAACACTAAGGAATGCTTGGTTGCACCAAGTCTTACGCCCTTCGCCCCTTGATCAAAACGTCACCATAGGGTACTTCCATTAGGAACGTCACCCATAACAGTAACATGCACAACACAAGGCTTTTAACAAATCCAAACTCAACGGCACATAAGAAATAATCAAAGGACATATTTATTAAAACAAAACGTACCTTAACATCTCCTTGCCGCACCCGTCCCCGCTAACTCGGGACATTTCGACTTACGATGTCCTTCCTCTTTGCAATTGAAGCACACCGGGCCATAACCCTTTGGCACCGAACATTCCCAAGACTTGTAACCCCTCACGCCACAATTGTAACATCTAGACGCACTAGAATCCGATATACTCGTCCGTGTACCACCCGTGCTCACCCTCGGACCCTTAGTCCTCTTACTTGGAGCACCATACGAAACAACCCTTCTCTCACCTGAAGGTTCACCAATCTTTGATCGCGAATACGACTCGAAACCCCTAGCCACGGCGAATAATTCCACAAACAATTTTGCGTAACTCCGGCTAATTTTATTCTTCAAGTCATCATTCAAAGTCCTATAGAAATCTTCCATCAACAAACGATCATTCCCCAAATACTCCGGGCAAAAACGAGCCTTCGCCATAAAGGTCGTCTTGAGAGTATTCAAATCCATAGAACCTTGTTGCAAATTTTGCAACTCATTACGCAATTTCGACAAGTCAGCTGATGTCCGGAACACCTCAAAGAATTCCTCCTTAAACTCTTCCCACGATAACGCCATAAATGGCTCACCACCGATAAGATCAATCTTACCATCCAACCAATCCTTCGCCCTACCCCGCAACAAACTAGTAGCGAGTCTTGTCCTCTTCTCGGGAGGACATTCAATAGTACGAAAACACCCTTCGACATCTGAGATCCATGTTGTGCTAACCAAAGGATCCGGTTTCCCGTCATACATCGAGGGTTTAGTCCTCATGAAACTCTTAAGACAACGCTCCATTTCACTACTACTTCGAAATTCGGGATACTTCCTATCCATTTCTTCTCGAAACGCACCCATTTGCTCTGCAACAGCGGCTGCAACTCTAGCGTTAAACTCGACGTCATTCGTCTCGATCCCGTTTAGCGTCGCCATTCTAAAGAATGCAAAACAATTAGTCCATGAACGTATAAAACCACACGCACAACACCACCCAATCTTGCTCAACACTCATCGTACATCACTCGTTAGACACGATTTGCACCCGTAATAAGGTTTGCAAGTCCTTATTACGCACACACGCCGTATCAACTTGTTAGTACAACGACCGCCTCGCTTGATGATATAAACCAAATATTCTACGGGACATAAACACACGCAAGAATAATGTCACAACACAAGCCAAAAATCGTAGTTAGTCCACCTACAAACAAGGCACTAACTATAACCCGTTCTGGCCCGTTCACCTACAAGTCCCGCAACAAATAAGCACGCACAAAAGTCTAAGTCTAGGCACCTATCTCAAGTCGCCTAAATCCCTTAGACCATGCTCTGATATCACTTGAAACGACATTTAAACCAGCCCATAAATTTTTTTCCTTTTAATATACGTTAAATAACACTTTAGGTCCCATTACACAATTTCCAAAACGTATTTGTTATCATAGTAAGTTCATCGAACTTAAAACATACATTAACAATTTTAACTCCTTACTACAATGATACGTTAATTAAATCATAAACCGGTTATAATCATTATGACCCGACTAGTTACGTTTACAGAAAACCGAGCATGGTGATTTGGGACTACGCTACCCAAATCCTAATCGAGTACAAAAGCAAGATCTTCTAAAGCAACCTAGCCAAGATCTCTAATCCCGATGCTTACCTGAGCCGCCATCACACGAACCTATATATGCATAAAATGGACACACCACACAAGTAATCAAATAACGCATACCGGGGCATCCAAGCATAAGACAAGCTAAGCTAAGCATACCGTACGATCACTAATCAACAAGCTAAAAATAACAACAAATAATAAGTTCACCAACGACGATGTGAACAACGCCAATAAGCTACACCCGGAGGGTTAGCTACATCACAACACATAACCATAGTTAACCAATAATACAAGGAATGGTACTCGAATTTCCCATCGGTGTTCACAACAACCATTAGAGTACTTAACACGTCATACACTAATCCCGCAGGTGGCATCTTAACACGTCGATGCTACACCCCGGGTGGTGTCTTAACGCGTCGACACTTCACCCCTGCTAGTTCTTGGAGTGGCATCTTAGCACGTCGATGCTTCACTCCGAGTGGTGTCTTAACACGTCGACACTTCACTCTTCATCTTACCTGAGGTGGCATCTTAACACGTCGATACTTCACCCCCGAGTGGTGTCTTAACACGTCGACACTTCACTCGTCACGTGAGAAGTGGTGTCTTAACACTTCGACACTTCACAACTCATACCACACAAATAAATACATCATATATGCACACATATAATTATTCCACTCACTTCTCAATATCAAAACCCACGTCATCGGGGTTACTCATCCGCAACTTAATACCAACCCTTCGCCATTGGGGTTATATAGTCCACATCACAAGCACATGCGATAACGTACACACAATTGTGCACCTCGCCAAAGGTGGTCAACCAAAACGCACAACCGTGCCAATTGGACCTATACACAAATCCATCAAACCCACCTATATGTGAAGTGAGCTCTATAGCCGAGAATCACTTCACCCGACCCGCACCCATCCTACACATACGTATGCACATAGGATATTAACACTCACCTTGTCACCTTGATGAATGCAACTGAAATAATCCGCAACACGCCAATGGAAAGTACCTATTCCATTATCACAATACAAACAACACACTTAGGGTGGAGGACAAACCAACCCATATTGACAACTAGTGCAAATTCGACCCAATTGCACTTCCAAGTCCAAAATGCGCCCAAACTAACCAATAATCACTAACATAAGTGAGAATGGTCCTAATACGCCAATTAAACCCGAACACAAGTGCTAAACACTTGTCTTGCCCAATTTGACACTAAAACCTTAATTTTGACCCATTTCAAATTTAGTCAACCAACACACCCAAATGAGTTCCAACACTTCCATAATCACTAATCATAATGATTACACTCAATTTAAAGCCCTAAACAAGGCTAAATCATCAACCAACCCAAAACCCGCCTTCATCACTAATAAACCTGAATCCTAGTTATTATCTTCCATTAACAACTAGTGGGGTTCCATGTATGAACATACAATCAAAAGCCCCAAATTTAAATGATGAACACGAAAACAAAATTTGGAGTTAGAGCTTACCGTTAGTATCACGTTGTAGCTAAGAGCGAGGAGAACAAACTTGTCTACTACACCAAAGATCAAAACCCGCTTCTTCCTTTTCAAAAATCCCTTTAAAAGATTTGAAGTATTTGAGTTTGAGAGAAAAATGTGGAAGAAAAGGAAAAAGAAAAATGAAATGGTGAATGAGTGGACCAGAATTGGGGGTTAAATCTGCCCCATACGCAAAAATACCAAAATACCCCCATTTATTCCTTTTTAAAAAGGCTGTCCAGCATTTTCTCCCGTTATAGGCCGTGGCGCGGCTGGGAGGCCCGCGGCGCGGCTTAAAGCTGAAATCCAAGGTCGAGACTTTATAAAGAAATCACCACCATAATATGTTATAGCCCGCGGCGCGGCTGGAATACCCGTGGCGCAGCTCGATGCTGGCAAATAAAATTTGGGATGTTACATGATATACATATTTACTATATCATTTATTAATTAATTATGATTAATTAAACTTTAATTAAACTTATGATTAATAATATGTGATGACCCGGAAAATTTCGACTAATTTAAACCAATTCTCTATATGATTTAATACTATGTAAATATACATATATATATGTATGTATGTATATATATATATATATATATATATATATATATATATATATATATATATATATATATATATATATATATATATATATATGTACAAGTAAAAATGACTTTGCTACAGTAAAACACTATTTTGCTACAGTAAAATACTATTTGATGTCGACGAACTAGCAAACAAAAACAGAAAAGGCGGCCATGCGATCGCATGACAAAAACACTGAAAACTCATGCGATCGCATGAGCTACAGTAAATCGAAAAGTACTATAAAAGGTCCGTTTTGCTCGACGAATATTTCATAAATTTTCTTCTGTAATTTATTTATATTTATATTATAATTATAATTTTAAATTTAAGTTTAATAATAATAAGGTATATACGAGAGTGTTTTAATTCGGGTTTCAAACCGCTTTAAGCTAAGGAAGTATTGGGTATTGTTCGGGGTATTGTTCTTGAATCCAAGGCCAACTATACAGTCGTCTACCATCATTACGTCTACGCAATTTACCTACAATATTGAATCGCAATATTGAACTGTGAGTTTATAGTCTCCCTTTTTAAATACTTTAAATATTTTTGGGCTGAGAATACATGCAATTTATTTTAAACGCAATAAGACACAAGTACATACTAAATTCTACACTGAGTTAAACCGAAAATCCCTTAGCTTTGGTAACTAGTAGCTGCCAGTACATAGGATATGGACTGGTGGGCGCGAATAATTGTATATGGATCCATAGGGCTTGACATCCCCGTCCGAGCTAGAGCGCTAGCCTTTTAACGGACGTATGTTATTTGAGTTTAAGACACGTTGGTTTGCGTGTATTAAAACGAATGGGGTAATTATCACTATAGCGTTAAGTTTAGTTACCAGGGTGCTCTGTTACGTAGAATCTATTGATAAACTTTTGATGAAATCTTGTGGTCTATCTTTATATATGTTTATGACTCGAGCAATTAAACCTATAACTCACCAACATTCGTGTTGACTTTTTGGCATGTTTTATTCTCAGGTCCTTAGACTGCTTCCGCTGTGATGTGCTTGTTGCCTGCATGGAGTCTCTCATGCTTGGTACAAAGTTTATTGCATTCAAAATAAAACTGCGTTGTGTAATAAATAATTAGACTGTGAAGTCAACCTGTAAATTAAAGACTTATGTATTTTGGGGTTTTGCTTATACCTAAGCACTCGCCCACATGTTTATAACTTTCTATGTTTAGAAAGTCACTTATTTTAATGAATGCAATATTTTATCATAACGTATCATATAGAGGTCAAAACCTCACTGTGGAATCAATGATTAACGTGCTGCGTCAATAGCGATTTTGACGGGTCGTTACAGTTGGTATCCGAGCTTGAGGTCATAGGGAACCAGAAATTACATTAGTGTGTTTAACTGGTAATTGTTAGGATGCATTAGTGAGTCTGGACTATGACCATATCTGTTTTTACTAATTTTTGCTTATCATTTGGTCAAAAACATTATATGTGATATATTTATATGCTAACGTAATTGTTGTTTCAATTATGTGATAGATGAATTCTTCTAATCCTATCATTTTGTATGACTCGGAATCGGACACTGAATCTATTCTATCCACAACTGAAAAGGGCGTTCCAATACCTATAAAAGAAGAAATTGTGTTAGCCGGGGAATCTCAACTCCCGGTAAACCCAGAGGAGGTTCCAGCTCCACCCAGCTTTAGTTTTCCGGAGCCACAGTATCGTTGGCATGGACCCATTGAAAGGACCCGTCCTAATCCATCTGGACAAACTCACCAACAACTGGTTCCATTACGATGATCGACTCCAAAAACTGTCTTTAAAATGAGCAAATGCACAGCGGAATGTTTCTTTCATACCTGAGAATAAACATGCTTTAAAGTGTCAACCAAAAGGTTGGTGAGTTCATTAGTTTAACATAAATAATCATTTCATAAATTTTAATAGACCACAAGATTTCATATTTCCATTTCTTATAAACATACGTCCCATGCATAGAGACAAAAATATCATTCATATGGATTGAACACCTGGTAACCGACATTCACAATATACATATAAGAATATCCCCATCATTCCGGGATCCTCCTTCGGACATGATATAAATTTCGAAGTACTAAAGCATCCGGTACTTTGGATGGGGCTTGTTGGGCCCGATAGATCTATCTTTAGAGTTTGCGTCAATTAGGGTGTCTGTTCCCTAATTCTTAGATTACCAGACTTAATAAAAAGGGGCATATTCAGTTTAATAATCCAACCATAGAATGTAGTTTCATTTACTCGTGTCTATTTCGTAAAACAGTTATAAAAACAACGCATGTATTCTCAGTCCCAAAAATATATATTGCAAAAGCACTTAAAAAGGGATTAATGAAACTCACCTAATGTATTATGTAGTAAAAATACATCGAACGATATTGAACAAGTATAGGGTTGGCCTCGGATTCACGAACCTATATCATTTGTATATATATATTAAAATGTATATTCATAATCAGACAATTTAAATATTATTATTAGTGAAATCGTTTTTATATCAATAACTTATATTCATTTTATAAAGCAAAAATATTAATTTCTGTTATGTTATATATATAATTAGTATATATATATAAATATATATCATTTGTTTGTTTAATCAGTATTTTAATAATTCAATATAATATTTGAATGGATAGCATTAATGATAATATTAATATTAATAATAATGACCATAGTATTAATAATTCTATTGATGATATTATTAACAATACTTTTTATAATAATTTTCATAATAATGATAATAACAGTAGTTTTTAATAAAATGGATAATTTAATAATAATGGTAATGAAAATAATAATTTTGATAATAATACTTAATACTAATCCTAAATGGTAATAATAATACTTATAATAATATTTGTAATAAAAATAATAATAATCTTAATGTTAATACTAATGTCTTTAATAATAATTATAGTTATGATAAATAATAATAATAAAAATGATACTTTTAATAATAATAATAGAAAAATGATAAATTAAATAATACTTTGACTAATATTAATAATAATAATAATAATAATGATAACTTTACTTAAATGATAATTTTTAATATTTTTAGTAAGAACAATATTAGTAATAATAATAAATATAATGTCTAATATAATAATACTCTTACTAATAATGATATTAATTATGATTTTACTAATAATAATACTTCTAATAGTAATATTAGTGATAATATCTAATTTGGATCATGACTTAATTATAGTTTTACCCATTTTCATATTTGTATTGATAATTCATAATTTATATGCATATATAATTATAATCCTTACAATAACTCTTATCATAATATTAACAATAATAATACTAAATAATAATACTTAATACACCAATAATAACACAATTAATAATAATCTTAATAATAAAGTTAATAAAATTAATAGGAATAATAATAATAACACTAACCAATAATAAAATTTGATAATGAGAGTTATATCCTCCTAAACGTCATTAGAGCATAATCGTCATTCATCATCACCATCGTCCATGATCATCATGATCTTCATTATCGTCATCATCATACTCAATCCATAATCATAAAATAATTAAAAAATATTAATAGTAGATATGATAAAATAATAATAATAATAATAATAATAATAATAATAATAATAATAATAATAATAATAATAATAATCATAATAATAATATGATAAAAGGTATACCATTATCATTATCATTTCCATGTTTTATCATTATCATTAAACACCACAGCACCATCTTCCTCATCATGTCTCAGCATCATCATCATCATCATCATCATCATGTCTCAGCATCATCATCTTCATCATCATATCTCGGAATAAACATCATCCTCTCTCGGCATCATCATCATCATCATGTCTCGGCATCATCATCATCATCATCATGTCTCGGCATAAACATCATCATCATCATGTCTCGGCATAAACATCATATCTCGACATAAACATCATCACCTCTCGGCATCATCATCATCATCAACATGTCTCGGCATCATCATACATCGCTTGTCATCATCTAACTTCATCATCGCCATCTTCATGAATCATTCATCTCATCATCTCTCAAATCATGTATCATATCACCTTCATCATCATCGACTATCACTCATCATCATCAACACTATTCATCGTCTCCATCGATAACTTCACTGTTGTTTAGCAGAACAGAAAACAGAAGACTTAGCAGCAGTAGCGGTGGTCTGTGGTGGTGGTTTCGATAATGAACAGCAGCAGAACAGTAGCAGCAATAATCAACAATAATTAGGGGCAATTAGCGGTTAAAGGTGGTGATCAAAGATGTGGGAAGGTGACGATGGTGAATTAAGAAGGAGAGAAGAAAGAGAGAGAGAGAGAAGGTGGCGGTTACCGGTGGTGATGGTGGCCGGTGGTGGTGGTGGCAGTGAGTCTGGTGTCAGTGAATGCCTCTCCCCTCTCATACGACATACAGATACATATATATATTACATATATATATAGATATATATATATATATATATATATATATATATATATATATATATATATATATATATATATATATATATATATATATATTATATAATAATATAATAGATATTTATTATGTATTATATAATATTTAATATTAATATTAATAATTAATAATAATAATAATAATAATAATAAAAAAATAAAACATAAACAAGTGAATGATTGAAGTAATACAGTATGCATAACAGTTCCTTCCTTTCTGCTGACAATTGATTTAGGATAGATATATCGTGTCCATTGCTAAACAGTTACGAAATAAAAAGTGTCCCTAAAAATCCTAAATTTTTAGATTAAATATATTTAATTATATCACTCATTATCTGATTGAAACCTGATCAAAAAGGTTCTAAAAATATTTAATTTCTGTTCCAATTTATATGTACGGAGTACCTATATTCAAACTAAAAAGGGTAAAAATATATTTAACAAATCTAAGATCTTCGAAATCAATTTGCAGTTCAACTTTTATTTCAATCCATCATGAACAAGTATTATATCTATATTAAAAATAACAAAATGTCAACCGAGTGTTACTAACATTTACTAATTAAGCTCGAAATCATTTATATTTAAAATGTTCACATTCTATATAAAAACAGTTTTGAAATTAGTAAGTTTAATTACTAAAACAAATATATTATATATTTTTAAACAATTATATTTACTATAACTTTATATATTTACAAATATTATATATATACATGTTAAATATATATATATATATATATATATATATATATATATATATATATATAAATATTGATTCCATTACATCGCATGTTATTTTACATATTTAATTCTAATAGTTTAATCATATATTATTTCAATAATATCTATATGCATCTATTTATATAGTTGTTCGTGAATCGTCAGGAATAGTCGAAGGATAATTGATTACATTAACACAATTCAAAGTTTTTGAAAACATTAACATTACAGACCTTGCTTATCATGTCAAAACTATATAAAGATTAAGTTTAAATTTGGTCGGAAATTCCCGGGTCATCACAGTACCTTTCCGTTAAAGAAATTTCGTCCCGAAATTTGAGTGGGGTGGTCATGGCTAACAATAAAAAATGTTTTCATGACCAATATGAGTTGATAATTAGAGGTTTATCATCATTGAATAATGATGATAAAACAATTCGATTATTCTAAGAATACGAATGTAGCTATTGCACAATAGTGAATTGAAGAAAATAAGATCTTTCCTTAGCTTTTGACGTAAACAGGGTTGAATTCCGGAATTCATGGGATTTATAGAAAATCTTCAAAATCAAAAAGATTTGATTCTTCGGTGAGTAAGGAAATTAAGATCTCTATAATTAAATACGGTGATCTGTCTTGATTACTCTGTCTGATATTTCTATTATAAATTAAGCTCTTCTGTTCCATTATTCTCACCATTCTTATTCTTTCTTTCTTAGTTCATACATCCCAAAAGATTGTGAAAATGCTTAGTCTAGTTCTGACCCTTGTCCTCATTCTTACTATCGCAACAATCATTCTCCTTTTCCAACTTCCACCAGAGGAATCTGCCTTCTTCTATTTCGCCCTTGGGATTATAATGTTTTTACTTCTCCCGTGTCTTTATGTTGCGATAAACATTGATATACACGGTTTGATTTGTCAAATTACTAGAATCACCGAGAATATAACTATCAAGAATATATTTTCTTGATATGTTCGGAGGTGAAGTAGAATGAACGAGTCGTGTAACATGGCACATGATGATGTTATGATCTGTGAATCATCACGTTTCATTAGAAACTCAGCATGACTTACTGTAATATAATCACGGTGATTAAGTGTCATTATATTATACTAACTCATGCATCAGTTCCCAACACTACTTCAAAAAAATTCATATTTTTAAGCTCGAAAGTTTACAGAATATAGACACTAACAGTTTCTATATGATGTAACATTGATAGCACGAAAAGATTAATGATTTCAGATAAGAGTAATTATATAAAAAAAAATATCTTCAGAAATATGGAGAATATTTATAATGAAAGATACGATGATATCTTGGAATTTCTAATATCGAAGTATGATGAAGAAGATTTATCCATAAAGGTTTAGCTTCGGAAGCAAGGTATTCGCTAAAGATTTCATCAGAAACAGAATCATTTAGTCAAACTTATTCTTTGTGATTTGTCCACGACTTCTTTCATAGTTTCGCATAATCCGCTTTTCGGTACTAGATTTTCTATTGAATGTTTCCAATACCATGATATACAGAAAGCACGAAGAGGTATATAATTTCGGACGAGAATATTTATGAAAATATCCTCAGAAATATCGAAGATATTGATGATGATATTTTGGAATTTCTAAGTTCGATGGTTGATAGAGAAAGATTTTCTGCAAGATTTTAACATGACTTCGGAGCAAGATATTCTCAAAAGATTTCAACGGATCCAGAATTATCTGGATTCTTTGAATATAGGGTTTGGTCCTTGTATTTGTCCTTGGTCTCCTTCATGGTTAACTCTATCCGTTTTCCAGTTCCAACGTTTCTGAGCTTTTCCAACATATTATTCTTTATCATCAAACTTTCGATGATTAAGGTCGTTTACGGTTGTCTACGGTTTCTGTTGCTTCGTTCAGCTTTTTCAACATTCAGAGTATTAATTTGTAGACTGGGTGCTTTTTAGAATTTCAGAATGAAAGATCATAATTCTCAGAGATAAATGTTATATGGATACATATAACTGTTGATGTAGATATGCTGTGAGTTTTCAAAGTACAGATAGCTGATTCCCGGTAATTGGTATGGCAGTTCTCGTTACAAGATGGGGATGAGTATATGATAGGGTTTCAATGAAGAAATATAATGATTTATCGGAGAGATTTAAACCACGAAGCAACGAGGTTGCTGGTACGTCTGCTAGTAAATATGGTAAAATATGGAAGGTTCCCCGGTAACAATAAGAGAACATACATAATAATCAAGGTGATAATAAGGTTGTTTCGAACGAAAAGTCGAAGTTGATTTGCTGAAGCTGTGACAAAATTTGCTACTTTGAAAAGAGATCGCAAAGTTATTTTTGCTAATAAATGCCAAAGGATCTGACGCGGCTACGTATTAAACTTTTACTCAGTGGGCGAGATTTTCCAGGTGCATAACTAAATGCATAAATCTTTCCCTCCGTAGATGAAGTAAGGTTGGTTCATCCTCTCGATTGAGGTGTTTTCAAGAATCATGAAAGGTTTGAACGCAGATTGTAATTGTCAAGATACAATGAGGTTTAAGATGAAATCAAGTGGCAAACTTGAAGAATTGTTTAGTTTCATATGTTATAATCAATATTTTAATTCATTTTTAATTGTCCAATCTTATTAGTCCACAGTCGATAGTCCACAGTTGACAGTTCAATAATTTATATATAGTTTAATATATCATATTTGAATTAATTAATACGTGTCATGACCCGTATACGTCGCAGACTCGATCACAACTCAAAGTATATATATTATTATAGAATCAACCTCAACCCTGTATAGAGAACTCGATCATTACTGCATATAGAGTGTCTATGGTGATTCCAAATAATATATATAGATGCGTCGATATGATATGTCAAAACCTTGTATACGTGTCCCGATATTTAAAGTGCGTAAAATAAATAATAAAAAATAAATGACGATAAATAAATTGCGTAAAGTAAATAACAGAAATTAAATGACGATAAATAAAATTGCGATAATTAAATTGCGATAAATAAACTGCGATAAATAAAATGTAATCAGTTAGCTAGGAACAGTTAGCTAGGATTTTGTTAGCGTGGATTCTTAACAGAATTTCTCATAATTAATTTGTTTGTTTCTAACAAATTTTATTTTGTCAAATGTTTTCTTCATTATGCCACTTGTTGGATTCTGATAGGTCAAAATTCAAATATGAAATTAAAGGAAAATGGTTATTTTGCTGTAAACTGATACGTATATCCGTGGATGTAAATAGGATAGTAAATGACTTGAATCAGATTCGAAGAATGTACAGTGTAACTTATTAATGTGAAATCTAAATATTCCTCGGGTATTACCTACCCGTTAAAATATTTTCACCATTAACAGTTTGTACGAAAGAATTTTTAATTACAATCTTTATGAAAATATATACATATATATTTTCTTCATATGTAATCATGGATTTAATGAATCAATATGATATTAAACTCGTTTGATTTACCATTTAACCAAGAATATATAATCTCTAAAACATTAGAGTTTACATAATTATCATGTCGAACGAAGATAGATGATGTAGAACGTCATGTAGAACGATGATTATACTCGAGGTACAGAATGAGATGTTGAAGCTGGTGATGTGGATGTTGTTGTTGGTGGTACTAGTACTATTGGTGCTGAGGCTGGTGATGTTACTGGTGTTAGTGATACTGCTGATGCTTGCAAATTGTGTACCGTACTCTCTAAAGTTAACACTCGATCTCGGAGTTCTTTAACTTCTTCTACTAAACCTGGTTGGTTATCAATGTGAGGTAGAGGTCGGATATCTCCTCTATTTCCGTTAATGGTAGCCTCAAGACAAAAAATTCTTGCAAAAAGGGTATAAACGGTGTTGCGAACAGGTTCGCCGGTGAGCGGGTCGAGTACTCCAAGGTTAGGTGGTAGATTCGATTCATGATATGGAGTACCTTCTTCCCTTCTCCATAGGGTGAGTATGTCGTGAACCCACCCCCATTTTCTCCAGTAATCACGATAGTTGATTGATTGGTGTGCTCCTGTCACGCTGTCTTCGGAGTCAGAGGAACTTGGTCGATTCGCAGAGGACATCTTACGCGATCTCAGGAAAGATTTTTGATATGAAAAGTTTTGTGACAGTAATTGATAGTTGGATGGTGTTCTCAATGCATAATTTACATAGATATATATAGTACCAGGATCCCTTAAATTAAGGAGAAATTTACGAGAGATATCAGGCAAGGTCTACAGTAACAGATATGCTAAGATATGAATTGTCAGATACGCTAAGATATGAATTGTCAGATACGCTAAGATATGAATTTTGTCTATACACTATTCATGCAGTCAATGCAGTGAAAAGTGTCTAGACTAAGAATAATGAGCATGTAATTTCCTAAGGATGATAAGCAGATGATTTTCGACAAAAAAATGATAAGAAAAACTTTTGACATGCAGACACGGTCGAAGTCTAGACTCACTAATGTATCCTAATGACTATCAGTTAGACACACTAATGCAAGACTTGGTTCGCTAAGACCACCTCTATGATACCAACTGAAAGGACCCGTCCTAATCCATCTGGACAAAGTCACCTATAACTGGTTCCATTACGATGATCGACTCCAAAAACTGTCTTTAAAATGAGCAAATGCACAGCGGAATGTTTCTTTCATACCTGAGAATAAACATGCTTTAAAGTGTCAACCAAAAGGTTGGTGAGTTCATTAGTTTAACATAAATAATCATTTCATAAATTTTAATAGACCACAAGATTTCATATTTCCATTTCTTATAAACATACGTCCCATGCATAGAGACAAAAATATCATTCATATGGATTGAACACCTGGTAACCGACATTCACAATATACATATAAGAATATCCCCATCATTTCGGGATCCTCCTTCGGACATGATATAAATTTCGAAGTACTAAAGCATCCGGTACTTTGGATGGGGCTTGTTGGGCTCGATAGATCTATCTTTAGAGTTCGCGTCAATTAGGGTGTCTGTTCCCTAATTCTTAGATTACCAGACTTAATAAAAAGGGGCATATTCAGTTTAATAATCCAACCATAGAATGTAGTTTCATTTACTCGTGTCTATTTCGTAAAACAGTTATAAAAACAACGCATGTATTCTCAGTCCCAAAAATATATATTGCAAAAGCACTTAAAAAGGGATTAATGAAACTCACCTAATGTATTTTGTAGTAAAAATACATAGAACGATATTGAACAAGTATAGGGTTGGTCTCGGATTCACGAACCTATATCATTTGTATATATATATATTAAAACGTATATTCATAATCAGACAATTTAAATATTATTATTAGTGAAATCGTTTTTATATCAATAACTTATATTCATTTTATAAAGCAAAAATATTAATTTCTGTTATGTTATATATATAATTAGTATATATATATATATAAATATATATCATTTGTTTGTTTAATCAGTATTTTAATAATTCAATATAATATTTGAATGGATAGCATTAATGATAATATTAATATTAATAATAATGACCATAGTATTAATAATTCTATTGATGATATTATTAACAATACTTTTTATAATAATTTTCATAATAATGATAATAACAGTAGTTTTTAATAAAATGGATAATTTAATAATAATGGTAATGAAAATAATAATTTTGATAATAATACTTAATACTAATCCTAAATGGTAATAATAATACTTATAATAATATTTGTAATAAAAATAATAATAATCTTAATGTTAATACTAATGTCTTTAATAATAATTATTATAGTTATGATAAATAATAATAATAAAAATGATACTTTTAATAATAATAATAGAAAAATGATAAATTAAATAATACTTTGACTAATATTAATAATAATAATAATAATGATAACTTTACTTAAATGATAATTTTTAATATTTTTAGTAAGAACAATATTAGTAATAATAATAAATATAATGTCTAATATAATAATACTCTTACTAATAATGATATTAATAATGATTTTACTAATAATAATACTTCTAACAGTAATATTAGTGATAATATCTAATTTGGATCATGACTTAATTATAGTTTTACCCATTTTCATATTTGTATTCATAATTCATAATTTATATGCATATATAATTATAATCCTTACAATAACTCTTATCATAATGTTAACAATAATAATACTAAATAATAATACTTAATACACCAATAATAACACAATTAATAATAATCTTAATAATAACAATAATAAAATTAATAGGAATAATAATAATAACACTAAACAATAATAAAATTTGATAATGAGAGTTATACCCTCCTAAACGTCGTTAGAGCATAATCGTCATTCATCATCACCATCGTCCATGATCATCATGATCTTCATTATCGTCATCATCATACTCAATCCATAATCATAAAATAATTAAAAAATATTAATAGTAGATATGATAAAATAATAATAATAATCATCATAATAATCATAATAATAATATGATAAAAGGTATACCATTATCATTATCATTTCCATGTTTTATCATTATCATTAAACATCACAGCACCATCTTCCTCATCATGTCTCAGCATCATCATCATCATCATGTCTCAGCATCATCATCTTCATCATCATGTCTCGGTATAAACATCATCTTCTCTCGGCATCATCATCATCATCATGTCTCGGCATAAACATCATCATCATCATCATGTCTCGGCATAAACATCATCATCATCATGTCTCGGCATAAACATCATATCTCGACATAAACATCATCACCTCTCGGCATTATCATCATCATCATGTCTCGGCATCATCATACATCGCTTGTCATCATGTAACTTCATCATCGCCATCTTCATGAATCATTCATCTCATCATCTCTCAAATCATGTATCATATCACCTTCATCATCATCGACTATCACTCATCATCATCAACACTATTCATCATCTCCATCGATAACTTCACTGTTGTTTAGCAGAACAGAAAACAGAAGACTTAGCAGCAGTAGCGGTGGTCTGTGGTGGTGGTTTCGATAATGAACAGCAGCAGAACAGTAGCAGCAATAATCAACAATAATTAGGGGCAATTAGCGGTTAAAGGTGGTGATCAAAGATGTGGGAAGGTGACGATGGTGAATTAAGAAGGAGAGAAGAAAGAGAGAGAGAGAGAGAGAGAGAGAGAAGGTGGCGGTTGCCGGTGGTGGTGGTGGCCGGTGGTGGTGGTGGCAGCGAGTCTGGTGGCGGTGAATGCCTCTCCCCTCTCATACGACATACAGATACATATATATATTACATATATATAGATATATATATATATATTATATAATAATATAATAGATATTTATTATGTATTATAAAATATTTAATATTAATATTAATAATTAATAATAATAATAATAATAATAATAATAATAATAATAATAAAATAAAACATAAACAAGTGAATGATTGAAGTAATACAGTATGCATAACAGTTCCTTCCTTTCTGCCGACAATTGATTTAGGATAGATATATCGTGTTCATTGCTAAACAGTTACGAAATAAAAAGTGTCCCTAAAAATCCCAAATTTTTAGATTAAATATATTTAATTATATCACTCATTATCTGATTGAAACCTGATCAAAAAGGTTCTAAAAATATTTAATTTATGTTCCAATTTATATGTACGGAGTACCTATATTCAAACTAAAAAGGGTAAAAATATATTTAACAAATCTAAGATCTTCGAATTCAATTTGCAGTTCAACTTTTATTTCAATCCATCATGAACAAGTATTATATCTATATTAAAATTAACAAAACGTCAACCGAGTGTTACTAACGTTTACTAATTAAGCTCGAAATCATTTATTTTTAATATGTTCACATTCTATATAAAAACAGTTTTAAAATTAGTAAGTTTAATTACTAAAACAAATATATTATATATTTTTAAACAATTAGATTTACTATAACTTTATATATTTACAAATATTATATATATACATAATTATATATATATATATATATCTATATATTTATAAATATTGATTCCATTACATCGCATGTTATTTTACATATTTAATTCTAACAGTTTAATCATATATTATTTCAATAATATCTATATGCATCTATTTATATAGTTGTTCGTGAATCGTAGGGAATAGTCGAAGGATAATTGATTACATTAACACAATTCAAAGTTTTTGAAAACATTAACATTACAGACCTTGCTTATCGTGTCAAAACTATATAAAGATTAAGTTTAAATTTGATCGGAAATTCCCGGGTCATCACACCCATGATCCCTGGAGTAAAGGAGGATCGTCCATTTCTAAACAAATATGGACATTGGTCTAGATATACCACCGACGGGCGGGTTGTGCCGATTACGCCTGACAGATTTCGATTCATGACCACCGGTACATATTCTCGCAGTTCGTCATCATATTCTCCTACACATGACTCAGACAGTTCGTCATCAAACGAAATCAGTAAGGAGGAGGATTTCGCTAATGAAATAAAAGAGGTCACTAAGGAGAAATTCCAACTTGCTATAGATAATAAAAACAACCACAATAATAAAAAGTCCTTAATTATTAAAAAGGAACATGACCATTCGATCCGTAACCACCCTTATTGTATTAAACCCACTGAGGCAACGGGTACCTCAAAACCCCAACCAAAAATAAAATACACTGCCAGAATGTCTGTTGGACCATGTGCACACAAACAATTGGCAGAGAGAACCAAATGGGAAGAAGTTTCTGATAGTTCTGAATAAACGACCCCGCAACCATAAATCTTCCATGCGCTATTCTATTGCTTGTGTGTGCTACTCTGTCTTGTTATGTAAAATAAGCATATGTAAAATATCAGTATTGTATGGTTTTGTATTATTTTAGTTTATTAATAATAAATGCATGGAATGATTATTTGTATTATTACTACTTCTTATTATTATTATTACATAATAATGTAGTAACTCGCTATAATTTTTCATAGTGGAATATTATTAGGATTTTAGTAGTTAATTCCTTGTACTAGCTATTATGTATGAACTTAACGGGTAGGTAATACCCTAGAAATAATTATAAAATGCTAATAAGAAGAAAAGGCTTTTATAATAATCAGTTCATATTATTAATATGCTACGATTAACTATTGACAACTCATTTTACCTATAATATTCTATATGATTAAATTATATTTGTTGTGTTTATTGAAGAAACATGTCTCAAATGTCGGATGCTGAGTTTGAACAACTAGTCGAGAAACGTGTGAATGAAAGAATTGCTGCAGCCGAGGCAGCAAAAGCAACAGCCGAAGCAGCAGCCAAAGCAGCAGCCGTAAACACAAAATCACGAAACGGATGCTCATACAAAACTTTTCAAGGATGCAAACCACAGATGTTTAGTGGAACCGAGGGACCAGTCGGTCTAACCCGATGGTTTGAAAAGATGGAGTCCGTTTTCAAAATTAGTAATTGTGCGAACGGAGACAAGTCAAAGTATGCTTCGTGCACGTTGCAAGACGGTGTACTTACTTGGTGGAACAATTATGCTAAAGCAGAAGGAATAGATACGGCATATGATATCTCTTGGGAAGAACTGAAAAAGATGCTAATAGAGGAGTACTGTCCTCGAAACGAGATCAGAAAAATGGAATCTGACTTACGTAATCTGAAGGTTATCGGCGCGAATCTCAATAACTATGAAAAGCGTTTCATGGAACTAGCCTTGTTGTGTCCCGAATTGGTGCCAAACGAGAAACGAAAGATAGAAATGTATATTGACGGTTTATCGATCAATATCAAAGGAAATGTTACATCGTCCAAACCAAATACGATGCAGGAAGCCATGACAATGGCACACCAACTCATGGACCAGATCACAGAGAGTTCGATTAAGGCACCAATTACCGAAGTCAAGACAACTGAAAGAAAGAGGAAATGGGAAGACTATAAGGGCAAAAGTACTCAACTGAAGAAACAAGAAACTTTTAAAGGTAAACAAGATGGGGCAACTGCTAGTCCAAACTATAAGGGACCCCATCCGTTCTGCAAAAGATGTTACACACATCATGCAGGTTATTGCCAAGTGGTCTGTGATAAGTGCAACAAGAAAGAACATGTGGCGAAAGATTGTTATGCCACCGTTTCTGAAGTAAAGACAAAACCGACCGATGTCAAGAAATGTTTTCGATGCAAGAAGTTTGGTCACTTTATAAATCAATGCCCTGATAAGGAGAAGAACAAAGAACCCGCACGTGGAAGGGCATTTAATGTTAGTACCAGTGAAGCACGTGAGGATCCTAATCTTGTCACGGGTACATTTACCGTTAATAATCAACTAGCTTCTATTATGTTTGATACGGGTACTGATAGAAGTTATATGTGTAAAGACTTTTTTTCTAAACTAAAATGTGCATCATTGCCTCTAGACGATAAATATACTATTGAATTAGCTAATGGTAAACTGATAAAAGCCGATAAAATTTGCCATGGTTGCGAAATAAATCTCGCTGGTGAAACCTTCAAAATCGATTTGCTACCCGTAGAATTAGGAAGTTTTGACGTAATCGTTGGCATGGACTGGATGTCCAAAACAAAAATGGAAGTTGTTTGCGCTGAGAAAGCAATCCGCATCCCTCGTAAGGATGAAACGTCATTAATGATTTATGGGGAGAAGAGCAACTCAAAGCTGAACTTTATCAGCTGTATGAAGGCTCAGAAACTTATAAGAAAAGGTTGTTATGCTATTCTGGCACACGTAAAGAAGATCGATACTGAAGAAAGAATCATTGATGACATGTCGGTTGTAAGAGAATCTCCTGGAGTATTTCCAGAAGAATTACCGGGGCTACCTCCACACAGATGTGTAGAATTCCATATTGATCTCATACCAGGAGCCGCACCTGTAGCACGATCCCCATATAGACTTTCACATTCAGAAATGCAAGAATTACAAGACCAGTTGCAAGAATTATCGGATCGTGGATTTATTCGTCCCAGTTTTTCACCTTGGGGTGCTCCTATTCTGTTCGTCAAAAAGAAGGATGGATCTATGTGAATGTGCATAGATTACCGAGAATTAAACAAATTAACGATCAAGAATCGGTACCCATTACCGAGGATTGATGATTTGTTTGATCAATTGCAAGGATCAAGTGTTTATTCTAAGATTGATCTACGTTCCGGATATCATCAGCTGAGAGTGAAGGAAGAAGATGTTCCTAAAACCGCGTTCAGAACCCGTTACGGTCACTATGAGTTTCTAGTCATGCCTTTTGGATTGACTAATGCTCCAGCAGTATTCATGGATCTAATGAATCGCATTCGTAGACCGTATTTAGACAAATTTGTCATTATTTTTATCGACGACATATTGATTTACTCGAAGAACAAGGAAGAACATGAGCAACACTTAAGACTGGTACTGGAAGTACTCAAGAAAGAAGAACTGTACGCAAAATTTTCGAAGTGTGATTTCTGGTTACAAGAAGTACAAATTTTGGGCCATGTTGTCAGTAAACATGGAATTAAGGTTGACCCTGCCAAGATCGAAGCCATTGGTAAATGGGAAACACCGAAGACTCCAACACAAATCCGCCAATTCTTAGGTCTTGCTGGTTACTACCGAAGATTCATTCAAGATTTCTCTAGAATCGCCAAACCCTTAACTTCATTGACTCAAAAGGGAAAGAAGTATGATTGGTCCACGGAACAGGAATCCTCATTCCAGTTATTAAAGAAGAAGTTAACGTCTGCACCCATTTTGTCATTACCAGAAGGAAATGATGATTTCGTGATCTATTGTGACGCTTCGCGCCAAGGTTTAGGATGTGTATTAATGCAACACACAAAAGTTATCGCATATGTCTCACGACAACTAAAAATTCATGAAAAGAACTATACGACACACGATTTGGAACTTGGAGCTGTAGTTTTTGCACTCAAAATATGGAGACACTATCTATATGGCACCAAGTGTACAGTGTACACCGACCATAAGAGTCTTCAACATATTTTTGATCAAAAACAACTCAATATGAGGCAACGTCGCTGGGTAAAGTTGTTAAACGATTACGATTGTGAAATCCGTTACCACCCCGGAAAGGCTAATGTTGTAGCTGATGCCCTAAGTCGAAAAGAAAGAGTAAAACCTCTTAGGGTCCGAGCTTTGAATATTACAATTCGTACCGATCTCACAAAGCAAATTCAAGTAGCACAGTTAGAAGCTTTAAAAGAAGAAAATGAAAAAGGCGAAATGAGCAGAGGGTTAGAAAAACAGCTTGAAGTAAAAGCCGATGGAACCCTGTATTTTGCTGGTAGGATATGGGTACCAAGACATGGTAACCTAAGGCAACTAGTACTGGATGAAGCATACAAAACGAGGTACTCAATTCACCCAGGAAATGGAAAAATGTACCACGATCTCAAGAAGTTCTATTGGTGGCCTAATATGAAAACAGAAATTGCTACTTATGTAAGCAAATGTTTAACGTGTGCAAAGGTCAAAGCTGAGCACCAAAAGCCGTCAGGATTACTGCAACAACCAGAAATTCCGTAGTGGAAATGGGAAAGAATAACCATGGATTTCATTATGAAATTGCCAAGGACTGCAAGTAGTCATGATACTATTTGGGTGATAGTTGATCGTCTAACTAAATCAGCTCACTTTCTACCAATAAAGGAGACAGACAGTATGGAGAAATTAGCATGCCTATATTTGAAGAAAGTAGTTTCCAGGCATGGTGTACCCATCTCTATCATATCTGATCGCGACACCCAATTCACATCACGTTTCTGGCAGTCATTACAAAAAGCATTGGGAACTCGATTAGATATGAGCACCGCTTATCACCCACAGACAGATGGTCAAAGTGAAAGAACAATACAAACATTGGAAGACATGTTACGGGCATGTGTGATTGACTTTGGAACCAGTTGGGATCGACACTTACCGTTGGCAGAATTTTCATACAATAACAGCTATCATACGAGCATCAATGCAGCGCCATTTGAAGCACTTTACAGTAGAAAGTGCAGATCTCCTATCTGTTGGAGTGAAGTAGGAGAAAGACAACTTACTGGACCAGAAATTATTCATGAAACCACCGAAAAGATCATTCAAATACAACAGCGATTGAAAACGGCCATGAGTCGCCAAAAGAGTTATGCTGATGTAAGAAGAAAACCGCTAGAATTTCAAGTGGGCGACAAAGTCATGTTGAAAGTGTCACCCTGGAAAGGCGTAGTACGATTCGGTAAATGAGGAAAGTTAAGTCCTAGGTACGTAGGACCCTTTGAAATCACAGAAAGAGTTGAAACAGTTGCTTATCGATTAAGGCTACCGCAGGAACTTAGTAGTGTTCACAACACATTTCACGTGTCAAATTTGAAGAAATGTTTAGCTGAAGAGGATGTCGTAATTCCTCTTGACGAAATACGAATCAATGATAAACTCCATTTTATCGAAGAACCTGTTGAAATCATGGACCGTGAGGTCAAACAATTAAAACAAAGCAAAATACCGATAGTTAGGGTTCGTTGGAACGCTAGACGAGGACCCGAGTTTACTTGGAAACGTGAGGATCAAATGAAGCAAAAGTATCCACATTTGTTCACTGATATCGCTCATGAAACAGGTAATACTCAAAATTTCGGGACGGAATTTTCTTTAACGGGGAGGTTATGTGATGACCCGGAAAATTTCGACTAATTTAAACCAATTCTCTATATGATTTAATACTATGTAAATATACATATATATATATATATGTATGTATGTATGTATATATATATATATATATATATATATATATATATATATACAAGTAAAAATGACTTTGCTATAGTAAAACACTATTTTGCTATAGTAAAATACTATTTGATGTCGACGAACTAGCAAACAAAAACAGAAAAGGTGGCCATGCGATCTCATGGCAAAAACACTGAAAATTCATGCGATCGCATGAGCTACAGTAAATCGAAAAGTACTATAAAAGGTCCGTTTTGCTCGACGAATATTTCAAAAATTTTCTTCTGTAATTTATTTATATTTATATTATAATTATAATTTTAAATTTATGTTTAATAATAATAAGGTATATACGAGAGTGTTTTAATTCAGGTTTCAAACCGTTTTAAGCTAAGGAAGTATTGGGTATTGTTCGGGGTATTGTTCTTGAATCCAAGGCCAACCATACAGTCGTCTACCATCATTACGTCTACGCAATTTACCTACAATATTGAATCGCAATATTGAACTGTGAGTTTATAGTCTCCCTTTTTAAATACTTTAAATATTTTTGGGCTGAGAATACATGCAATTTATTTTTAACGCAATAAGACACAAGTACATACTAAATTCTACACTGAGTTAAACCGAAAATCCCTTAGCTTTGGTAACTAGTAGCTGCCAGTACATAGGATATGGACTGGTGGGCGCGAATAATTGTATATGGATCCATAGGGCTTGACATCCCCGTCCGAGCTAGAGCGCTAGTGAAATGTCCCGTTCTTATTGATTAAAAACGTTCCATATTAATTGATTTCGTTGCGAGGTTTTGACCTCTATATGAGACGTTTTTCAAAGACTGCATTCATTTTTAAAACAAACCATAACCTTTATTTCATAAATAAAGGTTTAAAAAGCTTTACGTAGATTATCAAATAATGATAATCTAAAATATCCTGTTTACACACGACCATTACATAATGGTTTACAATACAAATATGTTACATCGAAATCAGTTTCTTGAATGCAGTTTTTACACAATATCATACAAACATGGACTCCAAATCTTGTCCTTATTTTAGTATGCAACAGTGGAAGCTCTTAGTATTCACCTGAGAATAAACATGCTTTAAACGTCAACAAAAATGTTGGTGAGTTATAGGTTTAGCCTATATATATCAAATCGTAACAATAGACCACAAGATTTCATATTTCAATACACATCCCATACATAGAGATAAAAATCATTAATATGGTGAACACCTGGTAACCGACATTAACAAGATGCATATATTTAAGAATATTGTAGCGACCCGACCAAATCGTCATTGACGGCGCCGTCTACTTAGGTCCCGTTACGTGGTCATAAGTCTTTAAAACAACGTTTGACCAAAAGATATGTCGCATTCATTTCAAATGTAAAGGTTGTTCAAGTTTACAAGAATAGTTCCACCACAAGTTACGATACAAAGTTTTAAGTACAAATGAAACTTATGCGACACAATTTAAAAGTATCCAAAAGACGCTCCATGTATGCATATATACTCGACATCCAATGCAAGTATCAAAATAATGAGCGGAAGCATGTATCATGTATCGTTCAAGGACCTGAGAAAAACATAGAAATCTGTCAACGAAAACGTTGGTGAAATCATAGGTTTAAGTAAGTAAGTACAAGTGAACCACAAGATTTGCAACAATGAGATAATAGTAATACATTCCAAAAGTTTGTTTCACGAGCACCCAATTATCAATGCTTAACATTTCCTTCCATTGAACCCCATCACTTAGTGCTAGAACATACACTGTTTCTCGAAAATATATTTCATTCGTAAACGGTAGCGAACCGTTTGAATGAGGGTTTGTCAAACCCATATGGATCCATACAACATAAGTTCTCGCTTACACCCGGCAAGTGTAACTAATGATAATCGAATTGAGGATTTTGTTCTAAACTCGTATGTAGAATGTTTGTTTTCCTGTACTTGTGTTCACTTAGTAAAAGAAATGTTTATGTTTTCTCATCCCAAATGTAAGTTCAAAAAGAGTAAAAGTGGGACTATGATCTCACCTTGAGTGCACGAGTAGTAAAGTACTTCGACAAGTAAACGTGTACAAAGAACAATGCTAGTCTTGACCTAAACAAATAGGTCGTATCAATAACGGTAAACACGATAGGTCAAAGATGTTCAATTAGTCCTATGGCTCGTTACGACTCGATTATTTAGCATGTGAAATCAAATTGTCAATTTTCATGCAAAATACAAGTATATAAACAAGTTAGGAAGGTTGCAAAATCATTTGGTTAAGTTTGACAAAAAGTCAAACTTTGGTCGGTCAAAGTCAACGAAAAAGTCAACACGTTCGGGTCGTGTCCCGAACTATTTTTCTGAGGTTTTTAATCATGTATGAGCATGCTAGGACAAGTTACATGTGAATCGGAGGTGCGTAGCATAGCAAACATTATTCGAAATTTGACCAAGTTGGACAGACCCAAACGGCGCGCCGCGCGGGTATATGGCGCGCCGCGCGGGTACCTGTGCAGAGAATTCTGGCAGTTTTTAAGTTTTATGCACGAACCTAACTTCAAACAATCACCATTTATGATCCGCAAACAATCAAGACAAGTATCTTATACCGTTGGGAAGGTAATTTGACGAGGAAAACAACTAAACACATTTCATCAATCAATCTACCTATCACAACAACCAAAACCGCATCTAATGCTTAACATTAACCGCATACAAGTTCATAAATGCAATTCAATGATTCGGGCAACCAATTTACATGAATGATATGCCGTTTCGAAGGTAATCAAGCATACAATCCAACTAAACACTTACCAATAATAATCCATGGCATTCAATGCATCAAAAGTCCATTTCAAGTTCATCAAACCCTAACCCAAATTCACCAAAATCAATAATCAAGTTCATGAAGTTTTCTAAGGCAACCTACACATCAAATTGAAGCTAGTGATGCTAGTAACACAATTAAAACATCAACTTTTAACATCTAACAACATATGATCATCCAAAATTCAAGAACAACACACCAAAATTCAAGTTCATGCTAGTTACACTAAAACAACGAGATCGAGCATATAAATCATATATTCATGTTAGACTTGAGCCATAGACACTAATTAACACTTTTATAAGTTAAAAACATCAAGAACACAAAATCTAGTGATTTTAGAAAGTTACCCAAATGAGATGAAGTTGGTACCAAAATGAAGAGGATGAAGAGAGGATCACAAATATGTAGTTTATTTTGTTGTAAGCCTCCTAGATCGAATTTAGATGATGATTGAATGAATTTGGTTTTGAGTGTGTGTTCTTGCTAGAGAGAAAGAGAGAGAGATGGAGGTGGAAATGAATGGGTGAAAGGGGTTTGACCCTTTGACCTAGTCAAGGGTTTGATCCCTTGTCAAGTTTAGTCCCTCAACTTTCGTTCGGGTGCGGGAATTACCTAAACGAGATAATTTAAAACGCGTATCAACGGGAGATGTTATAAACATATAACGGACTTTATATTAGTATAACGGAAAAGTAAACGGAAAAAGGCGGGATGTTACATTACCTACTCCTTAAAAGAAATTTCGTCCCGAAATTTAAGTAGGCGTAGTAGTCGTTGTTTCTTCCTCGAGATCTTGCGTTTCCGAATTCACGAATAGATGAGGATACTTCCTTTGCATTTGATCTTGTCTTTCCCAAGTAAACTCGGGTCCTCTTTTGGCGTTCCAACGGACTTTAACAATCGGGATTCGACTTTGTTTCAATGTCTTGACGGAGGTGTCCACAATTTCTGAAATGTCCCGTTCTTATTGATTAAAAACGTTCCATATTAATTGATTTCGTTGCGAGGTTTTGACCTCTATATGAGACGTTTTTCAAAGACTGCATTCATTTTTAAACAAACCATAACCTTTATTTCATCAATAAAGGTTTAAAAAGCTTTACGTAGATTATCAAATAATGATAATCTAAAATATCCTGTTTACACACGACCATTACATAATGGTTTACAATACAAATATGTTACAACAAAATAAGTTTCTTGAATGCAGTTTTTACACAATATCATACAAGCATGGACTCCAAATCTTGTCCTTATTTAAGTATGCGACAGCGGAAGCTCTTAATAATCACCTGAGAATAAACATGCTTAAAACGTCAACAAAAATGTTGGTGAGTTATAGGTTTAACCTATATATATCAAATCGTAACAATAGACCACAAGATTTCATATTTCAATACACATCCCATACATAGAGATAAAAATCATTCATATGGTGAACACCTGGTAACCGACAATAACAAGATGCATATATAAGAATATCCCCATCATTCCGGGACACCCTTCGGATATGATATAAATTTCGAAGTACTAAAGCATCCGGTACTTTGGATGGGGTTTGTTAGGCCCAATAGATCTATCTTTAGGATTCGCGTCAATTAGGGTGTCTGTTCCCTAATTCTTAGATTACCAGACTTAATAAAAAGGGGCATATTCGATTTCGATAATTCAACCATAGAATGTAGTTTCACGTACTTGTGTCTATTTTGTAAATCATTTATAAAACCTGCATGTATTCTCATCCCAAAAATATTAGATTTTAAAAGTGGGACTATAACTCACTTTTACAGATTTTTACTTCGTCGGGAAGTAAGACTTGGCCACTGGTTGATTCACGAACCTATAACAATATATACATATATATCAAAGTATGTTCAAAATATATTTACAACACTTTTAATATATTTTGATGTTTTAAGTTTATTAAGTCAGCTGTCCTCGTTAGTAACCTACAACTAGTTGTCCACAGTTAGATGTACAGAAATAAATCGATAAATATTATCTTGAATCAATCCACGACCCAGTGTATACGTATCTCAGTATTGATCACAACTCAAACTATATATATTTTGGAATCAACCTCAACCCTGTATAGCTAACTCCAACATTCACATATAGAGTGTCTATGGTTGTTCCGAAATATATATAGATGTGTCGACATGATAGGTCGAAACATTGTATACGTGTCTATGGTATCTCAAGATTACATAATATACAATACAAGTTGATTAAGTTATGGTTGGAATATATTTGTTACCAATTTTCACGTAGCTAAAATGAGAAAAATTATCCAATCTTGTTTTACCCATAACTTCTTCATTTTAAATCCGTTTTGAGTGAATCAAATTGCTATGGTTTCATATTGAACTCTATTTTATGAATCTAAATAGAAAAAGTATAGGTTTATAGTCGGAAAAATAAGTTACAAGTCATTTTTGTAAAGGTAGTCATTTCAGTCGAAAGAACGACGTCTAGATGACCATTTTAGAAAACATACTTCCACTTTGAGTTTAACCATAATTTTTGGATATAGTTTCATGTTCATAATAAAAATCATTTTCTCAGAATAACAACTTTTAAATCAAAGTTTATCATAGTTTTTAATTAACTAACCCAAAACAGCCCGCGGTGTTACTACGACGGCGTAAATCCGGTTTTACGGTGTTTTTCGTGTTTCCAGGTTTTAAATCATTAAGTTAGCATATCATATAGATATAGAACATGTGTTTAGTTTATTTTAAAAGTCAAGTTAGAAGGATTAACTTTTGTTTGCGAACAAGTTTAGAATTAACTAAACTATGTTCTAGTGATTACAAGTTTAAACCTTCGAATAAGATAGATTTATATGTATGAATCGAATGATGTTATGAACATCATTACTACCTTAAGTTCCTTGGATAAACCTACTGGAAAAGAGAAAAATGGATCTAGCTTCAATGGATCCTTGGATGGCTCGAAGTTCTTGAAGCAGAATCATGACACGAAAACAAGTTCAAGTAAGATCATCACTTAAAATAAGATTGTTATAGTTATAGAAATTGAACCAAAGTTTGAATATGATTATTACCTTGTATTAGAATGATAACCTACTGTAAGAAACAAAGATTTCTTGAGGTTGGATGATCACCTTACAAGATTGGAAGTGAGCTAGCAAACTTGAAAGTATTCTTGATTTTATGAAACTAGAACTTTTGGAATTTATGAAGAACACTTAGAACTTGAAGATAGAACTTGAGAGAGATCAATTAGATGAAGAAAATTGAAGAATGAAAGTGTTTGTAGGTGTTTTTGGTCGTTGGTGTATGGATTAGATATAAAGGATATGTTATTTTGTTTTCATGTAAATAAGTCATGAATGATTACTCATATTTTTGTAATTTTATGAGATATTTCATGCTAGTTGCCAAATGATGGTTCCCACATGTGTTAGGTGACTTACATGGGCTGCTAAGAGCTGATCATTGGAGTGTATATACCAATAGTACATACATCTAAAAGCTGTGTATTGTACGAGTACGAATACGGGTGCATACGAGTAGAATTGTTGATGAAACTGAACGAGGATGTAATTGTAAGCATTTTTGTTAAGTAGAAGTATTTTGATAAATGTATTGAAGTCTTTCAAAAGTGTATAAATACATATTAAAACACTACATGTATATACATTTTAACTGAGTCGTTAAGTCATCGTTAGTCGTTACATGTAAGTGTTGTTTTGAAACTTTTAGGTTAACGATCTTGTTAAATGTTGTTAACCCAATGTTTATAATATCAAATGAGATTTTAAATTATTATATTATCATGATATTATCATGTATGAATATCTCTTAATATGATATATATACATTAAATGTCTTTACAACGATAATCGTTACATATATGTCTCGTTTAAAAATCATTAAGTTAGTAGTCTTGTTTTTACATATGTAGTTCATTGTTAATATACTTACTGATATGTTTACTTATCATAGTATCATGTTAATTATATATATATCCATATATATGTCATCATATAGTTTTTACAAGTTTTAACGTTCGTGAATCACCGGTCAACTTGGGTGGTCAATTGTCTATATGAAACATATTTCAATTAATCAAGTCTTAACAAGTTTGATTGCTTAACATGTTTGAAACATTTAATCATGTAAATATCAATCTCAATTAATATATATAAACATGGAAAAGTTCGGGTCACTACAGTACCTACCCGTTAAATAAATTTCGTCCCGAAATTTTAAGCTGTTGAAGGTGTTGATGAATCTTCTGGAAATAGATGCGGGTATTTCTTCTTCATCTGATCTTCACGCTCCCAGGTGAACTCGGGTCCTCTACGAGCATTCCATCGAACCTTAACAATTGGTATCTTGTTTTGCTTAAGTCTTTTAACCTCACGATCCATTATTTCGACGGGTTCTTCGATGAATTGAAGTTTTTCGTTGATTTGGATTTCATCTAACGGAATAGTGAGATCTTCTTTAGCAAAACATTTCTTCAAATTCGAGACGTGGAAAGTGTTATGTACAGCCGCGAGTTGTTGAGGTAACTCAAGTCGGTAAGCTACTGGTCCGACACGATCAATAATCTTGAATGGTCCAATATACCTTGGATTTAATTTCCCTCGTTTACCAAATCGAACAACGCCTTTCCAAGGTGCAACTTTAAGCATGACCATCTCTCCAATTTCAAATTCTATATCTTTTCTTTTAATGTCAGCGTAGCTCTTTTGTCGACTTTGGGCAGTTTTCAACCGTTCTTGAATTTGGATGATCTTCTCGGTAGTTTCTTGTATAATCTCCGGACCCGTAATCTGTCTATCCCCCACCTCACTCCAACAAATCGGAGACCTGCACTTTCTACCATAAAGTGCTTCAAACGGCGCCATCTCAATGCTTGAATGGTAGCTGTTGTTGTAGGAAAATTCTGCTAACGGTAGATGTCGATCCCAACTGTTTCCGAAATCAATAACACATGCTCGTAGCATGTCTTCAAGCGTTTGTATCGTCCTTTCGCTCTGCCCATTAGTTTGTGGATGATAGGCAGTACTCATGTCTAGACGAGTTCCTAATGCTTGCTGTAATGTCTGCCAGAATCTTGAAATAAATCTGCCATCCCTATCAGAGATAATAGAGATTGGTATTCCATGTCTGGAGATGACTTCCTTCAAATACAGTCGTGCTAACTTCTCCATCTTGTCATCTTCTCTTATTGGTAGGAAGTGTGCGGATTTGGTGAGACGATCAACTATTACCCAAATAGTGTCAAAACCACTTGCAGTCCTTGGCAATTTAGTGATGAAATCCATGGTAATGTTTTCCCATTTCCATTCCGGGATTTCGGGTTGTTGAAGTAGACCTGATGGTTTCTGATGCTCAGCTTTGACCTTAGAACACGTCAAACATTCTCCTACGTATTTAGCAACATCGGCTTTCATACCCGGCCACCAAAAATGTTTCTTGAGATCCTTGTACATCTTCCCCGTTCCAGGATGTATTGAGTATCTGGTTTTATGAGCTTCTCTAAGTACCATTTCTCTCATATCTCCAAATTTTGGTACCCAAATCCTTTCAGCCCTATACCGGGTTCCGTCTTCCCGAATATTAAGATGCTTCTCCGATCCTTTGGGTATTTCATCCTTTAAATTTCCCTCTTTTAAAACTCCTTGTTGCGCCTCCTTTATTTGAGTAGTAATGTTATTATGAATCATTATATTCATAGATTTTACTCGAATGGGTTCTCTGTCCTTCCTGCTCAAGGCATCGGCTACCACATTTGCCTTCCCCGGGTGGTAACGAATCTCAAAGTCGTAATCATTCAATAATTCAATCCACCTACGCTGCCTCATATTCAGTTGTTTCTGATTAAATATGTGTTGAAGACTTTTGTGGTCGGTATATATAATACTTTTAACCCCATATAAGTAGTGCCTCCAAGTCTTTAATGCAAAAACAACTGCGCCTAATTCCAAATCATGCGTCGTATAATTTTGTTCGTGAATCTTCAATTGTCTAGACGCATAAGCAATCACCTTCGTTCGTTGCATTAATACACAACCGAGACCTTGCTTTGATGCATCACAATAAATCACAAAATCATCATTCCCTTCAGGCAATGACAATATAGGTGCCGTAGTTAGCTTTTTCTTCAATAACTGAAACGCTTTCTCTTGTTCATCATTCCATTCAAATTTCTTCCCTTTATGCGTTAATGCAGTCAAGGGTTTTGCTATTCTGGAAAAGTCTTGGATGAACCTTCTGTAGTAACCAGCTAGTCCTAAAAACTGGCGTATGTGTTTCGGAGTTTTCGGGGTTTCCCACTTTTCAACAGTTTCTATCTTTGCCGGATCCACCTTAATACCTTCTTTGTTCACTATGTGACCGAGGAATTGAACTTCTTCCAACCAAAATGCACACTTTGAAAACTTAGCGTACAATTCTTCCTTTCTCAATACTTCTAACACCTTTCTCAAATGTTCACCGTGTTCTTGGTCATTCTTTGAGTAAATAAGTATGTCATCAATGAAAACAATGACAAACTTGTCAAGGTATGGTCCACACACTCGGTTCATAAGGTCCATGAACACAGCTGGTGCATTAGTTAAACCAAACGGCATGACCATAAACTCGTAATGACCATAACGTGTTCTGAAAGCAGTCTTTGGAATATCATCTTCTTTCACCCGCATTTGATGATACCCGGAACGTAAGTCAATCTTTAAATAAACAGACGAGCCTTGTAGTTGATCAAATAAGTCGTCGATTCTCGGTAGTGGGTAGCGGTTCTTGATGGTAAGTTTGTTCAACTCTCGGTAGTCGATACACAACCTGAATGTACCATCTTTCTTCTTGACAAACAAAACAGGAGCTCCCCACGGTGATGTGCTTGGTCGAATGAAACCACGCTCTAAAAGTTCTTGTAATTGGCTTTGCAGTTCTTTCATCTCGCTGGGTGCGAGTCTGTAAGGAGCACGAGCTATTGGTGCAGCTCCTGGTACAAGATCTATTTGAAATTCAACGGATCGATGTGGGGGTAATCCCGGTAATTCTTTCAGAAATACATCGGGAAATTCTTTTGCAATGGGAACATCATTGATGCTCTTTTCTTCAGTTTGTACTTTCTCGACGTGTGCTAGAACAGCATAGCAACCTTTTCTTATTAGTTTTTGTGCCTTCAAATTACTAATAAGATGTAGCTTCGTGTTGCCCTTTTCTCCGTACACCATTAAGGGTTTTCCTTTTTCTCGTATAATGCGAATTGCATTTTTGTAACAAACGATCTCTGCTTTCACTTCTTTCAACCAGTCCATACCGATTATCACATCAAAACTCCCTAACTCTACTGGTATCAAATCAATCTTAAATGTTTCGCTAACCAGTTTAATTTCTCGATTCCGACATATATTATCTGCTGAAATTAATTTACCATTTGCTAATTCGAGTAAAAATTTACTACCCAAAGGCGTCAATGGACAACTTAATTTAGCACAAAAATCTCTACTCATATAGCTTCTATCCGCACCCGAATCAAATAAAACGTAAGCAGATTTATTGTCAATAAGAAACGTACCCGTAACAAGCTCCGGGTCTTCCTGTGCCTCTGCCGCATTAATATTGAAAACTCTTCCACGGCCTTGTCCATTCGTGTTCTCCTGGTTCGGGCAATTTCTAATAATGTGGCCCGGTTTTCCACATTTATAACAAACTACATTGGCATAACTTTCTCCGACACTACTTGCTCCGCCATTACTCGTTCCGACACCATTTGTTCCTTTCGTTCTATTAACCCCTGGTCCGTAGACCTCACACTTCGCCGCGCTATGACCATTTCTTTTACACTTGTTGCAAAATTTGGTGCAGAACCCCGAGTGATTCTTTTCACACCTTTGGCATAGCTGCTTCTGATTGTTGTTGTTGTTGCGGTTATTATTGTTGTTGGGATGATTGTTGTAGTTGTTGTTGTTGTTGTTGTTGTTGTTGGGCCGTTTGTTGTAGTTGCGATTGATGTTGCGATTGTTGGGATAGTTGCTGCGATTATTGTTGTAATTGCTGTTGTTGTTGCATTGGTGATTCTTATCACCGTTTTCCTCCCACTTTCTTTTGACTTGCTTCACATTGGCCTCTTCAGCAGTCTGTTCTTTAATTCTTTCTTCAATCTGGTTCACTAGTTTGTGAGCCATTCTACATGCCTGTTGTATGGAGGCGGGCTCGTGTGAACTTATATCTTCTTGGATTCTTTCCGGTAATCCTTTCACAAACGCGTCGATCTTCTCTTCCTCATCTTCGAATGCTCCCGGACACAATAGGCACAATTCTGTGAATCGTCTTTCGTACGTGGTAATATCAAATCCTTGGGTTCGTAACCCTCTAAGTTCTGTCTTGAGCTTATTGACCTCGGTTCTGGGACGGTACTTCTCGTTCATCAAGTGCTTGAATGCTGACCACGGTAGTGCGTACGCATCGCCTTGTCCCACTTGCTCTAGATAGGTATTCCACCATGTTAACGCAGAACCTGTAAAGGTATGCGTAGCGTACTTCACTTTGTCCTCTTCAGTACACTTACTTATGGCAAACACCGATTCGACCTTCTCGGTCCACCGTTTCAATCCGATCGGTCCTTCGGTTCCATCGAATTCCAAAGGTTTGCAGGCAGTGAATTCTTTGTAGGTGCATCCTACACGATTTCCTGTACTGCTAGATCCAAGGTTATTGTTGGTATGTAGCGCAGCCTGTACTGCGGCTATGTTTGAAGCTAGAAAAGTACGGAATTCCTCTTCATTCATATTCACTGTGTGTCGAGTAGTCGGTGCCATTTCCTTCAAAATACTCAAATGGAACAAGTTAATCATACAGAATATTAAGAGTAGTTAATAGTATTTCGTAGCATAATATGAACTCATTTATAAAAGCTTTTTCTTCATATTAGCGTTTTATAAGTTTAAATTCGGGTAGTACCTACCCGTTAAGTTCATACTTAGTAGCTAATATACAATTCAACTACTACAATTCTATATGAAAAACTGATTATAATAATATTTCGCGTTCAAACTTTTATACAATATTTTACAAACTTACAATACCGCTTATTTTACATAAAGCATGAAATATAGCACACAATAACTTTGATACAAGATAGTTGTGAAGATAATTCTAGCTAGTACACAAGTCGTTCAGCAAAGGCAATAAAGACACGTAATTCATACGTCCAGAAACAAGTCATGCATTCTGGTTTTACTAGGACTACTTCCCATCCTTGGTCTTGTGCAATATAACCGTTATGGCCGTTGATAAGACAGCGTGTTGTAACGTCGTCAAAGGGACGAGGGTTACGTAATGTCCAACAGTCCCGTAATAATCTAAAAACCTCATTTCTTACCCCAATTACCGACTCCGTCACTTGTGGAAACGTTTTGTTTAATAGTTGTAGCCCGATGTTCTTGTTCTCACTTTGGTGAGAAGCGAACATTACTAATCCGTAAGCATAACATGCTTCTTTATGTTGCATGTTAGCCGCTTTTTCTAAATCACGAAGTCCAATATTCGGATATATTGAGTCAAAATAATTTCTTAACCCGTTCCGTAAAATAGCATTTGGGTTCCCCGCAATATATGCGTCAAAGTAAACACATCGTAACTTATGGGTTTCCCAATGTGATATCCCCCATCTTTCAAACGAAAGTCTCTTATAAACCAAGACATTCTTGGAACGTTCTTCGAATGTCTTACAAACTGGTCTCGCCTTAAATAGTTGTGCCGAGGAGTTCTGACCGACTCTAGACAAGATTTCATCAATCATGTCTCCGGGTAGGTCTCTTAAAATATTGGGTTGTCTATCCATTTTGTGTTTTTAAACTGTAAAATAGACAAGAGTTAGATTCATAAAAAAAATACTTATTAATACAAGCAATTTTTACATATGTCATAAAGCATAAGCACACTATATTACATATATTACACCACACGAATACAACTATCTTATTCCGACTCGCTCGTTTCTTCTTCTTCGGTTTTGGTTCGTTTTGCCAAGTTTCTAGGGATATATGATGTTCCCCTAATACGAGCCGTAATTTTCCACATTGGTTTAGAAAAACCTGGTGGTTTAGAGGTTCCCGGGTCATTGTTACAACTTAAGGACTTCGGGGGTTGACGATACATATAAAGTTCATCGGGGTTGGAATTAGATTTCTCTATTTTTATGCCCTTTCCCTTATTATTTTCTTTTGCCTTTTTAAATTCAGTTGGGGTAATTTCTATAACATCATCGGAATTCTCGTCGGAATCCGATTCATCGGAGAATTGGTAATCCTCCCAATATTTTGCTTCCTTGGCGGAAACACCATTGACCATAATTAACCTTGGTCGGTTGGTTGAGGATTTTCTTTTACTTAACCGTTTTATTATTTCCCCCACCGGTTCTATTTCTTCATCCGGTTCCGATTCTTCTTCCGGTTCCGATTCTTCTTCCGGTTCCGACTCTTCTTCCGGTTCCTCTTCGGGAACTTGTGAATCAGTCCACGAATCATTCCAATTTACATTTGACTCTTCATTATTATTAGGTGAGTCAATGGGACTTGTTCTAGAGGTAGACATCTATCACATAATATCAAACGCGTTAAGAGATTAATATATCACATAATATTCACATGTTAAAAATATATAGTTTCCAACAAAATTTGTTAAGCAATCATTTTTCAAGTAAACACGGTCGAAGTCCAGACTCACTAATGCATCCTAACAAACTCGATAAGACACACTAATGCAAAATTCTGGTTCTCTAAGACCAACGCTCGGATACCAACTGAAAAGTCCCGTTCTTATTGATTAAAAACGTTCCATATTAATTGATTTCGTTGCGAGGTTTTGACCTCTATATGAGACGTTTTTCAAAGACTGCATTCATTTTTAAACAAACCATAACCTTTATTTCATCAATAAAGGTTTAAAAAGCTTTACGTAGATTATCAAATAATGATAATCTAAAATATCCTGTTTACACACGACCATTACATAATGGTTTACAATACAAATATGTTACAACAAAATAAGTTTCTTGAATGCAGTTTTTACACAATATCATACAAGCATGGACTCCAAATCTTGTCCTTATTTAAGTATGCGACAGCGGAAGCTCTTAATAATCACCTGAGAATAAACATGCTTAAAACGTCAACAAAAATGTTGGTGAGTTATAGGTTTAACCTATATATATCAAATCGTAACAATAGACCACAAGATTTCATATTTCAATACACATCCCATACATAGAGATAAAAATCATTCATATGGTGAACACCTGGTAACCGACAATAACAAGATGCATATATAAGAATATCCCCATCATTCCGGGACACCCTTCGGATATGATATAAATTTCGAAGTACTAAAGCATCTGGTACTTTGGATGGGGTTTGTTAGGCCCAATAGATCTATCTTTAGGATTCGCGTCAATTAGGGTGTCTGTTCCCTAATTCTTAGATTACCAGACTTAATAAAAAGGGGCATATTCGATTTCGATAATTCAACCATAGAATGTAGTTTCACGTACTTGTGTCTATTTTGTAAATCATTTATAAAACCTGCATGTATTCTCATCCCAAAAATATTAGATTTTAAAAGTGGGACTATAACTCACTTTTACAGATTTTTACTTCGTCGGGAAGTAAGACTTGGCCACTGGTTGATTCACGAACCTATAACAATATATACATATATATCAAAGTATGTTCAAAATATATTTACAACACTTTTAATATATTTTGATGTTTTAAGTTTATTAAGTCAGCTGTCCTCGTTAGTAACCTACAACTAGTTGTCCACAGTTAGATGTACATAAATAAATCGATAAATATTATCTTGAATCAATCCACGACCCAGTGTATACGTATCTCAGTATTGATCACAACTCAAACTATATATATTTTGGAATCAACCTCAACCCTGTATAGCTAACTCCAACATTCACATATAGAGTGTCTATGGTTGTTCCGAAATATATATAGATGTGTCGACATGATAGGTCGAAACATTGTATACGTGTCTATGGTATCTCAAGATTACATAATATACAATACAAGTTGATTAAGTTATGGTTGGAATATATTTGTTACCAATTTTCACGTAGCTAAAATGAGAAAAATTATCCAATCTTGTTTTACCCATAACTTCTTCATTTTAAATCCGTTTTGAGTGAATCAAATTGCTATGGTTTCATATTGAACTCTATTTTATGAATCTAAATAGAAAAATTATAGGTTTATAGTCGGAAAAATAAGTTACAAGTCATTTTTGTAAAGGTAGTCATTTCAGTCGAAAGAACGACGTCTAGATGACCATTTTAGAAAACATACTTCCACTTTGAGTTTAACCATAATTTTTGGATATAGTTTCATGTTCATAATAAAAATCATTTTCTCAGAATAACAACTTTTAAATCAAAGTTTATCATAGTTTTTAATTAACTAACCCAAAACAGCCCGCGGTGTTACTACGACGGCGTAAATCCGGTTTTACGGTGTTTTTCGTGTTTCCAGGTTTTAAATCATTAAGTTAGCATATCATATAGATATAGAACATGTGTTTAGTTTATTTTAAAAGTCAAGTTAGAAGGATTAACTTTTGTTTGCGAACAAGTTTAGAATTAACTAAACTATGTTCTAGTGATTACAAGTTTAAACCTTCGAATAAGATAGATTTATATGTATGAATCGAATGATGTTATGAACATCATTACTACCTTAAGTTCCTTGGATAAACCTACTGGAAAAGAGAAAAATGGATCTAGCTTCAATGGATCCTTGGATGGCTCGAAGTTCTTGAAGCAGAATCATGACACGAAAACAAGTTCAAGTAAGATCATCACTTAAAATAAGATTGTTATAGTTATAGAAATTGAACCAAAGTTTGAATATGATTATTACCTTGTATTAGAATGATAACCTACTGTAAGAAACAAAGATTTCTTGAGGTTGGATGATCACCTTACAAGATTGGAAGTGAGCTAGCAAACTTGAAAGTATTCTTGATTTTATGAAACTAGAACTTTTGGAATTTATGAAGAACACTTAGAACTTGAAGATAGAACTTGAGAGAGATCAATTAGATGAAGAAAATTGAAGAATGAAAGTGTTTGTAGGTGTTTTTGGTCGTTGGTGTATGGATTAGATATAAAGGATATGTTATTTTGTTTTCATGTAAATAAGTCATGAATGATTACTCATATTTTTGTAATTTTATGAGATATTTCATGCTAGTTGCCAAATGATGGTTCCCACATGTGTTAGGTGACTCACATGGGCTGCTAAGAGCTGATCATTGGAGTGTATATACCAATAGTACATACATCTAAAAGCTGTGTATTGTACGAGTACGAATACGGGTGCATACGAGTAGAATTGTTGATGAAACTGAACGAGGATGTAATTGTAAGCATTTTTGTTAAGTAGAAGTATTTTGATAAATGTATTGAAGTCTTTCAAAAGTGTATAAATACATATTAAAACACTACATGTATATACATTTTAACTGAGTCGTTAAGTCATCGTTAGTCGTTACATGTAAGTGTTGTTTTGAAACTTTTAGGTTAACGATCTTGTTAAATGTTGTTAACCCAATGTTTATAATATCAAATGAGATTTTAAATTATTATATTATCATGATATTATCATGTATGAATATCTCTTAATATGATATATATACATTAAATGTCTTTACAACGATAATCGTTACATATATGTCTCGTTTAAAAATCATTAAGTTAGTAGTCTTGTTTTTACATATGTAGTTCATTGTTAATATACTTACTGATATGTTTACTTATCATAGTATCATGTTAATTATATATATATATCCATATATATGTCATCATATAGTTTTTACAAGTTTTAACGTTCGTGAATCACCGGTCAACTTGGGTGGTCAATTGTCTATATGAAACATATTTCAATTAATCAAGTCTTAACAAGTTTGATTGCTTAACATGTTGGAAACATTTAAACATGTAAATATCAATCTCAATTAATATATATAAACATGGAAAAGTTCGGGTCACTACAATTTCAACCGGTTCCTCCACAAAATGAAGTTTGTCATCAATAGTAAGTTCTTCGAGAGGGATGACGATATCGGGTTCGGCAAGACACTTTTTCAAGTTAGATACATGGAAGGTAGGATGAACGGAGTTCAATTGAGGCGGAAGATCTAAACGATAAGCAACGGTTCCAATACGCTCCAAGATTTCGAAAGGACCAATATACCGCGGATTTAGCTTCCCGCGTTTCCCAAAACGGATTACACCCTTCCAAGGTGCGACTTTTAACATTACTCCGTCACCGACTTGAAATTCAAGATCGTTGCGTCGTTTGTCGGTATAGCTCTTTTGACGACTTCAGGCCGTCCTAAGCCTATCTCGGATTTGAACGATTTTCTCGGTGGTTTCGTGAATGAGTTCGGGTCCGGTGATTTGCACGTCGCCTACCTCGGCCCAACAAAGAGGTGAACGACACTTGCGGCCATATAGCGCTTCAAAAGGTGCGGCTTTAATACTCGCGTGATAACTATTGTTGTAAGAGAACTCGGCGAGAGGTAAGTGCTTGTCCCAAGCTTTTCCGAAATCAACCACGCAAGCTCGTAACATGTCCTCTAAGGTTTGAATTGTACGTTCGCTTTGTCCATCGGTTTGAGGATGATATGCGGTGCTCATGTCTAAACGCGTTCCCAACGCTTCTTGCAATGTACGCCAAAATCTAGAAACGAAACGGCCATCTCGGTCGGAGATAATCGATAATGGTACACCGTGTCGGGCTACGATCTCCTTAATGTAAAGTTGTGCAAGTTTCTCCATTTTGTCCATTTCTTTCATGGCAAGGAAGTGTGCGGATTTGGTGAGACGGTCAACAATAACCCAAATGGTATCATAACCGCCCGTCGTTTTTGGTAGCTTGGTGATAAAATCCATCGTTATCCTTTCCCACTTCCATTGCGGGATCTCGGGTTGTCGAAGTAATCCGGACGGTCTTTGGTGTTCGGCTTTGACTTTGGAACATGTCAAACACTTGGAAACATAAGTAGCTACGTCCCTTTTGATGTTCGGCCACCAATATAATTGTTTAAGGTCGTGGTACATCTTATTGGCACCGGGGTGAATCGAGTATCGTGACTTATGGGCTTCATCTAAAATAAGGCTTCGTAGATCCCCATAACTAGGCACCCAAATTCTTCCGGCGAAATATCGGAGTCCGGTTTCTTTAACTTCGAATCGAGAGGTGAGGACGTTCAAGTGTTCGAGAGAGATGTTTTCATCCTTGAGAGCCTCATCTTGGGCTACCCGAATTTGGCTATTAAGGTTGGTGTGAATGGTGATGTTTAAAGCTCGGACACGGAGAGGCACCGCTCTTTCTTTTCGACTTAAGGCATCGGCTACTACATTTGCCTTCCCGGGATGGTAACGAAGCTCGTAATCGTAATCGTTTAAGGTTTCAATCCACCTTCGTTGTCTCATGTTTAGTTGCTTTTGATCGAAAATGTGTTGAAGGCTTTTGTGATCGGTGAAGATAGTACTCTTGGTTCCATAAAGATAGTGTCTCCACATTTTAAGTGCAAAGACAACGGCTCCGAGTTCGAGATCATGTGTTGTATAGTTTCGTTCATGAATTTTGAGTTGTCGAGAAGCATAAGCAATGACTTTCGTTCGTTGCATCAATACACACCCAAAACCATGTTTTGAGGCATCGCAATATACAACAAAGTCATCATTGCCTTCGGGAAGTGACAAGATAGGAGCGGTGGTTAGCTTCGTTTTCAAGATTTGGAATGCGGATTCATGTTCGGTCGCCCAAATGAATTTCTTTCCCATGTGAGTCAATGCGGTTAGAGGATGTGCAACCAAAGAGAAGTTTTCGATGAATCTACGATAGTACCCGGCGAGACCCAAAAATTGACGAATGTGAGTAGGAGTAGTAGGAGTCTCCCATTTGCTAATGGCTTCGATTTTCGTTGGATCGACTTTAATACCTTGGTCACTTACAACATGACCAAGAAATTGAACTTCCTTTAACCAAAATTCACACTTGGAGAATTTGGCATAGAGTTGTTCTTGTCTTAAAAGTTCAAGCACAAGTCGGAGGTGTTCCTCGTGTTCTTCTTCATTTTTAGAATAGATCAATATGTCATCGATGAACACAATAACGAATTTATCGAGATACGGTTTGCACACGCGGTTCATAAGATCCATGAACACCGCCGGTGCGTTAGTGAGACCAAATGGCATTACAAGAAATTCATAACTACCATAACGAGTTCGGAAAGCGGTTTTGGAGACATCTTCCCCCTTAACCCTTAATTGATGATAACCCGAGCGGAGATCGATTTTCGAATATACACAAGACCCTTGTAGTTGATCAAAGAGGTCATCGATGCGAGGAAGAGGATATCGGTTCTTAACCGTCAATTTATTTAGTTCACGATAATCGATGCACATTCGTAGGGATCCGTCTTTCTTTTTAACAAACAAAATCGGAGCGCCCCAAGGTGAATGGCTAGGTTGGATAAAACCACGATCAAGTAGTTCTTGGATTTGACTTTGCAATTCTTGCATTTCGGATGGAGCAAGTCTATACGGTGCACGTGCTACGGGTGCGGCTCCCGGAATAAGATCGATTTGGAATTCAACCGGTCGATGAGGCGGAAGACCCGGCAATTCGTCGGGAAATACATCGGAATAGTCACTAACAATTGGCACATCATCGATGTGCTTCTCATCGGACTCGACTTTCTTAACGTGAGCAAGGATCGCAAAACAACCCTTACGGAGTAGTTTTCTAACTTTAATACACGAAACGAGGTTGAGTCCGGTGCAACTCTTATCGCCATAGACGATCAAAGGTTCACTATTCTCGATAGGAATTCGGATTGCGTTAAGATCACAAAGGATGTGAGATTTCGTTTTGACTAACCAATTCATACCGATTATTACATCAAAGCTTCCTAGTTCCATGGGTATCAAGTCAATTTCAAATTCCTTACCCAAAATGTTTAACGCACACCCCCGGTAATATGTGTCGGCACTTAATAGTTTCCCGTTAGCCACTTCAATGGTATAAGGGGTATCTAATGGAAGAGGTGGAGTGCTAAAAGAATGAGTCAAAGTCTTGGATACAAAGCATTTATCGGCACCTGAATCGAATAAGCAAGAGACATAAGAATTGTTGAGAAGAAACGTACCCGTGACTAGTTCAGTGTCATCCCGGGCTTCCTCGGTGTTGATGTTAAAAGCTCGGCCGCGCGTATTGGGGTTATCTTTCTTCTTTGGGCATGCATTTCTATAATGACCCGTTTGGCCACATTCGTAACAAGTGCCCGTCTTTGGTGCATTGGGCCACTTTCGAGCGACGGGAGTGGCACTTTTACAATCGTTGGCCTTATGACCAACTCCTTGGCACCGGTGGCAAATTATCTTACTACATTCGCCAAAGTGATGTTTGTTGCATTTGTTGCAAAGAGGTAGGTTCCCGGCATAACCCTTCTTGCCGTCGGAAGTGAAAGATTTCTTGGCAAAGTTGTTGTTGCTTGATTGGGAGGGTTCCCACTTTCTTTTGTTGCCGCCCGATTTATCCTCGGCCTTAGGTGCCGGAACTACGATTTCGTCAACCGTTTCAATTAGTTGGCGAGCCATGTTCATAGCGGCTTGATGAGTAGTGGGTTTGGATGACATCACCCCTTATTTGATGCTTTTTGGAAGACCGAGCATGTAGAGCTCAATCCTTTGAGATTCGGGGTTAACAAGATTAGGACACATCAAGGATAGTTCGGCGAAGCGTTGATTATAAGCTTTAAGATCGTTTCCGACCGCTTTCAAAGCTCTTAGTTCTTCCTCAAGCTTTCGGGTTTCTTCGCGCGGAAAATATTCAACAATCATCTTTTCCTTTAGATCGGCCCAAGAGAGGGCATGAGCTTCATCGGTACCCACCGATTGTACATAAGTATTCCACCATGTAAGAGCGACACCGGCGAAGGTGTGAGTGGAGTATTTGACCTTGTCTTGGTCCCGACAACCGCTTATGCTAAAGACGGCTTCCGTTTGCTCAAACCATCGGGTGAGCACGACCGGTCCCCCGGTTCCATCAAAAGTGTGAGGTTTGCACCCCATGAAAGCTTTATAGGAGCATCCCTCGTTTGAGTTTCCGGCTCCATTGTTGTTGTTGTTGTTGTTGTGGTTGTTATCATTATTGTTGTTGGATGAGTGACCGGCCATGGCCGCATCTACGGCGGTAGCTATCATCCGTTCGAGAGCTTGTTCGGGAGTTTCATTGCGGCGTACACGACAAGGAGCCATTGTTCCTTCAAGACACAAGAATATCATTGATTAGTATTCTCAATAATACTAACCGTGATATAAAATAAAGATAAGGAGAAGTTTTTCCTCGACTCGCCTTAAATTCTTTATGTCATAATGTCGGAACGTTCATATGAGTCACCGTAATATAATCCCGGAAATTATATTACCCTGATTCATATGTGCATTCGACATCATTTCATATAGTCAAGGTGGCGCGTCAATCAAATTAAACAACGTGAGATTAAGATGAACTAAGAGTAGATATGAGTAGAAGCGTTCGAGTATAAATGCACAAGTAGTCAAGTAATTCCTACTTCAAGTCTATATGCCGGTTGTAGTCTAGACTCACCAATGTACCCTATGACTCGAGGTTGACACCAATGAACTCTAAATCCCTACAACCAACGCTCTGATACCATCTGTAGCGACCCGACCAAATCGTCATTGACGGCGCCGTCTACTTAGGTCCCGTTACGTGGTCATAAGTCTTTAAAACAACGTTTGACCAAAAGATATGTCGCATTCATTTCAAATGTAAAGGTTGTTCAAGTTTACAAGAATAGTTCCACCACAAGTTACGATACAAAGTTTTAAGTACAAATGAAACTTATGCGACACAATTTAAAAGTATCCAAAAGACGCTCCATGTATGCATATATACTCGACATCCAATGCAAGTATCAAAATAATGAGCGGAAGCATGTATCATGTATCGTTCAAGGACCTGAGAAAAACATAGAAATCTGTCAACGAAAACGTTGGTGAAATCATAGGTTTAAGTAAGTAAGTACAAGTGAACCACAAGATTTGCAACAATGAGATAATAGTAATACATTCCAAAAGTTTGTTTCACGAGCACCCAATTATCAATGCTTAACATTTCCTTCCATTGAACCCCATCACTTAGTGCTAGAACATACACTGTTTCTCGAAAATATATTTCATTCGTAAACGGTAGCGAACCGTTTGAATGAGGGTTTGTCAAACCCATATGGATCCATACAACATAAGTTCTCGCTTACACCCGGCAAGTGTAACTAATGATAATCGAATTGAGGATTTTGTTCTAAACTCGTATGTAGAATGTTTGTTTTCCTGTACTTGTGTTCACTTAGTAAAAGAAATGTTTATGTTTTCTCATCCCAAATGTAAGTTCAAAAAGAGTAAAAGTGGGACTATGATCTCACCTTGAGTGCACGAGTAGTAAAGTACTTCGACAAGTAAACGTGTGCAAAGAACAATGCTAGTCTTGACCTAAACAAATAGGTCGTATCAATAACGGTAAACACGATAGGTCAAAGATGTTCAATTAGTCCTATGGCTCGTTACGACTCGATTATTTAGCATGTGAAATCAAATTGTCAATTTTCATGCAAAATACAAGTATATAAACAAGTTAGGAAGGTTGCAAAATCATTTGGTTAAGTTTGACAAAAAGTCAAACTTTGGTCGGTCAAAGTCAACGAAAAAGTCAACACGTTCGGGTCGTGTCCCGAACTATTTTTCTGAGGTTTTTAATCATGTATGAGCATGCTAGGACAAGTTACATGTGAATCGGAGGTGCGTAGCATAGCAAACATTATTCGAAATTTGACCAAGTTGGACAGACCCAAACGGCGCGCCGCGCGGGTATATGGCGCGCCGCGCGGGTACCTGTGCAGAGAATTCTGGCAGTTTTTAAGTTTTATGCACGAACCTAACTTCAAACAATCACCATTTATGATCCGCAAACAATCAAGACAAGTATCTTATACCGTTGGGAAGGTAATTTGACGAGGAAAACAACTAAACACATTTCATCAATCAATCTACCTATCACAACAACCAAAACCGCATCTAATGCTTAACATTAACCGCATACAAGTTCATAAATGCAATTCAATGATTCGGGCAACCAATTTACATGAATGATATGCCGTTTCGAAGGTAATCAAGCATACAATCCAACTAAACACTTACCAATAATAATCCATGGCATTCAATGCATCAAAAGTCCATTTCAAGTTCATCAAACCCTAACCCAAATTCACCAAAATCAATAATCAAGTTCATGAAGTTTTCTAAGGCAACCTACACATCAAATTGAAGCTAGTGATGCTAGTAACACAATTAAAACATCAACTTTTAACATCTAACAACATATGATCATCCAAAATTCAAGAACAACACACCAAAATTCAAGTTCATGCTAGTTACACTAAAACAACGAGATCGAGCATATAAATCATATATTCATGTTAGACTTGAGCCATAGACACTAATTAACACTTTTATAAGTTAAAAACATCAAGAACACAAAATCTAGTGATTTTAGAAAGTTACCCAAATGAGATGAAGTTGGTACCAAAATGAAGAGGATGAAGAGAGGATCACAAATATGTAGTTTATTTTGTTGTAAGCCTCCTAGATCGAATTTAGATGATGATTGAATGAATTTGGTTTTGAGTGTGTGTTCTTGCTAGAGAGAAAGAGAGAGAGATGGAGGTGGAAATGAATGGGTGAAAGGGGTTTGACCCTTTGACCTAGTCAAGGGTTTGATCCCTTGTCAAGTTTAGTCCCTCAACTTTCGTTCGGGTGCGGGAATTACCTAAACGAGATAATTTAAAACGCGTATCAACGGGAGATGTTATAAACATATAACGGACTTTATATTAGTATAACGGAAAAGTAAACGGAAAAAGGCGGGATGTTACATTACCTACTCCTTAAAAGAAATTTCGTCCCGAAATTTAAGTAGGCGTAGTAGTCGTTGTTTCTTCCTCGAGATCTTGCGTTTCCGAATTCACGAATAGATGAGGATACTTCCTTTGCATTTGATCTTGTCTTTCCCAAGTAAACTCGGGTCCTCTTTTGGCGTTCCAACGGACTTTAACAATCGGGATTCGACTTTGTTTCAATGTCTTGACGGAGGTGTCCACAATTTCTGAAATGTCCCGTTCTTATTGATTAAAAACGTTCCATATTAATTGATTTCGTTGCGAGGTTTTGACCTCTATATGAGACATTTTTCAAAGACTGCATTCATTTTTAAACAAACCATAACCTTTATTTCATCAATAAAGGTTTAAAAAGCTTTACGTAGATTATCAAATAATGATAATCTAAAATATCCTGTTTACACACGACCATTACATAATGGTTTACAATACAAATATGTTACAACAAAATAAGTTTCTTGAATGCAGTTTTTACACAATATCATACAAGCATGGACTCCAAATCTTGTCCTTATTTAAGTATGCGACAGCGAAAGCTCTTAATAATCACCTGAGAATAAACATGCTTAAAACGTCAACAAAAATGTTGGTGAGTTATAGGTTTAACCTATATATATCAAATCGTAACAATAGACCACAAGATTTCATATTTCAATACACATCCCATACATAGAGATAAAAATCATTCATATGGTGAACACCTGGTAACCGACAATAACAAGATGCATATATAAGAATATCCCCATCATTCCGGGACACCCTTCGGATATGATATAAATTTCGAAGTACTAAAGCATCCGGTACTTTGGATGGGGTTTGTTAGGCCCAATAGATCTATCTTTAGGATTCGCGTCAATTAGGGTGTCTGTTCCCTAATTCTTAGATTACCAGACTTAATAAAAAGGGGCATATTCGATTTCGATAATTCAACCATAGAATGTAGTTTCACGTACTTGTGTCTATTTTGTAAATCATTTATAAAACCTGCATGTATTCTCATCCCAAAAATATTAGATTTTAAAAGTGGGACTATAACTCACTTTTACAGATTTTTACTTCGTCGGGAAGTAAGACTTGGCCACTGGTTGATTCACGAACCTATAACAATATATATACATATATATCAAAGTATGTTCAAAATATATTTACAACACTTTTAATATATTTTGATGTTTTAAGTTTATTAAGTCAGCTGTCCTCGTTAGTAACCTACAACTAGTTGTCCACAGTTAGATGTACAGAAATAAATCGATAAATATTATCTTGAATCAATCCACGACCCAGTGTATACGTATCTCAGTATTGATCACAACTCAAACTATATATATTTTGGAATCAACCTCAACCCTGTATAGCTAACTCCAACATTCACATATAGAGTGTCTATGGTTGTTCCGAAATATATATAGATGTGTCGACATGATAGGTCGAAACATTGTATACGTGTCTATGGTATCTCAAGATTACATAATATACAATACAAGTTGATTAAGTTATGGTTGGAATATATTTGTTACCAATTTTCACGTAGCTAAAATGAGAAAAATTATCCAATCTTGTTTTACCCATAACTTCTTCATTTTAAATCCGTTTTGAGTGAATCAAATTGCTATGGTTTCATATTGAACTCTATTTTATGAATCTAAATAGAAAAAGTATAGGTTTATAGTCAGAAAAATAAGTTACAAGTCATTTTTGTAAAGGTAGTCATTTCAGTCGAAAGAACGACGTCTAGATGACCATTTTAGAAAACATACTTCCACTTTGAGTTTAACCATAATTTTTGGATATAGTTTCATGTTCATAATAAAAATCATTTTCTCAGAATAACAACTTTTAAATCAAAGTTTATCATAGTTTTTAATTAACTAACCCAAAACAGCCCGCGGTGTTACTACGACGGCGTAAATCCGGTTTTACGGTGTTTTTCGTGTTTCCAGGTTTTAAATCATTAAGTTAGCATATCATATAGATATAGAACATGTGTTTAGTTTATTTTAAAAGTCAAGTTAGAAGGATTAACTTTTGTTTGCGAACAAGTTTAGAATTAACTAAACTATGTTCTAGTGATTACAAGTTTAAACCTTCGAATAAGATAGATTTATATGTATGAATCGAATGATGTTATGAACATCATTACTACCTTAAGTTCCTTGGATAAACCTACTGGAAAAGAGAAAAATGGATCTAGCTTCAATGGATCCTTGGATGGCTCGAAGTTCTTGAAGCAGAATCATGACACGAAAACAAGTTCAAGTAAGATCATCACTTAAAATAAGATTGTTATAGTTATAGAAATTGAACCAAATTTTGAATATGATTATTACCTTGTATTAGAATGATAACCTACTGTAAGAAACAAAGATTTCTTGAGGTTGGATGATCACCTTACAAGATTGGAAGTGAGCTAGCAAACTTGAAAGTATTCTTGATTTTATGAAACTAGAACTTTTGGAATTTATGAAGAACACTTAGAACTTGAAGATAGAACTTGAGAGAGATCAATTAGATGAAGAAAATTGAAGAATGAAAGTGTTTGTAGGTGTTTTTGGTCGTTGGTGTATGGATTAGATATAAAGGATATGTTATTTTGTTTTCATGTAAATAAGTCATGAATGATTACTCATATTTTTGTAATTTTATGAGATATTTCATGCTAGTTGCCAAATGATGGTTCCCACATGTGTTAGGTGACTCACATGGGCTGCTAAGAGCTGATCATTGGAGTGTATATACCAATAGTACATACATCTAAAAGCTGTGTATTGTACGAGTACGAATACGGGTGCATACGAGTAGAATTGTTGATGAAACTGAACGAGGATGTAATTGTAAGCATTTTTGTTAAGTAGAAGTATTTTGATAAATGTATTGAAGTCTTTCAAAAGTGTATAAATACATATTAAAACACTACATGTATATACATTTTAACTGAGTCGTTAAGTCATCGTTAGTCGTTACATGTAAGTGTTGTTTTGAAACTTTTAGGTTAACGATCTTGTTAAATGTTGTTAACCCAATGTTTATAATATCAAATGAGATTTTAAATTATTATATTATCATGATATTATCATGTATGAATATCTCTTAATATGATATATATACATTAAATGTCTTTACAACGATAATCGTTACATATATGTCTCGTTTAAAAATCATTAAGTTAGTAGTCTTGTTTTTACATATGTAGTTCATTGTTAATATACTTACTGATATGTTTACTTATCATAGTATCATGTTAATTATATATATATCCATATATATGTCATCATATAGTTTTTACAAGTTTTAACGTTCGTGAATCACCGGTCAACTTGGGTGGTCAATTGTCTATATGAAACATATTTCAATTAATCAAGTCTTAACAAGTTTGATTGCTTAACATGTTGGAAACATTTAATCATGTAAATATCAATCTCAATTAATATATATAAACATGGAAAAGTTCGGGTCACTACAGTACCTACCCGTTAAATAAATTTCGTCCCGAAATTTTAAGCTGTTGAAGGTGTTGATGAATCTTCTGGAAATAGATGCGGGTATTTCTTCTTCATCTGATCTTCACGCTCCCAGGTGAACTCGGGTCCTCTACGAGCATTCCATCGAACCTTAACAATTGGTATCTTGTTTTGCTTAAGTCTTTTAACCTCACGATCCATTATTTCGACGGGTTCTTCGATGAATTGAAGTTTTTCGTTGATTTGGATTTCATCTAACGGAATAGTGAGATCTTCTTTAGCAAAACATTTCTTCAAATTCGAGACGTGGAAAGTGTTATGTACAGCCGCGAGTTGTTGAGGTAACTCAAGTCGGTAAGCTACTGGTCCGACACGATCAATAATCTTGAATGGTCCAATATACCTTGGATTTAATTTCCCTCGTTTACCAAATCGAACAACGCCTTTCCAAGGTGCAACTTTAAGCATGACCATCTCTCCAATTTCAAATTCTATATCTTTTCTTTTAATGTCAGCGTAGCTCTTTTGTCGACTTTGGGCAGTTTTCAACCGTTCTTGAATTTGGATGATCTTCTCGGTAGTTTCTTGTATAATCTCCGGACCCGTAATCTGTCTATCCCCCACCTCACTCCAACAAATCGGAGACCTGCACTTTCTACCATAAAGTGCTTCAAACGGCGCCATCTCAATGCTTGAATGGTAGCTGTTGTTGTAGGAAAATTCTGCTAACGGTAGATGTCGATCCCAACTGTTTCCGAAATCAATAACACATGCTCGTAGCATGTCTTCAAGCGTTTGTATCGTCCTTTCGTTACATGTAAGTGTTGTTTTGAAACCTTTAAGTTAACGATCTCAATTAATGTTGTTAACCCATTGTTTATTATATCTAATGAGATGTTAAATTATTATATTATCATGATATTATGATATATTAATATATCTTAATATGATATATATACATTTAAATGTCGTTACAACGATAATCGTTACATATATGTCTCGTTTCGAAATCTTTAAGTTAGTAGTCTTGTTTATATGTATATAACTCATTGTTAATATACTTATGGAGATAATTACTTATCATAATCTCATGTTAACCATATGTATATCCATATATATATCGTCATGTCGTTTTTACAAGTTTTAACGTTCGTGAATCGCCGGTCAACTTGGGTGGTCAATTGTCTATATGAAACATATTTCAATTAATCAAGTCTTAACAAGTTTGATTGCTTAACATGTTGGAAACATTTAATCATATAAATATCAATCTCAATTAATATATATAAACATGGAAAAGTTCGGGTCACTACAGTACCTACCCGTTAAATAAATTTCGTCCCGAAATTTTAAGATGTTGAAGGTGTTGACGAATCTTCTGGAAATAGATGCGGGTATTTCTTCTTCATCTGATCTTCATGCTCCCAGGTGAACTCGGGTCCTCTACGAGCATTCCATCGAACCTTAACAATTGGTATCTTGTTTTGCTTAAGTCTTTTAACCTCACGATCCATTATTTCGACGGGTTCTTCGATGATTTGAAGTTTTTCGTTGATTTGGATTTCATCTAACGGAATAGTGAGATCTTCTTTAGCAAAACATTTCTTTAAATTCGAGATGTGGAAAGTGTTATGTACAGCCGTGAGTTGTTGAGGTAACTCAAGTCGGTAAGCTACTGGTCCGACATGATCAATAATCTTGAATGGTCCAATATACCTTGGATTTAATTTCCCTCGTTTACCAAATCGAACAACGCCTTTCCAAGGTGCAACTTTAAGCATGACCATCTCTCCAATTTCAAATTCTATATCTTTTCTTTTAATGTCAGCGTAGCTCTTTTGTCAACTTTGGGCGGTTTTCAACCGTTGTTGAATTTGGATGATCTTCTCGGTAGTTTCTTGTATAATCTCTGGACCCGTAATCTGTCTATCCCCCACTTCACTCCAACAAATCGGAGACCTGTACTTTCTACCATAAAGTGCTTCAAACGGCGCCATCTCAATGCTTGAATGGTAGCTGTTGTTGTAGGAAAATTCTGCTAATGGTAGATGTCGATCCCAACTGTTTCCGAAATCAATAACACATGCTCGTAGCATGTCTTCAAGCGTTTGTATCGTCCTTTCGCTCTGCCCATCAGTTTGTGGATGATAGGCAGTACTCATGTCTAGACGATTTCCTAATGCTTGCTGTAATGTCTGCCAGAATCTTGAAATAAATCTGCCATCCCTATCAGAGATAATAGAGATTGGTATTCCATGTCTGGAGACGACTTCCTTCAAATACAGTCGTGCTAACTTCTCCATCTTGTCATCTTCTCTTATTGGCAGGAAATGTGTTGTTTTGGTGAGACGATCAGCTATTACCTAAATAGTATCAAAACCACTTGCAGTCCTTGGCAATTTAGTGATGAAATCCATGGTAATGTTTTCCCATTTCCATTCCAGGATTTCAGGTTGTTGAAGTAGACCTGATGGTTTCTGATGCTCAGCTTTGACCTTAGAACACGTCAAACATTCTCCTACGTATTTAGCAACATCGGCTTTCATACCCGGCCACCAAAAATATTTCCTGAGATCCTTGTACATCTTCCCCGTTCCAGGATGTATTGAGTATCTGGTTTTATGAGCTTCTCTAAGTACCATTTCTCTCATATCTCCAAATTTTGGTACCCAAATCCTTTCAGCCCTATACCTGGTTCCGTCTTCCCGAATATTAAGATGTTTCTCCGATCCTTTGGGTATTTCATCCTTTAAATTTCCCTCTTTTAAAACTCCTTGTTGCGCCTCCTTTATTTGAGTAGTAAGGTTATTATGAATCATTATATTCATAGATTTTACTCGAATGGGTTCTCTGTCCTTCCTGCTCAAGGCATCGGCTACCACATTTGCCTTCCCCAGGTGGTAACGAATCTCAAAGTCGTAATCATTCAATAATTCAATCCACCTACGCTGCCTCATATTCAGTTGTTTCTGATTAAATATGTGTTGAAGACTTTTGTGGTCGGTATATATAATACTTTTGACCCCATATAAGTAGTGCCTCCAAGTCTTTAATACAAAAACAACCGCGCCTAATTCCAAATCATGCGTCGTATAATTTTGTTCGTGAATCTTCAATTGTCTAGACGCATAAGCAATCACCTTCGTTCGTTGCATTAATACACAACCGAGACCTTGCTTTGATGCGTCACAATAAATCACAAAAATCATCATTCCCTTCAGGCAATGACAATATAGGTGCAGTAGTTAGCTTTTTCTTCAATAACTGAAACGCTTTCTCTTGTTCATCATTCCATTCAAATTTCTTCCTTTTATGCGTTAATGCAGTCAAGGGTTTTGTTATTCTGGAAAAGTCTTGGATGAACCTTCTGTAGTAACCAGCTAGTCCTAAAAACTGGCGTATGTGTTTCGGAGTTTTCGAGGTTTCCCACTTTTCAACAGTTTCTATCTTTGCCGGATCCACCTTAATACCTTCTTTGTTCACTATGTGACCGAGGAATTGAACTTCTTCCAACCAAAATGCACACTTTGAAAACTTAGCGTACAATTCTTCCTTCCTCAATACTTCTAACACCTTTCTCAAATGTTCACCGTGTTCTTGGTCATTCTTTGAGTAAATAAGTATGTCATCAATGAAAACAATGACAAACTTGTCAATGTATGGTCCAAACACTCGGTTCATAAGGTCCATGAACACAGCTGGTGCATTAGTTAAACCAAACGGCATGACCATAAACTCGTAATGACCGTAACGTGTTCTGAAAGCAGTCTTTGGAATATCATCTTCTTTCACCCGCATTTGATGATACCCGGAACGTAAGTCAATCTTTGAATAAACAGACGAGCCTTGTAGTTGATCAAATAAGTCGTCGATTCTCGGTAGTGGGTAGCGGTTCTTGATGGTAAGTTTGTTCAACTCTCGGTAGTCGATACACAACCTGAATGTACCATCTTTCTTCTTGACAAACAAAACAGGAGCTCCCCATGGTGATGTGCTTGGTCGAATGAAACCACGCTCTAAAAGTTCTTGTAATTGGCTTTGCAGTTCTTTCATCTCGCTGGGTGCGAGTCTGTAAGGAGCACGAGCTATTGGTGCAGCTCCTGGTACAAGATCTATTTGAAATTCAACGGATCGCTGTGGGGGTAATCCCGGTAATTCTTTCGGAAATACATCGGGAAATTCTTTTGCAATGGGAACATCATTGATGCTCTTTTCTTCAGTTTGTACTTTCTCGACGTGTGCTAGAACAGCATAGCAACCTTTTCTTATTAGTTTTTGTGCCTTCAAATTACTAATAATATGTAGCTTCATGTTGCCCTTTTCTCCGTACACCATTAAGGGTTTTCCTTTTTCTCGTATAATGCGAATTGCATTTTTGTAACAAACGATCTCTGCTTTCACTTCTTTCAACCAGTCCATACCGATTATCACATCAAAACTCCCTAACTCTACTGGTATCAAATCAATCTTAAATGTTTCGTTAACCAGTTTAATTTCTCGATTCCGACATATATTATCTGCTGAAATTAATTTACCATTTGCTAATTCGAGTAAAAATTTACTATCCAAAGGCGTCAATGGATAACTTAATTTAGCACAAAAATCTCTACTCATATAGCTTCTATCCGCACCCTAATCAAATAAAACGTAAGCAGATTTATTGTCAATAAGAAACGTACCCGTAACAAGCTCCGGGTCTTCCTGTGCCTCTGCCGCATTAATATTGAAAACTCTTCCGCGGCCTTATCCATTCGTGTTCTCCTGGTTCGGACAATTTCTAATAATGTGGCCCGGTTTTCCACATTTATAACAAACTACATTGGCATAACTTGCTCCGACACTACTTGCTCCGCCATTAATCGTTCCGACACCATTTGTTCCTTTCGTTCTATTAACCCCTGGTCTGTAGACCTCACACTTCGCCGCGCTATGACCATTTCTTTTACACTTGTTGCAAAATTTGGTGCAGAACCCCGAGTGATACTTTTCACACCTTTGGCATAGCTGCTTCTGATTGTTGTTGTTGTTGCGGTTATTATTGTTGTTGGGATGATTGTTGTAGTTGCTGTTGTTGTTGTTGTTGTTGTTGTTGTTGTTGTTGTTGTTGTTGTTGTTGTTGTTGTTGTTGGGCCGTTTGTTGTAGTTGCGATTGATGTTGCGATTTTTGGGATAATTGTTGTGATTATTGTTGTAATTGCTGTTGTTGTTGTATTGGTGATTCTTATCACCGTTTTCCTCCCACTTTCTTTTGACTTGCTTCACATTGGCCTCTTCAGCAGTCTGTTCTTTAATTCTTTCTTCAATCTGGTTCACTAGTTTGTGAGCCATTCTACATGCCTGTTGTATGGAGGCGGGCTCGTGTGAACTTATATCTTCTTGGATTCTTTCCGGTAATCCTTTCACAAACACGTCGATCTTCTCTTCCTCATCTTCGAATGCTCCCGGACACAATAGGCACAATTCTGTGAATCGTCTTTCGTACGTGGTAATATCAAATCCTTAGGTTCGTAACCCTCTAAGTTCTGTCTTGAGCTTATTGACCTCGGTTCTGGGATGGTACTTCTCGTTCATCAAGTGCTTGAATGCTGACCACGGTAGTGCGTACGCATCGTCTTGTCCCACTTGCTCTAGATAGGTATTCCACCATGTTAACGCAGAACCTGTGAAGGTATGCGTAGCGTACTTCACTTTGTCCTCTTCAGTACACTTACTTATGGCAAACACCGATTCGGCCTTCTCGGTCCACCGTTTCAATCCGATCGGTCCTTCGGTTCCATCAAATTCCAAAGGTTTGCAGGCAGTGAATTCTTTGTAGGTGCATCCTACACGATTTCCTGTACTGCCAGATCCAAGGTTATTGTTGGTATGTAGCGCAGCCTGTACTGCGGCTATGTTTGAAGCTAGAAAAGTACGGAATTCCTCTTCATTCATATTCACGGTGTGTCGAGTAGTCGGTGCCATTTCCTTCAAAATAGTCAAATGGAACAAGTTAATCATACAGAATATTAAGAGTAGTTAATAGTATTTCGTAGTATAATATGAACTCATTTATAAAAGCTTTTTCTTCATATTAGCGTTTTATAAGTTTAAATTCGGGTAGTACCTACCCGTTAAGTTCATACTTAGTAGCTAATATACAATTCAACTACTACAATTCTATATGAAAAACTGATTGTAATAATATTTCGCGTTCAAACTTTTATACAATATTTTACAAACTTACAATACCGCTTATTTTACATAAAGCATGAAATATAGCACACAATAACTTTGATACAAGATAGTTGTGAAGATAATTCTAGCTAGTATACAAGTCGTTCAGCAAAGGCAATAAAGACACGTAATTCATACGTCCAGAAACAAGTCATGCATTCTGGTTTTACTAGGACTACTTCCCATCCTTGGTCTTGTGGAACATAACCGTTATGGCCGTTGATAAGACAGCGTGTTGTAACGTCGTCAAAGGGACGAGGGTTACGTAATGACCAACAGTCTCGTAATAACCTAAAAACCTCATTTCTTACCCCAATTACCGACTCCGTCACTTGTGGGAACGTTTTGTTTAATAGTTGCAGCCCGATGTTCTTGTTCTCACTTTGGTGAGAAGCGAACATTACTAACCCGTAAGCATAACATGCTTCTTTATGTTGCATGTTAGCCGCTTTTTCTAAATCACGAAGTCCTATATTCGGATATACTGAGTCAAAATAATTTCTTAACCCGTTGCCTAAAATAGCATTTGGGTTCCCCGCAATATATGCGTCAAAGTAAACGCATCGTAACTTATGGATTTCCCAATGTGATATCCCCCATCTTTCGAACGAAAGCCTTTTATAAACCAATGCATTCTTGGAACATTCTTCGAATGTCTTACAAACTGATCTCGCCTTAAATAGTTGTGCCGAGGAATTCTGACCGACTCTAGACAAGATTTCATTAATCATGTCTCCGGGTAGGTCTCTTAAAATATTGGGTCGTCTATCCATTTTGTGTTTTTATACTGTAAAATAGACAAGAGTTAGATTCATAAAAAAATACTTATTAATACAAGCAATTTTTACATATATCATAAAGCATAAGCACACTATATTACATATATTACACCACACGAATACAACTATCTTATTCCGACTCGCTCATTTCTTCTTGTTCGGTTTTGGTTCGTTTTGCCAAGTTTCTAGGGATATATGATGTTCCCCTAATACGAGCCGTCGTTGTCCACATTGGTTTAGAAAAACCTGGTGGTTTAGAGGTTCCCGGGTCATTGTTACAACTTAAGGTCTTCGGGGGTTGACGATACATATAAAGTTCATCGGGGTTGGAATTAGATTTCTCTATTTTTATGCCCTTTCCTTTATTATTTTCTTTTGCCTTTTTAAATTCAGTTGGGGTAATTTCAATAGCATCATCGGAATTCTCGTCGGAATCCGATTCATCGGAGAATTGGTAATCCTCCCAATATTTTGCTTCCTTGGCGGAAACACCATTGACCATAATTAACCTTGGTCGGTTGGTTGGGAATTCTCTTTTACTTAATCGTTTTATTATTTCCCCCACCAGTTCTATTTCTTCTTCCGGTTCCGATTCTTCTTCTGGTTCCGATTCTTCTTCCGGTTCCGACTCTTCTTCCAGTTCCTCTTCGGGAACTTGTGAATCAGTCCACGAATCATTCCAATTTACATTTGACTCTTAATTATTATTAGGTGAGTCAATGGGACTTGTTCTAGAGGTAGACATCTATCACATAATATCAAACAAGTTAAGAGATTAATATATCACATAATATTCATATGTTAAAAATATATAGTTTCCAACAAAAATGTTAAGCAATCATTTTTAAAGAAAATACGGTCGAAGTCCAGACTCACTAATGCATCCTAACAAACTCGATTAGACACACTAATGCAAATTTTCTGGTTCTCTAGGACCAACGCTCGGATACCAACTGAAATGTCCCGTTCTTATTGATTAAAAACGTTCCATATTAATTGATTTCGTTGCGAGGTTTTGACCTCTATATGAGACGTTTTTCAAAGACTGCATTCATTTTTAAAACAAACCATAACCTTTATTTCATAAATAAAGGTTTAAAAAGCTTTACGTAGATTATCAAATAATGATAATCTAAAATATCCTGTTTACACACGACCATTACATAATGGTTTACAATACAAATATGTTACATCGAAATCAGTTTCTTGAATGCAGTTTTTACACAATATCATACAAACATGGACTCCAAATCTTGTCCTTATTTTAGTATGCAACAGTGGAAGCTCTTAGTATTCACCTGAGAATAAACATGCTTTAAACGTCAACAAAAATGTTGGTGAGTTATAGGTTTAACCTATATATATCAAATCGTAACAACAGACCACAAGATTTCATATTTCAATACACATCCCATACATAGAGATAAAAATCATTCATATGGTGAACACCTGGTAACCGACATTAACAAGATGCATATATTTAAGAATATCCCCATCATTCCGGGACACCCTTCGAATATGATATAAATTTCGAAGTACTAAAGCATCCGGTACTTTGGATGGGGTTTGTTAGGCCCAATAGATCTATCTTTAGGATTCGCGTCAATTAGGGTGTCTGTTCCCTAATTCTTAGATTACCAGACTTAATAAAAAGGGGCATATTCGATTTCGATAATTCAACCATAGAATGTAGTTTCACGTACTTTGTGTCTATTTTGTAAATCATTTATAAAACCTGCATGTATTCTCATCCCAAAAATATTAGATTTTAAAAGTGGGACTATAACTCACTTTCACAGATTTTTACTTCGTCGGGAAGTAAGACTTGGCCACTGGTTGATTCACGAACCTATAACAATATATACATATATATCAAAGTATGTTTAAAATACATTTACAACACTTTTAATATATTTTGATGTTTTAAGTTTATTAAGTCAGCTGTCCTCGTTAGTAACCTACAACTAGTTGTCCACAGTTAGATGTACAGAAATAAATCGATAAATATTATCTTGAATCAATCCACGACCCAGTGTATACGTATCTCAGTATTGATCACAACTCAAACTATATATATTTTGGAATCAACCTCAACCCTGTATAGCTAACTCCAACATTCACATATAGAGTGTCTATGGTTGTTCCGAAATATATATAGATGTGTCGACATGATAGGTCGAAACATTGTATACGTGTCTATGGTATCTCAAGATTACATAATATACAATACAAGTTGATTAAGTTATGGTTGGAATAGATTTGTTACCAATTTTCACGTAGCTAAAATGAGAAAAATTATCCAATCTTGTTTTACCCATAACTTCTTCATTTTAAATCCGTTTTGAGTGAATCAAATTGCTATGGTTTCATATTGAACTCTATTTTATGAATTTAAACAGAAAAGTATAGGTTTATAGTCGGAAAAATAAGTTACAAGTCGTTTTTGTAAAGGTAGTCATTTCAGTCGAAAGAACGACGTCTAGATGACCATTTTAGAAAACATAATTCCACTTTGAGTTTAACCATAATTTTTGGATATAGTTTCATGTTCATAATAAAAATCATTTTCTCAGAATAAAAACTTTTAAATCAAAGTTTATCATAGTTTTTAATTAACTAACCCAAAACAGCCCGCGGTGTTACTACGACGGCGTAAATCCAGTTTTACGGTGTTTTTCGTGTTTCCAGGTTTTAAATCATTAAGTTAGCATATCATATAGATATAGAACATGTGTGTAGTTAATTTTAAAAGTCAAGTTAGAAGAATTAACTTTTGTTTGCGAACAAGTTTAGAATTAACTAAACTATGTTCTAGTGATTACGAGTTTAAACCTTCGAATAAGATAGTTTTATATATATGAATCGAATGATGTTATGAACATCATTACTACCTCAAGTTTAGTAGGTAAACCTACTGGAAGTGACAAGAAATGATCTAGCTTCAAAGGATCTTGGATGGCTTGAAAGTTCTTGAAGTAGGATCATGACACAAAAACAAGTTCAAGTAAGATTTTTACTCGAATTAAGATAGTTTATAGTTATAGAAATTGAATCAAAGTTTGAATATGAATATTACCTTGAATAAGAAAGATAACCTACTGTATATAACAAAGGTTTCTTGATCTTAGATGATTACTTGGAATGGATTAGAAAGCTTGGAAGTAAATTAGTAAACTTGAAGGGATTTTTGAAGTGTTCTTGAAGTGTTCTTCCTATAATGATTATAGCTTGATTCTTGAAGTGATTTTTGATGAAGATGATGATTAAATACTGGAAAAATACGTTCATAATAGTGTGTGTGTGTTGAGAGAGAATTAGAAAGAGAATTGGAAGTGAAATGGAGTGAATGATGAGTGGTAATTGGTGAGTGGTGAGTGGGGTTAAAAGGAGTTCTAGTTAGTTGACTAGCTCATGGTAGAAGTTAAAATTGATTAGTCATACATGACATAATCAAGATTGGAATCCCATGCTAGTTCCTATTGGTATATACTCATAGTAAGTACGTTTTGAAGCTGTGTATAATACGGGTAAGAATACGACTAGAATTCTTGATGAAAGAAAAGAATGGAAAAGTAACCGTAACCATTTTCGTTAAGTATGAGTGTTTTGATATATGTCTTGAAGTCTTCCAAAAGTATTTTAATACATCTAAATACACTACTTGTATATACATTTTAACTGAGTCGTTAAGTCATCGTTAGTCGTTACATGTAAGTGTTGTTTTGAAACCTTTAAGTTAACGATCTCAATTAATGTTGTTAACCCATTGTTTATTATATCTAATGAGATGTTAAATTATTATATTATCATGATATTATGATATATTAATATATCTTAATATGATATATATACATTTAAATGTCGTTACAACGATAATCGTTACATATATGTCTCGTTTCGAAATCCTTAAGTTAGTAGTCTTGTTTATATGTATATAACTCATTGTTAATATACTTATGGAGATACTTACTTATCATAATCTCATGTTAACCATATGTATATCCATATATATATATCGTCATGTCGTTTTTACAAGTTTTAACGTTCGTGAATCGCCGGTCAACTTGGGTGGTCAATTGTCTATATGAAACATATTTCAATTAATCAAGTCTTAACAAGTTTGATTGCTTAACATGTTGGAAACATTTAATCATGTAAATATCAATCTCAATTAATATATATAAACATGGAAAAGTTCGGGTCACTACAGCTAGCCTTTTAACGGACGTATGTTATTTGAGTTTAAGACACGTTGGTTTGCGTGTATTAAAACGAATGGGGTAATTATCACTATAGCGTTAAGTTTAGTTACCAGGGTGCTCTGTTATGTAGAATCTATTGATAAACTTTTGATGAAATCTTGTGGTCTATCTTTATATATGTTTATGACTCGAGCAATTAAACCTATAACTCACCAACATTCGTGTTGACTTTTTAGCATGTTTTATTCTCAGGTCCTTAGACTGCTTCCGCTGTGATGTGCTTGTTGCCTGCATGGAGTCTCTCATGCTTTGTACAAAGTTTATTGCATTCAAAATAAAACTGCGTTGTGTAATAAATAATTGGATTGTGAAGTCAACCTGTAAATTAAAGACTTATGTATTTTGGGGTTTTGCTTATACCTAAGCACTCGCCCACATGTTTATAACTTTCTATGTTTAGAAAGTCACTTATTTTAATGAATGCAATATTTTATCAAAACGTATCATATAGAGGTCAAAACCTCACTGTGGAATCAATGATTAACGTGCTGCGTCAATAGCGATTTTGACGGGTCGTTACATAATACTTTTATTATTAATGAAAAATACTTATGGTAAGTATTAAACTTATATTATTAGATTATTATAATAAGACTTATAATAAGGATTAATTAATTATTTAATTATTATAAGGCTTAGTTATTATTTAATTATAATTTAACTATAATTTAATTATTAAATACTTATGATTTAATGATTATAATTAGAAACTTATGGTATGATTAATAATTCTTTATTAATTAATAATACTTATGATATGATTAAAATTTATTATTAATTAATAATACTTATATTATGTTTAATATTTAATTAATTATTAAGTACTTATGTTATATTAATTATATCATTTAAACTTATGTTAACTTTAATTATTCATTTTAATTTAATTAAACTTATGTTATGACATAATTATACATATATGACTTTAAATAACATTATAACTTATATTATTAATGTAACTTATATTTTAAAATTCAATGTTGACTATGTTTGACCAAGATTGACTTTTGAGTCGACTTTCGGTTGACTTTGACTTTTAGTTGAATTTTGTTGACTTTCTAATTAAGGAAACTTTCCTAACTTATAAACTTTTCAAATATAGCAACTTTCTAAAAATAGAAGCTTTCTAAAAATAGAAACTTTCCTAAAATAGAAACTTTCTAAAAATAGAAACTTTTCTAAAATAGAAACTTTCCAAAAAAGAAACTTTCCTAAAATAGAAACTTTCCAAAAATGGAAACCTGCTAAAAATAGAAACTTTCTAAAAATAGAAAGTATGTGTCCTTACGCTGTTCTGATCAAACCGAAGCATACTGAGTGTTGTTCTTTGTTTACTTGCAACAAGTACTATGACTATCATACTAAGACTTGACCTAAGTTAGTTATTTATATCGACCTGCTTTATTCATAGGTCGACGTTGTGATCGTTCTTGATCACTTTACTTCGTTTGCTGTTCGCTTTTTGTGTGGTTACTTCATTTGCTTTAAGGTGAGTTATAATCCCGTTTTTCATACTTTTTAAAGTATATTTTTGGAATGTGATTACATGCATTTTGTTTTACGTTTAGACACAAGTGGCAATTAAATTTAAATTATTCATTATGAGTTGAACAAAAATATTCCATAGTCTTGGTAACTGTAATCACTGGTTTCTACTGGTGAACGCGAATCCTATGAATAGATCTATTGGGTTTGACAGCATATAATAACCGAAGTAAAAGTGTATACTAAATTAATACATATATATATATATATATATATATATATATATATATATATATATATATATATATATATATATATATATATATATATGATGTAAGTTAAAAATATAAACTACTTATTAATAAAATCACATTACATTTTTATATTATAAATATAAATAAAAAAATAAATAACAAATAATACAATAACTAGCTACTAAATAGAAAAAATATCACCGTTGATCCCAAAGTTTGTTCCAAAAACCGTATTAGGACATAAAGTTTAAATTAATCATGGTTGATCCCAAAACTAAAACATTGTATACGGTTGATCCCAGATTTAACTGGGTGTTAAAAACTATTATGTTAACTATCACGTGCCAAACACAAGCCGGGTAATATGGTCTTTTCGCACACAATTCCCATTTAACCCTAATACATGTCCATGTTTATATAGGCAACCCGAGTACCCGACAGTATACAAATCAAATATTACGGAGAATTGTTTTTCACAAGCCCTAATTTTATAAATTTTACTCGATCGTCCCCACTTGATTGATCGTTCCTAATTGAGTGATCCACGTTCAGTTCACATCATTCCAGGGTTGTTGAGTATGGATATGGATTGTTATGTTGAATGAATGGAATTGATTGATTTGTAGTTCAGTTATTTGTTCAAAATTTAGCTTGTATTTGCAGATTGAATCCCAAAATAAGCAGTTCAAAATATCCCGTATGGATTGTCGTTATGTTCAAAATATTTGAATTGTGTTTGTATTTGCAGTTGCGAAAAGTGGAATTGTATACACTTTATTTATAGTCACTTTGTATTTGCGGTGATCTTTGAATTAATTGAATAATGCAGTCACTTTGAATTTGCAGGGATAAATAGCCACTTTGTTTTTGCAATGCATACCAATTGTAATTCGTTTTATTCGATCACTAAGATTATTACTCGTCTGTAATTATAACCAGAGATAGAAATATTCATAATTTAAGATCATTTTTTCAAATAAAATGATTGTCATTATTCATTCAAATATTCACGGATAAAGAGAATTCATAATCAAAGGTCCTACAAAGGTAAGAATACTCACATCAAAACTAATTGGGCCACCAATGAAAAACGTGAGGTAAAGGTGGACAAATTTTTCTGTAAGGACATCTACCATTTTTGAGCGTATATTATGAACCTGGATTGCAATTTCCTCAATAAGCAAATTCTAATTCCATGAATTTAACGTCAACAATTGGAGCGGATTTTGGTCGGGTCGATTTGATAAATTAGGGGTTGTATAAACCCGTTGGATGATTTGGGGATAATTAAGTGGTCCCCTGGCTTCATAAACATACGAATACACTAGGGTTGTTGAGTGTGGTAGCGATATGACAATAATACCCACTATATCTTATGCACGTGAAGGACTTAACTGTGCTATACTAACAAGCTGTTAACTTTGGGACCAAAAATGTACAAAGTTAATAACTTGAGACCAACCATGATCGATTTAAAGTTTAAGTCTCAACTTGATTTTTGGTACAAACGTTGGGACCAACCATGAATTTTTTTCTACTAAATATTAGTGGTAGTAATACGTATTTATTATTACTCGGGATATGGAATATGGATTAGAGCTAGAATACCAATATTGCAAGTTTTAAATGGAAGAAATCGTTGACCTTTGATAGACAAAAGTAGTCAAATATTAACACGTCACCTACCTTCATTCTTTTGGAAAGTCCAGCTATCGATAAGCGCAAAATATATGGAAATGATTTTAGTAATTAAAATTATGATATAAAGTGGCGACAGTTAAGAATGCCGTGTCTTTCAACCATACTAGGTGATTGTATGTTTTGGATACCTCTCATTCGGTGAGTTTTGTCTCTCATATTCCTATTCCTATTCTTATAAAACCATTCTAGAACTAAAAATAAAAAGTATAGAGGAGTGGGTCAAGTGCTAGAGAAATCTACTACACGATTCGGTTAGAAGGCGCATTTGTTTAAAGGTACGGTATGTCTAAATTCGTTTATGTATTAAGTATGAATGTCTTGCTATATATTGTATTGTTTTATCGAGTTGTGAATAACGGAGCTCAAGTATTACGTTAACTAAAAACAATTTTTTTGGGTCTAAAAATGTATTGGTTAGTAGCAAACGTACGTACGTTTTATAGTATAAAATGTTATTTATGATTTTATTTCATAAATTGTAAGTAGGATATGGAGGAATTAAAGAAACAAAATGGATACTCCGTTTTTGTACGTACGAACTCGTCAAAATTAATATGTTCTTGTTGTAAGTCAGAACTTAGAACTCATAGTCATAACAAATTTTGTGATCATTTAGTTTAAGTCAAATATTAATATCATTATTTCCTTAAAACCAGTTAAATTAAAATAGGTAGTATAAATAAAAAGAAAAACAGATATGCTTATAGTTATAGTTCGTAAAAAAAAAAAAAAAAAAAAAAAAAAAATGATGATATGAGAAATTTTTACGCTTTCAGTCCCTGGAGTTGGAATAGTTTTATTGAATTAAATATATAATGTTTTTCATTACGTGTCTAACCCCTGGTCTATGTACTGTCATTTTCCTACTGTTTTTTTTTTGAAAGCTCAAATTTATTAAAAAATAAACACATACAAGGAGGGTATGTGAACCCATACACAGAGGCATAAAAACCCTATATACAACTCGACATAAACAGAGGACCCGAGAAGCTACAACTGAAGGCTATCCTAAGTAAATTACATGCGATATACAAGGAAAGATACTCGAAGAGATAGTAGGGAAAAACCCTCAAACCCCAAACAATTCCTAGGTTTCGCCTCACTTGAGACACAAGCTGAGCAGGTCACGATAACAGTACTAAAACAATAGTGACAAAGCTACCGGAACCTACTGTAAGTTAGCTTCTACGGAGTATAATATTTTACTAAAGGATATGTATTATTCAATTACGCTAAATAACTAATCCGAACTTAATTCTTTAACGATAAAAGGAACGAACTTTATTTTTATCATTAGTCAATTTAGAGAAAATTTCTAATTACATATTATAAAAGTATCTACATATATAACAATATTGGGACTTGGGTCATTGTAACATTTAAGCTAAAAATCTGTAAATAAATGCTAAGTGTAATTACAATATTTAGGTAGCTATTCTTGAGGATTATTGGAGGAATCTTCTGACCTTGTGATCATACACATTTATTCAGGTACGGATGTCTGTAATGTTCTTTCAGCGTTATCTTGATGGATTTCCTTTTATCTTGCTATCATTTCGTTATCATTTGTGCATGCTTATTCTATCTATTTGAGTTGAACTAAATTATGAGATATGATTGTGAAAACTTTTGAAAAAATATTTTGGGTGAAATATGATTTACTTATGAGAAGTTTGGTGAAAGTAATTTTTGAGAAAACCTATTTGTGAAATTAAAGGATTTTTGGGAAAGTTTATAAACTTATCTATTTCGTGCGTTCTTGATTCATTTGATTAGGTTCAATATGCATGGTGAACATATTCGGGCGTGTGGTTGGTTTATATGTTCATTGTGCTACCATAGAACCCTAGATTTGTAGACATGAGTTAGTTATACCGAGTCAACTACCTGTGGAGGTACCACAGGGTTGTCATCGTGGCATCGATGGCTTTGCACTATCCGTGGCGGTGTGATCAGACCACGGCATCTCCACCTTTGTTATTGCTCGTGGGAGAGCGTTATATTATGATATGTGATTATTGCTCGCGGGAGAGCGTTTTTATTTATTGTGGAGGCGTATGGATGCATCCTAGGCTTTGTTATGATATGATATGATATGATATGTGTAGAGCGGTCGTGTGATGTAGTGCCATACACACCTTCCGAATAGGGGAACCACCTGGAGTCATGACCAGTGTATTTTGCGCGATATGTGATATTATTTGGCACCGTGGGTGCGATTGTGATATTAATGGCACATATGGTGTGCAGTTTGGATATTTTGATTTTAGGTGTACTCAGTATAAAATTACCCAACCCCTCGTTGCTTCAGCCATATTTCATTTCTTACTCTGGTGTTGTGGTGGTATTCAAAGGAGATTTTTAAAATAAGTATAATGTTATTTAATTCCTTCTGTTCTTATACTTTAAAATATTTATTATTACTGTTTATACTTGTCAACATCCGCGCACTGGGCTATTATCTCAGCCGCATTTTTCATTTCCTGCGGTAGGTAATCAGGGTCATATGGGATGAGTGCGAGAGCTTATGGACTGGAAGATGCCTTAGAGTCGACCCTTATTAATAATTATTCAGACTTATGTTATGTTTTAGAGATTTTAAGTTTATTAAAGATTTTATCATTGTGGTTGGTTACACATTGTCAGATAATATTGTTAAACTATTATGGATTTAATTATCTAGTAATAAATGTGACTTTCCATTTCATTTTTGAAATGGGTTGTTACACAGCCCCATTTCGAGCTAGTCGCGCTAGCAATTTATAATCGGAATGTGTTAGTACTTCGTATTTATTTGAAGATACACTTGTTCAGTGTATATATATATATTGTGTTTGGCAAGGGTAAATAAATGGTTAATTGGTTACCAGGTGACTCATTGATAATAGAATAATATTTTATGTTTCCTAACATTTTAAATCTTGTGGTCTAAAGTTTATACGTTTATTTAAACCTATAATTCACTCAACATTTTTGTTGACAGTTTACTCGCATGATTTCACAGGTAATTGAGTCTGTTTGATGCTTTCGCTGTGTTAAAAGAGTCTGCATGCATTTGGGCAGATTTTATTAAACGATTTATGAAACACTGAACTTGCATTCTATTTTTGGATAATTTAATCTTGTGGGTATTGGTTGACAATGTTTATATCAACTTTGGATATTTAATATGTTGGGTTTATTAAACTACATATTTTAGTAAATTTCCTTTTTGGGAAACTTTTTGAATAAAGGAATGCAATATTGTTTATTAAATTCATTTAAGTTCGATCAAGCTGTGGGATCAAGTGACGGAGCCGTTAAGTGTTTTGACGGGGCCATCACAATATTGGTGAAACTGATGCTCACATTGTCATTGAAAATCTGCTAAGGAAGAAGGAGGTTTTACCCGATTTTACTTGCGAGTATAGATGTGATGAAGAAGGTTGTGTAACTGATATTTTTTGGGCTGATCAGTTGTCTAAAATGAATTAAAAAGAATTTGGTGACATTGTTTCATTTGATGCAACATATGGTACCAATAGGTATTTTTTTTATGTGACATTGTTTTATTTAACATTCATTAGTTGCATGTTAGCTCTTAATGTTGTTTTTTTTAATTCGTTTTCTTTTTCAGGTATAATATGAGATTTGTTCCTATCACTGGTATTGATAATCACAAGAAGCTTGTTATATTTGGTGCTGCATTGCTATCGCGTGAAACTATTGATTCGTACAAATGGTTTATTGACTGTTTTTTAAAAACTTTCTCTACTGAACCTGGTTCGGTTACTACTGATCAAGACCCCGCAGTGTTGGAAGCGGTAGCTGAGAAGTTTAAAACTGCAAAACACAGATTATGTATGTGGCAAATCAGTCAGAAGTTAAAGGATAAGGTATCTTAATTTTTTCTTTTTGTTATCATTCATTTGATGCATTTTTAATTTTGTTTGCTTAAAGAACATGTAACTTTTTATGTATTTTTTTTTATCATTCATCTGTTGTTTTTTAAATTTTCTTAAATAAAATGGTAACTTTTTATTCATTTTTTAATTATCATTCATGTGTTGTTTTTTAATAACTATTTGTTTTTTCATCACTAAGTTATTTGTTTTTTGCTAATTTTCATATGATGTATCTTAATTTTTTCTGTTTTTGTTCAATGTGTTTTTTTCAGGTTGGTTATGTTTTATATAATAATAAAGTTTTCCGCAAACGTATGAATTACATATTTTGGAACAAAGAAATGTCTGTATCATCTTTTGAAAGACATTGGAAGTCGTTAATTGAAGATTCTGAGTTAGATGGTGCAAAGTGGTTTGACGATATGTATGCAATCAAGGAGATGTGGACTCCTTGCTTTTTTAGAGATGTTCCAATGAATGGCTTAATGCGAACATCCTCATTATCTGAAAGTGAGAATTCGTTTTTCTCTAAATGCAAAAATAAGCATTCAAATTTAGTTGATTTCTTTTCTAGATTTGATGCTGCCATGGATAAGCAGCGTCATAATACAAGATTGATAGATTCTCAAATGGAAAGCTGATCTATTAAGTGTAGAACTGTTAAGCCGATTGAGCTTCAAGCAAGAGATGTGTACACTCCTACCTTTTTTTTTTGTTAGTTCACGATGAAATTTTTCAATCTGATAAAATGTGTTCTCAAATAAGTTGTGTTGCTGATGGTGATGATGAACTTAAGAAGATTTGTGAAGTTCAGGAAAAGTTCATTCCTCCTCGTAAGAAATTGATTTACAGGGTTAGTGTGATGACCCGGAAATTTTCGATCAAATTTAAACTTTAATCTTTATATGTTTTCGACACGATAAGCAAAATCTGTAAAAGTTGAGTCTCGAAAGTTTTGAAATCTATATTCATGTAATCAGTTACCCTTTAACCATGCCTGACGATTCACGAACAATTATGTGTAAATAGATATGTATGAATATATACATATGTGTGATAGTTAATTTGAGAAATATTAACAAAACATTAAACGGTTTGATTGACATGTAAACATATTAGGAAATCTATTTTATGACTTGTAAACGTTAGCAAAATATTAAACGTATGACGTTATACTTATTCGTTATAGATAAACGATTACGTGATAAAACGTGTTATGTGAATTATGTATATATGTACATAGACAAAGTATATTGAACTTATATATTGAACGGTTTCGAATACAACTAATAGATATAGTAACACTTGATTGTTATTAAACAAGTTAACACAAACTTATAAAGATTTAAGATAAAAATAAGTTCTAGTAATAAATTATTTGATCTGAATATAATTAGTTTTAGAAGGATAAACTCTATAATAGTTATCTGATTTAATTTCAAAAGTACTATGATATATTTCGAGAGGTTTTTACATCTTACAACATGTCAAGAAGTAGATTTTTAAAGTTATTATCATTATCTTTTATTGTTCTAAATCTTAGGAATTATATATAACTAATAGAGTGTCACGTCTTATTTAAAAATAAATATAACTTTATAAATACCTAGAACCACTTTTAACAATTCATTATTAAGCCATTATAATAAAGATAAAGGTTTTAACGTTATCCTGAATTTCAGAATCTTTCTAGAAACCTTTTGACAAACTATCCATAACAATGGTCCGTGATCCAATAAGATATAGACAGCTATAACGAGAAATAAAAACGTGTTTTAAATCTAGTAAAATATTAAAAATAAACGTTGGCGCATAAATGGATTATATGAAAATAAGTTTAAAGAGTAAACGTTGCGTGCTATAATAATTTCTAAACGAATTCAAAACGAACCTAGAGATATAATTGGTTTTGTAAAATTTAATATGATATTATTACATAAATATTTCTATTACATACAATAAGTATAAGTTTATTTTGTTAATATATATATATATATATATATATATATATATATATATATATATATATATATATATATATATATATATATATATATATATATATATATATATATATATATATATATTTATAATATTAACCTTGTCACAAAACGTTGATTTAAAATAATATATTTTGATAAATAACGAGCCACTGATTTATAGAAGTAAATGACCACAACGCTCAATTATATAAGTCACATTTTTCATAAAGTAATTTATTGATGAGTAAGTTAAATTATTTATAATAAAGGTACACGTCGCGTAATGAAAAAGGCTAGTTTTCTACACATACGAAAGTGCGCTCGAAAAACCAGAAGTAGTACATAAGTCGAGTGACAATGTACGAGTCATTTTTGTAAAAATTACATTTTTACCATGAACGTAAATATAATATAATATATAAGTAATTATGTAAATTAAATATAATTTATATATAATATTAATTTATATATGTCGGCAAGAAAATTTATGGTTACCAGCTTGTCAAAGTTTTCATACGTTTGCATGAATTATCTCGTAGTTGGCCAAAAGTTGTATAAAATGAGACTAGTTGCTCGACTTCTCCATCCCTACATCATTCCTCTATATATTCTTCTATATATTTATATTTATATTATAATAATAATAATAATTATTATTATTATTATTATTATTAATATTATAATAATAATTAGGAGTATTATTATTAGTAGTATTTATACATAAAATATTACGACAAGGACTTGAGCGCATGATTTTCAAAATAAGTTTTTGAGAGAGATAGAGCTAAGAAAATTATGGGTCATAGCTATGGAGGTTATGGGTAATGTTCAGGGGTATGCTCGTGAGGACAACCTTACACTTGTTCAATGATGTTATATGTATTTCTACTACAAAATACAGTATGGTGAGTTTCATTTGCTCCCTTTTTAATTGCTTTTGCAATATATATTTTTGGGCTGAGAATACATGTGCTGCTTTTATAAACGTTTACGAAATAGACACAAGTACTTCAAAATATATTCTACGTTGAGTTGTACCACTGGCATACTTCCCTGTAGCTTGGTAACTACTATTTACATGGGTATTGTAAACGCGAATCCTGTTGATAGATCTATCGGGCCTGACAACCCCAACCGGACTGGACGACCAGTATTCAACGGTTGCACAGTACTTCGTTTTGGTGACTACACTTGGTACGGTGTAGTGAGATTTCATAATAAAGGGAATATGCGACGTTGATTAAATGTTAAGTATGGTTACCAAGTGCTCAACCACTTAGAATGCTTTACATACACTTGCGAGTGTATTATGTTTATGATTATGAAATCTTGTGGTCTATTGAAACTATTGATAACTGTTGTTACGATAAACCTATGAACTCACCAACCTTTTGGTTGACACTTTTAAGCATGTTTATTCTCAGGTACGAATTAAGTCTTCCGCTGTGCATTTGCTCATTTTAAGGACATTACTTGGAGTCTATCATCGCAATGAGACCAAATATTGATGACTTCGTCCAGGTAGATAAGGATGGGTCCTCACAGGTGGTATCAAAGCGGTGGTCTTAGTGAACCAGGTCTTGCATTTGTGTGTCTAACTGATAGTTGTTAGGATGCACTAGTAAGTCTGGACTTGGACCTTGTTTGCATGTCAAAAGTTTTGTTTATCATTCCTAGTGGAAAAATTACCTGCTTATCATTCCTAAGTCTAGACATGTCTTACTACCTTTATTTCATAGATAGTGTATAGACAACTTCATATCTTAGCATATCTATTACAGTAAACTTTGCTTGACATAATTAAACTCGAACAATTAAACAAATAAATTAAGTGCATAATACTAATTATAAAAATAATTAAGTATATGTACCAATTTAAATGTAGATGAACAATTATCTAAACTTGCCTCCTGCTTTCTTTTTTGTAATGGTTACCCGTAATCATTCCATTTAAAGCTTTTGCTGTTGCCGTTTTTAAAAGTTTACCCATCATTTTTTTTATTTATTGATTTTTGTATTAGGTTAATGCTAAATGCTAAATAAATTATAAATAAATAATATGGAGTAAAAATGTTTCCACCATTACCTTCACTAATAAAAGTCAAATTATGTTGGACAGAGAAAGGGATAATCAAGTGAGTTAGGTAGTTGTGTACATATGTTAATGGTTGATGTACAAACAAAAGAGGCGCAAGATGTTATTGTTTATTTGCTTCACGTGACCACCTCCAAGAGTGGGGTCAACTCACTTTTCTTCTTTTTGTTTTTGTCGATGAAAATCAAATTTCAAAAGTGGATCTTTTATTTTGGCTATAACTATCAAGAGTGGAAAATAATACATATATTAGCAAAGTTTCAAGCATCCTTTTCTCTTTTGTATGGGTCGATCAAAAAAAAAAAAAATGGGTCCAAGGCTTCCTCCAAACGAGAGTAGAGATACCCATCAAAAAAAAAAAAAAAAAATTTTCTAATAATAATTGGGATCTCCCCAATTGGAAACGTTCCAAGAGTATATATATATAAAATAATATACGTACTCCCCAAGAATTGTAACGTAGTTCCCCCTTTCACGAAGGAATTGGCTTTTAAATATTTCGGACCAATTAAAATGAAGTATGCAGCCTTGGATTAAAAAAAAAAAAAAAAAGCCCAAGTACCCAACATCACAACCGACATCTTTTTGTTTCACTCATCTCCGGCTCACCAAAATAAAAAGATAGTCTCCATATTTTTCTCTTGAAATATAGACCCAACAAGAGATTTGAGTGGCCCGCTTCGCAAGGCTTGATACACAGAACATCCATTATTGAACGGCAGTTAATGCATCCTATTTTCTAAACAAAACGTCATTTCATACTTTGGGAGAGTTATATTTGTATAATAATACGTACTAGTATTATTTAAAGTCTATCAATTAAAACAACTTAAAAAAAAAAATTAAAACGCTAGTAATAATAAGTCACATCTATATAATAGAATTCGTTCATCTATGTATGTTTCGTAACATTCATCTATTAAAAATATGAACAAGCATATGATCACTTTTACCTTATCCGTTTCTCAATTCGGGGAAAAAAAAAAAACTTTCTGTGAGTGTATTGGTTGGTGAATAGTGAGAAATATTTATGTTAGTCAACAAGATAAGCACACATCATTTCTTGTAAATAACAGATATGGTAATTAATTAATCTCTTGTGTCCGGATCATTTATTGTTGAACTAAAAAAAAATTAAAAAAAAAAATTAAAAATTTTACTTAGCTGAAAACACAATTTCTAACATAACCATGAGCCAACGTCTTCAATCTTCATCAATTTATACCCAAAAGAACAAGACATTACAAATAATAAAATATATAAATGAGCCGATATCAAATTATAACTTCATTTACATTGGAGAAATATTCCGCGATGATTATGTAATCTCTAAAGTTTTTCATTCCTAGTTCTAACCGTAAATCAAATGAGTTTATTTTAATATTAACTCATTAAATCTATGTTACATCTGAAGAAAAATATATACATGTAAGTATATTTTGATAGAGATTGTAATAAAAATTCTTTTGTACAAACTATTACATGTGAAATTTTTTTTAACGGGTAGGTAATACCCGAGAAATATATAAATTCACAAATTAATATATTAAATTCTTCGATTCTAATTCAGTAAATCATCAACTATACTCCCTATTCTCACAACAGTATACATTCTTTTATAAGAAATCAAAACAACCATACTCATTCAAATTCAATTACATATTCTGATTTTGAAAGCTCAGAATGCAACTCGAGATATAAGCAAAATCATCACTCTTAGATCCTTACATTTTTCAAAGCTATACTTTGACTTCAAAACTGTGATAAAACTTCACTTTTATTTGTAACACTCAGAAGGATATGAGAATCAATCGAGATTCATGATGATATCATCCTTTGGATATTGACAATGACAAGCTGCATTTAAAACACTTCAAAATTTTGGAAGACACTTCAAATAATGAACAATCGAGATGATGATCCAACCACACAATACCCGAAGTCTTGTACCTGAAAAACTCTCGAAACCAAAGTCATAATTTAACACGTACCCACGTTAAATTCTTTATCATTTATTAGCAAAAACAACCTTATGATTCCTTTTCAAAGTAGCCAGTTTTGTCACAGCTCCAGCAAGTCATCTTCGACTTTTCAGTAAAACTAATTTTATTATAACCTCGAAAGATACGATGCCCTTTCACCATCGTTACTGGGGAACCTTTCATATCTCGCCACATTAGCAGTAAACTTATCAACAATTTCATTGATCTTTAAGCCTCTCCGAGAAATCACGATACTTCTTCATTATCAAGTACTCATCTACAACTTGTAACAATAGTTGTCATACCAACTACTAGAAATCAGCAATCAGTATATTGAAATTCGCAGCGATTCTACGCCAACAGTTATATGTATACATATAACGTCTACCTCCAAGACTTACAGACTTCGAATGAGAAGTTTCTGAAAAAAAAAACCTGAACTGCGAACTAGTTTTCGAAATGCTGATGAAACAGCAAAAACTGTAAACGACGTTAACAGTCAAAAGTTTGATGATAAAGAATAATGTGTTGTAAAGCTCAGAAAAAGAGAAGAGTTGGTACTGAAAAACGGATTTAGCAGACCATGAAGGAGACCAAGGACAAATACAAGGACCAAACACTGCATTTAAAGAATCCTGATGATTCTGTTTCTGATGAGGTTATTAACGAATACCTTGCTCCTGACTCTAAACCTTTGCGGACAATATTCTTCATCATCATCTTATCTTAAACATTCTAAAATATCACCGTATCTTTCATTATAAATATCCTCGATATTTCTGAAGACATTTTCACAATACCTGCGATACAACATAAAAGAAATTGTGTTAGTTTCTAAATTCTGAAAAATTCAAATTTAAAATAGGAATGTTTTGAAGTAGTGTTGGGAACTGAAGCATGAGTTAGTATAATATAATGACACTTGATCAACGTGATTATATTACAGTAATTCATGCTGAGTTTCTAATGGAACGTGATGATTCACAGAACATACTGTCATCATGTGCCATTTACACGACTCTTACATTCTAACCAATCTCCAAACATATTAAGAACATATCTTCTTAATAGTTCTATCTTTCCGGATATTCTGGTAATTTTCCAAATCAAGATCGTGCTATTACGATTTCTTTCTAAGAACATTAATTATGTTCATTTCAAACTTCATATCTACAAATTCTGGACCATTATTCGCTTGACTTGAGGACAGGAAGAGGAAACGAAAGAATGAACTCCGAAATAGAAATTAGAGTATAAAACGTAGCAAATAGGAGAGAGCATTAACTATGGATGACAATGATTATAGAAGACAGAAGCAGGGACATCAAAGTATAAGGGAAGATATAAAACCTAACAACCACCCAGAAATTATAAACCGTATATGTCAATGCATATAGCAATATAAAGACACGGGAGGACTAGAAATACTATAAACCCAAGAGTATAATAGAAGTAAATAGATTCTTCTGGCGGTAGATGAAAGAGAAGAATGACAGATATGAAAGTTAAGAGTATATCAAGGATCAGAATGAGATGGAGCATATTGACAAATGTTTTAAAGTATGAATAGAGGAGAAAGAATAGAAAATGTGAGATATGGAAGATAAGGAAAAGAAGGGGGTGGATTTATAGTGAAATATCCAACAGAGCAATCGAAACAGATTATTGCATTTAATCAAAGAAGATCCTGATTTCCTCAATCGTCGAAGAACCAAATCTTATTACGAAGATTTTATTTAAATCCCGTGAATTCCGAAAACCAATCATAACTACGTCATCGGTTAAAACGAATCTATATTTACTCATTTCATTCTTTTGCGATAGCTTCACTTATAGTCTTCGTATAATCAAATTGTTTTATCTATATTACTCAATGATGATAAAACTCTATTTATCAACTCATATTCGTCATGAAAACATTTTATTAGTTAGCCATGACGACCTCGATCAAATTTCGGGACGAAATTTCTTTAACGGGTAGGTACTGTGATGACCCGAAAATTTCCGATCAAATTTAAACTTTAATCTTTATATGTTTCCGACACGATAAGCAAAATCTGTAAAAGTTGAGTCTCGAAAGTTTTGAAATCTATATTCATGTAATCAGTTACCCTTTGACCATGCCTGACGATTCACGAACAATTATGTGTAAATAGATATGTATGAATATATACATATGTGTGATAGTTAATTTGAGAAATATTAACAAAACATTAAACGGTTTGATTGACATGTAAACATATTAGGAAATCTATTTTATGACTTGTAAACGTTAGCAAAATATTAAACGTATGACGTTATACTTATTCGTTATAGATAAACGATTACGTGATAAAACGTGTTATGTGAATTATGTATATATGTACATAGACAAAGTATATTGAACTTATATATTGAACGGTTTCGAATACAACTAATAGATATAGTAACACTTGATTGTTATTAAACAAGTTAACACAAACTTATAAAGATTTAAGATAAAAATAAGTTCTAGTAATAAATTATTTGATCTGAATATAATTAGTTTTAGAAGGATAAACTCTATAATAGTTATCTGATTTAATTTCAAAAGTGCTATGATATATTTCGAGAGGTTTTTACATCTTACAACATGTAAAGAAGTAGATTTTTAAAGTTATTATCATTATCTTTTATTGTTCTAAATCTTAGGAATTATATATAACTAATAGAGTGTCACGTCTTATTTAAAAATAAATATAACTTTATAAATACCTAGAACCACTTTTGACAATTCATTATTAAGCCATTATAATAAAGATAAAGGTTTTAACGTTATCCTGAATTTCAGAATCTTTCTAGAAACCTTTTGACAAACTATCCATAACAATGGTCCGTGATCCAATAAGATATAGACAGCTATAATGAGAAATAAAAATGTGTTTTAAATCTAGTAAAATATTAAAAATAAACGTTGGCGCATAAATGGATTATATGAAAATAAGTTTAAAGAGTAAACGTTGCGTGCTATAATAATTTCTAAACGAATTCAAAACGAACCTAGAGATATAATTGGTTTTGTAAAATTTAATATGATATTATTACATAAATATTTCAATTACATACAATAAGTATAAATTTATTTTGTTAATAAAATATATATATATATATATATATATATATATATATATATATATATATATATATATTATAATATTAACCTTGTCACAAAACGTTGATTTAAAATAATATATTTTGATAAACAACGAGCCACTGATTTATAGAAGTAAATGACCACAACGCTCAATTATATAAGTCACATTTTTCATAAAGTAATTTATTGATGAGTAAGTTAAATTATTTATAAAGGTACACGTCGCGTAATGAAAAAGGCTAGTTTTCTACACATACGAAAGTGCGCTCGAAAAACCGAAAGTGGTACATAAGTCGAGTGACAACGTACGAGTCATTTTTGTAAAAATTATATTTTTACCATGAACGTAAATATAATATAATATATAAGTAATTATGTAAATTAAATATAATTTATATATAATATTAATTTATGTATGTCGGCAAGAAAATTTATGGTTACCAGCTTGTCAAAGTTTTCATACGTTTGCATGAATTGTCTTGTAGTTGGCCAAAAGTTGTATAAAATGAGACTAGTTGCTCGACTTCTCCATCCCTACATCATTCCTCTATATCTTCTTCTATATATTTATATTTATATTATAATAATAATAATAATTATTATTATTATTATTATTATTATTAATATTATAATAATAATTAGGAGTATTATTATTAGTAGTATTTATACATAAAATATTACGACAAGGACTTGAGCGCATGATTTTCAAAATAAGTTTTTGAGAGGGATAGAGCTAAGGAAATTATGGGTCATAGCTATGGAGGTTATGGGTAATGTTCAGGGGTATGCTCGTGAGGCCAACCTTACACTTGTTCAATGATGTTATATGTATTTCTACTACAAAATACAGTATGGTGAGTTTCATTTGCTCCCTTTTTAATTGCTTTTGCAATATATATTTTTGGGCTGAGAATACATGTGCTGCTTTTATAAACGTTTACGAAATAGACACAAGTACTTAAAAATATATTCTACGTTGAGTTGTACCACTGGCATACTTCCCTGTAGCTTGGTAACTACTATTTACATGGGTATTGTAAACGCGAATCCAGTTGATAGAACTATCGGGCCTGACAACCCCAACCGGACTGGACGACCAGTATTCAACGGTTGCACAGTACTTCGTTTTGGTGACTACACTTGGTACGGTGTAGTGAGATTTCATAATAAAGGGAATATGCGACGTTGATTGAATGTTAAGTATGGTTACCAAGTGCTCAACCACTTAGAATGCTTTACATACACTTGCGAGTGTATTATGTTTATGATTATGAAATCTTGTGGTCTATTGAAACTATTGATAACTATTGTTACGATAAACCTATGAACTCACCAACCTTTTGGTTGACACTTTTAAGCATGTTTATTCTCAGATACGAATTAAGTCTTCCGCTGTGCATTTGCTCATTTTAAGGACATTACTTGGATTCGATCATCGCAATGGGACCAAATGTTAATGACTTCGTCCAGGTGGATAAGGACGGGTCCTCACAGGTGGTATCAGAGCGGTGGTCTTAGTGAACCAGGTCTTGCATTTGTGTGTCTAACTGATAGTTATTAGGATGCACTAGTAAGTCTGGACTTGGACCTTGTTTGCATGTCAAAAGTTTTGTTTATCATTCCTAGTGGAAAAATTACCTGCTTATCATTCCTAAGTCTAGACATGTCTTACTAACTTTATTTCATAGATAGTGTATAGACAACTTCATATCTTAGCATATCTATTACAGTAAACTTTGCTTGACATAATTAAACTCGAACAATTAAACAAATAAATTAAGTGCATAATACTAATTATAAAAATAATTAAGTATATGTACCAATTTAAATGTAGATGAACAATTATCTAAACTTGCCTCCTGCTTTCTTTTTTGTAATGGTTACCCGTAATCATTCCGTTTAAAGCTTTTGCTGTTGCCGTTTTTAAAAGTTTACCCATCATTTTTTTATTTATTGATTTTTGTATTAGGTTAATGCTAAATAAATTATAAATAAATAATATGGAGTAAAAATGTTTCCACCATTACCTTCACTAATAAAAGTCAAATTATGTTGGACAGAGAAAGGGATAATCAAGTGAGTTAGGTAGTTGTGTACATATGTTAATGGTTGATGTACAAATAAAAGAGGCGCAAGATGTTATTGTTTATTTGCTTCACGTGACCACCTCCAAGAGTGGGGTCAACTCACTTTTCTTCTTTTTGTTTTTGTCGATGAAAATCAAATTTCAAAAGTGGATCTTTTATTTTGGCTATAGCTATCAAGAGTGGAAAATAATACATATATTAGCAAAGTTTCAAGCATCCTTTTCTCTTTTGTATGGGTCGATCAAAAATAAAAAATAAAAAATGGGTCCAAGGCTTCCTCCAAACGAGAGTAGAGATACCCATCAAAAAAAAAAAAAAAATTCTAATAATAATTGGGATCTCCCCAATTGTAAACGTTCCAAGAGTATATATATATATATATAAAATAATATACGTACTCCCCAAGAATTGTAACGTAGTTCCCCCTTTCATGAAGGAATTGGCTTTTAAATATTTCGGACCAATTAAAATGAAGTATGCAGCCTTGGATTAAAAAAAAAAAAAAAAAAGGGCCCAAGTACCCAACATCACAACCGACGTCTTTTTGTTTCACTCATCTCCGGCTCACCAAAATAAAAAGATAGTCTCCATATTTTTCTCTTAAAATATAGACCCAACAAGAGATTTGAGTGGCCCGCTTCGCAAGGCTTGATACACAAAACATCCATTATTGAACGGCAGTTAATGCATCCTATTTTCTAAACAAAACGTCATTTCATACTTTGGGAGAGTTATATTTGTATAATAATACGTACTAGTATTATTTAAAGCCTATAAATTAAAACAACTTAAAAAAAAAATTAAAACGCTAGTAATAATAAGTCACATCTATATAATAGAATTCGTTCATCTATGTATGTTTCGTAACATTCATCTATTAAAAATATGAACAAGCATATGATCACTTTTACCTTATCCGTTTCTCAATTCGGAAAAAAAAAAAAAAAACTTTCTGTGAGTGTATTGGTTGGTGAATAGTGAGAAATATTTATGTTAGTCAACAAGATAACACACATCATTTCTTGTAAATAGCAGATATGGTAATTAATTAATCTCTTGTGTTCGGATCATTTATTGTTGAACTAAAAAAAAAATTAATAAAGAAAAAATAAAAATTTTACTTAGCTGAAAACACAATTTCTAACATAACCATGAGCCAACGTCTTCAATCTTCATCAATTTATACCCAAAAGAACAAGACATTGCAAATAATAAAATATATAAATGAGCCGATATCAAATTATAACTTCATTTACATTGGAGAAATATTCCGCGATGATTATGTAATCTCTAAAGTTTTTCATTCCTAGTTCTAACCGTAAATCAAATGAGTTTAATTTAATATTAACTCATTAAATCTATGTTACATCTGAAGAAAAATATACATGTAAGTATATTTTGATAGAGATTGTAATAAAAATTCTTTTGTACAAACTATTACATGTGAAATTTTTTTTAACGGGTAGGTAATACCCGAGAAATATATAAATTCACAAATTAATATATTAAATTCTTCGATTCTAATTCAGTAAATCATCAACTATACTCCCTATTCTCACAACAGTATACATTCTTTTATAAGAAATCAAAACAACCATACTCATTCAAATTCAATTACATATTCTGATTTTGAAAGCTCAGAATGCAACTCGAGATATAAACAAAATCATCACTCTTAGATCCTTACATTTTTCAAAGCTATACTTTGACTTCAAAACTGTGATAAAACTTCACTTTTATTTGTAACACTCAGAAGGATATGAGAATCAATCGAGATTCATGATGATATCATCCTTTGGATATTGACAATGACAAGCTGCATTTAAAACACTTCGAAATTTTGGAAGACACTTCAAATAATGAACAATCGAGATGATGATCCAACCACACAATACCCGAAGTCTTGTACCTGAAAAACTCTCGAAACTAAAGTCGTAATTTAACACGTACCCACGTTAAATTCTTTATCATTTATTAGCAAAAACAACCTTATGATTCCTTTTCAAAGTAGCCAGTTTTGTCACAGCTCCAGCAAGTCATCTTCGACTTTTCAGTAAAACTAATTTTATTATAACCTCGAAAGATACGATGCCCTTTCACCATCGTTACTGGGGAACCTTTCATATCTCGCCACATTAGCAGTAAACTTATCAACAATTTCATTGATCTTTAAGCCTCTCCGAGAAATCACGATACTTCTTCATTATCAAGTACTCATCTACAACTTGTAACAATAGTTGTCATACCAACTACTGGAAATCAGCAATCAGTATTTTGAAATTCGCAGCGATTCTACGCCAACAGTTATATGTATACATATAACGTCTACCTCCAAGACTTACAGACTTCGAATGAGAAGTTTCTAGAAAAAAAACCCTGAACTGCGAACTAGTTTTCGAAATGCTGATGAAACAGTAAAAACTGTAAACGACGTTAACAGTCAAAAGTTTGATGATAAAGAATAATGTGTTGGTAAAGCTCAGAAAAAGAGAAGAGTTGGTACTGAAAAACGGATTTAGCAGACCATGAAGGAGACCAAGGACAAATACAAGGACCAAACACTGCATTTAAAGAATCCTGATGATTTTGTTTCTGATGAGGTTATTAACGAATACCTTGCTCCTGACTCTAAACCTTTGCGGACAATATTCTTCATCATCATCTTATCTTAAACATTCTAAAATATCACCGTATCTTTCATTATAATTATCCTCGATATTTCTGAAGACATTTTCACAATACCTGCGATACAACATAAAAGAAATTGTGTTAGTTTCTAAATTCTGAAAAATTCAAATTTAAAATAGGAATGTTTTGAATTAGTGTTGGGAACTGAAGCATGAGTTAGTATAATATAATGACACTTGATCAACGTGATTATATTACAGCAATTCATGCTGAGTTTCTAATGGAACGTGATGATTCACAGAATATACTGTCATCATGTGCCATTTACACGAATCTTACATTCTAACCAATCTCCAAACATATTAAGAACATATCTTCTTAATAGTTCTATCTTTCCGGATATTCTGGTAATTTTCTAAATCAAGATCGTGCTATTACGATTTCTTTCTAAGAACATTAATTATGTTCATTTCAAACTTCATATCTACAAATTCTGGACCATTATTCGCTTGACTTGAGGACAGGAAGAGGAAACGAAAGAATGAAGCTCCGAAATAGAAATTAGAGTATAAAACGCAGCAAATATGAGAGAGCATTAACTATGGATGACAATGATTATAGAAGACAGAAGCAGGGACATCAAAGTATAAGGGAAGATATAAAACCCAACAACCACCCAGAAATTATAAACCGTATATGTCAATGCATATAGCAATATAAAGACACGGGAGGACTAGAAATACTATAAACCCAAGAGTATAATAGAAGTAAATAGATTCTTCTGGCGGTAGATGAAAGAGAAGAATGACAGATATGAAAGTTAAGAGTATATCAAGGATCAGAATGAGATGGAGCATATTGACAAATGTTTTAAAGTATGAATAGAGGAGAAAGAATAGAAAATGTGAGATATGGAAGATAAGGAAAAGAAGGGGGTGGATTTATAGTGAAATATCCAACTGAGCAATCGAAACAGATTATTGCATTTAATCAAAGAAGATCCTGATTTCCTCAATCGCCGAAGAACCAAATCTTATTACGAAGATTTTATTTAAATCCCGTGAATTCCGGAAACCAATCATAACTACGTCATCGGTTAAAATGAATCTATATTTACTCATTTCATTCTTTTGCGATAGCTTCACTTATAGTCTTCGTATAATCAAATTGTTTTATCTATATTACCCAATGATGATAAAACTCTATTTATCAACTCATATTCGTCATGAAAACATTTTATTAGTTAGCCATGACGACCTCGATCAAATTTCGGGACGAAATTTCTTTAACGGGTAGGTACTATGATGACCCGGAAATTTCCGATCAAATTTAAACTTTAATCTTTATATGTTTCCGACACGATAAGCAAAATCTGTAAAAGTTGAGTCTCGAAAGTTTTGAAATCTATATTCATGTAATTAGTTACCCTTTGACCATGCCTGACGATTCACGAACAATTATGTGTAAATAGATATGTATGAATATATACATATGTGTGATAGTTAATTTGAGAAATATTAATAAAACATTAAACGGTTTGATTGACATGTAAACATATTAGGAAATCTATTTTATGACTTGTAAACGTTAGCAAAATATTAAACGTATGACGTTATACTTATTCGTTATAGATAAACGATTACGTGATAAAACGTGTTATGTGAATTATGTATATATGTACATAGACAAAGTATATTGAACTTATATATTGAACGGTTTCGAATACAACTAATAGATATAGTAACACTTGATTGTTATTAAACAAGTTAACACAAACTTATAAAGATTTAAGATAAAAATAAGTTCTAGTAATAAATTATTTGATCTGAATATAATTAGTTTTAGAAGGATAAACTCTATAATAGTTATCTGATTTAATTTCAAAAGTACTATGATATATTTCGAGAGGTTTTTACATCTTACAACATGTCAAGAAGTAGATTTTTAAAGTTATTATCATTATCTTTTATTGTTCTAAATATTAGGAATTATATATAACTAATAGAGTGTCACGTCTTATTTAAAAATAAATATAACTTAATAAATACCTAGAACCACTTTTGACAATTCATTATTAAGCCATTATAATAAAGATAAAGGTTTTAACGTTATCCTGAATTTCAGAATCTTTCTAGAAACCTTTTGACAAACTATCCATAACAATGGTCCGTGATCCAATAAGATATAGACAGCTATAACGAGAAATAAAAATGTGTTTTAAATCTAGTAAAATATTAAAAATAAACGTTGGCGCATAAATGGATTATATGAAAATAAGTTTAAAAAGTAAACGTTGCGTGCTATAATAATTTCTAAACGAATTCAAAACGAGCCTAGAGATATAATTGGTTTTGTAAAATTTAATATGATATTATTACATAAATATTTCTATTACATACATTAAGTATAAGTTTATTTTGTTAATAATATATATATATATATATATATATATATATATATATATATATATATATGTATATTTATAATATTAACCTTGTCACAAAACGTTGATTTAAAATAATATATTTTGATAAATAACGAGCCACTGATTTATAGAAGTAAATGACCACAACGCTCAATTATATAAGTCACATTTTTCATAAAGTAATTTATTGATGAGTAAGTTAAATTATTTATAAAGGTACACGTCGCGTAATGAAAAAGGCTAGTTTTCTACACATACGAAAGTGCGCTCGAAAAACCGAAAGTGGTACATAAGTCGAGTGACAACGTACGAGTCATTTTTGTAAAAATTACATTTTTACCATGAACGTAAATATAATATAATATATAAGTAATTATGTAAATTAAATATAATTTATATATAATATTAATTTATGTATGTCGGCAAGAAAATTTATGGTTACCAGCTTGTCAAAGTTTTCATACGTTTGCATGAATTGTCTCGTAGTTGGCCAAAAGTTGTATAAAATGAGACTAGTGGCTCGACTTCTCCATCCCTACATCATTCCTCTATATCTTCTTCTATATATTTATATTTATATAATAATAATAATAATAATAATTATTATTATTATTATTATTATTAATATTATAATAATAATTAGGAGTATTATTATTAGTAGTATTTATACATAAAATATTACGACAAGGACTTGAGCGCATGATTTTCAAAATAAGTTTTTGAGAGGGATAGAGCTAAGGAAATTATGGGTCATAGCTATGGAGGTTATGGGTAATGTTCAGGGGTATGCTCGTGAGGCCAACCTTACACTTGTTCAATGATGTTATATGTATTTCTACTACAAAATACAGTATGGTGAGTTTCATTTGCTCCCTTTTTAATTGCTTTTGCAATATATATTTTTGGTCTGAGAATACATGTGCTGCTTTTATAAACGTTTACGAAATAGACACAAGTACTTAAAAATATATTCTACGTTGAGTTGTACCACTGGCATACTTCCCTGTAGCTTGGTATCTACTATTTACATGGGTATTGTAAACGCGAATCCTGTTGATAGATCTATCGGGCCTGACAACCCCAACCGGACTGGACGACCAGTATTCAACGGTTGCACAGTACTTCGTTTTGGTGACTACACTTGGTACGGTGTAGTGAAATTTCATAATAAAGGGAATATGCGGCGTTCATTAAATGTTAAGTATGGTTACCAAGTGCTCAACCACTTAGAATGCTTTACATACACTTGCGAGTGTATTATGTTTATGATTATGAAATCTTGTGGTCTATTGAAACTATTGATAACTGTTGTTACGATAAACCTATGAACTCACCAACCTTTTGGTTGACACTTTTAAGCATGTTTATTCTCAGGTACGAATTAAGTCTTCCGCTGTGCATTTGCTCATTTTAAGGACATTACTTTGAGTCGATCATCGCAATGGGACCAAATGTTGATGACTTCGTCCAGGTGGATAAGGACGGGTCCTCACAGTTAGTTTTTCTTTTTCTTTTTTTCTGTTTATTTTTTGTTATTTATGTCCCTTTTTTAAAATGAAGATTATGATGTTTTTTATTATTTTTTTCCTCAGATTTCTTTTCATTCTGTGTCTGGTGAAGCACATTGTTCATGTCTGTTGTTCAATCGTGAAGGCCTTTTGTGTCATCACATATTTCATGTTTATGAAATTAATGACATTTTCGAAATTCCTAAACAACATATATTGAGGAGGTGGACTAGAGATGCATCTGAATCTTTTAATGTTATTTTTGCTAGTGTTAATTACCATTCTGATGCCTACTTGATTACCAAACATCTTTTCAATACTTTTAGGCGAGTTGTTTCTAATTGTAAGAATGACAAAGAAATACTCCAGCTTTTTAGTGATAAGTTTGATGGCTTTGTTAAAGAATTTGCACCTTCCATCCCTGACCAATATTCTTCAGTTACAAAGGTTCAACAAATTGAGAATGTTTTGGGATTTTCAAAGCCAAGTAATGTGAAGGTTCGTGCTCCAGTTGTCGTTCCAAACAAAGGTCAACGCAGCAGTAAAAGGTATAAAAGTGCTCGAGAAGAGGCTGCAAGTAAATCATCTGTAAATAGGAGAAAGTGTCAACGTTGTAAAGGGATTGGTCATAATGTTCGTACTTGCACTGCAGAACTTGATTCAGAGTTTACTGATTCCGATGATGATGACGAAGATGTTTATTCAGACTAAGACGAAGACAATGATCTTTAAGCACATTTTTTTTTACATGTAATGTGTGTTTAATATGTTGATGATTAAAGAACTATTTGTTTTTACTTAGACTTTGAGTTTTATCAATAATTCTGAATATTTTTTATATCATTCATTTTAATACATATTAACGTTCCTTTTTTTTAAGGGTTTTTTTTTTTTTTTTTTTTTTTTTTTTTTTTGGTTTTACTAGTGATATGTTGTAATATATATACTTTTTTCTCCAGATTTTTCTATAAATGTTTTTGTATGTAGTTAACGTACAATAACATACATCACATGCTTATATATATATATATATATATATATATATATATATATATATATATATATATATATGCATATACATATACATTTTTGTGTGTAAAAACTCATTTGTCACGTGGAATTTAGATTAATAAACATCATATGTATCTTAATATGTTTTTTAACTAATAATTATTTTTAAAATATTTACATTACAATAACATACATTACATGCATTTTGTATTTTTTTTTTTTTTTACTATGTATCTTACATCATATGTATCTTAATGGTTTTTTTAACCAATAATGATTTTTGAAAATTAGCATTTTTGTTTATCTATCAAACAAATTTTTATATAACACTTCCAACATTCATACATCACGTATGTTTTATACTACTTGTTTTAATAAATTTCAACTTTTTTCATGCATCAGGTACATTTACATACATTCATACTAGTTGTTTCAGATTATATGAATCACAAAACATTGTTTCCTCTTTCATCAATTCATTCCTTCTTAAAACAGTCAAATTTTCATTTCTGAGGCCTTGGCTCTCCCTTCTTTTAGCTTCTGCATCTTTGTTTTTTCATCATGATTTTTTTTCTTACTCTTTTCTTCTCGCATCCAACTCAGGCCAATATGTATTTTCTGTATCGCTCAATATCTTCACTCTGTACTTTACTCGCAGTTCATTTAAACACTTAATCTGCATTTCGTCGTCTGTTGGTAGCTCACTGTTCCATGGATATTCACCTTTGTATGTTACCATGTGCGCATTAAGAAAACCCCACAGTCAACCTTATTGTCATTTGTTCTCCAGGCCATTTGTAGCTCAGTTGTATTACCTGATCCAATCTTTTCAGCTGCTTTCTTGTTACCTTTCTTTTCTAGATATCCTTTCAACATGGTCACCTAAGTCAACATTGACGTATTAGTTATATAGGTTTTACAATATGTACTTACATAAATAGTACTTACAAATCTTTTTGGAACATTTCCATATTTTGTCTTCAAGTTTTCTTTTTTTGCTGAATTGTTGATACTCTCCAGATCACCAGTGTTAAGATTGAAGCACAACAGGTAAAAGTGATTCGATTTGCATACCGGGAACATTACCTGCGATTAATCATTTCAATATGTTTTTATAATAAACATAAGTAGCACTTGTATATATATATATATATATATATATATATATATATATATATATATATATATATATATATATATATATATATACATACACATATATATATATATATATATATATATATATATATATATATATATATATATAAATACACACATATATATATATATATATATATATATATATATATATATATATATATATATATATATATAACATATACCGTACTTGTTTCATTTCTTACCAGATCATATCCTCTCATATCCTCATTCAGTTTTCTGCCCTTCAGATAACCCTCCACATTTGTGTTGAAATCATCTTTATGTATGTTGAGTATTCTGTTATGTTTCAGATAATCGGGTGCCTATATTTTTTAGGAATTATGTTAGATAGCATTCAGTTTTCTTTTCATCAATAAATTTTTTATGTATATCTTCAATTTATTAATTTTTCTTACCACTATACATGTTGGCATGAACAATCATTTTTTGGTGTTTGTCCCAGCTTGTCTCTCTTTCCTGTTTAGAATTCCTGTCCATACGTCTATCACAATTGCTTCCACGTACACTCGGTGCATTAAGCTTGCCATTGCTTCATCTGTTATCATCTCTCCATTATTGTTATAGTAAACTAACGACCTGTAAATTATATATAATATATTATAATATGATATTTGTTGTCTAATAATAAATAAATATGATATTATTTATTCATCAAATTACCCTTGTTTTTCTCCAAAACTCATGAAGTATCTTGCAATAGTTAACATTCCCTTCTCAATATTTTTTGTGATTTCAACCTCCCTTTTATTAAAAGGCAATCTGTATACAGCTGGTAATCGTGTTGTTCTTTTTTTCTTTTTTCTCCTTTATTTTCTTCATCTTCTCGTTTCCCTTCTTTCACAACTCCTTCTTCTCCAATTTTTTTCCCCTACTCTGCTTATATTTGTCTCTATTACACTTGAAAATAAACTATCATTCTTCAGATCTCCCAAAATATTTGCAATCACTTCGTTTGAATTTTCTTCATCATCATCAATTGTTTTATCATTAAAATATTCATCCATCTGAGTCTCAGTTTCAACATTCACACTTTTTTCTTTCTCAACTTTTTCAACCAATTTTTTTTTCTTTTTCAGTCTCCATTCCAATCATGTGTATTGACCCTACTGAAACATTTGGCATTCCTTCTTTTTTTGCTGCTTTTTCTTCATCACCACTTCTTTTTTAAAACAAACTGTCCACTACTTCACTATTCAATGGCACATTCACACCTATTATTGTATGCTGTTGTTCAACTATTGTTTGCATTTTTTCATTAAAATCTTTTATAATTTTTGTATCCATTTCCACATTCATACTTCTTTCTTTCAGATTTTTTCAACCAAATTTTCTTCTTTCTCAGTTTCTATTTCAACTATCCTGATTGACTCTTTGGAAACATTTTCCATCACTTCTTCTCGTACTGCTTCTTCTTCATCACAACTTTTATCTTGCATTTTATCATTCTCCGTTCCAGCACCCACACCATGATTTTCCATTTCTACACTCACATTCTTTTTCCTCTCCTCTGTTTCTAACGAATCTTCCACTCCATTTGCATTCATTCCAATATTCACATCCTGTTTTGTGTTGTTTCCTTCTCTCATTCTTTCATTTAAATTTAAATCTCCCTCAATTGCAACACTTACCTCATTATTTGTCTTTTCAAACATAATATCTTGTTCATTTTTATCCAATTCAATACACTTTCTGTACATTTTCCTCCTTTTCATTAAAATTTTCAACTACCAGATACTCCATTGTAACATGCATCTCATTAGTTTGCTTTCCTTTCACGCTTTTGACAATATGACTCTCCATTTCCACATTCATATTGTTTGTCATATCCCTTTTTTCAAACAAACCTTCCATTTCATCTGTATGCATTTCAACATTCACATCTTTTTTCTTGTTGTTTTCTTCTCTCAGTCTTTCATTTAAATCTTCATCAATCCCAACACTTACCTCATTATTTGGCTTATCTAATTCCATATTCACTTTCTCTCCAGTTTCCTCCTTTTCACTCAAAATTTCAACTACAACATCCTCCATTGTAACATTCACCTCATCAGTTTGTTTTCTGTTCAAACTTTTGACAATATGACTATCCATTTCCACATTCACATTGTTTGTCATCTCCTCTTTTTTAAACAAACTTTCTGTGACAACCCGGAAATTTTCGATCAAATTTAAACTTAATCTTTAAATGATTTAATGTTTCCGACACGATGAGCAAAGTCTGTAATGTTGAAATCTTAAAAACTTTGAATTGTGTTCATGTAATGAATTACCCTTTCACTGTGCTCGACGAATCACGAACATTTATGTGTATAGATATGTATATATATAAGATATAGTTATATTAATTTAAAACGTTAACAAAGTCTTAGATGTATAACACTTTACATGAACGTATTTGTTTCAATATATATTTAATATAACTATCGACGAAATTAAAAGATAATATCAAATGATTGAATTATCAGATACATTGTGATATGATTAGGGGTCTCAATTGTGAGGTCCACGTTGATTTGTGAAATCGTTTCTTTTTAACGTTATTCGGAATAATTGGTAAAGTGATTTACATGTAAGAACAAATGTGTCAATTAATGGAAGTTAGACAAAAGTTAGTGGAGAATTAGATTTTATAATATTCAAGTGATTTAGTTTCAAACGTGCGAAAACATTTTTTGATTCAATAGATTTTGATTATTAAAATGTTTTGTTTAAATAACATAATTTGAATATATACAATAGGATATTGATTATTAGAATTAAATATATAAATAACTCGTAACGTGTATTTAAAACGTGTTTATAAATATTGAAAATATATATGATTTCAAATTAGTTAAATAAGCGCTAGTAACACTGGTTGTTTGATTCGATTGATATTTAGATAAGTTAACATGTGAGAATTTGATACATGAATTTTTTTTAATTTTTATTAGTTAAACGATTTTAAAACGAAATTTGAAATATAATTAATTTTGAAAAAAAACTAAATATTATATTAATGAAATATTTCAATTACATATGATATGTACAAGTTCATATTCTTAAATGAAAATATATATATATATATTACAATGTGACAAAATATAATATTAATTTAGTTTTGAAAAACTGAATGTTATATCGTTAAACAAAGATTTCGAATATATATATATATGTTATACAATTTCTAAACAATGATATATATATATATATATATATATATATATATATATATATATATATATATATATATATATATATATATATATATATATATATATATATATATATATTTTTTTTTTTTTTTATTACATAACAAAATATAATATTAGCAAATAATAATTTAGATATAAAACAATTTGATTATACTTAATTTCTTATATTAAAGATTTTGAATAATATTATTTAATATATTTTAATTAATAAAATACCAACGATTTAAAAAAGAAAATGACCAAAACACTCAAATGAATAAGTTATATTTCATATGATATAGTTTATTGATGAATTAAGTCTAATTACTGATAAAGGTACGTGTTGCGAAAAGTAAAGTACAAGTTTTCTTAGCGTACGAAAGGACGTTCGATAAACTGGAACCGGGATATAAGTCGAGTGACAACGTACGAGTCATCGGAACAAAAATTACAAATTAACTATGCATGTAAATATAATGTAATATATAATTAATTATATAAATTAAATATATTATATATATTATTGAAAAACCGTCGGCAGAAGAAGATAAGCGAGTGTGAGCTGGATATGGAGGTCATGCGATCGCATGGCCATACAGCCTCTAAACCATGCAATCGCATGGTGTGGTTAGGTGGAAGAAATGCCTTTAAAAGTTGATCGATGCTGGTTCCTAAATTCATTCAGTTTATCTCTCGCGCACACACACTATATTTATATTTATTATTATTATTATTGTTATTATTATTATTATTATTATTATTATTATTATTATTAATTGTATTATTATTATTATTAGTAGTAGTATTCTTATTATTATTATTATACATAAAATACTACGACGAGGACATGAGCGAGTTATTTCAAAACGAGCTTTTCAAGCGGGATAGAGCTAAGGAAATTATGGGTTATAGCTATGGAGGTTATGGGTATTATTCGTGGGTTTTGCTCATGAGTCAAACTAGTGTTTATCATCTCCGTCGCGTCTACGTACTTTCCTGCAATATTGAATCACAATATTGATACGTGAGCATTCATATCTTATCTTTTATATATACTAATAGTGTATCCCTGACTAGTGCTCGAGTATATATGATTATGCATGCTTGTATGCTTAGTTTCATCGTTAGATAGTTTATAATAAGTTATGAATTTAATACATATGATACTGAGATAAGGTATACGATATGCATATCGTTGAAAATCTGGCGAAAAATTAATAACTTTTTAATTAAATATCGAATAGTTTGGATGAACGAATTAAAAGATATAGGCAACTGAATTATCAATAATTTTAGTATTGTTACTAAAATAATTATTATTATTACTATCATCGTTATAATTATAATCTAATAATTATTATAATTATTATTATTATTACCATTATCGTTATAAGTATTTGCATTAAAAATTGTCATTTTTATTAGTATTACTATCGTTATTATTATTAAGATTATTATTAATACTATCATCATTATTATTATTATTATTATTATTATTATTATTATTATTATTATTATTATTATTATCATTAAAGTAGTTATTAGTATTATCATTAGTATTATTATCATTAAAACTAATATTAGTATCATTATTATGAATATAATATAAAAGAGGACTAAAAGCTATTAAACGAATCAATTAGGAAATAATGAGTATAAGTATCATGATGAAATTAAAATAATGTAAGATATTGATCTAGATAAAAATATCGTTTTTATTATTTTTATCATTATTATTATTATTAAAAGTATCATTAAAAATTAAAATTATCATTTTTAATAGAAATATCATTGTTATTATAAAATATCATTATTATTATCATTTTAGGATTATTATTATAAATTATCATTTTAAATAGAATTATTATTGTTATATAAAAATATTATTATTATTAAAAAGTATCGTTATTATTAAAATTATCATGATTAGAGTTATTTTTTTATCAAAATTGATATCATCATTAGTAAATATAAATATTTTTATTATTATTAGTAGAATAATAATTATTATTATTATTTGTACAAAATAATAAATTTTTTATTTATTATTATTATTATTATCAATATTATTTTATCAAATGAATATGTGATACAAAGATATTTTTATCACACGTAATATAATTACATTAATAAAACATACTACTATATTTTTATGATATTAAGTGAACTTTATAAATTTTATTACTTGAGATATATAAAAGTATATTTTTATTATATATAAACTTTAATATAAATTTTAATTATTAATAATTGACTTGTATTATTTACTCTATTAAAATCTGATAAATATATTTAAATATATATAACGACTATATTTATGTATATAATAAACATGTATAGATTTTGGAAGTCATTTTGGGTCAAATTGACTTTTGTTGACTTTTGCATGATAATCTCGAGCATTAGGATTGTGATACACTACGACTTAACCTAAATTGCTAGACAGATATTGACCAACATATAAATATATATACTTAATATAGGTTCGTGAATCCGATGCCAACCCTGCACTTGTTCAGTGCCGTCATTTGCATTATTGCTACAAAATACAGTATAGTGTGTTTCATTACTCCCTTTTTAAATGTTTTTGCAATATATATTTTTGGGACTGAGAATACATGCGCTACTTTTATAAATGTTTGACGAAATAGACACAAGTACTTAAAACATTCTACGATTGAGTTATGAGTACACCGGATATCACCCCTTTTAGCCTGGTAATCTAAGAATTAGGGAACTGGCCCCTAATTGACGCGAATCCTAAAGATAGATCTATGGGCCTTGACAAGCCCAGTCAGAGAATTTGAACTGCTTTAGTGCTTCGATTTTAGTATACAACCGCTAGCTTTAAAAGGAATGACCTTTTTGTGAGTTGTACACAACCGTCATTTTTAAAAGAGTAGCCTGTTTGTATGCTATGAGTATATTCGCGATGCGGTATGCGGGGGATATTCTAGATTCATTTTGTTAATGTCGATTACCAGGTGTTTAATTTCGTATGAATGATTTTTACAGCAGTGAGCAGACCTGCACAGATTGTTTTCGAAATATGAGTATCTTGTGGTCTATTATATTATTAGAAATGATTGATTATGATAAACTAATGAACTCACCAACCTTTTGGTTGACACTTGAAAGCATGTTATTCTCAGGTTTTAAAGAAATCTTCCGCTGTGCATTTGCTCATTTTAGAGATATTACTTAGAGTCATTCATGGCATATTTCAAAAGATGTTGCATTTAAGTCATTGAGTTCAATAAAGATTATTAGTAAATAAATGATAGATTAAGTCATTTATAATTTGGATATTATGAAATGATATGTATGCCTGTCAACTTACGATGAAATGAAAGTTTGTCTTTTAAGAAACGAATGCAATGTTTGTAAAATGTATCATATAGAGGTCAAATACCTCGCAATGTAACTGATAATGCTAAAAACGAACATATATTTCATAGCATTATCCCTCAAGAAAGACAAGCTTTTAGTTGCAATTGTTCTATTTACAAGTAATATTCGTTTAAATAATAAAAGGTGAAGACAAAAGACAGATTCGATGAATTGAAGACGCAAATGACCAAAAAGCTCAAAAGTACAAAGTACAATCAAAGTGGTTCAAATTATTGATGAGAAACGTCTCAAAATTACAAGAGTACAAGTCGCAAAACGCAAAATACAAGATATTAAATTGTACGCAAGGACGTTTGAAAATCCGGAACCGGGACCAGAGTCAACTCTCAACGCTCGACGCAACGGACTAAAAATTACAAGTCAACTATGCACATAAATATAATATAATATTTAAATAATTCTTAAAATTATTTATATATTATATATTATATATTATATTTAAAACCGTCGGCAAGATAGAAACAAGCTCATGTGAGCTGGAAAAAGTGGCCATGCGATCGCATGGCCTGAAAGCCTAAACTCCATGCGATCGCATGGTGAACAGTGACAGGCGACATCCTATAAATTTCGCAGTTTTGGTTGATCTTTTACACAATATATCCTTTCCATCTATCTCTCTCGAACGTATAATATATATATATATATATATATATATATATATATATATATATATATATATATATATATATATATATATATATATATATATATATATATATATATATATATATATATATATATATATTATAAGTATAATTTTAATTTTAATTTTAAATTCTAATAATAACGGTATGTTAGCGAATGTTGTAAGGGTGTAAGTCGAAATTCTGTCCGTGTAACGCTACGCTATTTTTAATCATTGTAAGTTATGTTCAACCCTTTTTAAATTAATGTCTCGTAGCTAAGTTATTATTATGCTTATTTAATGCCGAAGTAACCGTGATGTTGGGCTAAATATTAAAATTGGGTAATTGGGCTTTGGACCATAATTGGAGTTTGGATAAAAGAACGACACTTGTGAAAATTAGACTATAGGCTATTAATGGGTTTTATATTAACTAAATGATACCTCGTTGATTTAATATATAGACTTATAATTTGACGTATTTATATATAACCACATACGCTTGACTGGGTACGGTGGGCGGGATATCTATAAATACCAATAATTGTTCATTTTACCGGACACGGAACTGGATTAATAGTTAATAGACTTGTTGAAACAGGGGTGGATTACATTCAAGGGTAATTGGTGTAATTGTTAACAAAGTAGTAAAACCTTGGTTTACACGCAGTCGATAACCTGGTGTATTCATTAAACAGAGTATTAAGACCTTGTTACAATTCGAATCCCCAATTAGTTGGAATATTTGACTTCGGGAATAAGAATAATTTGACGAAGACTATCGCACTTTATGATTATGACTGATGGACTATTTTGGACAAATCCGTATGGACATATCGAATAATCCAGGACAAAGTACAATTAACCCATGTGAATAAACTAAAAACAACACGTCGAACATCATGATTACGGAAGTTTAAATAAGCATAATTTTTTTATTTCATATTTAATTGCACTTTTAATTATCGCACTTTTATTTATTGTCATTTTATTTATCGCAATTTTATTTATTGCAATTTCATTATCGTTATTTACTTTACGCTTTAAATTAAGTCTTTTATATATTTAATATTTTACATTAGGTTTTAACTGCGACTAAAGTTTTAAAATCGACAAACCGGTCATTAAACGGTAAAAACCCCATTTTTATAATAATAATATTACTTATATATTTTTGTATTTTTACAAATATAGTTTTTAAAAATATAGCGTTAAGCTTGTTTAAAAGATCCCTGTGGAACGAACCGGACTTACTAAAAACTACACTACTGTACGATTAGGTACACTGCCTATAAGTGTTGTAGCAAGGTTTAGGTATATCCACTCTATAAATAAATAAATCACTTGTGTAAAATTGTATCGTATTTAATAGTATTTCCGTGTAAAAATTATAACTATTTTATACACCACCTCGCACACATCAAGTATTTTTGGAGCCGCTGCCGGGGAAAGTCAAACGCCGGAAGCAAAACGCTATATATATAAAAATAAGATTTTTAGTTTACTTTTGTAAAAATACGTTTTTGTAAAAATACGTTTTAATACAAAAATATAAAAAGAAAATAAAAATCTATATATTTGTTATTAAGAGTTATTAAAAATTTATAAAAGTATTTTTATATTAGTTTTTAAAATTAAATTTTTATTTAAGTTATTTATATTTTATTTAATCTAAAACAGAAAAAAATATATATAAAAACACTCGAGGCCCGGTAATGTAGCAGCCCATAACCTGGCCCGAAACCCTATCTCATGCGATCGCATGAGCCAGAAGGCGAAAGTCCATGCGATCGCATGAACCCTTCTGACACGCCACATTTGACTGAATTCTGTAATAATTACGGTGTATTAATTATTATTATTATTATTATTATTATTATTTAATTATAACCCTAATTAGGTTTTACATATTTTAATATTTAGTTTTAGTGTTATTTAATTAATTTGTATTTTTAGTTTATTTAGTTTTATAAAATTATAAAATTAATAGTTTTATAAAATAAATAATATAAAAATAATATTTTTATAAAAATTGTACTTTTTACAACTTTAAGTTTATTTTTATATTTTGTGTCTTTTTATTTGTTTTAGCGTAATATTTGTATTTTTCGTTCGTATTTAGTTCTAAGTTATAGTTTTTGCCATAGTTATTTTTATTTCTAGATTTTTAGGCTTTGCCGTAAAATCCCTTAAGTACTTTTTCTTTAGACTAAGATTTAAGTGCTTTAGAATTTTGCGACGCCGTTTTTAATATTTTAGTACTTTTTAAGTTATTGCCATTTTGGGATATAGTATTTCTTTTAAGCTTTAATATTTTTAGACGTAACTTTTAATTCTTAGTTTTTAGTTCCTTTTTAAGTTTCAACGCGCTACTTTCTTATTTTTATTTTTCGACGCCTATTATTTTTTGACCTTTTATTTTTCGACGTTTTTTGACGCGCTATTTTTCTTTCTTATTTTTCGCCACTCTGATTTTTAGGACATAGAATTTTCTATTTCTTCTCTAAAATTTCTTTAAATTTCAACGAAAAATTATTTTAAGCGGTTAAATTGATAGACATCTAAATTTTCTGCTTCGTAGTAATAGTTGGATTTGTTAGTGGCTGAGTTGTGAGCTTCCGATTTAAAGGGTTCTGGCTCCCTGCTACATCTTTTGGCTATTCGAAACGTGGGCAAAAGCAGAAAAGTCTATTATTTTGATAACTTATATAATTTTTTATTTTTATAACTAATAGGATATTCAGTGAATGCACCGAGCAAAACGTTCACCACCTTTTGTACGTTCACCACCTGTAACTCGATCAAGACATCTAGCAAATATTGTCGCCGTTGATTTTTCTTTAGAATCGTCATCCAGTCAACCAAGTACTCTAATTCAAATTTTAGATAATCCATTTTTTGAACCCGACCTCACAATTGAGAATCCATAGGATATTCAGGGACAATTCATAGATCCTGAACCACTAGTCTTTCCGCCGGAACCACCAATCATTCAAATAGAGATTGTCGAGGAACCAACCATTAAATCAGAATCCTATAGTGATTCAGATTCAACAAATTCAATTATGGAGAATCTGGAACCTCTAAGTATGGAAGACCGAATGCGAGCTAAACGCACTGGCCAAGGTCACGCAATTACTCAACCAGACATTAATGCACCAGATTATGAAATCAAAGGACAAATCCTACACATGGTAACTAATCAATGCCAATTTAGTGGTGCACCGAAGAAAGATCCAAATGAACATCTTCGTACATTTAATAGGATCTGTACTTTATTTAAAATAAGAGAGTGGAGGATGAACAGATATATCTCATGTTATTTTCCTGGACTTTAAAGGGAGAAGTCAAAGATTGGTTAGAATCGTTACCTGAAGGGGCGATTGATACATGGGACGTTTTAGTTGAAAATTTTCTTAAACAATTCTTTCCGGCATCTAAAGCCGTAAGACTTCAAGGAGAAATTGTTACGTTCACGCAAAAGCCAAACGAAACTCTATATGAGGCGTGGACAAGATTTGAAAAGTTATTAAGAGGATGTCCACAACATGGTTTAGACACCTATCAAATAGTACAAATATTCTACCTAGGATGCGACATCACTACAAGAAAAGACATAGATATAGCAGCTGGTGGTTCCATTATGAAGAAAACTGCAACTGACGCTTACAAAATTATTGATAACACTGCTTCCCACTCACATGAGTGGCACCAAGAAAAAGATATCGTTAGATCATCTAAAGCAGCTAGAGCCGATTCTAGCCATGACTTAGATTCCATTTCTGCAAAGATAGATGCTGTCGAGAGACGAATGGAAAAGATGACTAAGGATATTCACTCAATAAGAATTAGTTGTGAGCAGTGTGGAGGACCACATTTGACAAAAGATTGTTTCAGTATTGAACTAACAATGGAACAAAGAGAGAATGTTTCATACATAAACCAAAGGCCTGGAAATAATTATCAGAATAATTATCAACCGCCAAGACCGATCTACAATCAAAACCAGAATTATAACCGAAATGTTTCATACAACAATCAACAAGGTCCTAGCAATCAACAAGTATCCAATAATACTTACAATCAGCAAAGACCTATTTTTCAAAACAAACCACCACAAACCGATGATAATAAGCCAAATTTAGAAGATATGATGTCGAAGCTAGTTGAATCTCAAACGTAATTTTGCACATCTCAGAAACAAACCAATGAACAAAATGCTCAAGCATTTAGAAATCAACAAGCTTCTATTCAAAATCTGGAACAAGAAGTAAGTAACCTAGCAAGGTTAATAGGTGAAAGAAAATCGAGAAGTCTACCTAGTGATACAAAAGCTAACCCCCGGAATGAAACAGCTAAAGCCATTACCACAAGAAGTGGTATTACACTTAAACCACCTGAAATACCTGTAATTTCTGATGATGCTATTCCTACTCCACAAGAACCACAACCTGAGCAAGATAAGGAAAAAGAACCGGTAGTTGAAAAGGTTAATGAAGATAACACAGTTAAGGCTAAACCTTATGTTAAACCATACCAACCACCACTTCCTTACCCGAGTAAAATGAGAAAAGAGAGACTTGAAGCCGAGCAATCCAAATTCCTGGATATGTTTAAATAGATAAATGTCAATCTTCCTTTCATTGATGTGATTTCAGGAATGCCTAGATATGCTAAATTCTTGAAAGATCTAATCACAAATAAAAAGAAAATGGAAGAACTCTCGGCTGTTACTATGAATGCTAATTATTCTGCAGTGCTGTTGAATAAGATACCAAAAAAATTATCTGATCCAGGAAGTTTCACAATTTCATGTTTTCTGGGTAGTCTTAGTTCAATAGAAGCATTGGCAGACTTAGGTGCTAGTATAAATTTAATGTCGTATTCACTATACGCTAAACTAGACCTTGGAGAATTGAAACCAACACGAATAAGTATTCAACTAGCTGATCGATCAGTAAAATATCCTAGAGGAATAATGGAGAACATGCTAGTTAAAGTTGGTACCTTAGTATTTTCAGTAGATTTTGTTATTCTGGACATGGAAGAAGATTCTCGAGTTCCTCTCATATTAGGAAGACCATTCTTAAACACGGCTAAAGCAATAATAGACGTGTTTGGTAAGAAACTGACCCTAAGTATAGAGGATGAGAGTGTTACCTTTTCTGTTGATAGTGCCATGCAACAACCACAATCTGCAGATGATACATGTTATTATATTCAAACTATAGATTCATATGCAGAATTGTTAGAAGAATTTCCAGAATTACAAGGAACAGGAGAATGTTCTTTAGGAGAAGGAACTGAACCAATTGATGAAACTGAAATGTTAGCTACACTTATGGCTAATGGATATGAACCAACAACAGAAGAAATTCAAATGCTAAAAGAAGAAGACAGATATCGATATAAATCATCGATAGAAGAACCACCGACATTAGAGTTAAATCCACTTCCAAACCATTTGGAATACGCTTATTTACATGGTGAGTCTGAATTACCTGTAATAATATCGTCTTCTCTTACTGAAAATGAAAAATCTCAACTCATTTATGTGCTAAAAGCTCATAAACCAGCTATTGCATGGAAAATTCATGATATTAAAGGAATAAGTCCTTCGTATTGCACACATAAAATCCTTATGGAAGAAGGTCATAAAACGTATGTGCAACGCCAACGAAGACTAAATCCTAATATGCAAGATGTTGTTAAGAAAGAAATTATTAAACTGCTAGATGCAGGTTTAAATTATCCAATTTCTGATAGTCCATGGGTAAGCCCAGTTCAATGTGTACCTAAGAAGGGTGGCATGACTGTCATCACAAATGAGAAAAATGAGCTTATTCCTACTAGGACTGTAACAGGATGGCGTGTTTGTATTGATTATAGAAAATTAAATGATGCCACCAGAAAAGATCACTTTCCCTTACCTTTCATTGATCAAATGTTGGAAAGGTTAGCTGGAAATAGTTACTATTGTTTTCTAGATGGTTTTTCCGGATATTTTCAAATTCCAATAGCACCCGAGGACCAAGAGAAAACCACGTTCACGTGCCCTTATGGTACTTTTGCTTATAAACGCATGCCATTTGGACTTTGCAACGCCCCTGCAACCTTTCAAAGGTGCATGATGGCGATTTTTCACGACATGATAGAAGAATGCATGGAAGTTTTCATGGATGACTTTTCAGTCTTCGGTGATACATTTGAATCATGTCTAGTTAATCTTGAATGAATGCTTATTAGATGCGAACAATCAAATCTAGTACTTAATTAGGAGAAATGCCATTTCATGGTTAAAGAAGGCATCGTTCTTGGTCATAAAATTTCAAAGGAAGGAATTGAAGTGGATAGAGCTAAAGTAGATGTAATTGCTAAACTTCCACATCCCACCAATGTTAGAGGAGTTAGGAGTTTCCTAGGGCATGCCGGTTTTTACCGACGTTTCATAAAAGATTTTTCTAAAATTTCCACTCCTATGAATAAACTCCTAGAAAAGGATGCTCCATTCATCTTTTCAGATGAATGCATCAAATCTTTTAATATTCTTAAATAAAAACTCACTAATGTGCCAATCATGATAACTCTAAATTGGAATCTACCGTTTGAACTTATGTGCGATGCAAGTGATTTTGCAATGGGAGCCGTTTTAGGATAAAGGATTGAAAAACGATTTCAACCTATTTATTATGCTAGTAAGACGTTACAAGGAGCACAAACAAATTACACAACTACTGAAAAAGAACTCCTTGCTATTGTTTTTGCTTTTGACAAATTTCATTCATATCTCGTTCTAGCTAAAACGGTGGTCTATACCGACCATTCTGCTCTTAGATACCTATTTTCGAAACAAGATGCTAAACCAAGATTAATCCGTTGGATCTTACTCTTACAAGAGTTCGATATTGAAATCTGAGACAAAAAGGGAGCAGAAAATCTCGCCGTTGATCATTGTAAAGACCCGTCCTTATCCACCTGGACAAAGTCTTCAACATTTGGTTCCATTGCGATGATCGACTCCAAGTAATGTCTTTAGTATGAGCTAATTCACAGCGGAAGACTTAATTCGTACCTGAGAATAACATGCTTTAAAACGTCAACATAAAGTTGGTGAGATATATAGGTTTGATGCTAGCAGCGTTATAACTATGGACCACAAGATTTCATATGTAAACATTTTAATAAAAATATTCTAAGTGGTTGAGCACTTGGTAACCATACTTAACATTTAATCACGTCGCATATTCCCTTTATTATGAAATCTTACTACACCGTACCAAGTGTAGTCACGAAACGAAGTACTGTGCAACCGTTGAATACTGGTCGTCCAGTCCGGTTGGGGTTGTCAGGCCCGATAGATCTATCAACAGGATTCGCGTTTACAATACCGCTGTAAATAACAGTTACCAAGCTATAGGGAAGTATGCCAGTGGTACAACTCAACGTAGAATATATATTTTTAATCACTTGTGTCCATATCGTAAATCATAAAATGCATGTATTCTCATCCCAAAATATTTAGAGTTTAAAAGGGACTATATACTCACCATACTGTATTTTGTAGTAAAAATACATATAACATCATTGATCATGTATATGGTTGGCCTTGGATTCACGAACCTATATTATTTGTATATTTATAAAACACTTAGTCGCATAATTCCCTTTATCAATTATATAATATTAATATATTTAAATATTATAGTTATATAACTAAATTCCAATTAAAATATATATATACTTTATTTATAAATTATCTTCAGTTAATACTATATATATTTATTTTGTAAAAAGAGTAATATTTATATATATAGTTATATCTATATATGTTCGTAATTGGTTTTATATCAGAAATCATTACTTTGCTATATGTAATATTTACATAATTAATGTTAATATGTTTAATAAGAATTTATGTAATATTAATTTAAGTATATAATATTTATTTGTAATAAAAAAAAATAATACTAATTATGGTAAAAATCATAATAACTTTGATAATAATAATATTAGTGATAAAATAATAATAATAATAATAATAATAATAATAATAATAATAAAATAATACTACCTTTAAGTAAGCCTTTTTGTAAAAAGAATGTCTGGAGCGAGACTCGAACCCCTGAACTCTTGCTAACACACAAACACCTTCCACCATAACTCTACCCATTTATTTCTGTTATATACACTGATTAAAATCTATATATCACGATTTCTGTTTCGTTCTTCAACCCTATCCCTACTGAATTTTTAACTGGGCTCTCGGCCCAAGTCTCACTTCGGCCCAATAGAAAATCATTTAATTAAAAACGGCCCAACAGCAATATTACTAAAATCTCGACCCAGTAGTTAAATGAGAGTCAATCGATGCTTAAACCCAATACTTCATTTTAAAGCCCGAGTAGGGTTTTATGTAGGTGTCGGCTGGAAAAGAAAAAAAAAGAAACGACGTAATGCATGACCTAATAACATCAAGTGGGTCACTTGTTTACTCTTGATTGGCCACAACATGAATCATTCATCTTTAACCAAAATAAAAGTGGAACGTCCTTTAATTTGGAAGAATTCTAGTGTCGGTCATAGTGAAGAGGGAAGAAAAAGAACGTGCAAATCCTTAAAATATTGTTACCAATCAACAACATCATCTTTTATTATAAAAGAGACACAAAACCGTTGGGTCTTTTGTATATTGCAACGAATCACTCATCACCATCATCAATAACACTATATTCGCCTTTTAACAGAAGCAAAAGAGCAGCAGGTGGGTCGTGTATTGAAGAGAAACAGAAACAAATCGGTAGTAGCAGCAAAAAAACAGAAGTCGTTTTAATCGACTTATGATTAAGAAAATCGATATTGTTGTTATTGTACGGTTTTAGAGAGGAAAAGAGAAGAAAGATGGCGGTATCATGAAGGTGGTGGATATTTATGGTGGTGATGGGTGTTCAAAGATGGCGGGTTATGAACCGAAGATGAAGAAGAAGGAGAAGGTGACCGTGAGGGTGTTCGTTTATGTTATTGGTCTCAAACGGCAGTCATGGTTGTTCGATGATAGGGATTTATGGTGCTTAGGTGTCGATGGAACCATGGTGACTGTTGTTTTGTAGGGTTCGGACAGGCAAGGGAAATAACAAAGAACCAAAGGTAGTGGGTTTGGTTTCAAGGTGGTTGCTTATGGGGTGTCGGTTTATAAGTAGTGTTAAGGTGGAGGTTGTTCGGCTGCACAAGTGACCAAATGGTGTTTGGCTGGGTTTATTAATCGGCAGGAGAGGGAAACAACAAGTTGTTGCAGCGATTAGTTAGAGAAAAGGTGTCGGGACAGATGGTGCTTTGAGCGGTCAGTTTGGTTGAAGGTGTAGGTGAAGGAGGTTGATAAATATGGTGGTGGTTTGTGATCTCAGCAATACACAGAATAACACAGGAACGGTGTCAAGTAGGTTCATCGTGAATTAACAAAGATAGGAAGAATGGTTCAAATTTTTATCATGTGATGGTTTTTGATGAGAGTTCGAGTTAAATAACAAGTAGGTTGTTGATTTGGGTTATCTTTCAAGAAAGAGATAAAGAGAGGGAGAAGTGCAAGGTGGTGTTAATCGGTTGTAGTTCATGGTGGTGATTAAACGGTGTTCACAATTGAAGATATAGAAGAGGAGAGATATTTTGATTTATAGAATAAAGAGGTCGACATAGAATTCAATCAAGGAGACAAATTATTAATAGTTGAATATGATCCAAAACAGATTTTGTATCTATCCGTTTGATTTCTTGTTATCAATGTACAGTAGATAATGATGTACACTGATTTGCACTTATATAAATGGATAAATATCTGGTTCTTTAAATTCAATTAGTAAAATAAAAAAAATACTATTGAATAATAATTATTATAATAATGAGTAACAATAATAATAATAATAATAATAATATTAATAATAATAGTAATAATAATAATAATAATAATGAAAATGCTAATAATAATATTTTTAATGATAATAATAATAATAATACTACTACTGGTAATTATATTAATATTAAAAATGATAGTAATAATATTTATAATAATAATATAACAATTCATTTATTGATTTCATACACATATCTATTTACAATTAAATATTCGTGAATCGTCGGGCATGATCAAGGGGTAATTGATTATCCGAATATAAATTTCAGACTTTCTAGACTCAACATTAAGGTTTTTGCTTATCGTGTCGGAAACATATAGAGTTTAAGGTTTAAATTTGGTCGGAAATTTCCGGGTCGTTACAGTACCCACCCGTTAAATAAATTTCGTCCCCGAAATTTGGTAGAGATTGTCATAAATAACAATAGGAATGTTTTCAAGACAAATATGAGGTAATAATAGAGTTTTATCATTATCGGAAGATATGGATAAAACGATTCGATCATGTGAAGCGCACGAGTGAATCTATCACAAAAGAATGAAATGAGTGAATATGAAATTGTTTTAACCGATGACATGACTAGAATTGATTTCCAGAATTTTAAGGGATTTAGGGAAAATCATACGTAATAAGATTTGGTTCTTTGGCGATCAGGATCTTCTTTGATTTAATGCGGCAATCTGTTTCGATTGCTTTGTCGGATATTTTACTATAATTCCACCCCTTCGTTTCCTTATTTTCCATCACTCACATCTTTTACTCTTTCTTCTTAATTTCTGCTCTAAGACATTCACCAATAAGCTCCATCCCATTCTGATTCTTGATATACTCTTAATTTTCACATTTATCTTCCTTCTCTTTCATCTACCATTGGAAGAATCTATTTACTTCTACTATACTCTTGGGTTAATAGTGTTTCTAGTTCTTCCGTGTCTTTATATCGCTATATGCATTGATATACGAGGTTTGTAGTTTCTGGGTGGTTGTTGGGTTTTATATATTCCCTTATACATCGATGTCCTTGCTTCTTTCTTATAAAATCATTGTCATCCGCAATTAATGCTCTTCTCCATTCGCTGTAATTTATACTCCAATTTCTATTTCGAAGCTTCATTCTTTTTCTTTTCCTTTTCTTGCGTTTAAGCGTCTCTTGTAATGGTTCGAAATTCGTAGGTATGAGATTTGGAATGAACATAGTTAATGCTTTAAGAAAGAAAGGGTATTGGCATGATTTTGATTTGTTAAATTACCAGAATACCCTAGGAAAGATAGGACTATCAAGATAATATGCTCCTAATATGTTTGGGAATTGGATAGAATGTAAGAGCCGTGTAACATGACACATGATGATGGTACTGTGAATCATCACATTCCATTAGAAACTTAACATAACTTACTGTAATATAATGAAGTTGATCAAGTTTCATTATATTATACTAATTCATGCATCAGTTCCTAACACTACTTCAAAACATTCATATTTTAAATTCGGAGGTTTTAGAATTTAGAAACTAACACAGTTTCTTTTATGATGTGATACAGATAGCGCGAGAAGATAGATGATTTCCGATAAGAATAGTTATAAAAATATATCTTCAGAAACATTGAGGATATTTATAATGAAAGATATGATAATATCTTGGAACTTCTAATGCCGAAGAATGATGATGAAGAATAGTGTCAGCAAAGGTTTTAGAGTAAGGAATAGGATATGTACTAAGGATTTCAGCAGGTACTGAATCTTTTAAATTCTTTGAAGTCAAACTTATTCTTTGAAGTCAAACTTACTTCATAGTTTCGCATAATCCGCTTTTTGGTACTAAATTTTCTATTGAGTGTTTCCAATACTCCGTTCTTTATCATCAACTTTTGGCTATTAAGACCATCTACAACATGCTGCTTCGTCAGCATTCTCAAAGTTAACGGATCTGGGTCATCGGTTATCAAACTGAGGTGGTTTCAGGAGAATTGTGTTTTTAGATGGTTAAACGCTGATGATGGAATATAAAAGATTCTCCGATAACGACAGCGAAAGAATAACGTGTATATATATCGAAATTAACCTTTCTGAGAAGTCGAGGTTAACTTGCTGGAGCTGTGACAAAATTGGCTAATTTGAAAAGGGATTGCAAAGTTATTTTGGGTAATAATAACACTAAAGAAATTAACACTACTGCGTGTTGAACGTTGACTCAGTCTCCGAGAGTTTTACAGGAGCATAAGTCTTTTCTTCCGTAGATGAAACGCGGTTGGTTCATCCTCTCGATTGAGGGGTTTTCAAGAATCATAAAAGATTTGAACACGCATTGTAATTGTCGAGATACAAATGAGGGCTAAGATGAAATCAAGTGGCAAGCTTGAAGAATTATTTAGTTTCATATGTTATAATCAATATTTTAATTTAATTCATTTTAATTGTCCAAAGTTAGCATTCCAATAGTCCGATGGTTCAATGATTCATATATAATTTTTAATATATAATATTCGAATTAAATAATACGTATTGTGACCCGTGTACCGGTCTCGGTGTCGATCACAACTCAAAGTATATATATTTTGGAATCAACTCTGACCCTGTATAGCCAACTCCCACCTTCACATATAGAGTGTCTACGGTTGTTCCGAAATATATATATAGATGGGTCGATATGATAAGTCGAAACCTTGCATACGTGTCCCGTTATTTGAAGTGCATAAAAATAAATAACAGAAATTAAATGACGATAATTAAAATTGCGAGAATGTAAATTGCGATAAATTAAATGTTAATCAGTTAGCTGGGAACAGTTAGCCGGGACAGTTAGCGTGGATTTCTATCACAATTTCAATTAATTAATTCGTTTGTTTCTAACACTTTTTATTTTCGTCCAATGTTTTCTTCATTATGCCACTTGTTGGATTCTGATAGGTCAAAATCCAAATATGAAATTTGAATAGAAATGGTTATTCTGTGGTGAACGGATACGTATGTCGGTAGTTGTAAGTAAGATAGTAAATGATCGTTGAATCAGATTCGAAGAATGTACAGTGTAACTTATTAATGTGAATTCTAAATATCCCTCGGGTACTACCACCCGTTAAAATATTTTCATCATTAACAGTTTGTACAAAAGAATTTTTAATTACAATCTTTATGAAAATATACTTGTATATATATTTTCTTCAGATGTAATCATGGATCTAATGAGTCAATAAGATATTAATTTTTTTAATTTTTTAATTTTTTTTTTTTTTTTTTTTGATTTATCGTTAATACTTGATTACATGATCTCTAAAACATTAAAGATTACTTAATTACCATGTCGAACGAAGTTATAAATGAGATAGAACGATAAGTAAAGCGAAGATAATCGATATAGAATGATATGTATAACGAAGATCATACTCGAAGTACAGATAGTGATATTGAGGTGAGTGATGTTGATATCCGAGGTACAAATTGTGATGTTGAGGTTTACGACGCGGTTGTGGTTGAGGGTGATATGGGTACTGTCGGTGTTGATGATGGTGGTACGGATTATGCTGCTGGTGCTGCTGCTGGTGTTTGTAACCTTCGCACCATATTCTCCAAAGCCGTCACGCGAGCGCGAAGTTCGTTAACTTCTGCTAGTACACCGGGATGATTGGTGGTTGGAGTGAGCGAATGAACAAGATCTGAAATATGGGATAGTATATAATCGTGACGAGATACTCTAGAAATGAGAGTGAAAATGGTTTCTCGAACAGGTTCGCCGGTAAGTGCTTCAGGTTCATCGCCAAGAGGGCAATTTGGTGGATGGAAGGGATCACCCTCTTCATGTCTCCAGTGACTTAGTATATTACGAACCCACCCCCAATTCATCCAGAATAGATGATGGGAGATTGGTTGATCCATTCCGGTGATGCTGCCTTCGGAGCTTGAATGAAAATCCATATCGGCATAGCTGTCATAATCTGAGGAATTCGAACTAGATGCGGAATCCATCTTGTATAATCGGAAAAATGAATTTTTGGTATGAAATAGATTATAGAAGTTAGATTTGATATTCTTCTATACATACTTTACATATGTATATATAATACCAAAATCTCATAAATTACGGAGAATCTTTGAAAAGATGTCAACTAAAGTCCAAAGTAACAGATATGCTAAGAAATGAATTTTGTCTATACACTATCGATGCACTAAATGCAGTAAGACGTGTCTAGACTTATGAATGATAAGCAGGCAATTCCCTAAGGATAATAAGCAAATAATTTAAGACTAGAAATGATAAGCAAAACTTTTGACATGCAGGCACGGTCAAAGTCCAGACTCACTAATGCATCCTAACAACTACCAGTTAGACACACTAATGCAAGGCCTGGTTCGCTAAGACCAACGCTCTGATACCACCTGTAAAGACCCATCCTTATCCACCTGGACAAAGTCTTCAACATTTGGTTCCATTGCGATGATCGACTCCAAGTAATGTCTTTAGTATGAGCTAATGCACAGCGGAAGACTTAATTCGTACCTGAGAATAACATGCTTTAAAACGTCAACATAAAGTTGGTGAGATATATAGGTTTGATGCTAGCAGCGTTATAACTATGGACCACAAGATTTCATATGTAAACATTTTAATAAAAATATTCTAAGTGGTTGAGCACTTGGTAACCATACTTAACATTTAATCACGTCGCATATTCCCTTTATTATGAAATCTTACTACACCGTACCAAGTGTAGTCACGAAACGAAGTACTGTGCAACCGTTGAATACTGGTCGTCCAGTCCGGTTGGGGTTGTCAGGCCCGATAGATCTATCAACAGGATTCGCGTTTACAATACCGCTGTAAATAACAGTTACCAAGCTATAGGGAAGTATGCCAGTGGTACAACTCAACGTAGAATATATATTTTTAATCACTTGTGTCCATATCGTAAATCATAAAATGCATGTATTCTCATCCCAAAATATTTAGAGTTTAAAAGGGACTATATACTCACCATACTGTATTTTGTAGTAAAAATACATATAACATCATTGATCATGTATAAGGTTGGCCTTGGATTCACGAACCTATATTATTTGTATATTTATAAAACACTTAGTCGCATAATTCCCTTTATCAATTATATAATATTAATATATTTAAATATTATAGTTATATAACTAAATTCCAATTAAAATATATATATACTTTATTTATAAATTATCTTCAGTTAATACTATATATATTTATTTTGTAAAAAGAGTAATATTTATATATATAGTTATATCTATATATGTTCGTAATTGGTTTTATATCAGAAATCATTACTTTGCTATATGTAATATTTACATAATTAATGTTAATATGTTTAATAAGAATTTATGTAATATTAATTTAAGTATATAATATTTATTTGTAATAAAAAAAATAATACTAATTATGGTAAAAATCATAATAACTTTGATAATAATAATATTAGTGATAAAATAATAATAATAATAATAATAATAATAATAATAATAATAATAATAATAAAATAATACTACCTTTAAGTAAGCCTTTTTGTAAAAAGAATGTCTGGAGCGAGACTCGAACCCCTGAACTCTTGCTAACACACAAACACCTTCCACCATAACTCTACCCATTTATTTCTGTTATATACACTGATTAAAATCTATATATCACGATTTCTGTTTCGTTCTTCAACCCTATCCCTACTGAATTTTTAACTGGGCTCTCGGCCCAAGTCTCACTTCGGCCCAATAGAAAATCATTTAATTAAAAACGGCCCAACAGCAATATTACTAAAATCTCGGCCCAGTAGTTAAATGAGAGTCAATCGATGCTTAAACCCAATACTTCATTTTAAAGCCCGAGTAGGGTTTTATGTAGGTGTCGGCTGGAAAAGAAAAAAAAAGAAACGACGTAATGCATGACCTAATAACATCAAGTGGGTCACTTGTTTACTCTTGATTGGCCACAACATGAATCATTCATCTTTAACCAAAATAAAAGTGGAACGTCCTTTAATTTGGAAGAATTCTAGTGTCGGTCATAGTGAAGAGGGAAGAAAAAGAACGTGCAAATCCTTAAAATATTGTTACCAATCAACAACATCATCTTTTATTATAAAAGAGACACAAAACCGTTGGGTCTTTTGTATATTGCAACGAATCACTCATCACCATCATCAATAACACTATATTCGCCTTTTAACAGAAGCAAAAGAGCAGCAGGTGGGTCGTGTATTGAAGAGAAACAGAAACAAATCGGTAGTAGCAGCAGAAAAACAGAAGTCGTTTTAATCGACTTATGATTAAGAAAATCGATATTGTTGTTATTGTACGGTTTTAGAGAGGAAAAGAGAAGAAAGATGGCGGTATCATGAAGGTGGTGGATATTTATGGTGGTGATGGGTGTTCAAAGATGGCGGGTTATGAACCGAAGATGAAGAAGAAGGAGAAGGTGACTGTGAGGGTGTTCGTTTATGTTATTGGTCTCAAACGGCAGTCATGGTTGTTCGATGATAGGGATTTATGGTGCTTAGGTGTCGATGGAACCATGGTGACTGTTGTTTTGTAGGGTTCGGACAGGCAAGGGAAATAACAAAGAACCAAAGGTAGTGGGTTTGGTTTCAAGGTGGTTGCTTATGGGGTGTCGGTTTATAAGTAGTGTTAAGGTGGAGGTTGTTCGGCTGCACACGTGACCAAATGGTGTTTGGCTGGGTTTATTAATCGGCAGGAGAGGGAAACAACAAGTTGTTGCAGCAATTAGTTAGAGAAAAGGTGTCGGGACAGATGGTGCTTTGAGCGGTCAGTTTGGTTGAAGGTGTAGGTGAAGGAGGTTGATAAATATGGTGGTGGTTTGTGATCTCAGCAATACACAGAAAAACACAGGAACGGTGTCAAGTAGGTTCATCGTGAATTAACAAAGATAGGAAGAATGGTTCAAATTTTTATCATGTGATGGTTTTTGATGAGAGTTCGAGTTAAATAACAAGTAGGTTGTTGATTTGGGTTATCTTTCAAGAAAGAGATAAAGAGAGGGAGAAGTGCAAGGTGGTGTTAATCGGTTGTAGTTCATGGTGGTGATTAAACGGTGTTCACAATTGAAGATATAGAAGAGGAGAGATATTTTGATTTATAGAATAAAGAGGTCGACATAGAATTCAATCAAGGAGACAAATTATTAATAGTTGAATATGATCCAAAACAGATTTTGTATCTATCCGTTTGATTTCTTGTTATCAATGTACAGTAGATAATGATGTACACTGATTTGCACTTATATAAATGGATAAATATCTGGTTCTTTAAATTCAATTAGTAAAATAAAAAAAATACTATTGAATAATAATTATTATAATAATGAGTAACAATAATAATAATAATAATAATAATATTAATAATAATAGTAATAATAATAATAATAATAATGAAAATGCTAATAATAATATTTTTAATGATAATAATAATAATAATACTACTACTGGTAATTATATTAATATTAAAAATGATAGTAATAATATTTATAATAATAATATAACAATTCATTTATTGATTTCATACACATATCTATTTACAATTAAATATTCGTGAATCGTCGGGCATGATCAAGGGGTAATTGATTATCCGAATATAAATTTCAGACTTTCTAGACTCAACATTAAGGTTTTTGCTTATCGTGTCGGAAACATATAGAGTTTAAGGTTTAAATTTGGTCGGAAATTTCCGGGTCGTTACAATCATCTTTCTCGTCTTGAAAATCCTGAATTAGAAGTTCTGAATGAATCGGCCATACAAGACAACTTTCCTGATGAATATCTATTGAAGATAGATTATAATGAAATTCTATGGTTTGCAGACTATGCAAACTACTTAGTATGTGGATTCCTTGAAAAAGGATTATCGTACCAAAAACGAAAGAAATTCTTTAGTGATATAAAACACTATTTCTGGGAAGATCCACATTTGTTTAAAAGTTGTCCCGATGGAATAATACGCCGATGTGTATTCGGAAATGAAGCTAGTCAAATCTTAAACCATTTTCACACAGGACCAACAGGAGGGCATTATTGGGCTCAACTCACAGCAAGAAAAGTTTATGATGCTGGATTCTATTGGCCTACAATTTTCAAAGACGCACACCTTCTTTGCAAATCCTGTGATGCTTGTCAAAGGATCGGAAAAATAAGTCAACGTGATGAAATGCCACAAAATGTCATTCAAGTATGTGAAGTATTTGACATTTGGGGTATTGACTTTATGGGTCCATTTCCAAAATCTCATAATAATCTCTACATTCTCGTTGCCATTGATTATGTATCTAAATGGGCGGAAGCACAAGCTCTCCCAACTAACGATGCACGAGTTGTAGTCAACTTTTTAAAACGTCTTTTTGCAAGGTTTGAAACACCGAAAGCTTTAATAAGTGATCGGGGTACTCAATTTTGTAACAATCAACTTGAGAAAGTTCTTAAAAGATATGGAGTAACTCATAAAATCTCCACTGCTTATCATCCACAGACAAGTGGACAAGTTAAAAATACCAACCGAGCTTTAAAACGTATTCTAGAGAAAACCGTAGGATCAAATCCAAAGGAATGGTCCATTAAATTGGAGGATGCACTCTGGGCTTTTAGAACAGCCTACAAAACTACAATTGGAACCACACCTTTTAGACTCGTTTACGGAAAAGCATGTCATCTTCCAGTAGAAATTGAACACAAAGCATTTTAGGCTTTGAAGACATGTAATCTTGATTTACATGAAGCTGGACGTCTATGATTAAGTCAACTAAACGAATTAGAAGAATTAAGACATGAAGCATACGAAAATTCATTAATCTATAAAGAAAGAACGAAGAAATGGCATGATAAAAGAATCAGAAGTTCAAAAGAATTTAAAGAAGGAGACATAGTTGTTCTTTTCAATTCAAGATTCAAGCTATTTCCTGGAAAATTGAAATCAAGATGGTCTGGACCATTCATAGTCAAAAGAGTTTTCCCATACCGAACAATAGAGTTAATAAATTCAAATGGAATTGAATTTAAAGTTAATGGTCACAGAGTTAAACATTACATACATGGTCTGATGGAAATTGACAATGAAGTCAATCATAATTTCACCACCCAAGAAAACCCTCAAAATGAAAACATAAATATGTTATCAACAACATATGAAAAATCAAAATTGGAAAATAGGGAGGATTCAAATTGGAGTGATGAAGAAGAATTCTTATACAAACCTCCCATTCTAAGAAACGAAGAAAAATGTGAACAAGAAGTTCAAATAGAAGTGAAAGAACCAAGGAAAGAACACCCGAAAAAGGTTTACAAACCAACTCGACTTACTAAAGTAGGAGACCCGGGTGAATTTATCATTTCTTGCTTGCTTAATGATGGTGTTGTATATAATGGACTCGCAGATTTAGGAGCAAGTGCAAATATTATGCCTCTTTCCTTATACAAAAGATTAGGTATGGGTAAATTAAAACCAACCAAAATAGGTGTTCAATCATTTGACCAAACCATTAAACACCCGGTTAGAATAGAAAATAATTTACTTGTTAACGTGGGAAGTTTGACCTTTGTTGCAAACTTCATAGTTATTAATATGGAGGAAAACCTTGATATTCCTCTAATTTTAGGTCGCCCATTTTTAGCAACCACCGAGGCGTTCATTGAAGTAAGAGAAGGTAGAATGACACTTAGGGATGGTGATAAATCGATCACCTTTGTGAACCGAAAGTTTAGATCTCCACCAATCAAAACTGTTAAATCAATAAAAATGCATAAGTGTGGGGAAGATGAAGAAACACTTAATGATGAACCAATCACAAAGAACCCAGTTGATGATACGAAATTAGATGAACCCGTTTTTAACAGTTCAACAAAGAAACTTTATAAACGAATTCACGATACTAAGATTAAGGGAAACTTTAAGTTATGTAACCGATTAGTATCCAATTTATCGCCAAAAGAAAAGGCGATGTTAGTTGAATTTGTGAAAGTTACGGAGGAAATCAACAAATGGATTGAAGCAAAAGTCAGAGATATACAAGTTGTTGATGATCCAATTGAAAATGAAGTCAATCACAATTTCAACACCACATATAACTAAGTGTGGGGAGGTTCGAATCTTTTTAGGGTAATATGTATTTCTATTAGAGTTAGATGTTCTGTTTTCGTGTAGTTCTCGAGAATGGAATCCGAATGGTCTTTCCTTAGCAGACCCTAAAGAACTAGTCTCCTCCCCCCATTCTGAATTTTTATTTTTTTTAGGTTTTACGAGATGAAGACTTCCTGTGAACTAAACCATGATCTAATGCTACACGCTTTGATCACTAAACGTAATAATGACACCCTTCCAAGTGAATTGGTATCATTAATCAGAGGCAAATTGGACGGAGTAAGAAAAGAATCCAGGAACGAAAATAATAAGTTACATTTTGGTAAAGAAAAATCAAAATCCGCAGCGAAAAGAAGAGGACGACACCTTGAAAGATGTCACAAATGCGGAAAATGGTCACACGAAGGAAAATGCTAGACGAATCAGACATATTCCAATACCGAGTTTGTTACTTTATGTAGAGAAGGACCGTTCATATGTTTTGAAGAAAAATCATTGAATGCTCGAGGATACACTTATGTAGCGATGGAAAATCAATTAGTCTGACTATCTTATGAGTGGGCTAAAGCAGGTCACTGAGAATTCTATCTCACAGGTAAGTATGTACAGTTTTTATTTTTATTTTATTGCTTTTAACCTTTTGATAATAAACGCTAAATCGTTCGCTATAAAGTATTAAATTGGTATTCAATAAAATTAGGTTTTGCGATCGAAATTATTGATATCATACAAAAATTTATTACATCACTGCGAAATTTACCGTTTATTCTTAAGTTATAAATATCTTTAATCAATCAACCCAAAATATTTCAAAAATTCTTCAGGAGTAAAACTAGGTAATATAGCCGATATTACTTTACCGAAAAGAGGGGCGTATATTTTTGATAATATTTGATTGATTAAAGTGGGATAAAAGACCAAAAAGATTTTTAATTTTATTTTTACTTTGTTTTTAAAATTAAAATTAAAATAATATTGTAAACTTTTTAAAATCAATATATTTAAGTTTGTAAATATTTAAAAAAAATAATATTTTTAATATAAGTTTGTATGTATAAAAATAAAATTATAATATAAATTTAGTGTGAATTTTTAAAATTTTAATAATATGAATTTTTAATTTTATGCATTTTAAATTTAAGTTTGGTGTGAATTTAAAAACAAAATTGTACTTTATTTCGCTAAATTAAAAATTGATTTCTAAAAATTCGTCGTGAGTTGAAAACTAGGTCGTTGAACCGAAATTGCTCTACCCAAGGGAGGGACGAGAACTTTTATTATCATTATTTTTAATCTTATTGAATTAAAGTATGCCAAAAACATTAAAAAAACCCAAAAATCTTTATTTTTAAAACCGCGCTTAAAAATGACAAATTTTAAAATTTTGTCGAGGGGCGGACTAGGACATCGTTCCGAAACGCCCTCACTCCTAAAAAGAAACAAATTTTTAAAAATTAATTTAAATATATGTTTTATTAAGTAAGGGTTTTTATTAAAAAAAAAAAAAAAAAAAAAGCAAAAATGGTACTATACCCGGACCCCATGCGATCGCATGGGGTTTGCACTGGAGCCTCATGCGATCGCATGAAGCTGGAATTCAGGCCAGGAACAAAAGAACCAGCGAGCTCTCTGTATTCTCACAAACACACACACACATATACGAGCATACTCTCCAAAACACCCCTAATTTCATCATTTTTCCACTAAAATTCACCAAATTTCTTACTACAATCCCCTCTAAACATGAATTTGATAAGGATTTTATCAAAAAGGGTAACAATTTCAACCCTAAACCTCTTTAAATTTGATTTTAAGTGTTCTTGAGCTATATTTTTCCTAATTTGATTTTGTTAATTTCTAGTGCAATTAGAGTTAAATTGTTAATATTTTATGCATGTATAAACTAGATTGATGATATTTAACATGATTTGAAGTCAAAAACTTCAAAATTTTTAGGAATCTAGGGTTTGTCTTCTTGAGCAATTTGGGGCTTTTAGATATAAACAGGTTATTGCTGATTTTTGTCATGAATTATTGCTAAATTAAGTAGTGTAACATGTTTAGCTAGCTAAATGATCCAAACTTTGATCCTAAACATGATTTTTGAAAATTAAAGTGGACTTTTTAAATCTTAAATTCATGAACTTGATTAATTTGATATAATTGCCATTTGAGACTTGTTTAATTGCTAGTAATGACTATTTTGACATGTTATTTGAGTTAAATGCTTATGAACTTTGTATACATTTTCATATATGCTTATTTAAAAAAGTGTAGAATTGTAAGAATTGTGAAAATGAGCATAAGTTTAATTTTGATTAAACATGTCATTGTAATTGTTTTAAGTTGTTATTTTGCTAACACTAATGTATATTTAGATGCACAAATTTTGTGTTTAATGTATTTTGCAGAGATTTACTAATACTGAAACTGGAGGTTCATCATCATCATCTAGACGACCTGCTCCAGAACCTGAACCAGAAATGCAATACGAGCCCGAACAAGAACAACAACAGGAACCACAACAACAGCCTGATCAACACGTACCTTATTATGATCTGCTATAATTTGTTGATGCCTTCATAGTATTTCCGATACATCCGCCAGTAGAATACCCAACGATTCCTGAACACACGTTGCATCCTAATCTGAGATTCGATAGAAGCTGGAGGGATTACCCGGCATATCAAAGTAACAAATTCAAACAGCTACCGAAAAATGTAGAAGTGCCAAGGGTAATCGATTGAGATCCTTTGGAAAGGGTCCAACTAGCTAACTCAGTTAGGGAGCATCTGATCCAAAGGTATGGCATTTCTTCTTTTACCGATTGGGAACGTCTATTCACCATTTGTAGACCTGTATATAAGGAATGGTGTATTGAGCTCATGAGTACTATAGCGTTAAATGTAGATGTAGATAGATTAGATGATAGAAGTTTTCTTAGATTTATACTTGGCCGTAGGATGTACAGGATGTCCATGCTGGACATGGCCAGGGCTTTACAGATATATACTCCCGGTGAATTACTATTACCCAATTGTATGAATTTGATTTATCGTGGTGAAAGGGTATATAGGAATTTTAACGCGAACGCCGTCTGGAGGCGTATGTCAAACTATAATGTTTTTACGCTGGGAGGAAAACACTCCTACTTACATATTAACAAAGTTGAGCTTCGTATAATTCATAGATTTTTGGCTAACTCGATTACACAGAGAGGTCACAACAAGGAGAAAATGACCTTACATGATTTATTTTACCTAAAGTGTATTCGAGACCCAAGAAGCTTTGTTAATATCCCTTACTGTCTTGGTTTTTATTTGTCTAAGATGGTGGAAGGAATACAGGAAGGGGGAATAATAGGAGGAAGTATTTTTGTTACTCTCATTAGAGAGTATTTAGGTGTAGATAGGGACCAAGGAGGTCCACTTTTGGAATGTAGGGAACAGGTTGAGTCTTTAGGATTGAAGGTCTATCAGGGTGCTAAGGTATTAAAGAGCAGACGCAACCAGCCAGTACCCTATGAAGGTAGTCATCCTCAGGTAGAGAGAGTTTCAGATGAGGAAATGGAGGAAGCGGATGACATTAGGGATGTCATTAGGGAGGCTATGACTGACGTCTACCAGCGTGTAGACGAGGTAGATATGACAAACGGGGAGAGATTTAGTTGGATGGAGTAGTGGCAAGCCCGGAATGATTACGAGCATTCCAGGCAACGACAGCATGATAGATGGGACTATCATCAGTGACAGATTATGAGCCGGCTGTCACCTCAGGATCACTACGTTCTGACCTAACCCGCTTACTATCCTCCACACCAGCCTGAGATGAGACCACCATATACTCTCTACGACCCTAACCAGGCCTACCAGTACACCTATCACCAACCATGGAACCCGGACGACGACATGAACTGGAACCCCTATCCAGATTGATATAGTTCCTGTTGGTGATTTCTATGATTTTTATTTTTTATTATTTTTATTTATTTATTTTTAAACATATGATATTGTGATACATTAATGTATTGTTTAATATTTTTATTATTTGGTACTAATATTTCATATTTGATTTGAAAGTGGGATTTTAAGTCCCATTTCAAATTACCATGCATGTTTATATTTGTATGTATGTATATTGTCAATTGTACACAACAGGGTAAAACAGCGCATTTTCAAAGACTGGCATTAAGTTCAGCAAAAGCTACTAATTTTGACGACAAAACGAAAAACAAATGTGATGTAACAACAAGACGGAATGAACAAATGATGTGCACCATTTATCATTCAACAAGCAAACGCCAATATGTTTGGAAACTTTGGTAAAGTTTAATCATTTTTCTACGCTAATCACCCTCAATAATTTAAATTGTTACTGATTTCTTGCAAATGAGGGCATTGCAAGATCTTAAGTGTGGGAAGGGGTTAAATTATTTAGGATTTTTAAAATTTTAACTTATACACTTGGTTACCATTAAAAATACTAGTAACACAGTAGTTGTATTAGAATCTAGTGCTCTCTGATAATAAAGAACAGCCCTAGTCTTATATACTGACTACCCAATTCTAGTAAAATTTTTAAAATTTTTAATTAAATGAACTCAAAATCATGTTTATACATATTTATGAACGATAAAACTAGGTGTTAACACCGAAATTATTGTTACCTCGGAAAGGACATAAATTGAGAAACAACCCAAAATGTTAAAATTCATTTAAAATGGAATAGAGGACAATAAAAAGGCAAAGAAAGGAAAATAAAAGGCAAGTGTGGGAAAATTTACCAAGTTATTTTGAACATATGTCACATATTTTTTGTAACAAATAATTGAAAATACTTTTGCTTTGGACTAAACTAATCAGTTTTACCCGATTTATTATAATATATTTAAAAGAAAGATGGATCTACACGATGAATCAATTCCATCATTAAAAGGAAGTAAAGTCTTCCGAAAAAGACACGCGCTTCTTGATTTAGGTCAGGAAGTTGTTGTCCAGACCAGCTATAGGTTGACGAAAAATCTAGAAAAGTCATCACTAAAATCAGCAGGAAATCCACGGACCTCAGCATCAAACAGGGTCGCCAAGTGGTCAGACTTATCCTAACCATGAGAGGATCTGTCTCGTAAAATGGGGAGGACGCCGTGCAAATTAGCTTGATAAGACTAATGAATCAGACCCCTAGAAAAGGATAATCTCCTTAAAGATTAAAAATCAGCTTTTAAGCCTGATATTACTCAATCCTTGAGATTGACCTTAAAGATTGAGAATTACAAACTCATGGAATTCGATGATATCTAAACTCAAGCTTGAACGAGAAAATATTTTGATCAAAATTACAAACCGATTTGTTTTATGAAAACCCATTTTTAATGCGTTCATTACCATTGAACGTAAAATCCTAGGAATTCATCTGGAATTCATCAGGTCACCTGAACCAAATCGGGTGTCAACCGTAAGAACGGTGGTTGCATAGCATGGTCAAAGACAGGACCTTGTGCCAGATCGAAAAACTAAAGGGTGAGCTTTACTATTGCTCCTACAAAGGATAGTAATTACATCCGACACGATATAGACCATAATTAAAAGCATGTCAGGGGACATTGCCTTAACAGTTGCTTGTTCAACGCTTTCCTTTACAACCGGACGGTAGTTTACCGAAAGGTAATATACGGAGCAAGTATACTGGACGTGTTGCTTTCCCAATACAAGGTTAGCAAGTGGGTGACACAAAACTGCAAGTTTTGAGCTAAAGTTTTCAAATCTGAAACCCACCAAACCAACAAAAACAATTTGCAAATACCGGTGAAGGGTTATTCTGGAAAACTTATCTAGAGTAAAAGCTAGATTTAATTTTCAAAAGATCAAATGTTTTCATAAAGATCCAATTTCCTTAAGGGATCTAAATTTTCATAGTCATGTGGAACTGTAAACCACATCGTTACTAGCATTGTTTATACCGCCGTATAGAAATCACTGATGTACAAAGTGTGAAGAATAAAGAAGTGATTCTAGTATTTTTATTTCAAGACTATATTGCTTGAGGACAAACAATGCTCAAGTGTGGGAATATTTGATAATGCTAAAAATGAACATATATTTCATAGCATTATCCCTCAAGAAAGACAAGCTTTTAGTTGCAATTGTTCTATTTACAAGTAATATTCGTTTAAATAATAAAAGGTGAAGACAAAAGACAGATTCGACGAATTGAAGACGCAAACGACCAAAACGCTCAAAAGTACAAAGTACAATCAAAGTGGTTCAAATTATTGATGAGAAACGTCTCAAAATTACAAGAGTACAAGTCGCAAAACGCAAAATACAAGATATTAAATTGTACGCAACGACGTTAGAAAATCCGGAACCGGGACCAGAGTCAACTCTCAACGCTCGACGCAACGGACTAAAAATTACAAGTCAACTATGCACATAAATATAATATAATATTTAAAACCGTCGGCAAGATAGAAACAAGCTCATGTGAGCTAGAAAAAGTGGCCATGCGAAAGCCTAAACTCCATGCGATCGCATGGTGAACAGTGACAGGTGACATCCTATAAATTTCGCAGTTTTGGTTGATCTTTTACACAATATATCCTTTCCATCTATCTCTCTCGAACGTATAATATATATATATATATATATATATATATATATATATATATATATATATATATATATATATATATATATATATATATATATATATATATATATATATATATATATATATATATATTATAAGAATAATTTTAATTTTAATTTTAAATTCTAATAATAAGGGTATGTTAGCGAATGTTGTAAGGGTGTAAGTCGAAATTCTGTCCGTGTAACGCTACGCTATTTTTAATCATTGTAAGTTATGTTCAACCCTTTTTAAATTAATGTCTCGTAGCTAAGTTATTATTATACTTATTTAATGGCGAAGTACTCGTGATGTTGGGCTAAATATTAAAATTGGGTAATTGGGCTTTGGACCATAATTGGGGTTTGGATAAAAGAACGACACTTGTGAAAATTAGACTATGGGCTATTAATGAGTTTTATATTAACTAAATGATACCTCGTTGATTTAATATATAGACTTATAATTTGACGTATTTATATATAACCACATACGCTTGACTGGGTACGGTGGGCGGGATATCTATAAATACCAATAATTGTTCATTTTACCGGACACGGAACTGGATTAATAGTTAATAGACTTGTTGAAACAGGGGTGGATTACATTCAAGGGTAATTGGTGTAATTGTTAACAAAGTAGTAAAACCTTGGTTTACACACAGTCGATAACCTGGTGTATTCATTAAACAAAGTATTAAGACCTTGTTACAATTCGAATCTCCAATTAGTTGGAATATTTGACTTCGGGAATAAGAATAATTTGACGAAGACTATCACACTTTATGATTATGACTGACGGACTATTATGGACAAATCCGTATGGACATATCGAATAATCCAGGACAAAGGACAATTAACCCATGGGAATAAACTAAAAACAACACGTCGAACATCATGATTACGGAAGTTTAAATAAGCATAATTCTTTTATTTCATATTTAATTGCACTTTTAATTATCGCACTTTTATTTATTGTCATTTTATTTATCGCAATTTTATTTATCGCAATTTCATTATCGTTATTTACTTTCTCTTTAAATTAAGTCTTTTATATATTTAATATTTTACATTAGGTTTTAACTGCGACTAAAGTTTTAAAATCGACAAACCGGTCATTAAACGGTAAAAACCCCCTTTTTATAATAATAATATTACTTATATATTTTTGTATTATTACAAATATAGTTTTTAAAAATATAGCGTTAAGCTTGTTTAAAAGATCCCTGTGGAACGAACCGGACTTACTAAAAACTACACTACTGTACGATTAGGTACACTGGCTATAAGTGTTGTAGCAAGGTTTAGGTATATCCACTCTATAAATAAATAAATCACTTGTGTAAAATTGTATCGTATTTAATAGTATTTCCTTGTAAAAATTATAACTATTTTATACACCACCTCGCACACATCAGTAACCATATGTTATTGTATTCATCTTTATGGATTAGGACGGGTCATCTCATGTGGTATCAGAGCGGTGGTCTTAGCGAACCAGGTCTTGCATTAGTGTGTCTAACTGATAGTTAATAAGATGCATTAGTGAATCCGGACTTCGACCTTAGTTTCATGTCAAAAAAGTTTTGCTTATCATTTCTTGTCTGAAAATTTCATGCTTATCATTCATAGTCTAGACACATTATACTGCATTAATTGCCTGAATAGTTTATGAACAAAATTCATATCTTAGCGTATCTGCTAATTCATACCTTAGCGTATCTGTTACTGTAGATTTTGCCTAACATATTCTGTAAATTCCTCTGTAATCTATGAAATCTTTTGTTCTATATATATAGATATTCTATGTAATTTGAATACCATCCGATAGCCGGAAATCATTTCATATCGAAAAATCCTTTATTCAATCATACGAAATGGAACTCGCCACTAGTTCAAGTCCCTCGAATTCCGATATGGAGTTTCACTCGAGCTTCGAAAGCAGTGTGACCAGAATGGATCAACCAATTAGCCATCATCTATTCTGGATGAATTGGGGATGGGTTCGTAGCCTACTTAATCATTGGAGACAAGAAGAAGGCGATCCCTTCCATCTACCACATTGCCCTCTTGGCGAAGAACCTGAAGTACTTACCGGCGAACATGTCCGAAGCACCATTTTCTCTCTCATTTCCAGAGTATCTCATCACGATTATATACTATTTCAAATTCTAGATCTTATTCACCCACTCGTCCGAACCACCGATCATTCCTTGTAATAGAAGAAGTTAACGAGCTTCGTGCTAGAGTGGTGGCTTTAGAGAATATGATGCACAACTTGCAAGCATCACAAGCACCATAAGCACCACCAACATCAGCACTATCACCATCAGCAGCACCACTAACAACATCTACATCGCAAGCCTCAATACCACGAACATCAGCTGCATCACCGTTTTCATCAGTGCCACCATCATCAACACCAACAGTACCATTACCACCACCAACATCCGCATCTCACACTTCAACATCATAATCTGTATCTCGAGCATCAACCTCATACGCACCATAGATACCAAGGAGTATCAACAACAATAACCAATGAAAAATTAAATCATAACTTCATTGGAGAAACAATCTGCGGCGATCTCTAAAGTCTTAGAGGTTATCTATTCTAGCCTTAACCATAAATCAGATGAGTGGACCGAAATGATAGAAGGAAGAGTAGAAACCCTGATCGGAATGGTGTACGATTTACAAGCTAGATTTGTTATACAAGCAGCATCAACGGTACCGTCAGCATCGTCAGCACCACTAGCACCTACAACATCACCAGCTCCGTCAGATCCATAATCATCACGAACATCATCACTAATCAACCAATGAGTATATTGTATCAACGAGTTATGAAGTATTAACTCATTCCCTCTGAAGAATTTATATGTATATCATATATATATATATATATATATATATATATATATATATATATATATATATATATATATATATATATATATATATATATATATATATAAATTTTGAGATCATAATAAATTTTTTTGTACAAAGCTATTACGTGTGAATCTTAACCGGTAGATACTACTTGGTAAATTCATATTACTAATAGGCAATGATGTACATCTTTCGTTAAAAACTTAACCATCGTAAACTACAATCTCCGTTTCAACTCAATGAATCCCAATTCATAATAAACCAAGTGTATTAATCAATTACATGTTTGATTTTACACTTTCATCTTCGATGTACTCCAAACTTTCTAGACAACATCATTCGTACCTTGCAAGGATATCAAGAATTCACAAACATCAACATTCGTCACCAAGGAATGCCAATAAGAATAAATAATAAAGTATTGATTACATTAGTGAAATACTCCACGAAGATTGTGTAATCTCTAATGTTTTAGAGATTATTCATTTCTAATTCCAGCCGAAAATCAAATGAGTTTAATTTAATATTAACTCATTAAATCTACATTACATCTGAAGAAACTATACATATATATTTTCATAGAGACTGTAATAAAATTCATTTGTACAAAAATGTTACTTGTGAATTTTTTTTTAACGGGTAGGTAATACCCGAGAGATATATAAATTCACAATTAATATGTTACATTCTTCGAATCTGATTCCGCAATCATCAACTATACTCACTACTTTCACAACAATATACATTCTTTCATAGAAATCAAAACAACCATTCTCATCCAAATTTGATTATATATTCTGATTTTGACAAATCAAAATCCAAGTCAAGATTTAACAGAAGACATCACTCTTAGATTTCTACATCTTTCAAAGACATACTTTGAATTCAAAACTGTGCTAGAACATCACTTTTATTCATAAAACCCAGATAGATATTTGTATCATTCAAGATTCCCGATGATTTCATCATACATATATTAACGAAGACAATCTGCATTTAAACCCTTCAAAATTCTTGAAGACATATCAATCAATGAACAATCGAGAGGATGAATCAACCTCACGTTATCAACAGAAAAAAGGATTTACGCATATATCGATACATCTAGAAAACTCTCGAAACTAAAGTCATAGATTAACACATATCTTTGTCAGATTCTTTGGCATTTATTACCAAAAAATAACTTTGCAATCCCTTTCCAAAGTAGCCAGTTTTGTCACAGCTCCAGCAAGTCAACTTCGACTTTTCAGTCGAAACAGTTTTATTATAACCGCGATATATACGTTGCCCTTTCGCCATCGTTACCGGAGAACCATTTATATCCCACCACATTAGCAGTAAACTTACCAACAACCTCATTAATCTTTGACTTTCAGAAAAATCATTATATTCATTGAAACCCTATCATATACTCATCCGCACCTTGTAACGAGAATTGCCATACCAATTATCGAGAATTAGTAATCAGTATTTTGAAATCTCGCAGCATGTCTACATCAACAGTTATATATACATATAACGTCCATCTCCTAGACTTACATACTTCAAATGTGAAGTTTCTGAAAAAACACCCTAAACTGCGAACTAGTTCTCCGAATTTTGAAAAAATGCTGATGAAGCAGCAAAAACTGTAAACAACCTTAACAGTCGAGAGTTTGATGATAAAGAATAAGGTGTTGGAAAAGCTCAGAAAAAGAGAAGGTTTTAAACTGGAAAACAGATTGAGCAAACTATGAAGGAGGCTGTGGATAAATCACAAAGACTAAACCTGCCTTCAAAGAATCCAAATGATTTAGTGTCTGCTGAAGTCATTAACGAATACCTTGCTCCTGACTCTAAACCCTTGCGGACAATATTCTTCATCATCCTCTGATCTTAGATATTATAAGATATCATCATATCTTTCATTATAAATATCTTGGACATTTCTGAAAATATTTTCATAACTCTTCTGAAATCAATTATCTCTTCGCACTATCTGTGTTACATCATAAAGGAAAATTTTTATTTTCTATATTCTGTAAACCCTCGAGTTTAAATTAAGAACATTTTTGAAGTAGTGTTGGGAACTGAAGCATGAGTTAGTATAATATAATGACACTTGATCAACGTGATTATATTACAGTAAGTCATGCTGAGTTTCTAATGGAACGTGATGATTCACATATCATACCCTCATGATGAACCATGTTACATAACTCTTTCATTCTATTTAACCTCTAAACTATCAAGAAAATATTTTTCTTGATGATTCGGTCTTTTCCGGATATTCTGGTAATTTGACAAATCAAATCGTGCTCCTTTCTACTTTGTATATTATGATAATTCGAAACTCCATACCTACAAATTCTGGACCATTACTTGAGAAAAGAAAACAAAAGCATGAAGCTCTGAAATAGAAAGGGGGTATAAATCGCAGCAAACAGAAAAGATCATTTACCGTAGATGTCAACCGTAGATGTCAATAATTATGGAAAGACAAATACAAGGAAGGATTATGAAAATCACCACTCCAAGAGTGAAATAGAAGTAAACAGATTCCTCTGGAGGGAGTTAAAAAAGAAGGAGAATTGTTGCGACAGTTAGGAACATATCAAGCATTAGAACTGGATGGAGCATATTGACGAATACTTTAAAGTATGAGTAGAGGGAGAAAGAATAGAAGGTGTGAGTTGTAAGGAAATGAAGGGGTGGATTTATAGTAAAATATCCGACAGAGCAATCAAAACATATGATCGCATTTAAAGCGGATCCTAATTTCCTTGATTACCGAAGAATCAAATCATATTACGAAGATTTTCTCCAAATCCCTTGAACTCTGGAAATCAATCCTATCTACGTCAAAAGATATGACGAATCTAAACTTACTCAATTCACTCTTTTGTGATAACTTCACTCGTACGCTTCACTTAAGCAAATTGTTTTATCCATATTACTCGCTCATGATAAAACTCTAATTTTCAGCTCATATGCGTCATGAAAACATACTTATTATCAGCCATGACCATCCCAATCAAATTTCGGGACGAAATTTCTTTAACGGGTAGGTACTGTGACAACCTGGAAATTTTCGATCAAATTTAAACTTAATATTTAAATGATTTAATGTTTCCGACACGATGAGCAAAGTCTGTAATGTTGAAATCTCAAAAACTTTGAATTGTGTTCATGTAATCAATTACCCTTTCACTGTGCTCGACGATTCACGAACATTTATGTTATATAAGATATAGTTATATTAATTTAAAACGTTAACAAAGTATTAGATGTATAACACTTTACATGAACGTATTTGTTTCAATATATATTTAATATAATTATCGACAGAATTAAAAGATAATATCAAATGATTGAATTATCAGATACATTATGATATAATTAGGGGTCTCGGTTGTGAGATCCACGTTGATTTGAGAAATCGTTTCTTTTTAATGGTATTCGGAATAATTGGTAAAGTGACTTACATGTAAGAACAAATGTGTCAATTAACGGAAGTTAGACAAAAGTTAGTGGAGAATTGGATTTTATAATATTCAAGTGATTTAGTTTCAAACGTGGGGAAACTTTTTTTGATTCAATATATTTTGATTATTAAAATGTTTTGTTTAAATAACATAATTTGAATATATACAATATGATATTGATTAGTAGAATTAAATATATAAATAACTCGCAACGTGTATTTAAAACGTGTTTATAAATATTGAAAATATATATGATTTCAAATTAGTTAAATAAGCGCTAGTAACACTAGTTGTTTGATTCGATTGATATTTAGATAAGTTAACATGTGAGAATTTGATACATGAATAAATTATGTCAATTATATGTTTTAAAATATAAACGTTATATGTTATAATAATTTTTATTAGTAAAATGATTTTAAAACAAAATTTGAAATATAATTAATTTTGAAAAAAAAAACTAAATATTATATTAATGAAATATTTCAATTACATATGATATGTACAGGTTCATATTCTTAAATGAAAATATATATATATATACATATATATATATATATATATATATATATATATATATATATATATATATATATATATATATATATATATATATATATATATATATATATATATTACAATGTGACAAAATATAATATTAATTTAGTTTTAAAAAACTGAATGTTACATCGTTAAACAAAGATTTCGATTATATATATGTTATACAATTTCTAAACAATGATATATATATATATATATATATATATATATATATATATATATATATATATATATATTTTATTACATAACAAAATATAATATTAGCAAATAATAATTTAGATATAAAACAATTTGATTATACTTAATTTCTTATATTAAAGATTTTGAATAATATTATTTAATATATTTTAATTAATAACAAACCGACGATTTAAAGACGCAAATGACCAAAACACTCAAATGAATAAGTTATATTTCATATGATATAGTTTATTGATGAATTAAGTCTAATTATTGATAAAGGTACATGTCGCGAAAAGTAAAGTACAAGTTTTCTTAGCGTACGAAAGGACGTTCGGTAAACCGAAACCGGGATATAAGTCGAGTGACAACGTACGAGTCATCGGAACAAAAATTACAAATTAAGTATGCATGTAAATATAATATAATATATAATTAATTATATAAATTAAATATATTATATATATATTATTTAAAAACCATCGGCAGAAGAAGATAAGCGAGTGTGAGCTGGATATAGAGGCCATGCGATCGCATGGCCATACAGCCTCTAAACCATGCGATCGCATGGTGTGGTTAGGTGGAAGAAATGCCTTTAAAAGTCGATCGATGCTGGTTCATGAATTCATTCAGTTTATCTCTCGCGCACACACACACACACTATATTTATATTTATTATTATTATTATTATTATTATTATTATTATTATTATTATTATTATTATTATTATTATTATTATTATTATTATTATTATTATTATTAGTAATCGTATTATTATTATTATTATTATTATTATTATTATTATTATTATTATTAGTAGTATTATTATTAGTATTATTATACATAAAATACTACGACGAGGTCATGAGCGAGTTATTTCAAAACGAGCTTTTCAAGCGGGATAGAACTAAGGAAATTATGGATTATAGCTATGGAGGTTATGGGTATTATTCGTGGGTTTTGCTGTGATTCAAACTAGTGTTTATCATCTCCGTCGCATCTACGTATTTTCCTGCAATATTGAATCACAATATTGATACGTGAGTATTCATATCTTATCTTTTATATATATTAATAGTGTATCCCTGACTAGTGCTCGAGTATATATGATTATGCATGCTTGTATGCTTAGTTTCGTCGTTAGATAGTTTATGATAAATTCTGAATTTAATACATATGCTACTGAGATAAGGTATATGATATGCATGTTGTTGGAAAGCTGGCGAAAAATTAATAACTTTTCATTTAGATATCGAATAGTTTCGATGAACGAATTAAAAGATATAGGCAACTGAATTATCAATAATTTTAGTATTGTTGCTAAAATGATTATTATTATTACTATCGTCGTTATAATTATTATCTAATAATAATAATAATAATAATAATAATAATAATAATAATAATAATAATAATAATAATAATAATAATAATAATAATAATAATAATAATAATAATAATAATAATAATAATAATAATTATTATTATTATTATTATTATTATTATTATTATTACTATTACCAATATCGTTATAAGTATTAGCATTAAAAATTGTCATTTTTATTAGTATTACTATCGTTATTATTATTAAGATTATTATTAATACTATCATCATCATCATCATCATCATTATTATTATTATTATTATTATTATTATTATTATTATTATTATTATTATTATTATTATTATTATTATTATTATTATCATTAAAGTAGTTATTAGTATTACCATTAATAATATTATAATATTTATTATTATTAGTATTATTATCATTAAAACTAATATTAGTATCATTATTAAGAATATAATATAAAAGAGGACTAAAAGCTGTTAAACGAATCGATTAAGAAATAATGAGTATAAGTATCATGATGAAAATAAAATAAAGTAAGATATTGATCTAGATAAAAATATCGTTTTTATTATTGTTATTATTATTATTATTATTATTAAAAGTATCATTAATATTAAAATTATCATTTTTAATAGAAATATCATTGTTATTATAAAATATCATTATTATTATCATTTTAGGATTATTATTAAAAATTATCATTTTAAATAGAAGTATTATTGTTATATAAAAATATTATTATTATTAAAAAGTATCGTTATTATTAGAATTATCATGATTAGAGTTATCTTTTTATCATAATTGATATCATCATTAGTAAATATAAATATTTTTATTATTATTAGTAGAATAATAATAATTATTATTATTATTACAAAATAATAAAATTTTTATTTATTATTATTATTATTATTATTATTATTATTATTATTATTATTATTATTATTATCAATGTTATTTTATCAAATGAATGTGTGATACAAAGATATTTTTACCACACGTAATATAATTACATTAATAAAATATACTACTATATTTTTATGATATTAAGTGAACTTTGTAAATTTTATTACCTGAGATATATAAAAGTATATTTTTATTATATATAAACTTTAATATTAATTTTAATTATTAATAATTGACTTGTATTATTTACTCTATTAAAATTTGATAAATATATTTAAATATATATAACGACTATATTTATGTATATAATAAACATGTATAAATTTTGGAAGTCATTTTGGGTTAAATTGACTTTGGTTGACTTTTACATGATAATCTCGAGCATTAGGATTGTGATACACTATGACTTAACCTAAATTGCTAGACAGATATTGAACAACATATAAATATATATACTTAATATAGGTTCATGAATCCGAGGCCAACCCTGCACTTGTTCAGTGCCGTCATTTGCATTATTGCTACAAAATACAGTATAGTGAGTTTCATTACTTCCTTTTTAAATGCTTTTGTAATATATATTTTTGGGACTGAGAATACATGCGCTACTTTTATAAATGTTTGACGAAATAGACACAAGTACTTAAAACATTCTACGATTGAGTTATGAGTACACCGGATATCACCCCTTTTAGTCTGGTAATCTAAGATTTAGGGAACTGGCCCCTAATTGACGTAAATCCTAAAGATAGATCTATGGGCCTTGACAAGCCCCAGTCAGAGAATTTGAACTGCTTTAGTACTTCGATTTTAGTATACACCCGCTAGCTTTAAAAGGAATGACCTATTTGTGAGGTGTACACAACTGTCTTTTTTAAAAGAGTAGCCTGTTTGTATGCTGTGAGCATATTCGCGATGCGGTATGCGGGGGATATTCTAGATGCATTTTGTTAATGTCGATTACCAGGTGTTTAATTTCGTATGAATGATTTTTACAGCAGTGAGCAGACCTACACAGATTGTTTTCAAAATATGAGCATCTTGTGGTCTATTATATTATTGGAAATGATTGATTATGATAAACTAATGAACTCACCAACCTTTTGGTTGACACTTGAAAGCATGTTTATTCTCAGGTATTAAAGAAATCTTCCGCTGTGCATTTACTCATTTTAGAGATATTACTTGGAGTCATTCATGGCATATTTCAAAAGATGTTGCAATCAAGTCATTGAGTTCAATAAAGATTACTAGTAAATAAATGACAGATTAAGTCATTTATAGTTTGGATATTATGAAATGGTATGCATGCCTGTCAACTTACGATGAAATGAAAGTTTGTCTTTTAAGAAACGAATGCAATGTTTGTAAAATGTATCATATAGAGGTCAAATACCTTGCAATGTAACCATATGTTATTGTATCCGTCTTTATAGATTAGGACGTGTCGTCTCACTTTCCATTACATCTGTATCCATTTCAACATTCACATCTTCTGCCTCATTCTTTCTCACGGTGTTTTCTCTGTTTATTCCTTCAATCTCATAAACTAAATTGAATTCTACTCCAAAATAATCTTTGTAGCTTCCTTCAGTTACAATCAAATGCAAAGGAGTCCTTTCCTCAGACGATGTTGAAATTATACCTTCAATAATACTTTGAAGTTTTTTTGAAACTTCTTAAATCTTCATGTTATCTGGATAGTTGATCAAACCTTCTTTAACTTTCTTAAGATACTTTTCCACATCTTCATACCCTCCATCAATATCTTTCTCACATTGTTGCAAACATACATGTAATTTTTTTTTTATAGTTTTGATGAAGTTTTTTTTTACATGCATTTGATTTTGTATGATACCACCACTTGAATAAAACAAGCTAAAATTCGTATATTTTTTTTAACATACATTAGATGCATGTTTAAATTTATACGAATTAATGTTAACATACATTCAAATAATGTTATCAGTTAACATACATCACATGTGTTATCAGTTAACATACATCAAATGAATGTTATCAGCTAACATACATACATTTAATGTTATTAGTTAATAGACATTACATTTGTTATTAGTTAACATACATCAAATAAATGTTATCAGTTAGCATACATCCAATTAATGTTATCAATTACCATATATCTATTTGAATTTTATTTAGTTAACATACATCCAATCAATGTAATTATTTAACATACATCCAATAAATGTTAATATAAGGTACATGTAATGAATGTTATTAGGTAACATACATCCATTTGATTGTATACAACAAGCTAAAATTCAAATGCATTTGATGCATGTTTAAAATTATACTTATGCATGTTTACATATATCCAATGAATGTTATCAGTTTACATACATCAAATTAATTTTATCAGTTAACAAACATACAATCAATGTTATCAGCTAACATACTTCTAATTTATGTTATAAGTTAACTACATTCAAATATTGTTATCGTTTAACATCAAGCTTATTTGACTATCACAAATACTACAAAGTTTTTGATTTTTTATTATAAATAATTTTTATTTTTTACCTCTTCTTTTTCTTGCTTTCCTTTCTCCTCAACATTTATGTATTTGATCATCAAAACCTATATATAAAATAGTATGTGTTATTATTTTTTCATCTTTGTTTAGAATAAACCATCATTATTAGTGCTTACCTCTTCGATTTCAGGTAATCTGTCTTCTTCATCATTATTTACGTTATTTTCAGCAGTCACTTCAACATTACCAAATCCAAGCTTCATTTCTTTCTCTTCTCTTTGCTTCAATAGAGCCGTTGTCCATTTGTTGATTGTCAAGCCTTTATCTGGGATGTACATGGTCCCAATAGTTGTTGATTCCACATAGTGCATCTGTGATTTAAACATTTGTTAGTTTTATATAACGTAATTTTTACATCTGTAATCTGTATTTGTATGAATAGATTGATATGCTATTTATTCTTTAAACTTACAATTAAAGCAGATATGTTTTCGACAAATATTTTCCCTTCTTTGTACTTCTTCACAGATTCTTTCAAACTTTCCAGCATATATTCACACCAATTGAGTTCTTTTATCTGTTCTTCATTTAGAATGTTACCCAGAAAGTTTTGATTGACATTCCCGTTTTTATGTCCTTGAATCATTATCGAACTGAACAATACTAAGAAATCTAATATAAACTCCCATCCTGATTCATTTGACGTTTTTATCTTTTCTGCTACATGCTTTGATCTAATCTCTTCGATTGTGTATTGTTTTCTCCATTTTGAGTCATTTCGTGTCCCTTTTTTGCCCTTTCAGTAGTGTTTATCTTTTTTGGTCCCATCGGAACACCAAATAGCCTGTATAGACTATTTTATGTTACACTTACATATCCATTCGGCAACACAATTTGGCTTTGTTGATAGTCGAATTTCTTCAAACAAAAATAGGCTAGCGCTGTAGGTATTTCACAGAATTCCATATGTAGAATTTGTCCAAAACCAATCTTCTTTACAACTTTTTTCTGCTCTTCATTCATCACTTTAATGGTTTCGTATAATGATTTGGGAGACATTCTTGTTTCTAAGGCATCTTTTTTTTTTATTTCTCGTTTGTTCACAAGTGCTTTCTTCTTTTCTTCTATTTCCACTATTCTTTTCTTTTCAGTTTTTTGTTTTCTACTCTTCTTTTTCATTGATTTGCACCGCTCATTTTTATCCAATGATTCACCTGAAATGTGTATTTTTAATATTTTTCATTTCCATATTTCAAAATTTATAAAGCTTATATTATGTTTATACCTTTCTCCTTTCTTGCCCTTTTTGTGACGATCCGGGAATTTCCGACCAAATTTAAACTTAATCTTTATATAATTCCGACACGATAAGCAAAGTCTGTAATGTTGAGTCTCAAAATTTTGGAATTTACATTTATGTAATCAATTACCCTTAGACTATCCCCGATGATTCACGAACAATTGTTTGTAAATAAATATGTATATATAAAATTATATATATATTATTTTGAAATTATAAAAATATAATTTAAACATAAGAATTATGTACATAAAATAAGATACAAAATAATTAAGTTTTAATCTGAAATAAAACTATTTATTAATATATATGATTCCTATAAATAATTATTACGATATGTATATTGGGATATATATATATATATATATATATATATATATATATATATATATATATATATATATATATATATATTATATGTATTATACATATATCATCTAATTATTTAATATTACATAATTAGTAATATGTAATTACAAGTTAAACTATAGTTGTTATATTAATGTTATTACTTGCATTATTACTATTAATAGTAATATAAGTATTATTAATATTATTATATACACACATAAAATTTGATTCAGTTAATTAATAATATTAAAATTTTCATTAATAATATCTGTATTATTATATATAGTAGTGAAATTTATGATTTTAGTTATTATTATTATTTTGATAATGACCATTACTATAAAAATCATTATTTATAATATAAAGATTAATATAAGAATAACACACTATATTATTATTATCATTAGTAATAGAATATTTAAAACTTGTATTATAATTATTATTGTCATTTGTCATCGTGTTAAGATTATTATTGTTATTTACATAACTATTGTTGATATGGGTATTATATGTATCATAAAACTTTTACATGTGATTTGTTATATTATTACTAATATTATTATTAACATTACTAATAACATTATTATTATAAGTAGTAATAAAATTAGGATCTTAGTTATTATTATGACATTATTATTATTATTTCTATTTCTATTATTATAATTAATATTATTATAAATTCCATTATTATCATTATAAGTATTTTATTACCACTAACATATTTTATTTAATAATTAAAAACACTGAATATATTATTCAGATAATAACGAATTCTGTTGCATATCATTGTCACTATATTTTTTTTCTCTGTTATTTGATTCACTGTCCTTGCTCCAAAATCCTGTCGAGACAAATCATGACTACAAAACAAATATAATCGAATATTATGACTGTTTAATTCTCATTCTTACCCCATAAACACTTTAACTACAATTCAAGAGAGAAGGGAAGAAAAATCAAACCAAAACACATAAACACAGCTTGAACCCTCTATACATTCATCTTTTTTAGCCAAATTCAAAATTGAACCAATTTTAAAAATGTATTAATGCCAAGTTGTTAGGAATCTTCCTCTAAAACTATCTGTGAAGTTTCATTCCTCAATTTTTAATATCGAATAAGAATTTTGGAGTCAAAGATTATTTCTAAAAAGTCAACCGAATCATTCATGGTAAAATTCGAACTTGTCTTTATGTTTTAAGTTTATTTGATGATCCAGAAAGTTTCCAAGGATCATTTAAGACATATTTCATGTAGGAATTATTATCTAAAACAATCTTAAATTAAAAATCAAGATGTGGGTTTATAGTGTTCTTGGTTCAAATACAAAAACTAGAATTCGAATTCAATTGCAAAAAGTAATAATGTAGTGTTGTTAGGAATCTTATACTCAAACTATCTGCAAAGTTTCAAATCTCAATTCCAAATATCGAGTACGAATTTGCAAGTCAAAGTTTTTTTTTTTAAAGTCAAAGGTTGTGTTCTTCGCCAAGTTTGAACTCGTTTTTACGTTTCTTGTTAAATTGACGACTCAGAAAGTTTATACAAACAATTTAGAATGTAGTTCGTGTAGAAATAATTGTCCAAAACGAGCTCGATTTTGAATATCATTTTTTTTTCTTTAAAATCTGCTACAGCAGCAGTCTTGTTACTTATTATATATATATATATATATATATATATATATATATATATATATATATATATATATATATATATACATACATATATATATATATACATATATATATATATATATATTAATTAATTCACTCCATAATTATTTTTTTGAATTAAGCTTTAAATCCTACAATTAATTTAGTAATTCTTTGTTACTTGTATCGATCTCTGATTGATTATGAATTATGATGAAAAAGAAGGTGAAAACTGAGCAGGGGTTAAATAAAATCAAACTGGGTTATGTTACAGAAAAATCAAAACGGATGAGTGGTTTGTGTGGGTGTTGGAGTAGCGAGAGGTCGGGGGTTCGAGCCCAGCTTTGGGCTGTTTTTGTTTTAAATGGCTTTTTAAGAGGTAATTCTATTTTTAAAATTTATATCATCATTATTATTGTTATTATTATTATTGTTATTATTAATTGTTGATATTATTTCTATGTATTATAATTATTACAAGTTTTGTAAGTATTATTATTATCTTTACCATAATTAAAAGTATTATAACCATTATCATAAATATTATTCTTATAAGTATTATTATTATTATTATTATTATTATTATTATTATTATTATTATTATTATTATTATTATTATTATTATTATTTCCACTAATACTATTATAAGTAATATCATCATGAGTATTATTATTATGTAATTACGAAAATCATTATTATAACTATCATTAACAATAAAATCAATAGTTTTATAAGTTATTATCATTAGTATCATTATTATTATCACTAATAGAATTATTAACATTATTACTTTTCTTAGAAATCTTAAGTATTATAATTATTATCATACTTAATATTATTTTAATATTACTATAATTACTATTTTCATTAACGAACAATGATATATATATATACATACATGTATAGATATATTTAATACATATAACACAACAAAATTAATATTTTATATACAAAAATAAATGTATGAACATATACATATATATTACTAATAAGAATATAATATAATTAAGAAATTTACATATAAATAATTGTTCGATTGCAAATATGTGTATTAATATATATACAAATGATATAGGTTCGTGAATCCGAGGCCAACCCTACTTTGTTCAGTTGTTTAATGTCGTTATATGTATTTTTACTACAAAATACATAAGGTGAGTTTCATTTGCCTTTTTACCCTTTATATTTTTGGGCTGAGAATACATGCGCTGCTTTTATAACTGTTTTACGAAATAGACACGAGTAAATGAAACTACATTCTATGGATGGATTATTAAACCGAATATGCCCCTTTTTAGTCTAGTAATCTAAGAATTAGGGAACATGCACCCTAATTGACGCGAATCCTAAAGATAGATCTATCGGGCCCAACAAGCCTCATCCAAAGTACCGGATGCTTTAGTACTTCAAAATTTATATCATGTTCGAAGGAGGATCCCGGAATGATGGGGATATTCTTATATGCATATTGTGAATGTAGGTTACCAGGTGTTCAATCCATATGAATGATATTTTTGTCTCTATGCATGAGACGTATGTTTATGAGAAATGGAAATATGAAATCTTGTGGTCTATTAAAATTATGAAATGATTATTTATGATAAACTAATGAACTCACCAACCTTTTGGTTGACACTTGAAAGCATGTTTATTCTCAGGTACGAAAGAAATCTTCCGCTGTGCATTTGCTCATTTTAGGGATATTAATTGGAGTCACTCATGACATATTTCAAAAGACGTTGCATTCGAGATTTGTTGAGTTCATCAAGATTAATATTAAGTCAATTATAGTTAGATATATTATAAAATGGTATGCATGCCGTCAACTTTCGATGTAATGAAATATTGTCTTTTCAAAAACGAATGCAATGTTTATAAAATGTATCATATAGAGGTCAAGTACCTCGCGATGTAATCAACTATTGTGAATCGTTTATAATCGATACGGACTTCGTCCGGATGGATTAGGACGGGTCGCTTCACTTTTCACATCTTTTATTCATCTACTAGATCTCGTAGGCTTTCTTTTACCTTTATCGTTCGTAGCATTCTCTGAATCAGACACATACTCTTCTTCTACATTCACATTACTGTCTGTGTTTATTATGAAATGAATACTGAATCATTAGTAATTGTCAGTCTATCATATTCACAATTCTAAAGATGAAACAATCTATTTTTTATAAAACTATTTTTGTATGTCTTACCTTTTTCATTCAAGTTGAATGTTGTTTTCTCTGCACTCTTTCCATGTTGCTCGTTTACGAATGCTTCTTCTCAAATTTTATTCCCAGATGATAGATTCTCTCTATCGTGTTCTCCAGCAATGCTCAATGTATCTATCAATGTATCTTTGACATTATTAGTTGTATCACAACCAAATTTTTTTCAACTTTTGTTGTATTATCATACATCTGATGTTTTATAAGAGAAACTTTGATTTGTTTTTTAGACAAGCTGACTCTGTATATATTATATATACTACAAGTCAATATTTTAGAACAAAAGAAATACTAAAATATATCATATGAACGATAACAAATCTATACATCATATGAAACATACAGTAGATGAATTATAACAAAAAATACATCATTATATAAATGCATCATCATAATTAACATACAGTAAATGAATGATAACTCATATGTTTTTTTATATATAGATTATCTATACTACAAATCAATATAATAGAATAGAAGAAATTATTACAATACATCATATGCACGATAACAAAAGTATAAATCTGATGAAAATAAAATAAATAAATAACATATGAACATACAGTAGATGAACGATAACAAAAAATACATCATCATATAAATGAAACATCATATTAATATACAGTAGATGAATCATAACAAAACTATAGATGTGTATATTTGTTTACCTCTTCGCTTGAATACAAACTTCAGGCTTCCTGGTCCTGTTTTTTTTAAGTTTGTATAAGAAACGTAAATCAATAGTTTTCAGATTATTTAACAAAAAAATAAATAGAAAGGATGATCATAATAAATTTGTGTTTTATAAGTTCACCTTTTCGTTCCATTCTGCTACTCTTCTTTTTTTCTATAAATTTTGTATGGAGTTTTTCTCTGAGTTCGTAATTAGGGTTTGTTCAAAATATGAGAGCGATGATTGTGTGTGTTTTTATGAAACTTTGAGTGATGTGTGTGAGTGTATTCTTATTTTTGGGGGGTTTTTTGATCGTGTTTTGAATTTTTTACTTTATTTACTGATTATAAGTTTTTCATTTGCGGTTACTTTTTTTGTGTGCAGGTATTACTTTGCGGTTATATTTACTTTCTTATTTTTTTTTACCTTTTTTATGTTAATTTTTTTTCTTTTAAATGTTATCGATGTTTTAAAAACTTCTTTTATTCAGTTTTTTTAATTATTATTTATTTTTTAGATCGCTGGTTTTTAACATACATTTTATGTAGCTTATCAATGTGCTGGAATCGGAGTTAAAAACTCTGATAAATTTTAATGAATATATGATACATTTGATGTTTCATATATTCATTCTAATATGTTCATGTTATTATTATTTTTTTAAATCATTTTTAACAAAATTTTCATTTTATAAATCTGTATATGCATACCATAATATTCATTGTAACAAAAAAATTACAAAATAATATTCATACTAATCGAAACTTCATTCATACAACTTTAGTCATTAAACTTTGACATTAGATATTAAAATTTCTACAAAACAAAAAATAACTTCTACCAAAATACAATAATCTTCATATTCAATAACCTCTAGCAGGTCTAAACACCATACTCATACTTTGGTCAGAAATTCCTTTGAAGTATGTTATGTCCTCATTCATCTTTTCCATTTTCTTCCAGATTATGTTCATTTGTTCAATGTTTTAGCTTACTTTTTCAACATAATGGTTAATGAAATCTTGATCTACTTTGATGTTTGCAACGTATTGGGTTTGTTGGATTCTTGGTGGGTGGTTGAGAGATACTTGAATCCATTTTTTCTTTTTGTTTTTTGTTTGTTTTTGTGTTTTGATGTTTAAGAATAAAAGGTACAATTTGTGGTTTTCTTTCATGGTATATATAGGCAAAATCGGAAGTTGTAAGGTTTATTGTTTTTTTGTTTTTAATAAATTTTAAAATACATTCAATGCATTTTATGTGATGTTTTTTTGACGATTCATAATGATCTGATTTCAGTCTATAGCCACCCTATAAGATTTTATAAGATTTTTTCAGACTATAAGATTTTCTTTGTTTATTGAAATAGTAACAAAATATTTTTTTGTAATAATTGCAACTCACATAAAAAAGATATTATAATTAAATTTTAATTTTAATTAAACGCAAGTAAAATAACACAATGTATTTGACAAAAGATAAAACCCATAATAAGAAAAGATTCAACACAAGAACATTCAAAAAGATTATACATGAATACATTTATGCATGCTTATCAAGGTAGTTCTTGTGAACATCAAGCATGTTCATTATTTCTTTAGTTTCATCCTCCAGTTCTTTGTAATTTTCATAAAGCACTTGATATCTCTTTTTTCCCTGTTCACAATGTCAACATATGTTTTCATTTTTTCGTATTCTGGGTGTCGTTTGGTTACTTCTAGAGTATCGAATATTTCCATTTTAGGAGATGGTGGTGGTAGTTTTGGTGATTGTGGTGGTGTTTTTCTTTTGTTTGATTTTGAGGGTTTTGATGTTGAAGCAGACATTTTTCTCTTTTATTATTTTTTTAAAGTTTTTCCTTTTTTTTTTGATAGAGAGAGATAGAGAGATAGAATGAACAAATTGTGTCATTTATTATATAGAAGGAAGAAGGGTTCTAGGTTGTTCTTTTTTTGGGATTAGTTTTTTTTATTATTATTTATTTTTAATTTTTTTCTAATATAAATACTATGTATTTCATATATATAATGTAGCAAAACCGTGTATACAAAAAAAAAAATTATAACCATTATGATTACGATTACGATTACGTTACGATTCATATTAAATCTAAAACATTAAACTTCATAACAAAAAAAATACACTTCAAATACAACAAAACACACTTAATTTTGATTAGACATACATCGGATGTATCATAACTATTTTTTTAATAATTTTCGTGCCTTTAACTTAGAAAGTTTTTTATAATACATCATATGTATGTTAATGTTTTTTTATTTAGAAATTTTCAACTAAAGTAGCATTTTCTTTTATATAAACATCATTCATGAATCTTATCAATTTTTATAGAAATTAATCTAATTGTTTCAAAATAACATCAAATTACAAACATTGTTTCTTTTTTCGTTTAATTTTTATCAACTTGCTTCCTTTTAAAACAATCTTCAATCATCTTCAACACTATAGGTGCTGCTTTGTCCAGTTTTTGTTTCTTTTCTTTTTCAGTAAAATCTGTATCATATTTTTTCATCTTTTTTCCATGTCAGCCCATAATGTGTTATTTTCATCATTCACTATCTTCACTGCATATCTAATTCTTAATTCCAGTAGCTGCTTATCTTCCTTGAATCCCTCCTCTTTTAGTTCAGATTCCCATGGATATTCTCCTCTGTAAGTTTCCATGTGACGCATCAGAAAAACTCCACAGTCTTTTGTATTGTCCACTGTTCTCCAATTCATATCTAGCTCTTTTACAACTTTTCCAATTTATCTGGCTAAGGTCTTGTTACCTTTAGTTTCCAGATATAATTTGAGCATATATACCTAAATCAAAATATATACATTTTTTAATATGTTCATTAGTCTTATAACTTTTAAATTTATTTGATGAAAATATATACTAGAAATTTGTACTTACATATTTGTTCAGGATGTCTGTATATTTGTTATTATTCTTTATCAGTTCTTCCGAGTTGTCGATGATTTCCAAAATTCCATTTCTTAGATTGAAGCATAACATGCAGTAGTGTTGTGATTTGCAAACCGGGAAGATTAACTGCATATAATCATTCAATTCTATTTTTTTGTTTTTTTTCAGTTAAATAATTTGATTTAATATATATCAATAGCTTGTTTATCTTACCAGATCAATTCCTTTCAAATCCTCATTCATTTTAAAACGCCTTAGACAATGTTCAACACTTCTGCTGAACTCCACCTGATATTCTTTTCTTATACTAGGACAATTCATCATAACCGGTCCCTATATTACGTGATTTTTTTAAATAAATTAGTAAATGATTTCATCAATAAATTTTTCATATATATTTCATATAGTTTACTTACCACGACAGTTGTCGGCATGAAAAATATTTTTGGTGTTATTGTTACAGCATCAGCTTCTTGCCCGTTCAGTATACTTGACCATATGTCTATTATAGTTGAACTCACCCATGTTAGGTACATTAAAGTCAATAGACATTCATAAAAACGGAAGTCTTCTTCTCCATTCATGTGCACAGTTGAACTGTATAAAATATATATATTTATTAGCATACATTAGTTGTATTTGAACATTAATATAGTATTTTTGAGATAAATATATAATAACATATTTTTTATTTTATCACATTACCTTTTGTCTTCTCTTAAGCTCATCAAGTACCTTGAAATGTTTGCTTCTTCAATTTCAACCTTTTGTTTGAGATCAACCTCCCTTTTGTTAAATGGTGATCTGTAGAAAGCTGCAATATCTTTTCTTGTTTCTTCATCTTCCTTGTTCAAGCATCCTGTTTTCAAACTTTCTAAAACAGATTATGCTACTTTAACTTCTTCAGTAACCTCATCAAATAAATCATCTTTTGTCTCTGTTTCTCCTTCATTTTGATCATCACATTTGTCTGCTTCATTTGATCCTGTAGGATTCATCTTCTCACTCCATGTTGGTCCCATTTCTAGAATAATACTTTGTAGGCTTCTTGAAATTTCCTTAATCTCGAAACTATTTGGAAATTTGATAAAAGATTCTTTAAGCTTTAAAAGATATTATTCAACAGGTAGATATCCCCTCTTTCAATTCCCTTTTAAATTCCTGCAATTGGGGGTTTTTTTTTAAATTTTTTGATGTATTTTAGTCAAGTTTTAAAGTCATGATATGTATGTTATTATTTTTAATTTTCTTTATAATGGTAAGAAAGTATTTTTTTTTTTTTACCTCTTCTCTTGCATGCTTATCTTCTTTCCCATCAATATTGTATTCAATCATCAAAATCTATACATATTTGTAGATATTAGAAACTATTTTATATATTAATTACTTTTAAAATATATATTGTTATTCTTCATTTCTTACCTTAGCTGGTTCCTTTTCTTCTAATCCATCACTGTTTACGCTTCTCTCTGGAATCACAATGACATTACCAAATTCAAGCTTTTTTTTCTTGTCTTCTCTTTGTTTCAACATAGCTGATGTCCACTTGCTTATTGTCAAACCTTTATCAGGTACATACATTGTTTCAATTCTTGTTGATTGGACATAATGCATCTGTGATAAAAACATGTCATATGTAAAACTGTAGGTGTATGGACATATTATTATAGTATTTATTTTTCAAACTTACAAATAATGCCGATATGCTTCCAACAAACATTATTTTTTCCCTGTAGTTCTTCGCTCCTTCTCTCAATTTCTCTAAAATATATTCACACCAATTAAGCTCCTTGTTTTGATTTTCATTTACAATGTTGGACAGAAATGTTTGGTTGGCATTTGTGTTTTGCTTTCCTTCAACCATTGTTGTTGTGAACAATACTAAGAAATTTAATATAAACTTCCATCCAGCTTCATTTGAGTCCTTTATCATTTCTGCTACACTCACTGTGGTAATTTTTCTGTCTTTGTATTGATCTCTAAATATCTTAGTCATCTTCTCTTTTTTCCTTACCCTTATGCTTGTTTCTATTTTTTTTCTTCCCATGGGTACCCCAAACAGCTTGTGCAGACTATCCTCTGTTATACTTATATTTCCATTTGGCAACTCAATCTTGCTTGTTTCATAGTTAAATTTTTTGAAATAGAAATATGCTAACTTCGATGGCAATTCACAAAAATCCATTTCTAGCATTTGTCCAAAACCAATTCTTGTAACTGCTTGTCTTTGATCCTCATTCAACACTTTTATAGTTTCGTAGAAAATTTTTGGAGACATTCTTGTTTTTAGTGTTTCTTCATTTTTAGTTTGTTTGCTTGCTTCCTTGTATATTTCATCTCCTAATGCATCATTATCTTCTCCGTTGTCTTCTTCTTCTTCTTCTTCTTCTTCTTCTTCTTCTTCTTCTTCTTCTTCTTCTTCTTCTTCTTCTTCTTCTTCTTCTTCTTCTTCTTCTTCTTCTTCTTCTTCCTCCTCCTCCTCCTCCTCCTCCTCCTCCTCCTCCTCCTCCTCCTCCTCCTCCTCCTCCTCCTCCTCCTTCTTCTTCTTCTTCTTCTTCTTCTTCTTCTTCTTCTTCTTCTTCTTCTTCTTCTTCTTCCTCAATCTCAATAGGATGCTCTTCTCTTGCTGCTTTTCTTTTCTTTTCATTTTTTTTTTCTATTATTATTTTGATTCTTCAAGTCCTTTTTCTTTGTTATTTGTTCTACTGCAATTGTTAATTTTTTTTTAATATTTTTTTCTTTGCCATATTTCAATAATATAAAAAAATGAAAAATTCTTAATAACATACATTAAATGTATGTTTTATATAATTGAACAATGCCAAATCTATACATAATTTAACAATTCTAAATTTTTTATTACCTTTATACTGTTTTGATCTCTTTAAATCTCTCAATCTTTTACTCGATCTTGTTGATAGTCTTTTCCTTGTACCTTTATTCTCCGAGATAATCGTAATATCATCTGAATCAGATACATTTTCTTCTTCTTCTACATTTACATTTCTTTCTGTCATTATAAATGAATAATGAATCATTAACATACACTAAATGAGGAATTCTTAATAACATACATTAAATGTATATTTAATATAATTGAACAATTCTAAATCTATACATTTTGTGTTTATCAAAAAAATTCATATAATTTTAACAAAAATATTTTTGTATATCTAACCTTGTTCATTCACTTCTTTTGTTGGTTTCTCAGTCGTTCGTATCTGTTCTTCTTCATTTGTTTCATCCACTTGTGTCTTTTCTGCAGCTTTTTTTCTTATTCCAGATATTGCATACTTTCTTTTGCTTGATCTGGTACCTGTTTCACCAGATTTTTTATGATGTGTCCATTGTAGGGTGTTCATCTTTAATATTCATTAACGTATAATCAATACTAGTTTTTCAGTCTAATTTCATTTTTGATTCTAATAGCAGTGAATTTGATTTGTACGTGTGTTTGTATAATCTATTTGATCTATCATTATATATACATACATTTAATGCATGTTATATAAAATACATTTGATGTTTGATTAATTTTTAAACTTAAAGCAATTTGTAGCTGTCATTTTAGATTTTGTATATGAATTGTCTATCTATATTTTTGCAGAATATACGAAAATAAAAAAAAATGAATCAAGGGAATTTTGTATTTTATACCTTCAATTTTGCTTCCGTCGTTGTTACTCGACATTTTTCTTCTTCTTTTCCGGGAGTTTGTCTGAAGTTGTTTTTTTTAGGGTTTTCTTAGCTTTGAAATGTTTTTCAAAGTGTTGAAATTTTGGGGTGTTTTTGGGGTTTTTTTGATTGGTTAAACGATAGTGGTGCTTCTTGCGTGAGTTAGATTTTTTTGGGTGTTTTTTGGGTGTTTTTTGGTTGGTTATACCGTACTTTAGTGGTGTAGTGACCCGAACTTTTCTATGTTTATATATATTAAATAAAATTGATATTTATATGATTAAGTGTTTTCAACATGTTAAGCAATCAAACTTGTTAAGACATAATTAATTGAAATAGGTTTCATATAGACAATTGACCATCCAAGTTGACCGGTGATTCACGAACGTTAAAACTTGTAAAAACTATATGATGTCATATATATGGATATATATATATAGTTAACATGATATTATGATAAGTAAAAATATCATTAAGTATATTACCAATGAACTACATATGTAAAAAAACAAGACTACTAAGTTAATGATTTCGAAACGAGACATATATGTAACGATTTTTGTTGTAACAACATTTAACTGTATATATATCATACTAAGATATATTAATATATCACAATATCATGATAATTTAATAATTTAACATCTCTTTAGATACAATAAACAATGGGTTAACAACATTTAACAAGATCGTTAACCTAAAGGTTTCAAAACAACACTTACATGTAACGACTAACGATGACTTAACGACTCAGTTAAAATGTATATACATGTAGTGTTTTAATATGTATTTATACACTTTTGAAAGACTTCAAGACACTTATCAAAATACTTCTACTTAACAAAAATACTTACAATTACATCCTCGTTCAGTTTCATCAACAATTCTACTCGTATGCACCCGTATTCGTACTCGTACAATACACAGCTTTTATATGTATGTACTATTGATATATACACTCCAATGATCAGCTCTTAGCAGCCCATGTGAGTCACCTAATACATGTGGGAACCATCATTTGGCAACTAGCATAAAATATTTCATAAAATTACAAAAATATTAGTAATCATTCATGACTTATTTACATGTAAACAAAATTACACATCCTTTATATCTAATCCATATACTAACGACCAAAAACACCTACAAACACTTTGATTCTTCAATTTTCTTCATCTAATTGATCTCTCTCAAGTTCTATCTTCAAGTTCTAAGTGTTCTTCATAAATTCTATAAGTTCTAGTTTCATAAAATCAAGAATACTTCCAAGTTTGCTAGCTTACTTCCAATCTTGTAAAGTGATCATCTAACCTCAAGAAATCTTTCTTATTTCTTATTTACGTGTATACACTGGGTCATGGATTGGGTAAAGATAATATATATCAATTTATTTTCTGTACATCTAACTATGGACAACTAGTTGTAGGTTACTAACGAGGACAGCTGACTTAATAAACTTAAAACATTAAAATGTATTAAAAATATTGTAAATATATTTTGAACATACTTTGATATATATGTACATATTTGTTATAGGTTCGTGAATCGACCAGTGGCCAAGTCTTACTTTTCGACGAAGTAAAAATCTGTGAAAGTGAGTTATAGTCCCACTTTTAAAATCTAATATTTTGGGATGAGAATACATGCAAATTTATAAATGTTTTACGAAATAGACACAAGTAAATGAAACTACTTTATATGGGTGAATGACTGAAGCCGAATATGCCCCTTTTTAGCTTGGTAGCCTAAGAATTTGGGAACAGACCCCCAAATTGACGCGAATCCTAAATATTGATCTATCGGGCCCAACAAGCCCCATTCTGGAATTTGGAATGCTTTAGTCCTTCTAAATTATCATGTCTGATGGGTGTCTCGGAATGATGGGGATATTCTATATGTATCTTGTTAATGTCGGTTACCAGGTGTTCACCGTATGAATGATTTTTATCTCTATGTATGGGATGTATTGAAATATGAAATCTTGTGGTCTATTATTTCGATTGATAAATATATAGGTTAAACCTATAACTCACCAACATTTTGTTGACGTTTAAAGCATGTTTATTCTCAGGTGATTATTAAGAGCTTCCGCTGTTGCATACTAAAATAAGGACAAGATTTGGAGTCCATGATTGTATGATATTATGTAAAAACTGCATTCAAGAAATTTATTTTTGATGTAATATATTCTTATTGTAAACCATTATGTAATGGTCGTGTGTAAACGGTATATTTTAGATTATCATTATTTGATAATCTACGTAATGCTTTTTAAACCTTTATAGATAAAATAAAGGTTATGGTTGTTTTTAAAATGAATGAAGTCTTTGAAAAACGTCTCATAAAGAGGTCAAAACCTCGAAACGAAATCAATTAATATGGAACATTTATAATCAATATGAACGGGACATTTCAGTTGGTATCCGAGCGTTGGTCTTAGAGAACCAGAAATTTGCATTAGTGTGTCTTATCGAGCTTGTTAGGATACATTAGTGAGTCTGGACTTCGACCGTGTTTTCTTTAAAAACGATTGCTTAACACTTTTGTTGGAAACTATATATTATTAACATGTAAATATTATGTGATATATTAACCTCTTAATGTGTTTGATATTGTGTGATAGATGTCTACCACTAGTACAAATCCCATCGACTCACCTAATAATAATGAAGAGTCGAATATAATTTGGGAAGATTCACAAATTCCCGAAGAGGAACCGGAAGAAGAGGAACCGGAAGAAGAGGAATCAGAAGAGGAGGAACCGGAAGAGGAGGAACCGGAAGAAGAAGAGGTTCCGGAGGATGAAATTTTGATACCTACAGTAAATCGATTAAATAAAAGAAAATCATCAACCAACGGACCAAAGTTAAAAATGGTCAATGGTGTTTCCGCCGAGGAAGCAAAATATTGGGAAGATTACCAATTTTCTGATGAATCAGATCCCGATGAGGATTCCGATGATGTTATAGAAATTACCTCGACCCAATTTAATATGGCAAAAGAAAATCATAAGGGAAAAGGTATAAAAATAGAGAAACCTGATTCCAACCTCGATGAACTTTATATGTATCGGCAACGTCCGTATTTCCTAAATTGTAACAATAACCTGGGAACCTCTAAACCACCAGGTTTTTCTAAAACATTGTGGAAAATGATGGCTCGTATTAGAGGAACATCATATATCCCTAGAAAATTAGGAAAACGATCCAAGTCCGAAGAAGAAGAAACCAGTGATTCAGATTAGAGGGTTGTAATCATGTTGTGTATTATATGTATTGTAGTGTGCTTGTACTTTTATGTTCTATGTAAAAATTGCTTGTATTGTTTGTTAATTATCTTTTACGAATCTAATCCTTGTCTATTTTACAGTATAAAAACACAAAATGGACGTTAAGGATAGACAACCAAAAATTTTAGAAGACCTACCAGGAGATATGATTGATGAAATCTTGTCTAGAGTCGGGCAGAATTCATCAGCACAATTAGTTACGGCAAAATTAGTCTATCAAACATTTGAAAGACATTCCAGGCATGCCTTAGTATATAAAAGACTTTCCTTTGAAAGATGGGGTATATCACATTGGGGAGACTTTAAGTTACGCCAAGTTTTCTTTAAGGCATTTAGTGCGGGAAACCCAGATGCAATTTTACGCTACGGGTTACGAACCTATTTTGACTCAACATATCCCAACATAGGATTTCGTGAATTAGAAAGAGCTTCTAACATGCAACATAAAGAAGCATGTTATGCTTACGGGTTAGTGATGTTCACTTCTTACCAAAGTGAGAACAAGAACATCGGATTGCAACTTTTAAATAAAACCTTCCACAAGTGACGGATTCAGTAGTTGGGGTGAGAAACAAGGTTTTTAGATTATTACGGGGCTGTTGAACATTACAAAACCCTCGTCCTTTTGACGACATTACAACATGCTGCCTAGCCAATGGTCATAACGGTTATTTTCCACAAGACCAAGGATGGGAAGTCGCCTTAGTAAAACCAGAATGCATGACTTGTTTATGGACTTATGAATTATGTGTCTTTATTTCCTTTGCTGAACAACTTGCGTATTAACTAGATTTTTCTTCAAAACTGTCCTGTATCAAAGTGTACTATATTTCATGTTATATGTAGTATAGCGAAGTTGTAAGTTTGAAGAATATTTGTATGTGATATATTATTATAATCAGTTTTTCATATGGAATTGTAGTAGTTGAATTGTATATTAGCTGCTAAGTATGAACTTAACGGGTAGGTAGTACCCGAATTTAAACTTATAAAACGCTAATATGAAGAAAAAGCTTTTATAAATGAGTTCATATTATGCTATGAAATACTATTGACTACTCTTAATATTCTGTATGATTAACTCGATTCAGTTGGCACCAGCGACTCGTCAGAATTTGAACATGAGCGAGGAAGACTTTCGTGTTTTCCTTGCAGCAAACATAGCCGCAGTACAGGCTGCGATTCAAAATAACAATAACTCTGGATCTAGTAGTGGAACTAATTTCACAAGAAATCGTGTCAGATGCTCCAACAAAGAATTCACTGCCTGCAAACCTTTGGAATTTGATGGAACCGAAGGACCAATTGGATTGAAACGGTGGACTGAGAAAGTCGAATCAGTGTTTGCCATAAGTAAGTGTACTGAAGAGGACAAAGTTAAGTACACTATGCATACCTTCACAGGTACTGCGTTAACGTGGTGGAACACCTATCTTGAATAGGTAGGAAAAAATGCTGCTTACGTACTACCGTGGTCGGCATTCAAGCAATTGATGAACGAGCAGTACCGTCCTAGAAACGAAGTCAATAAGCTCAAGGCGGAACTTAGAGAGTTACGAACACAAGGGTTCGACATTACCACATATGAATGAAGATTCACAGAGTTGTGCCTATTGTGTCCGGGAGCGTTCGAAGATGAAGAAGAGAAGATCGACGCGTTTGTAAAAGGGTTACCAGTAAGGATTCAAGAAGATGTGAGTTCATACGAGCCTGCTTCTATACAGAAGGCAAGTCAAATGGCTCATAAACTCATAAATCAGATTGAGGGAAGAATTAAAGAGCAGGCGACCAAAGAAGCCAACACGAAACAACTCAAGAGGAAGTGGGAGGAAAATGGTGACAAGAGTCACCAGAACAACAACAACAATTTCAACCACAATCGCAACAACTATCCCAACAACCGCAACAACAATTGCAACAATAACCGTAATCCTAATAATAACTACAACAAACATCCCAACAACAACAACAACTACAACAACCGTTCCAACAACAATAACAATCTCAACAACAACCTCAATAATAACAACGGCAACAAAAACCAAAAATGCCAAAGGTGTGAAGAGTACCACCAGAATGGGTTCTGCAGGACATTTTGCACCAAGTGTAAAGAACTGGCCATGGTGCGAAAAAGTGTGAGGTCTACGGACCAAAGTTTAACAGAACTAAAGGAACAAATAGTGGCAAAACAAGTAATGCCGCCTTTGTTTGTTATGGATGTGGAAAAACGGGCCAAATTAGAAGTAATTGCCCGAATCAGGGGAATACTAATGGGCAGAGCCACGGAAGAGTTTTCAATATTAATACGGCAGAAGCGCAGGAAGACCCAGAGCTTGTTACGGGTACGTTTCTTATTGATAATAAATCTGCTTATGTTTTATTTGATTCGGGTGCAGATAGAAGCTATATGAGTAGAGATTTTTGTGCTAAGTTAAGTTGCCCATTGACGCCTTTGGATAGTAAATTTTTACTCGAATTAGCAAACGGTAAATTAATTTTAGCAGATAATATATGTCGGGATAGAGAAATTAAACTAGGAGATGAAACGTTTAAAATTGGTTTAATACCAGTCGAGTTAGGGAGTTTTGATATAATAATTGGCATGGATTGGTTGAAAAAGGTGGAGCAGAGGTCGTTTGTTGCAATAATGCAATTCGCATTATGCGTGAAAAGGTAAAACCTTTAATGGTGTACGGAGAAAAGAACAACGCGAAATTAAATCTTATTAGTAGTTTGAAGGCACAAAAACTAATAAGAAAAGGTTGTTACGTCATTCTAGCACAAATCGAGGAAGTTAAACCTGAAGAAAAGAACATCAGTGATGTTCCCGTCGCAAAATAATTTCCCGATGTATTTCTGAAAGAATTACCGGGATTACCCCCACATCGATCCATTAAATTTCAAATAGACCTTGTACCAGGAGCTGCACCAATAGCTCGTGCTCCATACAGACTCGCACCCAGCGAAATGAAAGAATTACAAAGTCAATTACAGGAACTTTTAGAGCGTGATTTCATTCGACCAAGTACATCGCCATGGGGAGCTCCTGTTCTGTTTGTCAAGAAGAAAGATGGTACATTCAGGTTGTGTATCGACTACCGAGAGTTGAACAAACTTACCATCAAGAACCGCTACCTACTACCGAGAATCGACGACTTATTTGATCAACTACAAGGCTCGTCGGTTTATTCGAAGATTGATTTACGTTCTGGGTATCATCAAATGCGGGTGAAGGAGGATGATATTCCAAAGACTGCTTTTAGGACGCGTTACGGTCATTACGAGTTTATGGTTATGCTGTTTGGGTTGACTAACGCACCAGCTGTGTTCATGGACCTCATGAACCGAGTGTGTGGACCATACCTTGACAAGTTTGTCATTGTTTTCATCGATGACATACTTATTTACTCAAAGAATGACCAAGAGCACGAAGAACATTTGAGAAAAGTGCTAGAGTTGTTAAGGAAAGAAAAACTGTACGCTAAATTTTCAAAGTGTGCATTTTGATTGGGAGAAGTTCAATTCCTCGGTCATATAGTGAACAAAGAAGGTATTCAGGTGGATCCAGCAAAGATTGAAACCGTTGAAAAGTGGAAAACCTCGAAAACTCCGAAACACATACACCAATTTTTAGGGCTAGATGGTTATTACAGGAGATTCATCTAAGATTTTTTCCAAAATAGCAAAACCCTTGACTGCATTAACGCATAAAGGGAAGAAATTTGAATGGAAGAATGAACAAGAGAAAGCGTTTCAATTGTTGAAGAAAAAGTTAACTGCGGCACCTATATTATCATTACCTGAAGGGAATGATGATTTTGTGATATATTGTGACGCCTCAAAACAAGGTCTCGGTTGTGTATTAATGCAACGAACGAAGGTAATTGCTTATGTGTCTAGACAATTGAAGATTCACGAGCAGAATTATACGACGCATGATTTGGAATTAGGCGCGGTTGTTTTTGCATTAAAGACTTGGAGGCACTACTTATATGGGGTCAAAAGTATTATATATACCGACCACAAAAGTCTTCAACACATATTTAATCAGAAACAACTGAACATGAGGCAACGCAGATGGATTGAATTATTGAATGATTACGACTTTGAGATTTGTTACCACCAGGGGAAGGCAAATGTGGTAGCTGACGCTTTGAGCAGAAAGGACAGGGAACCTATTCGAGTAAAAGCTATGAATATAATGATTCACACTAACCTTACTACTCAAATAACAGAGGCGCAACAAGAAGTTTTAAAAGAGGAAAACTTAAGGGATGAAATACCCAAAGGATCGGAGAATGTAACAGACTCGTCCCACATCGGTGGGAGAGGAAAACAAAGCACTCCTTATAAGGGTGTGGATACCTCTTCTGGTATGACGCGTTTTGAGGGTGTTTACCCGAGAAGCAAATCCGTGAGGTAGAAGTGCGATCCGGGGTTGTACTCGTGCGCGGGTAGCCTGTCGGTGATCGGCTTGTGTCCAAAGCGGACAATATCATACTACGGGCTGATGGTGATGTTACTTATGGTATCAGAGCTGGGGCCCGCATCGATGTGCACTGCGGGGACGCAGTGTCCCGAAGGGGGGAGAGTTGTAACAGACTCGTCCCACATCGGTGGGAGAGGAAAACAAAGCACTCCTTATAAGGGTGTGGATACCTCTTCTGGTATGACGCGTTTTGAGGGTGTTTACCCGAGAAGCAAATCCGTGAGGTAGAAGTGCGATCCGGGGTTGTACTCGTGTGCGGGTAGCCCGTCGGTGATCGGCTTGTGTCCAAAGCGGACAACATCATACTACGGGCTGATGGTGATGTTACTGAGAAGCATCTTAATATTCGGGAAGACGGAACCCGGTATAGGGCTGAAAGAATTTGGGTACAAAAATTTGGAGATATGAGAGAAATGGTACTTAGAGAAGCTCATAAAACGTAGGGGAATATCTGACGTGTTCTAAGGTCAAAGCTGAGCATCAGAAACCATCAGGTCTACTTCAATAACCCGAAATCCAGGAATGAAAATGGGAAAATATTACCATGGATTTCATCACTAAATTGCCAGGGACTGCAAGTGGTTTTGATACTATTTGGGTAATAGTTGATCGTCTCACAAAATTAGCACACTTCCTGCCAATAAGAGAAGATGACAAGATGGAGAAGTTAGCACGACTGTATTTGAAGGAAGTTGTCTCCAGACATGGAATACTAATCTCTATTATCTCTGATAGGGATGGCAGATTTATTTCAAGATTCTGGCAGACATTACAGCAAGAATTAGGAACTCGTCTAGACATGAGTACTGCCTATCATCCACAAACTGATGGGCAGAATGAAAGGACGATACAAACGCTTGAATACATGCTACGAGCATGTGTTATTGATTTCAGAAACAGTTGGGATCGACATCTATCGTTAGCAGAATTTTCCTACAACAACAGCCACCATTCAAGCATTGAGATGGCGTCGTTTGAAGCACTTTATGGTAGAAAGTGCAGGTCTCCGATTTGTTGGAATGAAGTGGGGGATAGACAAATTACGGGTCCGGAGATAATATAAGAAACTACCGAGAAGATCATCCAAATTCAACAACGGTTGAAAACCGTCCAAAGTCGACAAAAGAGCTACGCTGACATTAAAAGAAAAGATATAGAATTTTAAATTGGATAAATGGTCATGCTTAAAGTTGCACCTTGGAAAGGCGTTGTTCGATTTGGTAAACAAGGGAAATTAAATCCAAGGTATATTGGACCATTCAAGGTTATTGATCGTGTCAGACCAGTAGCTTACCGACTTGAGTTACCTCAACAACTCGTGACTGTACATAACACTTTCCACGTCTCGAATTTAAAGAAATGTTTTTCTAAAGAAGATCTCACTATTTCGTTAGACAAAATCCAAATCAACTAAAAACTTCAATTCATCGAAGAACCCGTCGAAATAATGGATCGTGAGGTTAAAAGACTTAAGCAAAATAAGATACAATTGTTAAGGTTCAATGGAATGCTCGTAGAGGACCCGAGTTCACCTGGGAACGAGAAGATCAGATGAAAAAGAAATACCCGCACTTATTTCCAGAAGATACGTCAACACCTCCAACTGCTTAAAATTTAGGGACGAAATTTATTTAACGGGTAGGTACTATAGTGACCCGAACTTTTCCATGTTTATATATATTAAATAAAATTGATATTTATATGATTAAGTGTTTCTAATATGTTAAGCAATCAAACTTGTTAAGACGTGATTAATTGAAATAGGTTTCATATAGACAATTGACCACCCAAGTTGACCGGTGATTCACGAACGTTAAAACTTGTAAAAACTACATGATGTCATATATATGGATATATATATATATATATATATATATATATATATATATATATATATATATATATATATATATATATATATATATATAGTTAACATGATATTATGATAAGTAAAAATATCATTAAGTATATTACCAATGAACTACATATGTAAAAAAAACAAGACTACTAGGTTAATGATTTCGAAACGAGACATATATGTAACGATTATCGTTGTAACAACATTTAACTGTATATATATATATATATATATATATATATATATATATATATATATATATATATATATATATATATATATATATCATACTAAGATATATTAATATATCATAATATCATGATAATGTAATAATTTAACATCTCTTTAGATATAATAAACAATGGGTTAACAACATTTAACAAGATCGTTAACCTAAAGGTTTCAAAACAACACTTACATGTAACGACTAACGATGACTTAACGACTCAGTTAAAATGTATATACATGTAGTGTTTTAATATGTATTCATACACTTTTTAAATACTTCTACTTAACAAAAATACTTACAATTACATCCTCGTTCAGTTTCATCAACAATTCTACTCGTATACACCCGTATTCGTACTCGTACAATACACAGCTTTTATATGTATGTACTATTGGTATATACACTCCAATGATCAGCTCTTAGCAGCCCATGTGAGTCACCTAACACATGTGGAAACCATCATTTGGCAACTAGCATGAAATATCTCATAAAATTACAAAAATATTAGTAATCATTCATGACTTATTTACATGTAAACAAAATTACACATCCTTTATATCTAATCCATATACCAATGACCAAAAACACCTACAAACACTTTCATTCTTCAATTTCCTTCATCTAATTGATCTCTCTCAAGTTCTATCTTCATGTTCTAAGTGTTCTTCATAAATTCTATAAGTTCTAGTTTCATAAAATCAAGAATACTTCCAAGTTTGCTAGCTTACTTCCAATCTTGTAAAGTGATCATCTAACCTCAAGAAATCGTTCTTATTTATAGTAAGATATCTTTCTAATATAATGTAATACTCATATTCAAACTTTATTTCAATTTCTATAACTTTAACAATCTTATTTCGAGTGGAAATCTTACTTGAACTTGTTTTCGTGTCATGATTTTGCTTCAAGAACTTTCAAGCCATCCAAGGATCCTTTGAAGCTAGATCTACTTTTCTCATTTACAGTAGGTTTATCCACAAAACCTGATGTAGTAATGATGTTCATAACATCATTCGATTCATATATATAAAACTACCTTATTCGAAGGTTTAAACTTGAAATCACTAGAACATAGTTTAGTTAATTCTAAACTTGTTCGCAAAGAAAAGTTAATCTTTCTATATTGACTTTTAAAATCAACTAAACACATGTTCTATATCTATATGATATGCTAACTTAATGATCGGAAAACACGAAAAACACCGTAAAACTGGATATACGCCGTCGTAGTAACACCACGGGCTGTTTTGGGTTAGTTAATTAAAAACTATGATAAACTTTGATTTAAAAGTTGTTCTTCTGGGAAAATGATTTTTCTTATGAACATGAAACTATATCCAAAAATCATGGTTAAACTCAAAGTGGAAGTATGTTTTTCAAAATGGTCATCAAGACGTCGTTCTTTCGACTGAAATGACTACCTCTTACAAAAATGACTTGTAACTTATATTTCTGACTATAAACCTATACTTTTTATGTTTATTTTCATAAAATAGTGTTCAATATTAAACCATAGCAATTTGATTCACTCAAAACGGATTTAAAACGAAGAAGTTATGGGTAAAACAAGATTGGATATTTTTGATTGTTGTAGCTACGGGAAATATTGAAACAATTCTATACAAATCATATCCTAGCTAACTTGTATTGTATTATACATGTATTCTAATATATTATGTAATCTTGGGATACCATAGACACGTACGCAAATATTTTGACATATCATATCGACCCATCTATATATATTATTTGGAACAACCATAGACACTCTATATGCAGTAATGTTGGAGTTAGCTATACAGGGTTGAGGTTGATTCCAAAAATATATATTTTGAGTTGTGATCTAGCTTGAGAATTGTATACACTGGGTCGTGGATTGGGTCAAGATAATATATATCAATTTATTTTCTGTACATCTAACTATGGACAACTAGTTGTAGGTTACTAACGAGGACAAGTGACTTAATAAACTTAAAACATTAAAACGTATTAAAAATGTTGTAAATATATTTTGAACATACTTTGATATATATGTACATATTTGTTATAGGTTCGTGAATCGACCAGTGGCCAAGTCTTACTTCCCGACGAAGTAAAAATCTGTGAAAGTGAGTTATAATCCCACTTTTAAAATCTAATATTTTGGGATGAGAATACATGCAAATTTATAAATGTTTTAAGAAATAGACACAAGTAAATGAAACTACTTTATATGGGTGAATGATCGAAGCCGAATATGCCCATTTTTAGCTTGGTAGCCTAAGAATTTGGGAACAGACCCCCAAATTGACGCGAATCCTAAAGATAGATCTATCGGGCCCAACAAGCCCCATTCTGGAATTTAGAATGCTTTAGTACTTCGAAATTATCATGTCCGATGGGTGTCCCGGAATGATGGGGATATTCTATATGCATCTTGTTAATGTCGGTTACCAGGTGTTCACTGTATGAATGATTTTTATCTCTATGTATGGGATGTATTGAAATATGAAATCTTGTAGTCTATTATTTTGATTGATAAATATATAGGTTAAACCTATAACTCACCAACATTTTTGTTGACGTTTAATGTTTATTCTCAGGTGATTATTAAGAGCTTCCGCTGTTGCATACTAAAATAAGGATAAGATTTGAAGTCCATGATTGTATGATATTATGTAAAAACTGCATTCAAGAAACCTTATTTTTGATGTAATATATACTTATTGTAAACCATTATGTAATGTCGTGTGTAAACGGTATATTTTAGATTATCATTATTTGATAATCTACGTAATGCTTTTTAAACCTTTATAGATAAAATAAAGGTTATGGTTGTTTTAAAAATGAATGCAGCATTTGAAAAACGTCTCATATAGAGGTCAAAACCTCGCAACAAAATCAATTAATATGGAACGTTTATAATCAATATGAAAGGGACATTTCAAGTGGTGCTTGTTGCGTGAGTTATTTTTTTTAAGTTTTTTTGTTGGACAGTTTTTTTTTTAAATACTATACCATTTTTACAGCCTTTAAACTTTTTTACCGTTTTTATTTTATTTTTATAATTCATTTTTTTTAAACATTCGATGTACGTTAATGTTCTTTCTATAAATCTCTTTTAATTAGATTATGAATTATGAATTCAATTATGAAACTTTTAACAAACATTTGATGTATTATAATGTTATGCTTTTTTGTACGATTAATATTAACATTTAGTTGATGTATCAAAACATTTTCTACATAGAAATATATAAACTCTACAACAAGATAGTAAAGATTCATAACATAAACCAACATCAGAATTAACATAACTAAAACATCCTTCAAAATAAGGATGCTTTGAAATACAACTTATTAAGGATGCTTTGAAATACAACTTATTCAACAACATATATTAAACTTAAAACATCCTTCAAAATACCATACACTTCAACATTAAACTTGTTCTTTTAACCATCATCTTAGTTATCAGGTCTAAAACAATCACTAACACTGGTTTCCACAATTTCTTTCAAATGGATTATATCGATTTCTTTTTCTTTGATCTCTTTCCAAAGTGCTTGCATCTTTGCAATGTTTGTGTTTACCTTCTGAAGATGTTCTTTAATGAAAGCTCTGTCTTTTTATGTTTTCCCAGGAAATATTGCTGGATGGATGAAGTTTGGTGGTGGTATAATGTTTGAATCCATTTTTGTTGAGTTTGACTTGTTTGTTTGTAAAATAAGGTAGGTTTTTTTTTATGTAGTCTATTGAGTGAGTTTTTAAGTGTGTTTTATTTGTTATGTATATGTATATGTATATGTATATATAGGCAAATGTAGTTGTTAAAAAAGACAAAAAAAAATTAAATATATAAAAAAAATTGGAAATTTGTTTCGTTTTTTATTTATTTTAAAAATTAACATACATTAAATGTTTTTTATGACGTGTTGTTTGATAGTACAAGCATGCTCTGAAAATATTCGCAGTCTACAGCAACTCTATCAAGCCTTTTCAGTCATATATGTATTGGGAAAGGAAAAAAAAATCTTTTTGTAATGATAACACGTCACATTTCAATTATTTCACAAGTAAAGTTAATTAAATTAGGTAACATACATTCAATGTATATTATTTATTAACAACTAAATTATATTAATCTTTAACAAACATTTGATGTTTTTTACGTTTTATAATACTATTAAATATTTACTTTATTTTTTTATTACCAATATAGTACTATTTTTTATGTAACAAAATAACAATTTTTTATGACTATAATACTGAATATAACAAAAGATAACATATATTCATTCATATTTTTTTGTTTTTTACAATGAACATATGTAAAATTTTGAATCCATAGATTCAATTAGCAAAAGATAATATAGAATTATGCTAAACCATATCAAAAGATAAAACCCTACAATAAAAGATCAAATACAAGCACAATCATTCAAGTTTCTCGATGTATTTCATGTAATCAACAAGGAATCGGAGTATGTGCTCGTTTTCTTCCTCGAGTTTTTTGTACTTTTGATAAAGTTTGTTGTAGGCATACTTCTCCCTGTTCAATTTACCAACATAGTATGTGAGTCTGTCTCTCTCCGAATCTTGATCTATTTAAATAAGAAGTCATGGGATGACAACATAAGGTGATGGCGGGCGTGGCAGTAGCGATTCTGGTTGTGGACGTGGTGCTTGTTGCTATGGTGGTCGCTTTGGTGATACTGATGGTTGTCGTGGTTGATATTCTGACTACGCTGCTGTTGATGATGAGGCTCTGTTTCTCTTTCTTTTTTGTTGTTCTGAATCGCCGGATGATGTCCAGTTTACACTCATCTTTTTGGGTTTTTAGGTTCTAGGGTTTTCTTTTTTGATAGAGAGAGATTGGTAAAGAAAGAAATGTGTGAATTTTAACCTTTAATCTCCTCTTTAAATAGAACTTGTTTTGGTATATTTGTTGGGATTAGTTAAAAAATAATATATAATATATATAATACAATTCTAAATTCTATTTCTAATTCTAACCTTTTTCCTTTTTATTATTTAAATTGTTATGTTTTTTTATATTCGTTCTTTTTAAGATAAATTGGATGTATCATGATATTTTTTTATAATTTTAAATAAAAAATAAAAAACGTTACACATAATTCATAACATTTAACATTAAGTTAAACAAGATTCATAACATACTAGATTTTAATAATAAAATATGCATACATTTATTCATTTTTAAACATGGATGCATTTTTTCCAACAAAATATGATGAACTTCATCATCAAAGTTTATCCATTAAACTTCAAACTAAACTACTTTTTTTGAAATACTAGAATTGATTTTTTTTTCAACATATTCCTCCATTTTTTAGATATTCCAATAGTGGTAGTTCATATCCCTCCAAAAATTTTCCATTTCTTCAATGTTGTTGTTAACTTTCTGAACATATTTTTCAATGAAAGCTTCATCTATGCCAGTTTTTGCAAAGTGTTCATTTAGTTCAATCTTTGTTGGTGGTGGTGGGATGCCTGAATCCATGGATTATTTTTTGCTTCTTGTTTTTTTCTTGTATGCATCAATAATTTTCATCATTTCTTCATTTTCATCCTGAAATTTTTTGTACCTTTCATAAATTTTTTTGTATGTATATTTTTCTTGATTTGCCTTGTGAATCATGTCAACAAGGATTTCATATAGTGACCCGAACTTTTCCATGATTATTTCATGATTATATATTAAATGAAAACTATATTTACATGATTAAATGTTTCCAACATGTTAAGCAATCAAACTTGTTAAGACTTGATTATTTGAAATGAGTTTCATGTAGACAATTGACTACCCAAGTTGACCGGCGATTCACGAACGTTAAAACTTGTAAAAATGACATGATGATATATATATGGACATATATATGGTTAACATGAGATTATGATAAGTAAGTATCTCACTAAGTATATTAACAATGTGTGATATACATAAAAAATGAGAATATTGAATTATGAAGCTCGAAACGATATACATAACGATTATCGTTATAACAACGTCTTACTAAATACATATGTATAGTATTAAGATATTGATATACTATATTTAACATGATAAAATGATAATTAAGTATATCATTAAGTGTATTAACAATGAACTATACATGTAAGATGAGACTACTAACTTAAGGATTTCGAAACAATATATATATGTAACGATTATCGTTGTAATAGTATTTTAACATATATATATATATATATATATATATATATATATATATATATATATATATATATATATATATATATATATATATATATATATATATATATATATATATATATATATATATATATATATATATATATATATATATATATATATATATATATATATATATATATATATATATATATATATATATGATGTTAAGATATATTTATACACCATGTTATCATGTTAACATAACAATTTAACATCTCATTTAAGTATAATAACAATGAATTAATTACAGTTAACAAGATCGTTAACTTAAAGGTTTCAAAACAACACTTACATGTAACGACTAACGATGACTTAACGAATCAGTTAAAATGTATATACATGTAGTGTATTTAGATATATTAGTACACTTTTGAAAGACTTCAAGACACATATCAAAGTACTTCTACTTAACAAAAATGCTTACAATTACATCCTCATTCATTTTCATCAACAATTCTACTCATATGCAACCGTATTCGTACTCGTACTCGTACAATACCCAGATCCTAGATGTACACACTATTGGTATATACACATAAAAATTTGCTCCTTAGCAGCCTTAAATGATTAAGGAACATGTGGAACCAACCATTTGTCAACTAGCATGAATTATTTAGCAAGAAAACAAACTTAAGAATCTTTTCTTTCTTTATAATGAGTAAAAACGTTTTTATGATTTCACCTCATTTTTCCATCCCATTTTCTCATACTTACACTCCAAATTCTCTCTCAAAATACTCCTAACATCATACTTGATTATCTCCAAGCATTTTCACCATCTTTTATCTTCAATTACAAGATTTAATCATCATAAAAACAACCATTCAAGAAAACTTCAATAAATCTTTCAAACTTGCTAGATTACTTCCAAGCTTTCAAATCCATTCCAAGTAATCATTGAAGATCAGAAACTTTTGTTAATCTCAGTAGGTTTTCATTCTAAATGAATGGTAAGAATCATATTCAAGCTTTGGTTCAATTTCTATAAACATAACTATCTTAATTCAAGTAGTAATCTTACTTGAACTTGTTTTCGTGTCATGATTCTACTTCAAGAACTTCCAAGCCATCGAAGATCCTTTGAAGCTCAAGTTTATTTTTCATCATTTCCAGTAGGTTTACCTACTACACTTGAGGTAGTAATGATGTTCATAACATCATTCAATTCATATATATATAACTATCATATTCGAAGATTTAAACTTGTAATCACTATAACATAGTTTAGTTAATTCTAAACTTGTTCGCAAATAAAGTTAATCCTTCTAACTTGAATTTTAAAATTCAACTAAACATATGTTCTATATCTATATGATATGCTAACTTAATGATTTAAAACCTGGAAACACGAAAAACACCGTAAAACCGGACATACGCCATTGTAGTAACACCGCGTGCTGTTTTGGGTTTGATAATTAAAAACTGTGATAAACTTTGATTTAAAAGTTGTTCTTCTGGGAAAATGATTTTTCTTATGAACATGAAACTATATCCAAAAATCATGGTTAAACTCAAAGTGGAAGTATGTTTTTCAAAATGGTCATCAAGATGTCGTTCTTTCGACGGAAATGACTACCTCTTTAAAAATTGACTTGTAACTTGTATTTCCGACTATAAACTTATACTTTTTCTGTTTAGTTTCATAAATTTCAGTTCATTATGAGACCATAGCAACTTGAATCACTCAAAACGGATTTGAAACGAAGAAATGACGGGTAAAACAAAATTGGATAAATTTGCTAGTTTTAGCTACGAAAATTTTGTAACAAATCTAGACTAAACATATCCTAACTAATTTATATTGTATTATACATATTATGTAATCTTGGGATACCATAGACACGTATACAATATTTTGACATATCATATCGACCCATCTATATATATATTTCGGAACAACCATAGACACTCTATATGCAGTAATGCTTGAGTTAGCTATACAGGGTTGAGGTTGATTCCAAAATAATATATATACTTTGAGTTGTGATCTAGCCTAATACTTGTATACACTGGTTCATAGATTGATTCAAGATAATATATATTGATTTATTTCTGTACATCTAACTGTGGACAACTAGTTGTAGGTTACTAACGAGGACTGCTAACTTAACAAACTTAAATCATAAAAACGTAATAAAAAAATATTGTGAATATATTTCAATCATACTTTGATATATATGTACATATTTGTTATAGGTTCTTGAATCGACCCGTGGCCAAGTCTTATTTTCCCGATGAAGGAAAAATCTGTGAAAGTGAGTTATAGTCCCATTTTTAATATCTAATATTTTTGGGATGAGAATACATGCAGATTTGAAAATGATTTACAAAATAGATACAAGTAATTGAAACTACATTCTATGTTGAATCGTTATACCAGATATCGCCCTTGTTGAACTTGGTAACGTAAGAATTGGTGTTTATTATAATTGCCACCAGTTGACACGAATCCTAAAGATAGATCTATGGGCTTTGACACGCCCCAGTCAGAGAATTTGAACTGCTTTAGTACTTCGATATTATTTATGGGGATATTCTAGATGCATTTTGTTAATGTCGATTACCAGGTGTTCAAACATATGAATGATTTTTATGTAGATTGCATGTTATTGAAAGATGAAATCTTGTGGTCTATTATTACAATTTGATATATAGATTTAAACCTATAACTCACCAACAATTTTTTGTTGACATTTAAAGCATGTTTATTCTCAGGTGATTATTAAGAGCTTCCGTTGTTGCATACTAAATTAAGGACAAGATTTGGAGTCCATGATTTTATAATATTGTTTAAAAACTGCATTCGAAGACATATATTGTTGTGTATTATTATTGTAAACCATTATGTAATAATCGTGTGAAAATGTTATATTTTAGATTATCATTATTTGATAATAATCGTAGTATTTTAAACCTTTATCAATAAAATAAAGGTTATGGTTTATTTTAAAATCGAATGCAGTCATTGGAAAACGTCTCATATAGAGGTCAAACCTCGCAACAAAATCAATTAATATGGAACATTTATAATCAATATGAACGGGACATTTCAGTTGGTATCCGAGCGTTGGTCTTAGGGAACCAGAAAATTGCATTTGTGTGTCTTACCGAGTTTTTAGGATGCATTAGTGAGTCTGGACTTCGACCGTGTTTTCTTTAAAAACGATTGCTTAACACTTTTTGTTGAAAACTATATATTATTAACATGTAAATATTATGTGATATATTAATATCTTAACATGTTTGATATTGTGTGATAGATGTCTACCTCTAGTACAAATCCCATCGACTCACCTAATAATAATGAAGAGTCGAATATATTTTGGGAAGATTCACAAATTCTGGAGGAAGAACCGGAAGAGGAGGAACCGGAAGAGGAGGAACCAGAAGATGAGGAACCGGAAGAAGAAGAGGTTCCAGAGGAAGAAATATTAATAACTACAGAAAAACAGTTAAATAAAAGAAAATCCTCAACCAATGAACCAAAGTTAAAAATGGTCAATGGTGTTTCCGCTGAGGAAGCAAAATATTGGGAAAATTACCAATTTTCTGATGAATCGGATCCCGATGAGGATTTCGATGATGTTATAGAAATTACCCCGACACAATTTGAAAAGGAAAAAGAAAATAATAAGGGAAAAGGCATAAAAATAAAAAAACCCGAGTCCAACCCCGATGACCTCTATGTTAACATGAAATGTCCCGATGGAAAATACCTTCAACACCCGTATTTCTTAAGTTTTAGCTATAACCTGGGAACATCTAAGCCACTGGGTCCTTCTAGATCATTTTTAAAAAGAACGGCTCGTATTAGGGGAGCACCATATATCCCTAGGAAATTAGCGAAACAAACCAAGTCCGAAGAAGAAGAAACAAGTGAGTCAGAATAAAGAGTTATAATCATGCGGTGTAATATATGTAATATAAGTATGATTGTACTTTTTTGTTGTATGTAAAAAAATAAAAAAATTAGCTTGTATTATTTGATAATTATCTGTTACGAATCTAATTCTCGTCTGTTTTACAGTATAAAAACACAATGGACATTAAGGATAGATAACCAAAAATTTTAGAAGACCTACACGGGGACATGATTGATGAAATCTTGTCTAAATTCGGTCAGAATTCTTTGGCACAATTATTTACGGCAAAATTAGTTTGTAGAACATTTGAAGAACGTTCCAGGCATACCTTAGTTTATAAAAGGCTTTCATTTGAAAGATGGGGTATATCACATTGGGGACACCGTAAGTTACGCTTTGTTTTCTTTAAAGTATTAAATGTGGGGAACCCAAATGCAATTTTACGCTACGGGTTAAGAACATATTTTGACTCAACATATCCCAACGTAGGACTTATTGAGTTAGAAAGAGCTTCTAACATGCAACATCAAGAAGCATGTTATGCTTACGGGTTAGTGAAGTTCGCTTCTCACCAAAGTGAGAAAAAGAAAATCGGATTACGACTTTTAAATAAAACCTTCCCACAAGTGACGGATTCAGTAGTTGGGGTGAGAAACAAGGTTTTTAGATTATTACGGGGCTGTTGGGCATTACGAAACCCTCATCCCTTTGACAACGTTACAACATGCTGTCTTGTCAACGGCCACAACGGTTATGTTCCACAAGACCAAGGATGGGAAGTAGTCTTAGTAAAACCAGAATGCATGACTTGTTTCTGGACTTATGAATTACGTGTCTTTATTGCTTTTGCTGAACGACTTGCGTATTAACTAGAATTGTCTTCAAAATTACCTTGTATCAAAGTTATTGTGTGATATATTTCATGTTATATGTATAATAGCGGTATTGTAAGTTTGTAAAATATTGTATAAAAGTTTGAACGCGAAATATTATTGTAATCAGTTTTTCATATAGAATTGTAGTAGTTGATTTGTATATTAGCTACTAAGTATGAACTTAACGGGTAGGTAGTACCCGAATGGAAAATTATAAAACGCTAATATGAAGAAAAGCTTTTATAAATAAGTTCATATTATGCTACGAAATACTATTGACTACTCTTAATATTCTATATGATTAACTTAATTCTTTTGGCTATTTTTGAAGGAAATGGCACCGACTACTCGCTAAAACTTGAACATGAGCGAGGAAGACTTCCGTGTTTTCCTTGCTGTGAACATAGCCGCAGTGCAGGCCGCAATGCAAAATAACAACAATAACTCTGGTTCTAGCAGTGGAACTAATTCCACAAGAAATCGTGTAGGATGCTCCTACAAAGAATTCACCTCCTGTAAACCTTTGGAATTCGATGGAACCGAGGGTCCAATCGGATTAAAACGGTGGACCGAAAAGGTTGAATCGGTGTTTGCCATAAGTAAATGTACTGAAGAAGACAAAGTAAAGTACACTACGCATACCTTCACAGGTACTGCGTTAACATGGTGGAACACCTATCTCGAGCAAGTGGGACAAGATGCTGCTTATGCATTATCGTGGTCAGCATTCAAGCACTTGATGAACGAGCAGTACCGTACTAGAAACGAGGTCAATAAGCTCAAGGTAGAGCTTAGAGGGTTACAAACACAAGGATTTGATATTACCACGTACGAACGACGATTCACAGAGTTGTGCCTATTGTGTCCGGGAGCGTTCGAAGATGAAGAAGAGAAGATCGACGCGTTTGTAAAAGGGTTACCAGAAAGGATTCAAGAAAATGTGAGTTCACTTGAGCCCGCCTCCATACAAAAGGCAAGTCGAATGGCTCATAAACTCATAAATCAGTTTGAGGGAAGAATTAAAGAGCAGTCAGCCGAAGAAGCCAACACGAAACAAGTAAAGAGGAAGTGGGAAGAAAACAGTGACAAGAGTCACCAACAAAACAACAGAAACTATCGCTTCAACAACCAACACAGCAATCACAACTACAATCGCCCCATTTTTCACAAAAACAAATGCAACAACAACTATCCCAACAACAACAACAACCACAATAACCGTCCTAACAACAATAACAATCGCAACAACAACCAAATCAATAACAACAATGGCAACAACAATCAGAACAATAAATGTCTAAGGTGTGGAGGGTATCATCCAGATAAGTTCTGTGTAGTAGTGTGTACCAAGTGTAACAGAACCAGAAATAGTGTGACGAAGTTTGATGTCTATGGACCAAAGGCATATAAAAATAACAGAACAAATAATTCCATTATTTGTTACGGATGCGGAAAGCCGGGCCATTTCAGCAAAGCATGCCCTAATCATGGGAATAATAATGGACAAGGCCGTGGACGAGTTTTCAACACTAATTCGGCAGAAGCGCAGGAAGACCCGGAGGTTGTTACGGGTATGTTTCTTATTGACGATAAATCTGCTTATGTTTTATTTGATTCGGGTGCGGATAGAAGCTATATGAGTAGAGATTTTTGTGCCAAATTAAATTGTCCATTAATGCCTTTGGATAGTAAATTTTTACTCGAATTAGCAAATGGTAAACTAATTACAGCAGATAAAGTATGTCGGGATAGAGAAATTAAATTGGTTGACGAAACATTTTAAGATTAACTTAATACCAGTCGAGTTAGGGAGTTTTGACGTAATAATTGGCATGGACTGGTTGAAAAAGGTGAGATCAGAGGTCGTTTGTTATAAAAATGCGATTCGCATTGTACGGGAAAAAGGAAAACCCTTAATGGTGTACGGAGAAAAGAGCAGCGCGAAGCTAAATCTTATTAGTAATTTGAAGGCGTAAAAGCTAATAATAAAAGGTTGCTATGCTGTTTTAGCACATGTTGAGAAAGTACAAACCGAAGAAAAGAACATCAATGATGTTCTCGTCGCAAAAGAATTTACCGATGTATTTTCGAAAGAATTACCGGGACTACCTTCACACCGATCTGTTGAATTTCAAATAGATCTTGTACCAGGAGCTGCACCAATAGCTCGTGCTCCATACAGACTCGCACCTAGCAAAATGAAGGAACTCCAAAGCCAATTACAAGAACTTTTAGAGCGTGGTTTCATTCGACCAAGCACATCACCATGGGGAGCTCCTGTTTTGTTTGTCAAAAAGAAGGATGGTACATTCAGGTTGTGTATCGACTACCGAGAGTTGAACAAACTTACCATCAAGAACCGTCATCCACTACCGAGAATCGACGACTTATTTAATCAACTACAAGGCTCGCCAGTTTATTCGAAGATCGATTTACGTTCTGGATATCATCAAATGCGGGTGAAGGAGGATGATATTTCGAAAACAGCTTTTAGGACACGTTACGGTCATTACGAGTTTATGGTTATGCCATTTGGTTTAACTAATGCACCAGCTGTATTCATGGATCTTATGAACCGAGTGTGTGGACCATATCTTGACAAGTTTGTCATTGTTTTCATTGATGACATACTTATCTACTCAAAGAATGATCAAGAGCACGAAGAACATTTGAGAAATATGCTAGAGTTATTGAGGAAAGAAAAACTAATGCTAAGTTTTCAAAGTGTGCATTTTGGTTGGAAGAAGTTCAATTCCTCGATCACATAGTGAACAAAGAAGGTATTCAGGTGGATCCGGCAAAGATTGAAAGAGTTGAAAAATGGGAAACCCCGAAAACTCCGAAACACATACGCCAATTTTTAGGATTAGCTGGTTACTACAGAAGATTCATCCAAGATTTTTCCAAAATAGCAAAACCCTTGACTGCATTAACGCATAAAGGGAAGAAATTTGAATGGAAGGATGAACAAGAAAAAGTGTTTCAATTGTTGAAGAAAAAGTTAACTACGGCACCTATATTGTCATTGCCTGAAGGGAATGATGATTTTGTGATATATTGTGATGCCTCAAAGCAAGGTCTCGGTTGTGTATTAATGCAATGAACGAAGGTAATTGCTTATGCGTCTAGACAATTGAAGATTCACGAGCAGATTTATACGACGCATGATTTGGAATTAGGCCCGGTTGTTTTTGCATTAAAGACTTGGAGGCACTACTTATATGGGGTCAAAAGTATTATATATACCGATCACAAAAGTCTCCAACACATATTTAATCAGAAACAACTGAACATGAGGCAGCGCAGGTGGATTGAGTTATTGAATGATTATGATTTCGAGATTCGTTACCATTCGGGGAAGGAGAATGTGGTAGCCGACGCTTTGAGTAGAAAGGACAGAGAACCTATACGGGTAAAAGCTATGAATATAATTATTCGCACTAACCTTACTACTCAAATAAAGGAGGCGCAACAGGGTGTTGTAAAAGAAGGGAATTTGAAGAATGAAATACCCAAAGGATCGGATAAACACTTTAATATTCGAGAAGACGGAACCCGGTATAGAGCCGGAAGAATTTGGGTACCAAAGTTTGGAGATGTGAGAGAAATGGTACTTGGGGAAGCACATAAAACCAGATACTCAATACATCCCGGAGAGGGAAAGATGTACAAGGACCTCAAGAAACATTTTTGGTGGCCGGGTATGAAATCCAATATTGCGATATATGTAGAAGAATGTTTGACGTGTTCTAAGGTCAAAGCTGAACATCAGAAACCATCAGGTCTACTTCAACAACCTGAAATCTCGGAATGGAAATGGGAAAACATTACCATGGATTTCATTACTAAATTGCCAAGGACTGCAAGTGGTTATGATACTATTTGGGTAATAGTCGATCGTCTCACCAAATTAGCACATTTTCTGCCAATGAGAGAATATGACAAAATGGAGAAGTTGGCCCGATTATACTTGAAAGAAGTTGTCTCCAGACATGGAATACCAATCTCTATTATCTCTGATAGGGATGACAGATTTGTTTCAAGGTTTTGGCAGACATTACAGCAAGCATTAGGAACTCGTCTAGACATGAGTACTGCTTATCACCCACAAACTGATGGGTAAAGTGAAAAGACGATACAGACCCTTGAAGACATGCTACGAGCATGTGTTATCGATTTTGGAAACAGTTGGGATCGACACCTACCGTTAGCAGAATTTTCCTACAACAACATTTATCACTCAAGTATCGAGATGGCACCGTTTGAGGCGCTTTATGGTAGAAAGTGCAGGTCTCCGATTTGTTGGAGTGAAGTTGGGGATAGACAATGGATCGAAGAACCCGTCGAAATAATGGATCGTGAGGTTAAAAGACTTAAGCAAAATAAGATACCAATTGTTAAGGTTCGATGGAATGCTCGTAGAGGACCTGAGTTCACCTGGGAACATGAAGATCGGATGAAGAAGAAATACCCGCACCTATTTCCAGAAGATGCGTCAACACTTCCAACAGCTTGAAATTTCGGGACGAAATTTATTTAACGGGTAGGTACTGTAGTGACCCGAACTTTTCCATGATTATTCCATGATTATATATTAAATAAAAACTATATTTACATGATTAAATGTTTTAAGCAATCAAACTTGTTAAGACTTGATTATTTGAAATGAGTTTCATGTAGACAATTGACCACCCAAGTTGGCCGGCGATTCACGAAATTTAAAACTTGTAAAAACGACATGATGATATATATATATGGACATATATATGGTTAACATGAGATTATGTTAAGTAAGTATCTCACTAAGTATATTAACAATCTGTGATATACATAAAAAATGAGAATATTGAATTATGAAGCTCGAAACGATATACATAACAATTATCATTATAACAACGTCTTACTAAATACATATGTATTGTATTAAGATATTGATATACAATATTTAACATGATAAATGATAATTAAGTATATCATTGAGTGTATTAACAATGAACTATACATGTAAGATGAGACTACTAACTTAAGGATTTCGAAACAATATATATATGTAACGATTATCGTTGTAATAGTATTTTAACATATATATATATATATATATATATATATATATATATATATATATATATATATATATATATATATATATATATGATGTTAAGATATATTCATACACCATGTTATCATGTTAACATAACAATTTAACATCTCATTTAAGTATAATAACAATGAATTAATTACAGTTAACAAGATCGTTAACTTAAAGGTTTCAAAACAACACTTACATGTAACGACTAACGATGACTTAACGAATCAGTTAAAATGTATATACATGTAGTGTATTTAGATGTATTAGTACACTTTAGAAAGACTTCAAGACACATATCAAAGTACTTCTACTTAACAAAAATGCTTACAATTACATCCTCATTCATTTTCATCAACAATTCTACTCATATGCAACTGTATTCGTACTCGTACAATACCCAGCTTCTAGATGTACATACTATTGGTATATACACATAAAAATATGCTCCTTAGCAGCCTTAAATGATTAAGAAACATGTGGAACCAACCATTTGTCAACTAGCATGAATTATTTAGCAAGAAAACAAACTTAAGAATCTTTTCTTTCTTTATAATGAGTAAAAACGTTTTTATGATTTCACCTCATTTTTCCATCCCATTTTCTCATACTTACACTCTAAATTCTCTCTCAAAATACTTCTAACATCATACTTGATCATCTCCAAGCATTTTCACCATCTTTTATCTTCAATTACAAGCTTTAATCATCATAAAAACAACCATTCAAGAACACTTCAATAAATCTTTAAACTTGCTAGATTACTTCCAAGCTTTCAAATCCATTCCAAGTAATCATCCAAGATCAAGAAACTTTTGTTAATCTCAGTAGGTTTTCATTCTAAATCAAAGGTAAGAATCATATTCAAGCTTTGGTTCAATTTCTATAACCATACCTATCTTAATTCAAGTAGTAATCTTACTTGAACTTGTTTTCGTGTCATGATTCTACTTCAAGAACTTCCAAGATATCGAAGATCCTTTGAAGCTCAAGTTTATTTTTCATAATTTTCAGTAGTTTTACCTACTACACTTGAGGTAGTAATAATGTTTATAACATCATTCGATTCATATATATATAAATGTCATATTCGAAGATTTAAACTTGTAATCACTAGAACATAATTTAGTTAATTCAAAACTTGTTCGCAAATAAAGTTAATTCTTCTAACTTTACTTTTAAAATTCAACTAAACACATGTTCTATATCTATATGATATGCTAACTTAATGATTTAAAACCTGGAAACACGAAAAACACCGTAAAACCGGACATACGCCGTTGTAGTAACACTGCGGGCTGTTTTGGGTTTGATAATTAAAAACTATGATAAACTTTGATTTAAAAGTTGTTCTTCTGGGAAAATGATTTTTCTTATGAACATGAAACTATATCCAAAAATCATGGTTAAACTCAAAGTGAAAGTATGTTTTTCAAAATGGTCATCAAGATGTCGTTCTTTCGACGGAAATGACTACCTCTTTAAAAAATGACTTGTAACTTGTATTTCCGACTATAAACTTATACTTTTTCTGTTTAGTTTCATAAATTTTAGTTCATTATGAAACCATAGCAACTTGAATCACTCAAAACGGATTTGAAACGAAGAAATGACGGGCAAAACAAAATTGGATAAATTTGCTAGTTTTAGCTACGAAAATTTTGTAACAAATCTAGACTAAACATATCCTAACTAATTTATATTGTATTATACATATTATGTAATCTTGGGATACCATAGACAAGTATACAATGTTTTGACATATCATATCGACCCATCTATATATATATTTCGGAACAACCATAGACACTCAATATGCAGTAATGCTTGAGTTAGCTATACAGGGTTGAGGTTGATTCCAAAATAATATATATACTTTGAGTTGTGATCTAGCCTGAGACTTGTATACACTGGGTTATGGATTGATTCTAGATAATATATATTGATTTATTTATGTACATCTAACTGTGGACAACTAGTTGTAGGTTACTAACGAGGACTGCTAACTTAACAAACTTAAATCATAAAAACGTAATAAAAAAATGTTGTGAATATATTTCAATCATACTTTGATATATATGTACATATTTGTTATAGGTTCGTGAATCGACTCGTGGCCAAGTCTTATTTTCCCGACGAATGAAAAATCTGTGAAAGTGAGTTATAGTCCCATTTTTAATATCTACTATTTTTGGGATGAGAATACATGCAGATTTGAAAATGATTTACAAAATAGACACAAGTAATTGAAAATACATTTTATGTTGAATCGTTATACCGGATATCGCCCTTGTTGAACTTGGTAACCTAAGAATTGGTATTTATTATAATTGCCACCAATTGACGCGAATCCTAAAGATAGATCTATGGGCTTTGACACGCCCCAGTCAGAGAATTTGAACTGCTTTAGTACTTCGATATTATTTATGGGGATATTCTAGATGTATTTTGTTAATGTCGGTTACCAGGTGTTCAAACATAAGAATGATTTTTATGCAGATTGCATGTTATTGAAAGATGAAATCTTGTGGTCTATTATTACAATTTGATATATAGATTTAAACCTATAACTCACCAACAATTTTTTGTTGACATTTAAAGCATGTTTATTCTCAGGTGATTATTAAGAGCTTCTGTTATTGCATACTAAATTAAGGACAAGATTTGGAGTCCATGTTTGTATAATATTATTTAAAAAATACATTCGAAGACATATATTGTTGTGTATTATTATTGTAAACCATTATGTAATAATCATGTGAAAACTTTATATTTTAGATTATCATTATTTGATAATCGTCGTAGTATTTTAAACCTTTATCGATAAAATAAATGTTATGGTTTGTTTTAAAATCGAATGCAGTCATTGAAAAACGTCTCATATAGAGGTAAAACCTCGCAACGAAATTAATTAATATGGAACGTTTATAATCAATATGAACGGGACATTTCATTTCAGCTCCTTAAACTTGAGGTAATGGATCTGGTATTGTCAATTAGGCAGAAGGTTGTGTTATTATATATGGTTGTAGTGGTGTTGTTGGTAGTGATCGTGCTTTTGATGTTGTTGTCATATTTTTTGATGTGTTTGAGTTTGATGGGGAGTTTTTGGATGAAGACATTGTTTAGCTATTTTAAATTTGTTATTTGTTTTTGGGGTGATAGAGAGACTGATGGTTAACACATTATATAGAGGTCCTCTTTTAGGTCCTCTTTTAAGTTTTTATCATACATTTTATGTATGTTAAGATTCTAACATAAAATTGATGCATCATACATTTTAAGATAGTCCAGCCCATTAACAAAGACTCAAAGGTTAAATGTTCATTTAAAATCATAAGTTTAATATTAAACAATATATGATACAATTGATGTATCATATATTCTTTTTTACATGTTCATTTTTTTTTATTATTCTTAACCAAAAAATATTATTCATACTAACCAAAAGATTGAAAACATAATATTCATACTAAACTAAACTTCATTGATAAATCTTTATACAACAAATCAAGGAGTAACGAGAGTATCAGTAAAACTGCAGAAGATATTACATCTGATGTATCATACCTTTTGCTAATAGTATTTTTTGTTTTGGAAGTAGGTATAACTCTCAGTTCTTGCGCGTTCACGAATCAATTCTTTTTTTTCTTCGGTGTTATGAAGATTAAAGCTCTGAATGTCTTTGAATACTTCCTCTTTAAGCAGATTTTTGTCACTAAGAACTATCTTCGTTGCATATTTCTTTCTTAGGTTTTTTCAACTTGAGCATCCAGTTGCAATTCATCATCCATTAAATAACAATCATAATTTTCTTCCCCCCATGTAGCTTTCAATAATCATCATCGTTAACACTGAATATCCCAAGTTATCTGATCTTGTTCCCTATTTCATCATCTTTCGTTTCGGTTCAGAATATTTGATCAATTCAGCTTTGACGTGTTCAAACTCTTTTAGATACTTTGAAAACAAAATATCTACACTTTGATTTTTTTTCTTAGTTAATTTTCTATGATTTTTTTCCCTGCAAATAGTTTGTTGATATCAACTTGATTATTAATATAATTTCTTACCAAAACCTTTAGAGAACAGCCATATTTGAATTCAATTGAGTGTACAGCTCTGCAATGGTCTAAGATCTCAATCTTTGATGTCATCAAATTGAAACACATTATGAAATTCATTGCATTTTTCACAACGGGGATGATCACCTAGAATAATTTCAATTTTTCCAAAACGTCAGCTGTATGCGTATGTTCTCATCGTTCTTATTATTCATTAATAATAAATAATCTATATTTAATTTTCTATATTTTATATACTGTAAAATTTGTATAAAGTTTACTAGTATTGTATCAGCAAATGTCGAATCTTTGCCCTCCAATGTTAATTGTCGAATAACATTTTCCCTGAATTTAATATAGGTTTCATGTTTGTACCCATTCTCATTCAGCATATCTCCAGTCTTCAGTCAATGTATTATTTAAAAAATATATTAGAACAGCATACATTTGATGTATGTATAAAAATAAATAACATATATTATATGTATCTTAACAAGATTGAAGCCTCCATCAGATGTCTTGTATGTTTTCTTGTTTTGTTCATTTTTTCTTCATGGTTTATTATCAATGTCCAGCAATCGATAATAGAGACTGAGATTCTTGATGGGTGTAGCAAACTTCCAATCTGAATTCTGTTCAGCACCTTACCTTTTTCAGATTTGAATACTTGTTTGCTATTATTCAAATCAAATTTAGTCATTTTCAAATATATAATTATAATGCATTTATATTAAACATATTGATACTTTTATAATATATACTTACGTTGGTAGATCAACAAAACAGTACATGAATGTTGATAAATCATTCTCTATTATAGTAACTTCACGTTGTGCATCAACTATTTCCCAGGTTTGTACTTGCTGTGGGCTATGAACCAAATTGAAGTCGATTCCAAGGTCAAAAGATGGTATGCATGAATCTTCAATCATTTTTTATTTTCCTTTAGATTCTAAATTTGTATTGTTATCGGCATACATAAGCGTATACAAATATGTCTTTATAATTCCTGTAAATGGTTCAACTTCATCTTGAATTTTAATCTCTCGATCAACTGGTTCAGTTACTTCATTTTCATGACTTGAATTTCCTTGAATCAATTTTGTAATCTTTGTTTTCCATTCACAAATCTCTTTACTCTTTCCATACATATTATTTGCAGTTTCAAAAACCTTCTTTATTCCTTCAATTTCTTCCATAATATGTTCGTATCTGAGCTCCAAACATGTGATGTATTGCTGTATATTTTTTAAATCCATATTAATAATGTTATTATTCATATTCATCAACTAAATAATAAAACTATATTTTTACCAGTTCAGAATCTGGTGTTAGTAGGCATTCATAATTCAGTTGGCCCAAATCTTGCTTACAATGTTCATTCAACTTATTTTCACTCTCATCATTATCATCATCGTCATCATCTATTAAACCTTCACCAAATTCACCATTTTCCATCTCCATTTCAAGTCTTTTTTTTATGTCTTCAGATGACCATCTTTCAGTCACTGCCACCTTGCGTTTATATTCAAATCCTGTACATTTGACTATGTCTAAATATAGCAGCTGTTATCCAAAAACTAATTTGTCAGTTTTACATTTTTATGTATCATATAATTACACAATCATATTCAACAATTTTTTTATAAATATTTATGTGATGCCCCGTACAAAACCATCGTGTACGAATCATCAACAACAGGATCATTACAAGGTTAAGTACTATATGCATTTTCAAAAGAGTTTGCATTCATTAATAAAGTGATGTCTAAACCAACATCGAATGTTTTACAATCCAAAAGCATGCTTCACTAAGTAGAAGCAAATAATAAGTGTATGTGACTACAATGGTCGTTATAAGTCATAGTTCAAAAGTACGAATGTTTGAATGCAAAAATAAAGTAGTTCATGCGATAGCAACTCTAAGCAGCGGGTGTCTACAGCACGACTAGTACATAGCGGAAGCTAACCTCAAGCACCTGAGAAAAACATGCTTGAAAACGTCAACACAAAGGTTGGTGAGCTATAGTTTAAGTATAACAGTATGTAAGGTAGGCCACGAGATTTCAGTGCTACAAAGAGCGTTTCAAAACAGTATGATAAAGTATATGTTAACTGTGAGCACTTGGTAACTAACTTAACGTTTATACCCCCTGAAAGTACACTTGGCAAGTGCGTATGTCTACGAAGTATTAAACACTCATTAAATGCTAGCGCTACTAGCGCTACTAGCCCGAGTGGGGATGTCAAACCCTATGGATCCATATCTAAGATTCGCGTTCACGGTTCAAAAACCAATGATTAAACGTTACCGAGCTAAAGGGAATGTTTATGCTGTTTTATAACCCACACATATATAAGTTTAAGTACTCGTGCCTAGTATGTAAAACATAAAATCCGCATGTATTCTCAGTTCCCAAAATAAGTTAAAGTAAAAAGGGAATGCTATAACTCACAATGATAATGTAGTCGTAAAGTCGGTTCGGAAAAGGTGTGCAAGTAATCGGTCCGAAAGTCCTCAACCTAAGTCAAATAGTACTAAGTCAGTAAATCAACTTAATAGGTTTAAAAGTATGTAAATAAGGTCTTAAGGGTCATCATCATTCATCATCAAACAAAAGGCGTAAAGTAAGTTTCGTTTATGAAAGTAGTTTAAAACAAAGACTGACTTCAGTCAGTCACCACGGCCTCTACCCTTACTGAAATAAGGTGAGACCAGTGGCCATGGCTCCGTATATGAGTCCCTTAAGTGTGGTAAAATTTACAGAAGAAAACTCGTCTTCGTTTGACCGTGGCGACGGTCTAAGTGCGAGTAGGTCAGAAATTTCTGCACAACGTTAAAGGACATAGTGACGATCGGAGGGCCATAAATCCTAAACCGTAACTCGGATTAAGACGAGTCCTATATGAAAAGTTATCTACTCGAAAATTTCTATAAAAAATCATGGTCTCAGTAGCCCAGGTCTACTGGTCTGTTACAGAAACAGCAGGTCAGTAGGGTTTGGACAGAAACAGTAAGTTTAAGTGAGTTCCGGTTGTCTTGGTGCTTGATGTTCATCACGGTTCTCATCCTTGATGCATATAGCTTCAAGTGTACAACTCATTGATGTGTCTACATCATCTTGACCAATATTTGACCATCATAACCTAAGTGCAAGTCTAAGACATGAAGCACAACTCACTTAAGAGTTGTATGAAGTTTGATGAACCAAAGTTACATCAAAGTCTTAGATCTAACACATACATGAACTTTAAAGCTAATAACAAGTTACAAACTTGAAAGTAAACTAACTAATCAAGATCTTAAGATGTAGAACATAGTTCTTAGTTAGATTTTGAAGATCCAAGACCCAAAAGTCTAGATCAAGCATAAGTATACAAAGTTATTTTTAAAGAAAACTTATTTAAATGTTCTTGAACTTTCAAGTTAACTTTTAGTTCCAAGAGATATGAGATCAAGACTAATTTGTAGTACTTGACCAACAACAACCAAAATCATAAAATTAAAGTGCAAGTAAAACTAAATAAACAAGTAAAAGGTTCATGGTTTGTTCATACTTTTAAAGATTCAACCAAGGTTTGATCTTTAAGTGAAGCAAACTTTAAGTTTACTTCAAGAACTACAAGTATGAGTTACAACACAAGAATTTACAAACTTTTGAAACAATAAAAGTAGAATCATAAACTAGTGAGTTTATGTTCTTATGTTCTTGATAAATACAAGATATTATGAAGAATCAAACTAGTAAGTTTGATCTTGTAACTAGTAAAGAACAACTAACAATTATATGTAATAAACTAACAACAACAAGTAATCAAACAACAACAAATGATGATGATGATATAGGTAGCATATGCTACGGTTTTACAAGAGAAAAGAAAGGAAGAAAAGCTTCATGTTCTTACAAGAATGTAGAAAGAGTTGAGAGAGAAATGAAGCAAGTATGTGTGTGTGTTTTTGAGAGAGAAATGCAAATGAATGAAGTGATGAATAATGAAATCAAAACTTCCCATATGGTGCCCTCAACCTCATAGTTTTGCTGCAGCAAAATGGAGGGAGAAGTTTGTTTGTTGGATACTTGGATGAAAAGCTTACAAAAGATGGATATTAAGGGTGCATGCATGGGGAAGGTGTGCAACTAGATTCCAAGTCCTTTTTAACTAACTAGTTCATGATCTAATTGATACTTACAAGTGAAAGAGTGGCTAGTTAGTCCACTTAAAATGTAGGGTGGGCTTCTAAAGTCCACTAATACTAATAATGGCCCAAGTTCAATTAAAAGCCCAAGTATGCATGTAATTAACAAGTTAATCCAATTAAAAGCCCAAGTAACTAACTAATAACTTTAGTTAATTAAAATGATTAATAAAACTTAATCATGAATGCAAATAATACTTTAAAATATTATTCGTGAAGTTTCGTGTGTCACAAAGACGTTTCGGGCACTTAAAAGTCAAGTACGGGCAATCATGGTAACATGTAAATGTGATAACATACATTCGTTTTATCATACGTATTAATAATAATAATTATTAATAAATAAACGTTGGGAAATCCAGGGTCGCTACAATTTACTTACAATAAGAAACGTTAATGGCCCGTTATAAAACTGTTCTCTGCTCCATCCATCCTTGCTCTGAAGTAGAGATTGGTAGATATATTCACACCAATCTAGTTTTGATACATCTGTTTCACTTTTGATACATGGTAAGAATTTTGTGTTGCATATTCCAAGCTGCATCCCTTCAGCCATTGTAGTTACAAAAACAACAAGAAAATTTAACACAAACATTCTGTCAGCTTCTGCGTGTTCTTTCATATATTCAACCACTTCTCCTACTCGGATCCCTTGTTTCTTTTTTGTAAACTGATTTTTCCAGGAAATTGTTATTGGATCATCTGGGTCAGTTCGATCAAATCTTTGAATCTTTGATCCACCAATCGGAACACCAAGTACATCATGAATTGTTTTCTTTGAAATTTTTATTGATCCGTTTTTCAGGTTCAGTGTTGATGACTTTTCATCAAACTTATCTACAAGATAGTAACCAAGCTTCAACTTATTTTCAGAAAACTTCAACGCTAAGATCGACCCAAATCCAATTTCTTTCACTTTTCTCTTTTATTCATCATTCATCTATTGTATTGCTGTGTATACACACTTTGGTGATGATCTTGAGGTTATGCTATCTTCATCTGTAAATTTATTATCATTTTGTTAGTTGAAGCACTTTTTTACAAACTAATAACTGTTAAAGATGAATCTTACCAGATTCTTTTTTGGTTTTTACTTGAGGTTATTTTGAGTCATCACTTGAACTTGCTTTCTTTTTGTCTTCATCTTCCTTCTTCTCATTACTTGCACGTTTGTCTGTCTTATCACCTTTCCTTTGATAAGTTGTTCTTTCCTTTATGTTTTGTTCACTTCTACCTATTTCAATAATTTTTATATACATTCTGTAATTTAAGTTATCAAATTAAGAGATAAAAACAGTAACAGGTGTCATTTTTAAAAAAAATAAATAATACCTTGTTCCACTATTTTCTTGATCTGTGGTCTTTCAAAGACATCATCTGATCAACCTTGCTTTCTTCTTCCTTTTCCTTCTTGTTATTTTCACCCTCAACTTCTTTATATTTTTTTCTCTATAATTTCTTTTTTTCCTTCTTTGTTCCACTAGTTCCTTCTCCAAAATTATTATTATTCACAATAGATTGTGGATTTTTATTTGGTATTATGTTGAATTTCTTTTTAAGTATTTCAAACATTACTTTCTCCAGTATCTTAATGTCTTCTTTAGTAGAAGTAGTTAGTTTTTGTCTCTTACTTACTAAAAGTTGTTTCAAACCTGCAACAATTTAGCAGAAAATATAGTTGATTAAAGTTCATAATTGTTTTTAAATCACATATTCATACATTACATGACAAATTCTTAATAACATACATTAAATGCATTAAATGTATGTTAAAAAATTTATTCTATACATACTGTTTTATTAACATACATCATTTGTATATTATGAAATTACTAATTTCATATCCTAAACTGAATGATTTTATATCTGGATCTATCAGTTAATTAACTTACATATGATGTATGTTATCCTTTTTTTATTTTTAACATACATCTAACGTATGATTATTAACATACGTCAACTGTATGTTATATAATCAATACATTCATATAGTCCAATTGAATGATCTTATATATGAATCTATCAGCTACTTTAACATACATCTAACGTATGTTATTATTTTTTATTTTTCGAGTTTCAATACATTTTTCATATAAAAAGTACGATATATTCAGATCAATACAAATATACAATTCAATATGAATACACAGTTTTATGATTTTTATTAACACACATCGATTGTATGTTAGATAATAAATACATTAGTAGGTCCAACTGAATGTTTTTATATCTGAATCTATCACCTACTTAACAAAAATTCACAGTGTGATGCATTCAATTTAATATGAATATACAATTCAATATGAATATCAAAACATATTCGTACCTATTTTTTGAAATTTTTTTGCGTTACCTTTCCCTTTATCTGCTGATTTTTTTTCCTTTTCTATCTTCTTCGCCAGTCATCTGCAGTTTTTTTTCATATGTATTTTTTTTATAAGATGAATCAATATGAATCTTAAATGTCTCACGTATTCAGAATATATTTCTTAGTGAGTGTTGAATATACCTTGTCGCGATTCATTTACGTTCAATGTTATTTTTCGATTTTTATGACTTGAATTTCTCAATTCTAATCGCGATTGATGTTTCTGATGTTGAATGTAACAATGAATGAATGCTTTGATCTGCAGATAAAACCCTATTTTCATGTTTTTTGTTATTTTTTATTTTATTTTAATAATAATTAATATTTTGTGTTTGGACAAAAATGCCCTTCCGCGTTATTTTTTAGTCAGATGAAATCTGCGGCTAGGATTCACTTATCCCCTTATCCCCAATTTGGTGCTTATCCCTTAATCTCCCCCTATATATATATATATATATATATATATATATATATATATATATATATATATATATATATATATATATATATATATATATATGCAAGGATGTAGTTAGGGGTGTGTGTGTGTGTGTGTGTGTGTATATATATATATATATATATATATATATATATATATATATATATATATATATATATATATAATCATATGGGTCGGGGGTTAAATATTGGTTCTTTAATGTCAAAGAATTTAGCACTACTAGACAAGTGGTGGTGGCGTTTCAAAACGGGCCACAATACATTATAGGCCAAAATTATCTTTAGCATTTATGGGCCGGGTGGGGGTTGGTTAATACTAATAATTTTCATTTTCCTAGTGGCGGCTCAACTTGGGCCAGCATAATTAAAGTAGGCTGTTCGATTGATAATACGAATATTGCATTCTCTTATTCGTTCGTCAAAGACATCGGGAATGGAAGCTCTATCAAATTTTGGTCAGACATATGGTTTGGATGTGCACCATTCAAGGATATTTTTAGTAGACTATATGCATTCAAAAGGTTAAAGGATGCTACGGTACTAGACATGATTCGATAAAATGAGGAGGGAATCTCAATATATTGGCAGTGGATTCGTAACTCTCGTGGCAGAGCTTTAACTGATATCGAAGAGCTGTCAAAACTGATTTCAATTGTTCGACTTCAGCCCAGCTCGCATGACAATTGGAGATGGAGCCTAGGTTCTGATGGTATTTTTACTTCGAAGAATCTCACGTTATTTATTGACGGGAAAAGGCTACTACCAGGTAATCATTTTGCTGAAACGATTAGAAATAAATCTATTCCTCAAAAAGTTGAAATTTTTGCTTGGAGAGCAAAGCCTAAACGTCTATCGGTGAGTTCTGAACTTGATAAGAGAGGTATGGACTTAGACTCAATCTTATATTCGCTTTGTGAGGAAGAAATCGAAAATGTGGATCATTCATTGTCTAAGTGCAAAAAAGTGGTTGAATTCTGGAAAGCCTTTTTAAAATGGTGGAATATCTTAGATAGCAGTTTAAACTCTCTCGATCCTCTTGTCACGTATACAATCTTTGGTTCATTCTCGAAACATGGGGAAACAATATGGGAATCTGTGAAGTGGGTTTGTTGTTATGCGTTATGGAAGGAAAGGAATAACAAAGTGTTTAAAAAGAAAGAGTGGAACATTTCAATTATCTTATCCAAGTCGCAAACATTGAGTTTCAGGTGGCTTTCGAATCGTCTCGAGAAGGATCTATTGGAGTGGCACTAATGGATCATCAATCCGGGCTTCTATGTGACTATGTCAAACAACCCAGAACGGGGGTAGGTTAATTAAGTCAAGTTGATTATGTAAAATATAGTGGTGTTTCTTTTCATTCTCGTGCAGCTATGGGCTCCTTTTACATTTGTAACTTTCTTTTTTTGCCCATTTTTCTGCGTTACATGTAGTTTTTTATATTTATATATTGCTTGCTTTTCAAAAAATAAAATAAAAATAATAGTAATACTAATTCTAATTCTAATTCTAATAATAATAATAATAATAATAATAATAATAATAATAATAATAATAATAATAATAATAATAATAATAATAATAATAATAACAATAATAATAATAATAACAATAATAATAATAATAATAATAATAATAATAATAATAATAATAATAATAATAATAATAATAATAATAATAATAATAATAATAATAATAATAATAATAATAATAATACAAATTACATTACTAACAACACTATTACTAATTTTGACACTAATAATAATACCAATAAGAACAAAAACTACTAATACTAATAACACTAAATATAAAGATAATATTAAAAATAATGATAATACTACTAATAATGATATTGCTACTGCTACTGCTACTACTACTAAAAATAATAATGATAATAATAATAATAATAATAATAATAATAATAATAATAATAATAATAATAATAATAATAATAATCATAATCATAATACTAATGATAATACAAATAATACTAATCATAATACTAATACTACTAATGATAATAACAAAAATAATAATATAATATTAATAATACAAATAACACTAATAACTAATAATAATAATAATAATAATAATAATAATAATAATAATAATAATAATAATAATAATAATAATACTAATAATAATAATGATAATGATAATAATAATAATAATAATAATAATAATAATAATAATAATAATAATAACAATAATAATAATAATAATAATAATAATAATAATAATAATAATACTAATGATAATAACAATAATAATAATAACAATAATAATAATAATAATAATAATAATAATAATAATAATAATAATAATAATAATAATAATAATAATAATAATAATAATAATAATAATAATAATAATAATAATAATAATAATAATAATAATAATAATAATACTAATACTAATAATGATAATGATAATAATAATAATAATAATAATAATAATAATAATAATAATAATAACAATAATAATAATAATAATAATAATAATAATAATAATAATAACAATAATAATAATAATAATAATAATAATAATAATAATAATAATAATAATAATAATAATAATAATAATAATAATAATAATAATATTTCTACTAAAGATAATAATAACAGTAATACAAATAAATATAAAATTATAATACTAATAAAAATAATAATAATAATAATAATAATAAATTAATACTAATAATAATAATAATAATAATAATAATACTGATTAATAATAATAATAATAATAATAATAATAATAATAATAATAATAATAATAATAATAATAATAATACAAGTAATACTAATAATGATAATAATAATAATAATACTAAAAGTAATAATAATACTAATAATAATACGAATAAAAGTACTAATAATAATAATGATAAAACTAATAATGGTAATAATACTAATAATATTATTAATTGTAGTAACACTAATAATAATACTAAAATATTAATAATAATAATAATAATAATAATAATAATAATAATAATAATAATAATAATAATAATAATAATAATAATAATAATAATAATAATAATAATAATAATAATAATAATACTAATAATAGTAATAATACTAAAAATATAATAGAAGTAGTAATACTATTAATGATACTAATAATAATACTAAATATGATACAAATAGTACTAATGAAAGTAATATTACCAATATATTAATAATAGTAGTAATTAATACTAATAATGATAATACTAATAATACTAAAATTTACCAATAATATTAGTAATACTGATAATACTAATAATACTAATATCAATAATAATGAAAATAATACAAAAAATACTATTAATATTAATACTACTAATCATAATACTAAACAAATTACTAGCATTACTGATAATACTACTAATAATAATAATAATAATACTACTAATAATAATACGAATAGAAATACTATTGAACCTAATAATTCTTAAAATAATAATAATGCGAATAATATTCCTACTAATAATAATAATAATAATAATAATAATAATAATAATAATAATAATAATAATAATAATAATAATAATAATAATAATAATAATAATAATAATAATAATAATAATAATAATAATAATAATAATAATGATGATGATGTTAATAATAATGATGATAATACTAATAATAATATGAATAATAATAATAATTTGGGGCGAGGGAAAAGTTGAAAACAACCAAGGAGTTTTCTTGGTGGGCTGCTTACAATAGAGTATGAGGTCGAATTACTCACCATTTTCGGGTAACCCGAAAATGGAAAACCTTACAACTTTTTAAATAATAATAATAATATTAATATTAGTAATAGTAATAATCATAATAATAATAATTATTATTATTATTATTGTTATCATAATAATAATAATAATAATAACGATAATACTAATAATAATATATTTCTAATAATAATAATAATCATACTAATATAATACTCAAGGTTGTAAAAGACACGCGTCGGTGACGCGTCGGTGGAGACCTTGGAGGGAAGAGTCGGTCGAGACGGGGACGCGGCGGGAGACGAGCCGGGAGTTGACCAACCTTGACTTTCAAATATAAATACACTGGATATTGATATTTCGAACATAAATACTTTAAAATAAGGATATTTTAAATATAAAAGATTTACAAATAAGATTATGTTGTCTTAATTTACAGAATATATAGGTTTTTTTAATAATGTTTTCTTCGATTAGAATTTCTTTATTAACTTTTCTTTAAGGGATACAAAAAGTCAACCTTGACCTAACGTTTCCCGACTTTGACCTGAATTTTGACAGTTGACTGCCTTATTAGACGTTCTTCTTCAAGTCGGGAGGGAATAGTAAAAAAATGTTGTAAGTAACTAGATGGAGGGTGAATAGTTACTTAATGTGATTTTTTTAAACTTTTTAGATTTAGAACTTGTGATTACTATAGTGTGATTTGATTTGTTTGTTAACAAGTAAATTAATTGCAAAGATAAGGGGTAAGAGAACAAACACAAAGATTTATAGTGGTTCGGGAGTGTCCGGATACAACACTAGCTCCTCGATAAGCCGCAACTTATGAACCCTTACGTCCATTTGTAGAATTCACAATCATTAAATGCTCTTACCACAAAATCCTAATGCTCCAACTAAGTAATATCTCAACTATCTTCTAAATCCCTATAAGAAAATAGTTTACAAGTAAACTCACAACTAAGTTTACAATCACTCTTGCTAGAATCACTCCAAATAGATTACAATAGTATTTGAATGATATCAGTAAATGTATGGAAATATAAGTGCAAGAGGTGAGTCTTCAAGTGCTCCAAAGTTTAGCTTTTATAGGTAAGAGAAAATTAAACCCGGATGCGTGCGGCTCATCTCACGGTCGACCATGGGTCGACTGTGTAGGTCTCTGACTTCTGAATTTGTAGCCATTTGAGATCTTCAACTTTGTCATTTTCCCTTATTAGATGGCTGCAATTAGATGCCAAAAACATCTGAAAATACTTGCATTACCCCTTTTATCTTGGATGTACTCTTTGAGGTTGAACTTGGCTTAAAAGAAGAAAGTCTCATTGTACTAGTGGTGTGTCATTGATTTCTCTTTATGGCAAATGCAAAATTTTGATTCTTGACAACCACAAACTTCGAAACTTCATATCACAAGTCTTCAAAGCTTTTGTCAACATTTGATTTGCAAGTACATGCATTCATTGGTTACTTGCAATCTTCCAAATAAGACTCATTTGTTTTACATGAAGACTTTTGGGAGTTTACACTAAACTCTTATTAAGCATATATGTAATGTTTAATAGTTAATCAAGTGGAAAGCATCTATTTAGTTGGGACTTTAATGACCATCCTAATCATATCTACATTTATTTTAGATTTAAAAAGGATAACTTTGCAAAAGGACTTTTAGCAACACTTATGTGTTAAACATTGATTACAACCTAAAGTGTCGTTAAGACGTCATTACATGTGATTAACCAAGATTAGCGTTTTAGTGACCGAAAATCATTTAAACTTTAATGAGGCAACTATTCTAAGCATGTTTAAATAATTTTCATAAATTACAGATGTCCCGAAGTGGTCGAACTAAAATTGTAGAAAATTCGGACAGAGAAAACTGCAGTCGACCCACGGTTGACCGTGGAGTCGACCGTGCACCTTGTTGCTCATAACCAAGGTACAGGGCATCCACGATCTGTCCTGTGGTCGACCGTGGACCTAGCCATGCTCATCCAGGATTTTACAAATGACTCTTTTGACTTTGTTATTATGTGTATTGGTTGTTTGCTAGAGATTGTGTAGGCTCATGAATATGTGTTGTTCTATGGGCTTTTTAAGCACATACGACTTGGTGTCATCATCAAAACAAAGTGTCAAACATTTGAATATTATCATCGGATCACTAACCAACAAACATCGTACCGGAGGACTGGACACAACTACCGAGACAGCCGCCGTTTACAACACTGATAATACTAATACTACTACTAATAACATACATAAAAATATTAATAATTAATAATATTAATAATAATAACAATAACAATAATAGTAATAATACTAATACTACTACTAATAAATATACTATTAATGATACTAACAATACTAATAATAATAATAATACTAATTTGAATAGTAGAAATAATATACTTATAAAACTAATAATATTAATAATAATAATAATAATAATAATAATAATAATAATAATAATAATAATAATAATAATAATAATAATAATAATACAAAAAGTACTACGATTACTAATAATAATACTGATAATACTAATTAATAGTAGTAATACTAAAAATAAAATTAATAATACTAATAATACTAATAATAATATTGATACTAATATTTGATAATACTATTAATAGTAATAATACTAATAATATTAATAATTGTACGAATTAAAATATTGAAAATACCAATAATAATACTAATAATACAATTGATAGTACTAATAATATTACAAATAATACTATTGATAATAATAATAATAATAATAATAATAATAATAATAATAATAATAATGATAATAATAATAATAATGCGAATAATACAAAAACTATTGATAATACTAATACTACTACTACGACTAATAATAATAATAATAATAATAATAATAATAATAATAATAATAATAATAATAATAATAATAATAATAATAATAATAATAATAATACAAATAATAATATTAATAATAATAATAATAATAATAATAATAATAATAATAATAACAATAATAATAATAATAATAATAATAATAATAATAATAATAATAATAATAATAATAATAATAATAATAATACTTAAATAATGATAATACTAATAATACTAATACTACAAATACTAATAATACTAAAAACAATGACAATACGAATAATATTAGAAATAATACTATTGATAATACTACTACTAATAATAATAATAATAATAATAATAATAATAATAATAATAATAATAATAATAATAATAATAATAATAATAATAATAATAATAATAATAATAATAATAATAATAAAAATAATAATAATAATAATAATAATAATAATAATAATAATAATAATAATAATAATAATAATAATAATAATCATAATGCTAATACTAATCATAATAACAATGATATACTAATAATAATATTAATAACAATATTAATAATAATATTACTAAATATACTAATAATAGAAGTACTAATAATAATAATAATAATAATAATAATAATAATAATAATGATAATAATAATAATAATAATAATAATAATAATAATAATAATAATAATTAAAGTAATACTAATACTAATAATTCCAAAAATAATAATAATCATAATACTAATAATATGAATAATAATACTAGTAATAACAACAACAACAACAATAATAATAATAAATTATAATACTAATACGAGCAAAATTATAATACTAATAATAATCATAATCTTAATAATTATACTAATACTAATAATGCTAATAGTAATACTAATAATGCTAATGATAATGCTAATAATAATGATAATACTAATAATACCAAAATAATTATTAGTATTATAAGTATTAGTAATTAAAGGATAATAACAATAATACTAATACAAATACTAATAATATTAATATTTATAAAAATAATAAAAATAATAATAATAATACTAGTAATAATAATAATAACATTACTAATACTACTACTAATAATAATTCTAATAATATAGTAATTGAAATACTAATAATACTAATAATATTACCAATTATACTAATGATAATAACACTAATAATAATAATAATAATAATAATAATAATAATAATAATAATAATAATAATAATAATAATAATAATAATAATAATAATAAACAAAATTTAAAATAATAGTAATACTAATAATTCTAATGGTAATACTAATAATGATCATACTAATAATAATTAAAATAATAATAATCATAATACTAATAAATAATAATAATAATTATTATTATTATTATTATAAATATGTAATACTCATAATAATAATAATATAATACTAATAATAGTAATAATACTAGTAATACCAATAATGATAATACTAATAATAATACTAATAACACTAATTTTAATAATAATAATTATTATAATAAATAATATAAAAATACTATTAATACTAATAATTAATAATAATACAAAAAGTACTACTAATACTATAAAAATAATACTAAATGTCTTGGGTTTCTTTAAGGTAAGAAAACCCTTCCCCACTAATAATAAAGTTTTCATTATTTTGATTAAAAAAAATACATTGGTGTTTACTAGTTATCAGTAAAGCAACACACCTCATTAAGTGGTCCTAATGAGGTCTAGATTAAACTAAATAATCAAATAATTATGAATACATAACTATTAGATCACTAAAAAGTACAAATAGGGGCAAAATGATCATTTATAATTAGACCCAAATCCATGTTATTACAAAATCTAAAAAGGAAAACATAGCTATTAAATTGAGATGAGGGAGTATTGTTTATTATTTCTCATATATATTAATTCCCAACACTCGATGAACAGTATAATGATGATTCATCATCAAATTATCATCCGCAACTCTATTTTTATAACATCTTTTTATATCTAACCATTTTTATTCTATTTTTTTCCTTTTATTAGATATTATTCACATGATTCACATTATATTTGTAGGAACTAGAGGGGGTGAATAGTTCCAAAAATTGATTTGTTAAAACTTTTCCGGTTTAAGATATCCTACGGTCGACCGTAGATGCGACCGTGGATGTTGTATTCAACAATGATGTTGTTTTCAAGTCCAAGGAACTAATTTTAACAAAATAGTATGCTTGTGTTTGTTAGACTATATATGAAATGAAGTAAAATGCACAAACACGAGGATTTATAGTGGTTCGGGTGGATGTTAACTAATCCACCTTAATCCACTCCCCAATTCTACAAATTGAGAGTTTTCTTCACTATGATATCCCAAACCCGGTGGAGTGTCTGGATACAACACTAGCTCCTCGATAAGCCGTTACTTATGAACCCTTACATCCCTTTGAAAAATTCACAATCACCAAAAGCTCTTACCACAAGAACCTAATGCTCTAACCTAGTGAAATCACAACTACCTTCTAGATCCCTTTAAGAAGATAGCTCACAAGTAAACTTATAGCTAAGCTTACAATCACCTATAATTCTTCAATAGGTCACACCAACCTTACTTAGATGTCTTTACATTGGACATGTATTAATTGCCAATTAAAGTAATCAACTTCCTAGATCCCTTTAAGGAAGTTGAATCATTAAGTAAGATAGATGTTTCCTATAACAAGAACCATTCAACTTCCTTAACCACTCCAAGGAAGTATCTCACAATGTATACTTAAAGATACAAATGTTAAGCATAAAGTTTACATTACAATCTACTTAGTGTAAGTAGAATCTCTCTTTCTCTCTTGTAATCTCTCCATAGATTTGTGCTTGAGGCTTGGGAGATTAGTTGATATGACTTTGAAAGTATGTTGGAAAGAGGTGATCTTCAGTTGTCTTCGAGCCTTGTTTAAATAGGTAAAATGTAATTGCAATGAAGTAGCACACATAGCCGTTGAACCAACTAGCCAATACTTCCATGGTACTTGGAAGCATTCTTCAAATAAGGATGGCATCTTTTCCTTGGTTTTCCATTGTCATAATCTTGCTCATCCAAAAGAGGTAATTGCATACTTTAATCAATAAGTCATGCATGCTTCAAGGTCACATGCATTTGTCTTTGGATGATCAAATGAAGAAAGTATTTTGTAGTAGTTTAATTACCAATACCAAATATGGAAAATGCTGAAATTTTCTATCCACCATTAACCTTATACTTTGAATGTATTCATTGATGGGGACATGGACTTGCAAATGAGGAAAGCATCTTATCTTGAGACTTTTGTCATTGAGTTCAAAAGAGGTAAATGCTGAATTTTGTTCCATGACAAGTAGAAACCATCCAAACTTCTTATTATAAGTCTTCCATGCATTTGTCAACATTTGGTTGCAAGTATATACTTTCATTGGTTATTTTCAACACTCCAAACTTTATAACCCATGACTTCAACCATTTGTCTTTTCTTTGATGGAAGTATCTAGCTCTTTAGAACCTTGTTGCACCTTAATTAAACTAGTTTGAATCTAGTTGAAACTTAATTGATTCTTGTTACAACCTTGACTAGCTTGGATTAATTACACTTACATACATACAAATGGTACTTAAAAGTAATGGGAGAGCACCTCTTTAATTGGGACTTTAATGACTATTGTTAGTATGTTTAAATGACATTATGCAATAGGATAAAAGGATATAACACTTGTGTGTTTAATCTTATTTCAAGTTAAATTGTCATTAAGGTGTCATTAGGTGTGATTAATCAAGATTAACATCTTTTGGTTCAAAACCCTTTTGAAAACAAAGAAGGCAACTATTATAAGTATGTTTGAAAAGGTTTTGTAAATTATAGATGCCTCAAAGTGGCCTAACTTAAAGTGGATGAATTTGGTGACAAAGAAAACTGCGGTCGAACTGCGGTTGACCATGAGGTTAGCCGTAGATTGACAGTTTTAGAAAAACTTAAATTCGTTGGTACAGGACACACACGGTTAGGTTCACGGTCGACCGTGGTGCAGCCGCGTACCACTTTTACCAAGATGTTTATTTATGCATTGGTCTTTTGCTAGAGATAGTGTAGGCTTATGAACTCATGTTGACTTACATATGATAAAGCACTTATCTCTTTTGTGTCATCATCAAAACAAAGTGATTAACTTTTGAATATTATGATTGGAATCTTAACCAACATTCTCCCCCTTTTTGATGATGATAAACATATGAGTAAGTGTTATAACTATGTAAGCTGACATAAGTGTTAACGTCACTTACCATACACTTTCTCCCCTTTTCTCGAAACAAAAAGGTTAGTCCCCCATGGAACTAAGCGCGCCCTAGAGTAATGCTCCCCCTTAAATCGTACATAGAAAAGATAGTATCGCTCCCCCTTGAAACATACATAGTCATAAGATCAAGTGAGGAATGATATGAACTCAAAGAGCCGGATAAACCTTCAGTCAAGGGTTAGTGCACACACATAATAATATATAGCAAGCATAAGAATCATTGTGTGTCATAGATAACAAAGATAGTGGAGTGAACACTTTGACCAATATATGCGATCGTTAGAGAGCATGTAAGATCAAAAGTGTGTATGAACCACCACATATCAGAGTTAATGAATAGTATAGCATGAGTGTGTGATATAATAGGTAGTGAGCAGAAGCCTTAGTGTAGCATGCAACATTATCATTAAGTACCAACATTACCTCACTAATTATACCAATTTCAGGCATGTATAGAAGCAAGTAGGTTTAAGCAAGCATGTAGAACCATATAGAATAGCATGGTATACATATTGCACATAGCACAATGTAGAAAGTGAGAGTAGCATGCAAAAACTAATATACATTAGATCAATTGTCAAGCAACCAATCATGCATAACAATCATATTTAAGCTTAGATGCTAGAGTAAGTTCAAACAAGCATGTTAAAACACAAGCATAACATAGCATGGCAAACAATTAAGAGCATCACACGTAACCATATCATGCAACACTATATATACTAACATAGTAGTTTCAACAATCATGTAAGGACACATGCATGGAACATATCATAAGCATAGCATGTCAAGCAACAGTGATCAATAAGGCATATATGATAAGTCGAAACGTTATCCACATGATAAGTTATCACTGAAAAATCATACACTGAGTTTCAAGTTATTCAACTAAGAGCATATGTCTTTGTATACTTAGTGATGAACATATGTATAACCTAAACATATAGAGCATGGTAATATTTTAGTTGTAATGATCAAAGGTAAATTGGTGTTCAAATAATCACTTATTAGGTTGACTAGTCCAAATTTAGCAAGAGGATGCACACATATGAGTTTCGGAAGAAGTGGTACCTTAATCGAGGAAAGTTTGTTTCATCCATAAGCCTTGAGCACATGATATTTCAATTGCTATATAATCGACTTTGGTAGTAGAGAGAGATACAAGTGTTTGTTCCTTTGAGATCCAAGAGGTTATGCATAAACCAACTAATGCACATACACCACTCTTTTAAATAGTAGCTATCCATCATTATTCGAATCTCCAAGGCACATGATATTCATGATGCATAGAACCCTTTAGATTTCTCTAAAGATCCTTTTAATGGCTCGAAAGTGTGAGATATTTGGATTTCCTTTGCTTGGGTGATGAGCATAACAGTGCGTTTGAAGTCTCACAAGCATTGTTAGAAATATATGCATACATAGAGCTCAAGAATAATTATAGTAAACATATATCACATCAAAACAAGCAATCATGCATAATAAGCTCAATTAGAATTCACACTACAAGTAACAATCATGCATAGCAAGCAAGTGATCATGATAATCAAATAGAGGCATGTTCCATAGCATGAATTTTGATGAGCATATTCATAACCTAAATAACTAGACCGGGAAGGCATTCAACTCACAATTCATATCAAAATATGATATACGTTAAATCACTACTTATTTAGTTATATTTTCAAATATAGCCCGAGAGTGCACTTAAATGATATAACATAACAAGCAATCACAGAATTCATGGCAAACAAGCTAATATCCAATTACTTATCAGGCACTCAACAATTATGATCTAAGATAATTATCATCATGTCAACATACGTTATTAACTTGACTATGAATAATGTTAACCATTTGGAGTGTTCTATGAGCACAGAAATATCCAAGCATAATTTTTCAACATGTTAACAAATCATAAGTATGTAAGCACATAAGCATGATGAACAATATACATCATGTTAGATGTAGCAAATATTAAGCACAATGCCCTCAAAAATAAAATTCAATTAGTACGTTAATGATCCTTAAGTGTGTAGGGTAACATCTTTCAAGATGATTTCAAGCAACATCGGTTCGAAAGAGATAACTCAAGTTGTTAAGCATGAAGATCATGTGAGCATGCGAGTATGACAAATAGATTTGCACATATAAGAACATATAAGCATACAAATTATGGCAGGTAGATGTTTTACACACACTTATACAAGTAATGAACATATATATGGAACATGTGAGAGATAAAGAGAAAGATTATACAGTTTACACCTATTGTATAATGAGCGGAAGCCTAGAGTTAAGCCTAGAGTGTAAAGTATACAATAAAGCATTCAAGTTTCTCTATCAAGTATGTTTCAAACTTATCATCCATGAGTTCAAAGATCTTTTCACAAGAAAAATGGTTAATTGGATCAATAACTAAGTCATAAACATCTATTAACATTTTATTCTTATGCTCCTTAGTAAATAGTTTATTACCAACTTTTACCATTTAACACACATGATCAATCAAGTATGTCATAAGTTTATCAAGACTTTCAAGACACAAAGATATAGCCTTTTCATGTATGTTCGATTATTCCTTAAGGCTACTTGGATGTCTATTTAGACCTAGTTAGGTTTTGCTTTCTAAAGACTATCCTGGAGACGTACACATACACCTTTGAATGATAATCTAGCATTGATTTCCATAAGTGTGTCTAATGCCTTAGCACTTATCTAAAGGTTAGTGAAACTTTTCATTTTACTTGTTTGTTCTAGGTGTTAGTTTGACGCAAACCTAATTCTATTTTAGAAATTAAGAGCATGAATTATTGTTAAAGCTTTCTAACCTCAAAGATTTAGAATCATCCGTCCGAATATGTCTAAGTGTGTTTTAGACTTTTTAACAACTCAACAAATGCTTATGCGTTTAACTAACAATTTTTATTAATGACTACTACTCTAGCAATTTAGACAAGAATAATATCATTTTATTTTTGTAATTTAGGTATGAGCCTAGAGTGAGTTCTTTCATCATGAATATATCTCCTTAAGCATAGATGATGGAAATCATATACAACCACTAAGACTACAAAGTTGAACTTTAAAAATCTATAATATACCTAGAAAACGAAGAACTCACACTTCAAATATAATTTGACTCCTATTGATGTCTCCTAAGATTTGTTTAACATGATTCTCTTTGCTATCATTGTTTATCAAATATTTACTTTGTTATAGCAAACTAATGAGAATGATCTTTTTAACACTTTAGCTCACTTAGTGATCATCATATATTACTTTTAGGTAGATCTCTAATGATTATTTTTATGGTCGTGTGATCTAATTTTATATACCATCAAATTAAAAACATTTATTGATGCAACACACATATTGACATGTTCTTATCTTTTCACCAATTTCACTTGCAAGCATATAAGACATTCTTCCTAATTGTATGCATAACATGTTTCTACTTTCAAATAAGTTGTAACCTAACTAGCATGTTAAGATATGTGCACATAGAAAGCTAAAGCTCAAGTACCACATTTACTTGTAAGAGATGTTACCTCTACCGATAATGGTACTTCTAATATGTCCTTCACGTCATCATGTTCTTTGTGCCCGGGGTGACATATTTATCATGGACATGTGTTTTGAGTACTTGTGATTACATCGTCTTCCACCACACTTGTTAACAAACCTACAATTTGTTGGAAAAATAAAACGTGGTACCCAATGTTTGTTGGGTCCGGGGTTGTTAGCATTAAATACTCTCGCCCTAACCCATTTTAGTACCTATCTCAAACATTAGAGTTTATCCTTTTAGACATGTTTATATTATAAGATTTGATAAACCAAGTTCATGTCTTGAGTGAGAATAATTTATCGTGTACACTTATAGTTGATTGGGAATCACTATCATTTATATAAACAAGTGTCATTTTATGACAATAAATAGCTTTACATTTAGCAAATGTTTAGATCTTTCCAATAAACAATGTAAAACTAATGTTATAAACAATTTACAAAGAATCAACATCTAAAAGTATCAAATCATGGCCGATCTTAAAATTGTAAAAGCACATTTTGATCAGAACCTATGCGGTCGATCCACGGTCGATCGTAGGCTCGATCGTCGACTAATTTGGCACTATGTTGAGTTTTATGAAGTGTGTTTTCGAAAAGCATGTGATAGGTTTACTCAATGTGTCTTTTATAACCAAGTATTGGTTTATCATTTGGAATCTTTGACTTTAAAAATCACTTTTACTATATCACCAATTTTTATCATTTTTGAAGAAAGGTATTTCTTTTTCTTTTTCAAAATAGTCACAAGCTAGTAATTTTTGGTTTCAAGTTATAATTACCCCTAAGTAACTTTTTGTTCGAGAACACTTATTTAGATGCTTAGTGTCTAATCTTAGATATTATATCTATAACTTAAGGCTCTAAGTTGTGTGACAACCTAAGTATTCTAGCATGTAAGATCAACTAATCAAACACACATCAAGCAATAACTCATGCAAGGATTCAAGGCACAAGTAATTTTAATTATCCCATACGTTGCATTGACCTAAGTTTCATGGAAAGTTTCAAGGTGCTTCTATTGTGTACTTATAGTTGTAATTTTGTCTCAACCCCACATTTTTCTTTACATATATAAATGGAATCGGGTGTGATTTTACAAAAATTTGAACAGAACACGATCCCGTAGTGGGATGGTTGAGATCCCATAGTGGGATT